>NC_091767.1:37537664-38738914 GCF_029378745.1 Bos indicus | reverse complement strand
AGTAGACACTGGTGTTGAATCCAATGAGGCAAACGACTCTGGACACAGTGGCTCTGTATGCTTTGATTCATTCAAACAGTCCATCTGCACATCACCTTCTGCATTCTCAACCACTGTCTCATTTGTGCTTAACTTTGCTTTCTTCCTTGGGGAAAGCTCTTTTGTGCTATCATCCAGGTAACTAATTTGCTTGGACTGTCGTTTAAGTGTTTTAGGCAGTGTCTTCAGTACATCTTTAGAAGGCAATTCCTTTTTCAACAACTTACTTCTGGCCATAGGAAAATCTATTTCTGACAATTTCATATCATCTGAAAATGATAAAAACAAGCATTTTGTTTATATAAAACAACAACTGAATAGCAATGATAAGATCAATTATAAACAAAGAAAGTCAATCTTTGATCCAGCGATTTATTAAAAAAACTGTAGTGCGATTCAAGTCTCAGTACCACTGATGGAAATTAAGGTAAGGAGACCATTGACATGGTTATCCTCATACTGTAACCATTCCCAAGAACAACATATTATTAATGAGAAAATTATGTTTGGTCAGATTCTGCTGCCAATACAAGTGTAAAAGGACTTTACAACTTGAGATACTCAAGCCAGCAATTAGGGCTCAGAATTTACAGTAGACTAGTACTCTACTAGTCTACTTTTCTCCTTCTAGACAGAGAAATCTTCATATCAAAGAGAGACGTTTCTCCCTATTTTCTTTTTTTTAGAGAGAGACTGTAAAGAATAAAAAACATTCAGTTTTTTTCTGCTGTTCAATTATTCCTACAGTAAAAAATTTATGTTCATATCTGGTCAAATTGGGCTGATGAGAAGTTACACCTTTTCAATTCACCAAAGACATGAAATGTAATAGGTTAATACATTTCTAAGCACAAATTTTCATACCTATCAGATAACTAAGGAAAGTTATTTAACTGGATTTACAGAATAATATAATCTGACAAATTGAAAGGAATTAAAGATAATCTTATCCAGCCTCCTTATAAGAATGAGGTGTCCACTCTAGTCACATTAGGTCATCAACATAAAAAATAAAAACAAAAAACACTTCACAATTATTAGGGACTTGCCAAGTTCCATTTAAGCAACATCACATATAGTGTTTCAAAAATAACAACAATAAAAAGAAGAGGATACACCTATTTCAAAGGGATTGTATATTAATGATGTGTGGTCTGTACTGAGCAATAACTTGCCTATAGTTTGGAGTCAGGTACTGGTTCTAGAAACTCCTAGAACAGTAATAATGACTCCAAAGAACCTTTAATAAGACATTAGCACAGCTTCAAACATAATAGATTTCCCCAATCAATAAACCTCATTAACCAGACTATCTTCTATCTCCACAAAAGATACTAAAATTTCTCTTTGTGCTTGTAGTGTTGATGTAAAGAAAGTTTGAATGCCCACCTAAATCAAAATGATCCTTCTCCAGGATATCTAGAGGTTCTGTGGTGTCTACAGACTTGCTACTGATTTCTACTTTAGGGGTTTCTCTTCCAGGATCTCCTTCACCTTCTTCACTAGTCCACAGTTCTCTAGCAAATTTATCATGATCAGGCTGTCTTCTAAAATCATCGTAGTCTTTCTTTAGGCGACTCCTGAAATAAAATATTCAGCATAAAAATACGTATGTGTTAATCTCTTGGAAGCTAAAGTAACTCAATATTTCAAACTATTTATTTCAGTATTTTCAATTAAGTCACTAAACCTATATTTTAATCAAGTGTGTGTAAGATGCCAATGATGATTGTTCAAGAAGACACAACACAAGATGTAGGCATAGGAAACTTAAAGATTGTATCTGTAAAGTATTTGCACATACCACCCACTGTCATTTTAAAGTCTACTGGGAGACCTATTAAATGTGAAAATGTGAAAAAGATTAACTTTTTTCTCTAGCTACACTGACAGAAATAGACTTGAGATAGTCTTAAAATTGATTATAATACTGTTTAAAAGGCCACTTAAAAGCGTTAATCAAAAAATTCTAAGAAACAATATTTATTATTTTTGACTCCTACAAAGAGTAACAAACAAAAATAATCCTTCATTTAATACTGAAAGCAATCCTATCTAAACCTTGGGTCTCACTAGAATTTTTTTTTTTAATTAAGTATAGGAAAACAAAGCTGGAAAGTGATCCTTTTCACATAAAAACAGTACTTATGTTTCTATGAAACTACAAGAGATAGAAATATTTCCAAGTGATTGCATGGTATTTTAAAAATCCTTTATTATTCATTTGCTTTCAGTTGAGTTTCTCTATTCTATTTTAATCTTTGTTTATTTTGTTTGTTTAAAAAAATCTGAACATACATTCTCCAATTTACTTTTGCTACAAATCCCTATCTGTGCATACCGGAGTTTAAATCTCACCTCTGTCACTAAGCAGTTGTAAGACTTCAGACAAGTTCCTTAAACTTTCTAAGCATCAGTTTACTTATGTGTACAAAGATACTTATCTCATAGTTATGTGTGGCACATAAATATTTAACAAATGTTAGTTAATAATTACTCTCAATGTATTTACGTTTCAATGATTGCTTAAGGGTTTTACAGAGCAGATGAGAGCTATAAGATAATAGACTGGATTATCAAAGGATAACTAAATTTAATTTCCTTTTGGCATCTGGTCCCATCACTTCATGGGAAATAGATAGGTAAACAGTGGAAACAGTGTCAGACTTTATTTTTTTGGGCTCCAAAATCACTGCAGATGGTGACTGCAGCCATGAAATTAAAAGACGCTTACTCCTTGGAAGGAAAGTTATAACCAACCTAGACAGCATATTCAAAAGCAGAGACATTACTTTGCCAACAAAGGTCCGTCTAGTGAAGGCTATCGTTTTTCCTGTGGTCATGTATGGATGTGAGAGTTGGACTGTGAAGAAAGCTGATTGCCGAAGAATTGATGCTTTTGAACTGTGGTGTTGGAGAAGACTCTTGAGAGTCCCTTGGACTGCAAGGAGATCCAACCAGTCCATTCTGAAGGAGCTCAGCCCTGGGATTTCTTTGGAGGGAATGATGCTGAAGCTGAAACTCCAGTACTTTGGCCACCTCATGTGAAGAGTTGACTCATTGGAAAAGACTGCTGCTGGGAGGGATTGGGGGCAGGAGGAGAAGGGGACGACAGAGGATGAGATGGCTGGATGGCATCAATGACTCAATGGACGTGAGTCCGAGTGAACTCCGGGAGTTGGTGATGCACAGGGAGGCCTGGTGTGCTGCGATTCATGCGACTGAACTGAACTGAAAGGGGGGTAGTATAAAGTTTCTCCCTTCTCAGTCTTCTTCTCACCTTGGCTAAAGACTTTGCTCTTTATTTCACAGAAAATGGAAGAAGCAATCAGACAAGAACTTTCATATGCTCACACCTTGTCTGTAACTTAAGACCTTCATCTGTACTCATATTCTCCATCTAACCCCCTCATATTCTCTAAGCTGACCCCTCCAACTTATGCATCCTCCCTCAACTAGTCAAGAATCTCCAAAGTACCTTCCATTGTCTGATCCATTTCTGCCTCTCTATTTGATCATTTCCGCCAGTATACAAACATGTTATTTCTCCCAGGAAGAAAAACAAACAAGGACAAAAACAAAACTAAAGCACTCTCTTTGACTCCAACTTGTCCTTCCAGGTACTGCCCTACTTCTCTGCTCTACTTTTATAGAAAAACTCCAATTCCTCACCCCTCATTCTCTTCAAAAGACTAAGACTTTTACCCTCATTTTCCTCAGTTCATCATGAGCAGTTTCCTTTTTGAGACTTTTTTTTTAACCTGTTTCTAAAACATCACTATTTCTCTTGGTTATGCTCCATCTTGCTAAATATTCCTCCTCAGTATCTTCTGCTGAGTCCTACCATCTCCACCACATCTAAATGCTGGAATGCCCCAGGGTTCAGTCTCTTAACTGTGCTCATATACTAGGTGATTTCTATTATCTCATAGCGTAAGTATAATCTATATCCTGACAACCCCCAAATTTATATCTTTACTCTGGCTTATTCCCTTGAATTGCAACTCATATACTAAACTGCTTATTCAGTATCTCCAATTAGATGGCTGAAAGGGATATCAAACTTAACATGTTGAAATCCTAACTCCTCAATCCATCCCCTCCCCAAAATTCTGTTTCCTCTATCTCAACTATTGGCAATTTCATTATTCTAGCTGTTTAGATAAAAATATTGGCACCACCTTTTTCTCATTTTTTTTCTGACACTCCATATGCAAGTCTTAAGGAAATTCTACCAATCTTACTTTCAAGATATATCCAGAATTCAACCACTCTTTGCTGTTTGCATTGCTACTATTGTCATCCAAGCCACTATCATTTTTCACCTGGACTACTGCTAAGCGTAACTGATTTCCTGCCTGTATCTTTGTGCCACTCTAATCTCAACCAAGTAGGCAGAAGGGAGTACTTTAAAAAAAGTCAGATCATGTAATTCCTGTTTAAAACCCTTCAAAGGCTTCTTGTCTCAGAGTAAAAGCCAAACTCCTTAAATTCCTATATGGTCTGGCTGTGTTGGTGTTCAGTCATTATTTCCGACTCTTTGCTACCCATGGACTGTAGCATGCCAGGCTCCTCTGTCCTCCACTATCTCCCAGAGTTTGCTCAAATTCATGTCCACTGAGTTGGTGATGCTATTTAACCATCTCATCCTCTGATGCCCTGTTTTTGCTCAAGGTGCAATACTTTGGCCACCTGATGTGAAGAGCTGACTCACTGGAAAAGATATGATCTGGCTACCTTTATCTGTATTTCTCTGACTCTCAACTCTTACCACTTTCCTTCTCATTCACTCAGCTCTCCTTATGCTCACCCCTTTGCATTTCCTACAAATGTCAAACATGCTTTCAACCTTAGAGTTTCTGCATCTTAGATATCCACATGGTTCTCTTCCCTATTTCCTTAAGGTCTCTTCAAATACCAACTCATCAAGAAAACTTTACCCAACATCCTGTAAAAAAAGCAATCATTATCCCATCTAAACCAAGCATTTCTTTCTTTTTTAAAAAGTATTTATTTATTTTTGGCTGTGTTGGGATTTTGTTGCCACGCTTGGGCTTTCTCTAGTTGCGATGAGTGGGGGCTTCTCTCTACTTGTGATGCACGGGCTTCTCATTGCAGTGGCTTCTCTTATTGAGAAGCATGGGCTCTAGGGTGTGCAGGCTTCAGTACTTGCAACACATGGGCCCTAGAATGTGGTGGCTTCAACAGTTGTGGCCCATGGGCTTCATTGCTCCAAAGCAAGTGAAATCTTCCTGGACCAGGGATCAAACCTGTGTCCCCTACATTGACAGACGGATTTTTAACCACTGGACCACCAGGGAAGTCCAAAGCAAGCATGTCCTTTTTTTTTTTTTCCTATATAGCACAGTGAACTATATTCAATATCCTGTGATAAACCATTATGAAAAAGATGAAAAAGAATACAGTATATAGATGAGTCACTTTGCTGTGTAGCAGAAATCAACACAACATTGTAAATCAACTATACTTGAATAAAATACATGTAAAACATTTTAATTATAGGATAATTGCTTTACAATATTGTGTTGGCCTCTGCCTTACATTAACATGAATCAGCCATAGGTATACGTAAGTTCCTTCCCTCGTGAACGTCCCTCCCTCTAGTTGTCACCTCATCCCACCCCTCTAGTTGTCACAGAGCACCTGATTTGAGTTCCCCACGTCATGCAGCAACTTTCCACTGCCTATCTATTTTACATATTGTAATTTATATGCAAAATAAGTATATCTTATTCCCTTTAACCAGCTTCATTTTTCTTCACAGCACTTATCGTATCTGGCATTTGAGTTTGTCTGAATAGACATAACTAGTAAGGAGATTCAATCAATAACAACAACAAAATCTCTAGACATTTCTCCAAAGACACATAAATTGCCAATAAGCACTTAACAAATGTACTTAATTTCACTAATTATTAGGGAAGTGGAAATCCAAACTACAGTGATATACCACATTATACTCATTAGGATGGCTATTAAAAAAAAAGAAAATAACAAATGCTGGTGAGGATGTGGAGAAACTGGAATTCTTGTACATTTATGATGGGAATGTAGAATTGTACAGACAGTATAGAAAACAATATGATAGTTCCACAAAAAATCAGGTTTATGAGGTCTATCTTCTTTGTGAAATGCACCTTCTATCATTTAAAATATTCATCTTTGTTTCATTTAGAAAGAAATTAAAAGTAGAATTACCATAGTCCACTTCTAGGTATACATCCCCAACACTTGAAAGTATGGTCTTAGATATTTGTACACCCATGTTCACAGCAGCATTATTCATAATAACTAAAACATGAAAAGCCTCCCAAATGCCCATTACAGATGAATGAATAAGTAAAATGTAAGGCCTCCCCAGACAGCCATTTTGCTTTTTTGTATTTTTTGTATTTCTTTTGTATTTTGTATTTTTTGTATTTCTTTTCCACAGGGATGGTCTTGATCCCTGTCTCCTGTACAATGTCATGAACCTCCGTCCATAGTTCATCAGATCTAGTCCCTTAAATCTATTTCTCACTTCCACTGTATAATCATAAGGGATTTGATTTAGGTCATACCTGCAGATGACACCACCCTTATGGCAGAAAGTGAAGAGGAATTAAAAAGCCTCTTGATGAGAGTGAAAGAGGAGAGTGAAGTTTAAATTGACTTAAAGCTCAACATTCAGAAAACGAAGATCATGGCATCTGGTCCCATCACTTCATGGCAAATAGATGGGGAAACAGTGGAAACAGTGTCAGACTTTATTTTTTTGGGCTCCAAAATCACTGCAAATGGTGATTACAGCCATGAAAGTAAAAGATGCTTACTCCTTGGAAGGAAAGTTATGACCAACCTAGATAGCATATTCAAAAGCAGAGACATTACTTTGCCAACAAAGGTCCATCTAGTCAAGGCTATGGTTTTTCCAGTAGTCATGTATGGATGTGAGAGTTGGACTGTGAAGAAAGCTGAGCACTGAAGAATTGATGCTTTTGAACTGTGGTGTTGGAGAAGACTCTTGAGAGTCCCTTGGACTGCAAGGAGATCCAACCAGTCCATTCTGAAGGAGATCAGCCCTGGGATTTCTTTGGAAGGAATGATGCTAAAGCTGAAACTCCAGTACTTTGGCCACCTCATGTGAAGAGTTGACTCATTGGAAAAGACTCTGATGCTGGGAGGGGTTGGGGGTACGAAGAGAAGGGGACGACAAAAGATGAGGTGATTGGATGGCATCACCGACTCGATGGACGTGAGTTTGAGTGTACTCTGGGAGTTGGTGATGGACAGGGAAGCCTGGCGTGCTGCAATTCATGGGGTCGCAAAGAGTCGGACACGACTGAGTGACTGAACTGAACTTAGAGTAGTCAAAATTAAAGACACAGAAAGTACAATGGTGGTTGCTAGGGGATGGGGGAAGGAAGGTACAGAGTTTCAGTTTCACAAGATGAAGAGTTCTGGAGATGGATGGGCTAAGAGAAACACAACATTATGAATGTTAAAAAAACTGGTATTAAATATACCACTGAACCATACACTTAAAACTAGTTAAGACGGTGAATTTTATTTGTGCATTTTACCACAATGAAAAAAACTGGGGGGAAAAAAATATAAACCACACAGTAGGGGTTTTGTTTAATTAACATTACCTTGTCAGGACTTAGGAAGTGCCTTGCACACAGGCTCAAAGATATCTGAACTACAAATCAATGGGATACTACTAATTCCAGGACATCTTCCATAATCATAAAGTATGAGTGTTAAACTAAGTGAAACAGATAATAAAGCTTGATTTACCTGTTTCTTTGAAAAGCTTTCATTAACTTTGGTTCCCATGGCAGCAATTCGTTTAAAAGACGTATCAATGTACTATGCAATTCTTTTACAGCTTGCCTCCGATGATACCATTTGCCCTAAAAACACAATTTGAAAAGTAAATCCTTTAGATTTAATCTAAAAGTCAACATCAAGACTTATTTTCTGAGTAAAAAACAAAACAAAATGCCGATACCCATCAAATAAGTACATATCTCTTCTTCAGAAGGTTGCAGAAAGGAGAAAAATATCCTATAATAAATCTTCTTTGATACACTTTAAAGATTTTCAACTATACAGGAGAAATCTAAAACCCATTGAATCAAACCAGGACATAAAAAGTTTTCTAAAGCTTTTAATTGGGTCAATTATAAATATTCAATAAATCACAAAAATGCATGTAAAGATACAAACATTCATATAATTATGTAAATTATATGGCTCATTTCTGTAATATTTCCAAAAGGCTGGGGGGGGAGGGGGGAAGAAAAATCCAAATTGTTATCATGTCCAAAAGCAGTCCTCTTAACAAACTTCCTTAGGAAATTTTACAATTATTTTATTTACAAATGTTTTCAGCACAGAAAAGCAAACAAGTGGTCACCATTTCGATTATTTTTATGCTATACTAAGGGATAATAACTTGACACCCGCCCCCCCAACCCCGCCATTTGCTAAGTATTATCCTAAGTATTTCATTCATACATGGAGAGAAAGAGACAGGGAGAGAGAGATTGAGTGAGCATGAGTGTGTACACGAAACAGCAGTTACAAAAACCTTCTAAGGTGTGTGCATTTTTAGTCTTACTTAACAAAAGATGAAACTAAGGGTCAGCGAGATTAAATGACTTGTTTAAAGGTTCTCTGACTTAAACCCAGATCTGCCTGTTGGTGTAGTCCAAGTTCTAGAACTAACTATATTACTACCTCTTAAAAACTGTATCACATAAATTCAGTCTGACACAGGTTATAAAAATCTCTAGTAAAGATATATTTCACCGTACCCATAAAATTATTTGCATACCATAGGAACAATAAGATTATAGAAGTTATATCTTTAGGTAAGCTACTGCTCCACATCTATCAACATCACCACCACCACTATCACTATTATCATTTACTGTTATATAACCATGTTGTAATTTTTATTTGGTAAACAGCTTTGAAATATAATTTACATACCACACAGTCCACTCATTTTACTTCGTTTATAACAAAAACATACAAGTAAATGTTACAGATCACATTCAACCTGCATGAAACTAGATTTCATCCCACAGGAACTCTGAGTCACATTTGTATACAGGCAGAATATTAAGGCAGAAAAATAACCACTCCCTAGAGTAGAGCATAGGAGAAGGCAATGGCACCCCACTCCAGTACTCTTGCCTAGAAAATCCCATGGACAGAGGAGCCTGGTAGGCTGCAGTCCATGGGGTCGCTAGGATTTGGACATGACTGAACGACTTCACTTTCACTTTTTACTTTCATGTATTGGAGAAGGAAATGGCAACCTACTCCAGTGTTCTTGCTTGGAGAATCCCAGGGATGGGGAAGCCTGGTGGGCTGCTGTCTATGGGGTCGCACAGAGTCGGACACAACCGAAGTGACTTAGCAGCTGCAGAGTAAAGGATATACTAATCTGTGCATAAAATTCCCAACTTTATTTGTGTCTTCTTAGCAGCATAACAAATTATTATATGTGAAAAAATTTCAAGAAAAGTTAATTTTTATTTCATATACTAACCTGAACAGACATCTTGTCAAAAGCTTTCTAAAAGGACCCAACTAACAACAAGTTATACCTCAAGTTATTTTTCTCAAAGGAAAGCACTCATTGTAACCCATGAAAGTAAAACTAGACTATGAACAATAAAACTTAGCAAAAAAATACTTTTAACCTATGGAAAGCTATCTGAAGAAGATGAAAAGGCAGATGATAGTCACCCTAAATCCTTTTTGGAATGAGGTAAGATTTTGTTTCAATAAAAAATAGAAAATAGGTAGATGGAGAAGACTTTTCCCTTTAACAAGGCGTATTAACAACATTCCTTTTTCTACATCTCAACTTTTATTTGGTTCAAAAATGAAATGGTGACTGTGGAAATAAACTTTTCCTAAGCTAAAGAGGGAAAGTCGCTCAGTCATGTCCAACTCTTTGCTACCCTATGGACTATACAGTCCATGGAATTATACAGGCCAGAATACTGGAGAGGGTAGCTGTTCCCTTCTCCAGGGGATCTTCCAACCCAGGGATTGAACCCAGGTCTCCTGCACTGCAGGCAGACTCTTAACCAGCTGAGCCACCAGGAAGATGATGCTGTTAAAGTGCTGCACTCAATATGCCAGCAAATTTGGAAAACTCAGCAGTGGCCACAGGACTGGAAAAGGTCAGTTTTCATTCCAATCCCAAAGAAAGGCAATGCCAAAGAATGTTCAAACTACTGCACAACTGCACTCATCTCACACGCTAGCAAAGTAATGCTCAAAATTCTCCAAGCCAGGCTTCAACACTACATGAACTGTGAACTTCCAGATGTTCAACCTAGATTTAGAAAAGGCAGAGGAACCAGAGATCAAATTGCCAACATCCGCTGAATCATTGAAAAAGCAAGAGAGCTCCAGAAAAACATCTACTTCTGCTTTATTAACTATGCCAAAGCCTTTGACTGTGTGGATCACAACAAATGGTGGAAAATTCCTCAAGAGATGGGAATACCAGACAACCTAACCTGACTCCTGATAAATCTGTATACAGGTCAAGAAGCAAGAGTTAGAATAGGACATGGAACAACAGACTGGTTCCAAATTGGGAAAGGAGTACCTCAAGGGTGTATATCTCACCCTGCTTATTTAACTTAAATGCAGAGTACATCATACAAAATGCCAGGCTGGATGAAGCACATGCTGGAATCAAGATTGCTGGGAGAAATATCAATAACCTTAGATACACAGAAAACACTCACCCTTATGGCAGAAAGCGAAGAGGAACTAAAGAGCCTCTTGATGAAAATGAAAGAGGAGAATGAAAAAGTTGGCTTAAAACTCAACATTCAGAAAACTAAGATCATAGCATTTGGTCCCATTACTTCATGGCAAACAGATGGGGAAACAGTGGAAACAGTGAGAGACTATTCTTTTGGGCTCCAAAATCACTGCAGATGGTGACTGCAGCTGTGAAATTAAAAGATGCTTGCTCCTTGGAAGAAAAGCTATGACCAACCTAGACAGCATTTTAAAAAGCAGAGACATTCCTTTGCTAACAAAGGTCTGTCTAGTCAAAGCTATGGTTTTTCCAGTAGTCATGTATGGATGTGAGAGTTGGTGTGAGAGTTGGACCATAAAGAAAGCTAAGTGCCGAAGAATTTATGCTTTTGAACTGTCATGCTGGAGAGGACTCTTGAGAGTCGCTTGGACTGCAAGGAGATCAAGTCAGTTAGTTCTAAAGGAAATCAGTCCTTAATATTCATTGGAAGGACTGATACTGAAGCTGAAACTCCAATACTTTGGCCACCTGATTCGAAGAATTGACTCAGTGGAAAAGACCCTGATGCTGGGAAAGATTGAAAGCAGGAGGAGAAGGGGATGGCAGAGGAGGAGATGGTTGGATGGCATCACCAACTTGATGGACATTAGTTTGAGAAAGCTACCCGAAGTGGTGATGGACACAGAGGCCTGTCGTCCTTAAGCCCATGGGGTCACAAAGAGTCAGACACGACTGAGCAACTGAACTAAACTGAACTGAAGCTAAGGAGAGCAGAAAGAGGAAAGATATAAGGAATGAAGCTGGGGAGAATATGCTCTTCCTGGTATAATTAAATGGAAAAGTGTTAAAAGACTAGGGGGTGCCAGCATGCTGAATTCCTTATTGTGCATGCAAGCTAAGTCACATCAGTTGTGTCAGATTCTTTGCGACCCTATGAACTGTAGAGCCCACCAGGATCCTCTTGTCCATGAGATTCTCTAGGCAAGAATACTGGAGTGGACAGCCATGCCTTCCCCCAGTTATTAACTGGAAGTTAATATGAAGAAGAATGACAGATTTGAGTTAACCTAGGCAGTATGGTTGCTGTATAAGTTCGCATAGTGGTGGTGGAGCAGGGAATACAGAACTAACAGAATTGCAGGACGTTTAGGACTAGGTAGTTGAGGCACATGAAGTGGAGACTGTGTAACTGGATACTATTTCAAGACATTTATCAGCTCTGTTTGCGTTTTGACTAAATTACAATATTAATTTTTATAGGAAAGAATTTGAAACATATTAGGAAGACTTTACCTTTTGATTTTATTTTGGTTACTAAATTTTAATTAATCTAATGCCCAGAAAATATATGACTGAACTAACAGCACACAGGGAAGGGGTCATATAAATTCATCAGAGAACAGACTTCTAACTTTCATATAACTCTGTTTCACCCACTGACCTGTTTGTAAATGTCTAAGGTCTTTTAATTTTATATATGTTTTTTTGGCCTTCTTCCCTTTCTTTAGTCTAAATATTTGCAACTTGGGGTAGTGATGGTGTGGCTCCTAATTTATATTTGAAAATGCCTATTTAATCACTCTGTATTTCAAAAAAAGTTTATTATTTCCATAACACAAATTACAGAAAGTAAAGGCTGATAAAATGTTTGACTAGAGAAGATACACATAAAGGATATAATGACCTCAACAAAAGGGCATCCCTATACCTGCCATGGGGTATGTGTGTTATCGATCAAAAGGTGGGACATGTTTAAAAAAAAAATTCAGACTCACTACTCTGGGACTGGTGTTTGATGCAGTAGTGTACTTTAATCATTTGACAGTAAAAGAGAAACTCACACTGCTTGTTTCATTTATTATCTTCTTTGGTCAATATAACCCAAATGGATTTAAAATAGTGTGTTCTTTTCTACCCAGTGCTGATCTCAAGAGTATCACAGTATACAATGAAACTAATGTAGAGAACTTATGAATTTTTAAATAAAGTTAGCCAAATGGTAATAATCTGACTTAACTTAGATCTAATATAAAATAAAAATCCATTTAAAATTAAATAAGTATTTCCTGAACTTTCAATCAGATTAACTGAAAGTTAGCAATAGCTTTTATGACTGACCAACTTTATATACACAGATAAAGGAAAAACTATCATGATTCTAGGATGAAATTTTTAAAGCTAAAGGGGAACTTGGCAGACATAATTTTACAGATGGAAAATGTTTAAGGTAAACAGAGAAGTACTTGTAGGTGGGAGAGACTTTAGAACTTTAGATCTCCTGAATGCTAAAATCCATTTTCTTTCCACTGCACAAAGCCACTTCTCATGGCTTACATACAGACAGTCCCTAAAGAACAGACTGTATTGTGTAATTCCTATATTTACATATTTCTGTGATGCAAATATTAAAATCTCTAAAATTTACATTAATTAAAATAATACTTAAAACTATGGTGATCTAAAGTTTAAAAGTGAATTAAAAAACAAGGAAAACAGCAAGCTCCCCATCTCCAAATACATGACAATATGGCTACAATGAAAATCAGAAAGGCTCTTACAATCTTCATCTGCACTGATCAATAGAGAATAAAAGATAAAGATGGTAGGTAGACAAAAATTTAGAGATGAGCTAACATCTATCCTACTCAAACTCTTCCAGAAAATTGCAGAGGAAGGTAAACTACCAAACTCATTCTATGAGGCCACCATCACCCTAATACCAAAGCCTGAAAAAGATGCCACGAAAAAAGAAAACTTCAGGTCAGGATCACTGATGAACATGGATGCAAACATCCTTAACAAAATTCTAGCAAACAGAATCCAACAACATATTAAAAAGATCAACATCATGACCAAGTGGGCTTTATCCCAGGGATGCAGGGTTCGTCAATATTCGCAAATCAATCAATGTGACACATCACATTAACAAATTGAAAGATAAAAACCATATGATTATCTCAATAGATACACAGAAAGCCTTTGACAAAATTCAACATCCATTTATGATAAAAACCCTCCAGAAGGCAGGCATAGAAGGAACATACCTCAACACACTGCTACTGCTAAGTCACTTCAGTCGTGTCCAACTCTGTGCGACCCCGTAGACGGCAGCCCACCAGGCTCCCCCGTCCCTGGGATTCTCCAGGCAAGAACACTGGAGTGGGTTGCCATTTCCTTCTCCAATGCATGAAAGTGAAAAGTGAAAGGGAAGTTGCTCAGTCATGTCCGACCCTCAGCGACCCCATGGACTGCAGCCTTCCAGGCTCCTCCATCCATGGGATTTTCCAGGCAAGAGTACTGGAGTGGGGTGCCATTGCCTTCTCTGACATAATAAAAGCTACATATCATAAATTCATCGCAAACATTATCCTCAAAGGTGAAAAATTGAAAGCATTTCCCCTAAAGTCAGGAACAAGACAAGGATGCCCAGTTTCACCACTACTATTCAACATAGTTTTGGAAGTTTTAGCCATAGCAATCAGAGAAGAAAAAGAAATGAATCGAAATTGGAAAAGAAGAAGTAAAACTCCTACTGTTTGCAGATGACATGATTCTCTACATAGAAAACCCTAAAGACTCCACCAGAAAATTACTAGAGCTAATCAATGAATATAGTAAAGTTGCAGGATATAAAATTAACACAGAAATCCCTTGCATTCCTATACACTAACAATGAGAAAACAGAAAGAGAAATTAAAGAAACAATTCCATTCACCATAGCAACATCTAAAAGAATAAAATACTTAGGAATGAATCTACTATCTAAAGAAACAAAAGACTTACATATAGAAAACTATAAAACACTGATGAAAGAAATCAAAGATGACACAAATAGATAAATATACCATGTTCATGGATCAGAAGAATCAACATAGTGAAAATGAGTATACTACCCAAAGAAATCTATAGATCCAATGTAATCCCTATCAAGCTACCAACGGTATTTTTCAGAGAACTAGAACAAATAATTTCACAATTTGTATGGACATACAAAAAACGTCAAATAGTCAAAACAATCTTGAGAAAGAAGAATGGAACTGGAGCAATCAGCCTGCCTGACTTCAGGCTATATTACAAAGCTACAGTCATCAGGACAGTATGGTACTGGCACAAAGACAGAAACATAGATCAATGGAACAAAATAGAAAGCCCAGAGATAAATCCACGCACCTATAGACACCTTATCTTTGACAAATGAGGCAAGTATATACAATGGAGAAAAGACACTCTTTTTAACAAGTGGTGCTGGGAAAACTGGTCAACCACTTGTCAAAGAATGAAACTAGAACACTTTTTAGAACTAACATCCAAAAAAGATGTCCTTTTCATTATAGGGGGCTGGAATGCAAAAGCAGGAAGTCAAGAAACACCTGGAGTAACAGGCAAATTTGGCCTTGGAGTACGGAATAAAGCAGGGCAAAGGCTAATAAGAGTTCTGCCAAGAGAATGCACTGGTCATAGCAAACGCCCTCTTCCAACAACACAAGAGAAGACTCTACACATGGATATCACCAGATGGTCAGTACTGAAATCAGACTGATTATATTCTTTGCAGCCAAAGATGGAGAAGCACTATACAGTCAGCAAAAACAAGACTGGGAGCTGACTGTGGCTCAGATCATTAACTCCTTATTGCCAGATTCAGACTGAAATTGAAGAAAGTGGAGAAAACCACTAGACCATTCAGGTATGACCTAAATCAAATCCCTTATGATTATACAGTGGAAGTGAGAAATAGATTTAAGACACTAGATCTGATAGACAGAGTGCCTGATGAACTATGGAATGAGGTTCGTGACATTGTACAGGAGACAGGAATCAAGACCATCCCCAAGAAAAAGAAATGCAAAAAAGCAAAATGGCTGTCTGGGGAGGCCTTACAAATAGCTGTGAAAAGAAGAGAAGCCAAAAGCAAAGGAGAAAAGGAAAGATATAAGCATCTGAATCCAGAGTTCCAAAGAATAGCAAGGAGAGATAAGAAAGCCTTCCTCAGGGATCAATGCAAAGAAATAGAGGAAAACAATAGAAAGGGAAAGACTAGAGATTTCTTCAAGAAAATTAGAGATATTAAGAGAACATTTCAGGCAAAGATGGGCTTGATAAAGGACAGAAATGGTAGGGACCTAACAGACGCAGAAGATATTAAGAAGAGGTGGCAAGAATACACAGAAGAACTGTACAAAAAAGATCTTCGTAGCCCAGATAATCACAATGGTGTGATCACTCACCTAGAGCCAGACATCCTGAAATGTGAAGTCAAGTGGGCCTTAGAAAGCATCACTATTAACAAAGCTAGTGGAGGTGATGGAATTCCAGTTGAGCTATTCCAAATCCTGAAAGATGATGCTGTGAAAGTTCCACACCCAATATGACAGCAAATTTGGAAAACTCAGCAGTGGCCACAGGACTGGAAAAGGTCAGTTTTCAATCCAACCCCAAAGAAAGGCAATGCCAAAGAATGCTCAAATTACTGCACAACTGCACTCATCTCATATGCTAGTATAGTAATGCTTAAAATTCTCCAACCTAGGCTTCAGCAATACATGAACCGTGAACTTCCAGATGTTCAAGCTGGTTTTAGAAAAGGCAGAGGAACCAGAGATTAAATTGCCAACATCCGCTGAATCATCGAAAAAGCAAGACAGTTCCAGAAAAACATCTATTTCTGCTTTTTTGACTATGCCAAAGCCTTTGACTATGTGGATCACAATAAACTGTGGAAAATTCTGAAAGAGATGGGAATACCAGACCACCTGATCTGCCTCTTGAGAAACTTGTATGCAGGTCAAGAAGCAACAGTTAGAACTGGACATGGAACAACAGACTGGTTTCAAATAGGAAAAGGAATATGTCAAGGCTGTATACTGTCACCCTGCTTATTTAACTTATACGCAGAGTACATCATGAGAAACGCTGGGCTGGATGAAGCACAAGCTGAAATCAAGATTGCCAGGAGAAATATCAATAACCTCAGATATGCAGATAACACCACCCTTATGGCAGAGAGTAAAGAAGAACTAAAGAAGAAAGTGAAAAGAGGAGAGTGAAAAAGTTGGCTTAAAGCTCAACATTCGGAAAATGAAGATCATGGCATCCGGTTCCATCACTTCATGGCAAATAGATGGGGAAACAGTGGAAACAGTGTCAGACTTTATTTTTATGGGCGCCAAAATCACTGCAGATGGTGATTGCAGCCAGGAAATTAAAAGATGTTTACTCCTGGAAGGAAAGTTATGACCAACTTATACAGCATATTAAAAAGCAGAGACATTACTCTGTCAACAAAGGTCAGTCTAGTCTAGGCTATGGTTTTTCCAGTGGTCATGTATGGATGTGAGAGTTGGACTATAAAGAAAGCTGAGTGCCAAAGATTTGATATTTTTTGTGGTGTTGGAGAAGACTCTTGAGAGTCCCTTGGACTGCAAAGAGATCCAACCAATCCATCCTGGAGGAAATCCGTCCTGGGTGTTAACACATTGGTAGGACTGATGTTGAAGCTGAAACTCCAATACTTCTGAGCAACTGACCTGAACTGAACTGAGAACACTTTCTAACAGCATACACAAAAATAAACTCAAAATGGATTAAAGATCTAAATGTAAGACCAGAAACTATTTAAAACTCCTAGTGGAAAACAGGCAAAACACTCTCTGATGTAAATCATAGCAGGATCCTCTATGACCCGCCTCTCAGAGTAATGGAAATAAAAGCAAAAATAAACAAATGGGACCTAATTAAACTTACAAGCTTTTCCACAACGAAGGAAACTATAAGCAAGGTGAAAAGACAGCCTCAGAATGGGAGAAAATAATAGCTAATGAAGTACTGACAAAGAGTTAATCTCAAAAATACACAAGCAACTCTTGCAGCTCAATTCCAGAAAATTAAGCAACCCAATCAAAAAATGGGCCAAAGAACTAAACAGACATTTCTCCAAAGAAGACATACAGATGGCTAACAAACACATGAAAAGATGCTCAACATCACTTATTATCAGAGAAATGCAAATCAAAACCACTATGAGGTACTATCTCACTCAGGTCAGAATGGCTGCTATCAAAAAGTCTACAAACAATAAATGCTGGAGAGGGTACAGAGAAAAAGAAACCCTCTTAAACCTTTGGTGAGAATGCAAACGAGTACAGCCACTATGGAGAACAGTGTGGAGATTCCTTAAAAAAAACTGGAAATAGAACTGCCATACAACCCAGTAATCCTACTGCTGGGCATACACACCGAGGAAACCAGAATTGAAAGAGACACATGTACCCCAATGTTCATCGCAACACTGTTTATAATAGCCAGGACATGGAAGCAACCTAGATGTCCATCAGCAGATGAATGGATAAGAAAGCTGTGGTACATATACACAATGGAATGTTACTCAGCCATTAGAAAGAATGCATTTGAATCAGTTCTAATGAGGTGGATGAAACTCGAGCCTATTATACAGAGAGAAGTAAGTCAGAAAGAAAAACACCAATACAGTATATTAACGCATATATATGGAATTTAGAAAGATGGTAACGATGACCCTATATGCAAGACAGCGAAGAGACACAGATGTAAAGAACAGATTTTTGGACTCTGTGGGAGAAGGCGAGGGTGGGATGATTTGAGAGAATAGCACTGAAACATGTATATTATCATATGTGAAACAGATCGCCAGTCCAGGTTAGATACATGAGACAGGGTGCTCAGGGCTGGTGCACTGGGATGACCCAGAGGGATGGGATGGGGAGGGAGGTGGGAGGGAGGTTCAGGATGGGGAACACATGTACACCCATGGCTGATTCATATGAATGTATCGCAAAACCCACCACAATTCGTAAAGTAATTAGCCTCCAACTAAAAAAAAAAAAAGAACAGAAAAAAAAAAAGATGGTAGGTAGAAAGATTAAGGAGTAAATGGTTATTTGTGGAACAGTGTTATAACTGTTTCTATAATAAAAAATACATTTTATAAGCTTTACATATATAAGTTTAGTCCTGACTTTTCTTTATAAACAGGTACGTCAATATGGAGATAAATGAACTATTTCTAATAATCAGAATTCTATTTTCAGGAATAAAAAATGTTTCTAAAATAATCCCAATGTGTTACATGAACTTAATAATCCAAATATTTACTGATGGTCACTTTAAAAAGAAGAGTGATATATCTTTTTTAAATAAATTTACTATAAAGTTTAACATGAAGTATGAATTCAAGCTCACACCATGGAACCAAAAGTATACAGTATGATCTAAATTTGAGGCTTACCTTTCAATATTTTCTCATCCAATGTCCACAGCAGCTGTAGATTGCCAGCTCCCTTTCCATGAGATGGCTCAACTGTCAAATACTAAAGCTTTTATAACCTGATAGGGATTACTACAACAAGGAGTTTGTCTATGGTCACAAGATAAGTGCTTTATTATATTATGCAGTTTTATAAGCTTTATAATGTGATATGTTAATAACCTAAGGAACTACAAGAGAAAGATACTCTGAAAAAACTTACAAAACTACACAATATTGTAAAATGGAAAGCTAAGTCTGTTTGTGTGAAATGAGTGGGGAGGGAAACTTACCTTACAACTAAAGAAAAACTCCATTCTGCTGCAGTAATCTGGGATGGGTATGACAGACCAGCAATAATACTGGCTGGGGTGTTGCGAGGAGAGGGAATTGGCAATCTACTGATGCTGGGGACACTGAACATCTAGAAGGAAGAAAAGAGGAAAACAAATAAATTCTAGATTTATTAAATGTCTCATCATTATGGATCTTTTGCACATTTAATAAGTTTAGATACTCTGAATATTAGGTGAAAGTAACTGATTTATACAATTCATTCTGTTACTTTTAGATTTTCTTACACCAATTTCTAAACAAAATCGGTATCAACTGTTGTATGCAGAAAAAGATTATCATATATAAATACATAAAGAATATTTTTAAATTGAAATGGTATTATTGTGATAAAAATATAATTTTTATTAAAAAGAAGAGTACAAAAACATAATGTATATGAAAAAGGCATCAATGCTCTCTTTCTACATGCTTCTATTTATACATGTTGCTGGAGCACAGAAACAGGGATCATAAAACAAAAGCATTTTTTGTTATAGGCTTGGTTCTTGTCACAGACATAAATCATATGGTGGAAAGGGATTATATAATAATACATCATGCTTTTCCAAGAAAATTCAAATAGCTTTTAGAAAAGTCAAATGGATTTATATATAAAGATGTCTTATTTAAAAACATTAGGAGTATCCAAAGTTAGAATAATTTAATGGAAATGGATAAAAACATAGCACAAGTTAACTGGAATTAAGCATTTTAATAATTTAATTATTTCACATTCTCCTTAATCTAAGTAATAGTAAATGAAAAAGTAACACGTATTTACTTTTTTTTCTTATTCCTCACCTAAAGAAACTACCACTATATTAATATATTCCTGCATATTCACAGTTTTGGGGGTAAAATACCACATTCATCTTGGTGGTATACAGTCTCTTGAAAAAGTACTAGTTAGACAATATAGTGAAGTGTTTGAATATTAGTATGGAAGAAGTTAAAAAAAGTATTTTAACACTACCAGAGGTCTTAATATGAACTATTCTATCATATACTAATGTTTTCTCTTTAGGTACTCTTACCCACTTTCTCTTAATACTAATTCAATAGGAAACAAAAGCATAAAGATATCCAACACTGCACAGCACGTACAATGTTTCCATTGTATTTCTAAATGAGCATTTAACTAGAAAGCATGATGATCAACAACTACATCAGTGATAATACTGGAAATTTCAGTGTCATTTGACTTTGTAGAGACTGTGAACAGATCACATTCCCAGTAGTCATTATTACTGGGGAAGAAAATCTAACAATATGGATATAACTGATGGTATGTAACCACTTCCATTCATAAAGAAGAAAAAATCCTGGACTAGAAATTAACTACTGAGTAGTATCTGAATCTGACCCTTTTTAGTAAACTGGTGGTAGCAAAGAGGTTAATAACATTTTATCAAATCTACACCTGTTATCAGAAAGGTGGGTTCTCAAGCAATTCACAGCACAATCTGAATCACTAAGTAATGCTACACTGGTAACACCAGAGCATAAAAAGTTCCATGTAAATGAAACTATGACTGGGGATATACTAAAAGTAGGGTCAGTATTCTACTTATTTTTACTTTCTCAGGCTCCATTACAATACCCAGCACACAGCAGGTCCACAATAAGTATTCAAACCACAGAAGTAAATTTCTAAGCTGAGATTTTCTACTTAGCTGAAAAGATTTTTAAAAATTGATAAACATTCCTAAAATACATGTCTTCCAGATTTTCTGAACACACAATGAATATAATTTAACTCTTACTGACTTGTTCATCATTATGAACAAGCCATTGTTTCATATTTTAAAGCAGTGATGCTAGGGTTTACAGGGCTATAACCTATATTCCTATATTAAGTGGTTATTGATTACTGTTAGTTTTGGACCCTGAAGTCTTTTTTGTTTCTTAAATTGTCTATCAGTATTTCATGCAACTAAATCTGTCTTAAAATACTTTTGTCCTAATTAAAAGCACTTGCTACAACTAGTTAGCATCATATCTTCATTAAAAGAAACTGGTTCCATACAAGGATATATATATATATTTTTTTTTTTTTCCTATTTTAAAGTGCTAGAGATCCATATGTGGACTCTGTCTTCTATTTAGACTCTTTTTTATTCTTTGGTAGATCTAGATTAATTTTCCTTTAATATATAATGAATCACTTTTACCTTCGTATCTATAGAGTATAATAAAATGGTAGGGAAGTTTTATTGAGTTGGACACGACTGAGCGACTGAACTGAACTGAATCTTCTCTATTGTTTGGATGATATTCTTCCCTAATCCACAAAAGGTATTAAACTATTATATCTTTAAATTTTGGGAGCTTTCCAAAGATTTTGATTTCTTCTGTAATATAAATAAACAGAATGATACAAAGTTCATTTTTGGTCTCAAGCACCTTATGGATTTAAATTCAATTTATCAGAACTCTTGTCAGTGAAAGGCAGTAGAGTTAAATAGAAATAGATAAATAGAAAATAATAAAAATTTACTTGGGGCTTTGAAAAATATTTGGCATTTAAACTTACTTATATTTGAGTACGTGTGTATGATATGTAATTCAAAAGAGTTTAAAGCAAATTATAAAAGCTGCACTATGAAGCTCTACCTATAGAAGGATCTGTCACCTAGTTCAATTCTTCCTTGAAGTTCACTCCATGCTGAGAACATGCAGTATTATTTCTCTGGCTGATGTAAAAAATATAAAACACTTTCCCTTTTTAATTGGAACTTTCATTGGGAGAAAACAGGTTCAAATATTACTTTTAAGAAAGTTTCCCTGATGGGATACAGACTACATCAAATTCCAGTAAGTGGAAACAGTGAGCACTATTATAGGAGTTAATATCCAGTTCTCAGTTGAGCAGAGTAGTTATTAAATGTCAAAAAAAAAAAAAAAAAAGCCCCAAAGTGAGACCTACCATAGACAAATGAAGATAATGCATTCTCAGATAATTTGGTGACTACAGTCAATTGAAGCTTTGTCTTACTAGCCAGCTATTGTTCTGGTTCATGTTTCCCGTCATCTAGTTCTCTTTCCTTACTATTATTTTGAGTATGTCAGTTAATATTTGATTCTTCATAAAGTCCATATGTTATCTACCTTTCCACCCTTACTCCCAAATAATATATAAACACGTCATTAAGTGAGTGAAGCAAGTGTCTAGTAGTGACTCCTGAATTTAAATAGCTTGAAAATCAAAGATCAAGTCTTTTATAAAAGGACAGGAGTCAGCCCAACCAATCCTGATTAAAGATTTATCCTCAGGATTGGGGAGAAAAAGCTTAAGCTCTAAAGTGAATTACTTGAGGATAAAGACTTTCAGCCTCTGAATATCATTACCAAGTTCCTTGGTGTTATGTACAGTACACAGACCACATACTCATTGAGGAAGTACTTATTGAGGAAGTATGTGCCTAATGAATAAGACTAGAATATGACAGGTAAAGGAACTTATTTATTATACAGGGTTTCCAAAAGGTTATTTTAATTTTTTGAAAGCTTTAAATGTGACTATTTAACGGCAAAGCATCTTCCCCCCCACAGCTGAGAGTTTTTTCAGTTTTGTTAACCTTTATCAAAAGATCTAGAATAAGAAAATAAGATACATAATGATATAATCATCAAAAACTTATTTAAGGATAATTTAGATATTACTGCAATCTCTGCATGACTGATACTTGAGGCCAGATAATTCTTTGTTGTGGGGGGCTATCATGTGCATTATAAGATTATACAATGTAGAATATTTTTAGTAGCACTACTGGCCTCTATCCATTAAGTGTCAGTACCACCTCTTCAACTATGTCAATCAAATATATCTTAAGACATTGCCGAAGTCTCATAGTAGGGGTGCAAAATCATTCCTCATTGATAACCACTGGCTTTTACAAAACTCTGACAAAAACTAGGGTGTAATCATCTTTGATCTAAGCTTCTGATTTCTCTAATGTTTGATCTAGTTAATGCACAGCCTTTGGTTAAGCAAGAGAAGTCCTATTATTATGAATTTAAATTATTTCAAGAACATAGTAAAGATTAATTTTATTCATGACTTGCAATTTCTTCCTAATTCTCTTAAAACATGTCTTACAAAAAAACTACGCTTTTTGACATACTGTAATTATTGTGTATATATTTTTGGATGTTTTTAAAAGTTAACAATTTCACAAATACTTCCATATAGTAACAATGATCTACAAATATTTTATTTTACCAGCCTTATGACATACCACTGTTAATATTATTGCTCTCTTTACTATGAGAGAGATACTGAACATAATATCATGTAAATTACTTTTGGGGGGATAGGGGAGTAGTGTGCAAATATGGGAGGATAAAAGTTAAAAACTAACTACGACTACAGGACCAAAGAGTACAGACAGTTTTATAGCTTTTATTACATACTGAATATGAAATCTGGAAATATCTGAAGTCTTAAAACCTGCTCAGTGCTGAAGTGATTAACTGCTAAAAGGTGTATTAGAAAGATATGGTATTATATTTTAAATTTTAGTTTATCTATATTGACAACTATCATTTATCATGTCATAGTCCAGACAAGGTTTCTTTTATCTTTTTGTTTTCTGCCAAATGTTCACTTTTCCATATATCCCATCTCTACACTGACTTTTCATTATCAAAAAGACTGAAAACTCTTTTAAGATTAAACAATACTATAAAACATAAGGAAGTTATGCAAATATGAGAGATTAGGGTCACTTGAAAAATTAAGAAATATAATAACCATTTCTGTATTAGTCTTATGAAAATCTATCAAGTTTGATTATTTATACAGCAAAAATGTTTAACAAATTTCAAATGTAATAGGATCAGGAAAATTTATCAATATCTTAGGTGTAAAACTATCTTTCTGGAAAACTAATAAATTTCCAAAGTACAACTTTTATCTCGATTAAACCCACAAAGATAAAAACAATAAAATATCACGATGTCTTTAGAGCACTAAAAAAACCCCCTATGATCTAAATAATAATGAGACAGACAAAAATTAAAGGATTTTGTCAAACTATATAATTCTATTTATCTCTGTCAGATGTCTCACTTTAAACAAAACTCAGGTAGGTAATTTGTATGGCACTGGAAGATGTAAAGGACATTGATTCCTCTTTGAATAAGCCTTTAAATGAAGTAATGGGATCAAGTGAACTAAAGTAAACTCAAGAAAATTAAATCATTTATTTCTCTCTTCACACTATAAATCATAAGTAGAATTAACTGTCCTGCAATAATGAGTAAACAATCCAGATTTTAAAAGACTAACTCTTCCAGTACAATGAGCAGTTTAATGGCAAAACCTCCAAGAGATTAATAAAGCTTTTTTAATGGAACATTGACCTGGATGAGGAAATGGGGTAATTCTTCCTTGTTGCTTTGGTAAGAAAAACATCTTGAAATGCCCTATAGAGAAGCTTCCCAAAACAACCAGGTGTTTAAATGAATCCATGTTAAAACCCTCTATCACATATGTAATTTCTATCTTTAGTAACAACATTTATGACAACCAAAAGTTTATATGGAATATATATCTTCTTTGTTTTTGAAGCCATTATTATGGATATGAAAGTTGATGAACAATAGAGTTGTTTTGACATTATTTTTCACAGTGATATCCTCTTATGAAGAACAATACTAATAACTTCATTTGTCTGGCAATGGTGAAGGAAGCTCACTATGCAAGGAATAAACAAAATGGTTATCACTACCACCAAGTTCATACATTTCATTATTAACAAAATCTCTCCAGTTCTTACCATGAGCCCAATTTTGACAATATGGCTACTTGCTCTGCAACCATCAGTTAGGGCAAGTAAATGGACACACACAAGAAATGACAGACTGACAATGAAGAGACAGAACAAAAGCAAGCAAACAAACAAAAACCTTCAAAACATATAACCTAAAGGCCTATCTGTGAATGTTTAATAAGAGTTACTGACATCAATAGATTTTTAGGGGATCAGTACAATTATGGATATTCATAATAATCCCTGAGTTATCAAGAAAAGGGTTCAATTATGCTCAGTATAGTACCAGGAGGCAGGGAAATCTTTTTCATTAAATGATTAAAGTAAGGATTTTAGTACTGAATGTTTAGGTTTTCTAGAAAATTCAGTTAAGTGGAACCCCTACTCCCAAATGATGACAAACGAGTATTCAATACCAACATAAAGTTCAATAAAGCTTATCATACTCAGTATCAGCTTTTGTAAAAAATAAGGAATGACACTGAGATGCAAACTTTTACTATTCCTTTATTTCTGCCCATTTTATTGATTAAGATAAGTATTCATGAAAACAATTTTTTAGTCAGTTTATTTTAGGGCAAGTAGCCTGTATACAGATAATCTCAATTATTCCCAAAAAGTAAAGTTCAAACAATTTCTGTTTCTTAAAGAGCAGAAAACATATTTTAAAACTAATATGCAAATACCAAGGGTTATGGACGTGTCAAAAATTTAGAGACACAAAACCTAAACAATTAAAACCTATATATAACCTAAAATTTTCTGATAAACATACCCCTAAGTATTATAGAGTCAAATATTTGTAATTTATATTTTCTTTTACTCTTATAATTACTTCTGTGAAGGAAGGCAATATGCTAATCCCTTATACTACCAATGGAAATGAGGTGGATGGCTTATAAAAAAACTCTAGGATGCTTGCAAAAGTCTTTTTGTCTTACACTACATAAGTAAGCACATAAGCCTATTATGCTTTAAACTATCCATTAAAAACAAAATCCTAATTTATAATATGAGAACAAATTAAGATGAATGTTATTGTTTAACTGAAGCTAATAAAAAATAACAAATTTACTTAACAGAATTCTGTTTAGAGTCATGAAGTATGGACAAGTCACTAAAAATAAATGGCTTCTGCAAAAAAAAAACTTTAAATATCCTGATCAAAATTTTTTTTTCCTATTAAATAATAGAATCACTCCTTTAAAAACATACACACAAAATACATTAAAAAATACTGGTTGAGGAAAAAATATTTTAATATAGTTTGAGAAATATATCACAGAGGTTGTTTTAAAACATGTAGGGTTCATTCCACACCAAGAGACTGCTGACGTATTCAAAACAAAACAAAGCAAAACAAAACAGATAACCTCTCACAGTCTTATAATGATCTAAACCATTTTTAATGGAAATAATCCTAAAATAAGTTTTCTGCATTCTCAGATTATATATTGTACACAAAAATGTATTGAACATGATGCTTTCTTAATGCATTTGATAGCTGTCCTTATCTTATCTCTTAGATTATAGCCAATAGTCTCAGGGGTATCATGTGGGATACTTCTGAAATGCTTAAGGCTGTTTTACCTCTGTATTAAATGATCTCAGAGTACTTTAATTTCCTTCCTTCAGAGTGCTACCAATATGTCCTTTCTGAACAACATATAAAATGAGTATTACAAATCTGCTGATATGAATGAAGCTTGCTGTACCTCTAACCTTATTATCATACACAATTCTAGATTAACAGGTTCTGAACAAATTCCTAAATGTGGTTTCATGACATTCCTGAGGCATAAAATAAAGAGATTTTTAAAAATAGTGACTGATTTTTTTTTTCAATGCTTAAAGCCTTCTCCATTTATTTATTGGTGTTTGTGTTTCAAATCTATGATATAATAGAACTATAAGTGTCAGTTAAATGGGTATTACTGATTTAACAAATAACATAATTGAGTGTTTTACCAAGTGCTGGGTGAATAAAAATAAAGCCCTTTATACTCTATTCTCTCAAAAACAGTTAAAAGCGAAGGTAAAGGTTAATTGTGAATTTAATATAGTGAAAGTTAAAAGAAGACCTTTAGATGCTAAAGGTTCTTAAGATATACTGTTAAGCATGGATCAAAAACATCTGGGGCAAGATTAAATAATTTACATGTTATTTACGTCAGAGCTAATCCATTAAATGCATATAATTATTAATTAAGAATATCTGTAAGGCAAGCACTACCCCAAAACTACCAGTCAGAAAACAACCAACCAGTATATTGGGAAATACATAAAACTAAACCTGATAGAAACCAGGCAAACAAAATTAATTTACTTGCCCCAGCACCATGTTTGTCTACTAAAAGTGAAAACTAGACCACATAGGAAAAATAAAAGAAACATCTTTCTATTTTTCAAGCAAATTTATATGTAATTCAGGACAACAAGATTTAAAAAGGCTTTAGAAAAAGCAGGAATAAATTTTAATGCTGACAATAATAGATAGAACTTTTGGATCAACACCTACCGATTTTTTTCTATTGTTTTCCAGATCTTTGAGTTCATTCTCGATTTTTGTGATTAATTCCCTGAGTTCATCAAGATTAGTGCAAATAAGCTAAAATAAAACACAAAAACACAGCTTGATAACACATAATATAAAACACCCAAAATGTGGTAACAGAAGTTGTTTTAACACACATTGAATTCACAATTATTTGTCTTTGTAACAGTAAAATGCAAAGAAAGCTCCACAGTTGATATTTTAAAAGATATTTACTTGTTATGATGTATGAACTTCAGGCTTAGTATAAAATTAGCTGAAATTTCAACATTGGTGGTTTCATCCCACATCCCCATCTTTCAGTTTGTTTTATAATCCAGGTTTTTTTTTTTTTTTTTTTTTTTAAACATTCTTAACTTTCATCCCAGAATGACAAAGATCTGGAAACTCACCCTAGATTTCACAAGTTACTGGATCACCTTTATGAAATGTTTCATCAAGCAGTCTCTGAGCAGGTGAATAAATGCACCCCTGGAGAACTATTGTTTTACTTTTGCTTTGGTTGCTAACTATATAACAAATTGTATCATTGCTGTTGGGACTGCTAATAAAGAGGGGCTCCAACTATATGAATATATTGAAAGAAGTTAATGAAATTAAGTATACATTCTTTATATGGTCTTAGTAGTCTTTAATAAAACCAGATCCAAAGATAGCATCTATTGCCTTTCATAACTGCGTGGTTCACCTTATTTCGCTTTGGTAATATTGGCAAATGGTCAAAACAATTGGTCTTTAGTTATTAATTAATAATCAAACAAGTTTGGCTTAACTGCTAAATATTTAAACAGTGAAGCATTGGCAACATAACAAAAATATTAGTAACTACATTTTAGATCTTGTAAAATTATACTGAATGTTTCAATCAGTTTGATAATATTCAACTTGTTTTCTAAAATAATTTAAGCTTATAGTTTAAAAAATCTGTCCTGAAAAAGAAATAGAAGATTTCTAAAACAGAACTGCAATCACATACAGGGGAAAAGTTTTAGATTTAATGAAAGTCTTATAATGTGTAATACTGTATAAATGAAAAAATACTATACTTATAAAGCTATTAATTCATCATTAATTTTTTATTAGTTTCATGTTTTTAAAATTCATTAATTTCTGGTAAGGGCACTGTTTTCCTAAAAGGCATATTTTCTTTTAAAAGAAAATGAACAAAAACACAAAGCAAAAGAGGACTACAACAAGATCATTCCTAGTGACAACTATGTGACAAAAATGGGAGACTAGGAGCCTCCACACTTTAAGTTGAACCATATGAAACGCTGATATGCCTTTGATCTACAAAAAAGACAATACGGTTCAACTGAATAGACTAAGAAAGAATTATCACAGGTAATATAAATTATACTTAGTATTAACAATGATTAGAAACATCTACATAATTTCAAACTCACAGAACTGACAAAGCAGGGAAAACATGTATTTAGGCAACCCAAATTAACAATTTCAGAGTAGAAAACACCAGTAAAACAACTAAATAGTAGGATATTGCTGCTGACACATTATACACATTTGCCTTTGCTAAATCTACAATTATGGAAGAAATGCTGATGTAAAGTGGCTAATTACGTAAGTGCCTTTAGAACTAGATAATGTCTTCAACTTCTATCATATCAATAAAGCCTCAGAACCATGTTAGCCCTACACCAGGTTTCTAGTAAGTGCTCAATGGGAACTAAACTTGTATAAACTGCTATTATGACTACCATGTCAAATTTGCCATGGAACTTTCAAATGGTTACACCCCTTTCACTGAACTTGGTGTACTAGGTTAATGACATGCTCATTTGTACATACGGCAAAGCTCAGAGCAATTTTCACTTGCATTTAGCTGTCTCATTATACATGGAGTAAAGGTACATTTTCTTTGTACTTTGTAGAAACTTACAGTAACAATGAAAATATATACCCCTATACCTGAACACATCCTAAAAAATTTAAGATCTTTTAATTAGCAATTAGTCATGAGATCAGAAAATATTTATATTTCATTTAAGGAAACAACATAGTTTTGAAGTCAAACTAGGAATTATTTCTATACCTTAAGAGCTATATATTAAAAAAATACTTTCCTAGTTAGCAAGCTGTATTAAATCAGTGCTTCTCAAACTTCAATGCACATAAGAGTCACTTGGGAATCTTGTTAAAATGAGGCTTTTGATTTAGTAGGTCTGAAGTGGGACCTAGGATTCTACATTTGTAACAAGTTCCAAGGTATGGGCTGCAAATCTCACATTTTTGGGCAATTATGTACTAAATGATTATGAATTACAAATCTGCATGGTCACAGAAACATTTGGTAGTATGGAGCTAAATGAGTACAAAATTTAAAAAGATTTATCTTCAAATAGGGGATGGGATACTGAATTAAAAGCACAATGTTCAATGTTAATGCACAAACATTCCTTAAATGCCATGATTCAAACATAAATTTTACTGAATTTGAGGGTTAAATATTTTTAGCAATATTTACTTTGAACTTATCTTGAAGTGACTTAATACCTACCTCACAATTTATACTCTTTAAATACTAATATATACCTCCCTCTACATATATATGTAATATGTAATACATATACTCCAAATATAGAGTCAAGTTATTAGAAAATTCTTGTATGGGAACATTATTCTAAATTTGTTACTTATCATTTTGAGGTTATATTTTGAGGGAAAAATAATTATTTATGTCATAATTATCATTTTGAGGTTATATTTTAAGGGAAAAATATTTATGTCAATTCTGTCATTTATACATTCTTTACAAAGTAAGGTCTGTGTGTGTGTGGCCTTTTTTGTGCGTGTGTGGGCTTTAAACTCAGCTTAATTTCAAATGATGCTTTTAAAAATAAAATAAATCCAATAAGAAAAGTTCACTTTAATAAGGAGAACATAAATTTTTTTGAACAAAGCAAAAACACCTTATTAAGACCTCCTTCTCATTACCTTAAATTTGGGGGGAAAAAAAAAATCTAGGGCTTAGTGCCTGCAAAGGTGAAAGAAAGCTCCACAGCAGCTTGGATTATAGTCAGGACACACTGCCAACAGTCAAAGAGAAGGTTTTCAGTCATACTGCAGAAGGTTAACAAGAAGAGTTTTCTCTCCCAGGAAGAACCTCTTCAAGGTTGTTAAACTCTCCTTCAAATTAATCTTTCACTTGGTGCAACTCGTGACAGTCACAAAATCATAAATTTTACAGCTGAAAGGGACCAAAAGAAAAAAAAAAAGTAATTTGGTCCAAACCTTGGCCAAGGCTAAAGAGGGGTATCTCCAATTCACACACAAGCTAGTTTAACAGAGATTAAGTGACCAAAGATGACACATTCATAGAGGAATACCATGGAACCTAGGACTCCTCTTCCTCTTACATCATATTCTTTAAGGGTTCTCTCTAAGCAAAATAAAACAAATTAAAAAAAAAAAATCTAACAATAATTTGAACGTGTATTATAGTTTTGAGCTTCACAGGTGGCGCCAGCGGTAAAGAATTCGCCTGCCAGTGCAGGAGCCGTAAGAGATGCAGGTACTATTCCTGGGTGGGGAAGATCCCCTGGAGAAGGGAATGGCAACCCACTTCAGCACTGTCGGTAAAATCCCATGGACAGAGGAGCCTGGTGGGCTACGGTCCATGGGGTCGCAAAGAGTCAGACAGGACTGAACGACTGAGCACCATGTTATAGTTTTAGGAATTAATTTATATCTAAGCTTTCATATCTATTAAATTTAAGTATTAAAAGGCCCTCTCTCCAACTCAAGAAGCAGATATGTGTGTATATAGTCTATAGAAATAAGTGTATATGGTGGAGAAGGGGAGGTCCTGTAGAGATCAAAAGAATTCCATAATCACATCTCAGAAAAATTACAAAGTAAATCACTATTTTAAGCTACATATTATGTCCTTCAGGTATAAATTCAATAGGTTTGAGAGATATTTACTTTATTTGTTCCAAAAAGAACGTAAGTAAGATAGCATACAAAAGTAAAACAATATGGTAAATTACATTAAAAAGCAAAGGGAAATGCAGAGAAGTCAAAATGAATAGGTCCAAATAAAATGGGTCATGTTCACTACCATTCTAATAAAACATTCCAATAATTTATTATAAAGTTATAAGCAAAAGACTAAATGCATGGTGTAAATTCAAAATCTATATTATATTTAAACTAAAATTATATTGACATCTGTTAAAATTATTAGGACAGAACATTCCTTTCACTTCTTATGATCATTCAGAAATAATGACTACTTCAAAACCTGCAAATAAAGATATCATGAGCAACATGACAAGTCTGATTAATAAATCAAAACATTTTTATACCACTATATGAGTAAAAACTGGTGTTTCTCTCAAGGTACAATATATAAAAACAGAAAAAAATTTCAGGGGGAAGTAAAAGTCCATGATGTTAAAAGTGAAATAAAAAGCTGAAGCTGAAAATACTCATTTTAAGAGGCAGCAATTCAAAATAACAATATAATCAAAAGGTCCTTAACTCTGTGAGGCAGTTAAATTCTAATTTTAATTTTGATCCCAAATTGTCATATTGAGGATAGTACTTTATTTCATATCCCTTAGTTTCTCCATTGCTTAAATTGAGCAACAGTGTTTTTTTCAGAGGTATGTTAAGGATCATTGAGTTTATGGTTATGCTAAAAAAAAATACTTCTATATAAATCTTAGTCAACACCTGGATTCTGGATTTTCTCTGCAAAGAAGCCTTTAGAATAAATCACACACATGGAATAGGAGCAAGCACACATGACATGGAATATGTAGGTTACCAATAAAAAGCAGAGTCATGGTACCTAAGTCTCTTAATTTTAAAACTGTATTTTATTGAGACTTGACAAACTATGTTTTAGGAATACTTTCTATGACTCTGTTATAACTGTGCACAAAAAGAAAATTCACATAATATTAGGCTTCTCTTTCAAATATTAAACATATTAATATTCTTGGTAAAAGTTAACTTTATTAAGAAAATAAATATTCACTTTTCAATCTAACAGCCTTCCTTGTACTACAAAACTGATATAGAAAAACAAAAAAATAGTCCAGTCAGTTTAACAAAGTAATCAGTAAAATTGTTAAATCTGACACAAAAGCTTAAATCACCAACAAGTGCTGATGACTAAAAATATTTCCTGACTTTTTGAAACTATTGCTAAGTAAAAACATGGCAACTTCCCCTATATGCCAAATGTATAACTCCTGATAGCACTATAGTAAGGAGGGCTAAGCACAGGTTTTCCCTCTAATATAATGATGCAAATACTACTACTTGGTTTTTTACTTTTCAAATACTTGTAGGCTTAATGATGAAATGTGACCAAATCTGAGACTTAATCCAAGCTCTTAAGTTGCTGGGTAAAGTGGTAAAGGTCAGTAATAGATGCTCTTTAACCAATAATTAATTGATTTTCCTACTCATACAGTACTGTCTGAAGCATCTGACATGCTTATTTAAAAAATAAGATAATAAAACATTAAGTTCTATCACTTAATCCTGACAACAACCTTATGAGGTGGGAACTATTATTATTATTACTCCATTGTACATATAAGGAATTAGAAGCTTTGAGCAGTTAAGTAAGTTACAGAGTTAGTGCTAAGATGGCATTCTAACCCAAGTAGCCTGGTTCCAGAATCCACATGCTTAAGTACTATCCAGATTACTAATATCTATCTAGATCCTCTGAACCAAGGATGGACCATTACAGGATGAAATCCAGGATTTTTCATTTTTAGTAAAAGTATAAGTTTCTTTTTATGCCATTGAACATTTGAGAACCACTGATATAACACCTAGGAAAAACTGGTACAGATATGGTCAGTCTCATTATAATATACACACAAATATAAATACAACAGGCCTTTGACTGTTTACAGTGTATACTTTAAATAGGAGTGGGATGATTATGTCTTGTCCTGAGGTATAGGTATCACTTGTTTATATGAATAAACATGGATTCTTCCTGAAGCAAACAGGCTTACACATTTCATCTAGCTAAAAAAAAATCAACAACTATCAAATTAAAAAGTAGTTGAGGTCAAAGACAGGATTTACTTTTTCAATTCACCAGAACCTTAAAAAAAAAAAAAAAAAAAAACTTTATGCAATTTAATCCCTGGACATGTTTCTGAAGTACTAAATGTCATATTGTTAGAGCTTTTTGAGAAAGAAATAAATTCACTTCTTTGTTTTATAATAATCAGTTTTCTTACATGTGGGAAGAATAATTAAATAATTAAATCAAATAGTTAAAGAAACTATCACAGAATTATTCTGAAAGGCAAAACTATAAGTTCTGCATGTAACAACAAAGTTTACTAGTGACTAATATTATCTCCTATTCTTTGCTTATTTGAAGCAAATGACCTATTTCTTGGAAGATGGCTGTCAATTTTCTTTCTCAATACTACCATGGTATTTAAATTATAAATTAGGAATAAGAACACCTGTTCTCATAAGTCTATTCCCCATCCCCAGCCCCACCCACCACCAACACACAGCCCTGCCCTCTTTCCAGAAAACCTTAAGAGCCAGGAAGAGGATGTTGTTTATTTTAAACAGTTCAATTCAGCAAAACATGTACTTTTGACCTTCAGTTTCTGAGTGGTAAGCAAATGGTCAGTAACTAACTAAAAGCATCACTTAAGACAGTGTTTTTCATACTTTTTTGCCCAGAACTCATGGTCAAAAATACATTTTACACTGCATGTCAGTAAACACACACAATGGAAACCAAAGTTTTATGAAATAACATTACCTTTACTATATTTGACACACTCTTAAAATTTCTATTTTAACTGTGTTAGCTTAAAAAAGAAATTCTGGCCATGTAATATACTAAATTAATTTTCATGCCTCACTAATGAGTATCACCTTCAATTAAAAAAAATATTTTATGCAGTGTTACTTACTACATATAAAAATCATCCATTTAATATAGGGATGAAGGCAAATATCAACAATGGACCAGATTTGTCTTGAGATTCATATTCCCAGGATAAATACTTTGAGGTATTAAGGAAAAAAAATAAGTGGGAGAAGCACGAAATCAGTGGAAGAATGAATAACCATATACTATTGTAGCATTAAATAAGGCGCACAAGCAACAGTAGAAAGGTCTCTAAATAAACAGTAAATACTTTTTTTTTCTTTTTACTGAATATGCTGGAACCAGGGTTACTTTATATAAAAGGATTCTGTAGAAATTATTCATCCTAAGGATGTCATTAAAAATATTCTAAAATACTAAGAGAAAAACATATCTATTTTCTTTATTGTTCATTTAAAAGTATTAAATTTGACCAGTTATTAACTTCCACTAAAAAAAACACTTCTAAAATAGAAATTTTACTTAAAAAAAAAAAGGATGTGTCTACATTTTTGGATATACGTAATTGTTAAACTCATATTACATATTATCAGTATTTTCACGGTTATTACTCTTTCATTTTCTTCTTTGTTACACTCACAGAAATTCATTTTAACATCACTTATATTTTTTGGAATTGTTAGTTTTATAATCTAAACCAACCAGAAATAGATAGGACACACTACTACAAGAAAATTTTTAGAGAGTCATTTGTTGTAGAAAACTCATCTTTTATAAAGTAGAAAATAAAAATATTATTTAATTAAGGTAAACTTCTCTGCTTATTCCAGTATCAGCTTCAAACAGAAAACTCTTGACATAATCACACAGCAAAACATAAAAGTACTTTTTTCTTTTTGCAGAAATGTTTAAAAAACATTCAGTTAATATTCTCTCTGAAGTTCATATATAGCTGTGTTAAAAAAAAAAAACCCTGTTTTTTAAGTTAATAAATCTATCATTTCTACAGTGCCCAAATAAATTAAAATAGATTATCTAGGCAATATTAGCATGTACAAACTAGAGTTTGTTCTTGGAAGACTTTCATTTACACATTTATATTTATGTGTGTGTGTGTGTGTATATATGTATATACACACACACATACACTGTACGCTATACTGTACTTAACAGTTTAACATATTTCTATTAAACCACTTCTATAAGATAGCATAGCATAAAAAAACCACAGATTTTTTTAATATCAAGACAAAAAGAGAGGTAAAAATTTCTGAAATACTAGCAGATTAAATCATTGCTATGTCTGCACTTGCAGGGAAAAAGTCATAGTTGGAAATATTTCATTGAAGTATTGTGTGTTATGGCAGAATTTGGCCAGTCTCTTGAGGAACAACATAAACACAGATATAAAAAATTAAACTGAAAAACTTTGAGACAAAATTCAAACATTTACCTGAAATTCTGGTACAGTAGGTGACTTTGTGACAGTTTTCCTCTTCTTTGTGATTGCTTTTTTAGATATGGATTTTTTTCCTTTCAAGATTAAAAGAGAAAAGCTTCATAATGCTGTTTATAGCATTTCATTAACAAAAAGCAAATTACATAGAACCTTGAAAGTTAAATTATAACTAACAGATGGCTTCTAGTGAGTCAAATAAAAATGATGAATCAAAACAAGCCCCAGCAAAAGCAAACATCAAACTATAACTACCCATAACAGACATATTAACAAATGGTGTTTTCTTAACAGCCAAACTATTATAATCTCTAATGTGTTGCACGGTACCAGAATTTATTACAATAAGATTTGGAAAATAAAAAGTCATATTACTACTGCTTAGTTAAAATATAACTCACAACTTAAAATGAGGTTACATAAGGGGAAAAAAAAACCTTACCTTTAACAACGACTTCTGTAGTCAGGAACTTGTACAGAACTATACTCTGAAGACTATGGTCTTTATTCAACCTAATGTGAAAATCCTCTCAGTAGCTTAGGAAACAAGATTTTCCTTCTATCTCTTTAGCTCTGCACTCCCCTAATGGGCTGCTGTTGGCAGTATTCAATAACCAGTTTTAAAACAAGGTAAACATTTCCCTTTAAAGTGCACCTCATCATTTGCGCAATCAGAAACCACAGGGAAAAATAAATCCATATTCTTAAAGAATTTCAGTTTATAGCATAAAGTATATATAATCTATAATATGTATTTACACAGACTAAAGAAATACATGCATACATACAGCCTTTATCTTATTTTAGTAAGGAACATATTAAAGTAAATGTTTTTCCCCATTTATAATTGGCAAAATCAATTAATAAATTATTTACTTAACAAACACCAGATACAGTACAATTTATGGGGACAACAAAGAATTATAAAATGGAAACCCTGCCCTCCAAAAGTTTACAATGTAAGGGAATAAAAAATTAAAGTTAATTTTAGCTCACAATCATTTGTATGCTAAAATCAGTTTAAAAACTATTTTTTCAAAAGAGAAAACTGCTATACAATAATCTCTATTGTTCTTTTCTAAATATTTTAATAGGTATGATGATTTTGCATGAAAACAATCAATCTGATCGCAGCATTTTATTCAAGTCATAAGTACATTCTAGTTTACAATATAGTTGTATTTTCTTTTGTATTTGTAAAATCAGATCACAGAACTATAATTTGAATCATTTCTAACTGACTCAATAGAACCCAAGTATACCACACTTGAACTACTGCAAATTTTCAACTGCTGAGATTCACAAGGGTTTTAGTGTTTTGTTCTAATAGGTAACAACCTGCTACTGACTTTTGCTTTTAATTAAATTTAAGAACCTAACATATATTTTATTTTCTCATTATTCTTATTTGCTTATGTGCTCACACAGTACAAATATTAGAACTAAATTTATACAAAAATAAGTATATGGGTGGGCTGCTTTAGCAATATCCGAGAAGTGATTCCCAGGTGGTGCTACTACTAAAGAATCCACCTGCCAGTGCAGGAGATGGAAGGGACATGGGTTCAATCCCTGGGTCCAATCCCTGGGTCCAGAAGATCCCCTGGAGGGGGAAGTGGTAATCCACTCCAGTATTCTTGCCTTGAAAATCCTATGGACAGAGGAGCCTGGCAGGTCCATGGGGACCACAAAGAGCTGGATATGACTGAGCACTATCATACTATATAACACAGCTAATAACTGACTTCTAAACTGGGTGCAATAGGTAACTCTCAAGTGGACTGATGAATCTGAACACCAAAATATCTCTCCTCTGAGACATGCTACCTTTACTGTTACTGAAAGTTTACAGGAAAAGATTTAATTGCTTGCTGACTTAGGACAGTTTGAAGGAAATGAAATCCTTCCTCATTCCTATTCCCCACCCCTCAGAACGCCTCTAACTAGCTTTTTAAAAATAATTTGATTTTGTATTTACTAATTTGTAAGCACAACAGAGGACGTTTTTGATATTTCCAATCAATCTGATATTATTGCCACAGAGACACTAAACTTAGGTAATAAATTCTCAATTAACTCTAACAACCACTCTATTTGAATAAATTAAGCAGCTGAGGTGGTTACTGGGTACCTCCTTTCATCATGTCATTTAGATAACTTAAATGTTATTAAGAAACTGGAAGTAGTATTGGGAGTTTTGGAACTACCTACCTGGATTGGAATTTCAGCTCTAACCACTTACAAGCTGCAAGACCTTGAGCAAATTATTTTATTTCCTTGTGCAGCTTCACAAAACAGGGATAATAATATTACCAACTCTGTGAGAATTATACAAGTTAAAGTATGCTAAGAGCTTAGACTACTATTAGGCACAGGGTAAACCATCAACACATCATTAGTGGTTCTCATCTGCCTTAGATACGTTGTGGTAAGAGTTTAAACAAAATGTTAATTTTTTTTAACCTTCAATTTATTTTATTAACTTACTCCTTCATTTTAATTCTTCAACTTTGTACATTTATCAATTAATGTAACACTATACAGTGTTACAATTATCTGTTTACATGTTTCTCTTCCTTACTAGATTGGGAATTACTGACAACAAAAATCCCATTATTCATTTTGTATACAAGTTAAGATCCTTAAATATAAGAATCCTACTCTTCATCAGAAATGTTCAGTCTGGGGGTAGGAAAAGGAAGGCAGGTAACTGTTTACAATTCTGAGTCCATTTTATAATGAGGAAAACACAGACAAAGAATTTAAATAATTTACACAATTTACCAAAGAGTGTCACAACATGACCTAGGAATGGTAGTAAGGAAACTAACATTTATTGAGTGCTTACTATGTGTCAGACACTTAGTAAGGTGATACATAAATTATCTCAGTTAATTCTCAAAGAAACCTTCCAAGGTAGGCAAAACCTCCATTTTAATGTGGGATAAATGAAGATCAAAAGGTTCTTAACTTACTTAAGTGTTACACTATAATAAGTAATCCCCACAGCCAGGGACTCTTAACTCCAAAGTTCATGCTCTTTCCATTATGTAATTCTAACCTCTTAAAAATCATAGTTACCATTTATTGATTCCTACCATGTGCCAGGCACCATGCTAGGTACCACGCATTTGCTATTCCATTAATTTTTGTGAAACTACAGCCAGATAAGTATTAGCTCATTTTTCACAGAGAAATAAACAGGCTATAATCAGGTAAATAAATTAACAGAGAACTTATAACTAATATGCACTGAAGCACCTATTTGTACTAGATATGTCTCACTTCAAAGCTGTGCTCTTTTTATGGTAAAATACTGCATTTTTTCAGACTTTCTGCAGGGAAGTAATTTGTATTTGACTGGTTTCAGAACATTCCTTTAATTAGGGTTATAAGATTTGCATATTCACTATTACTTAATATCTTTGTCCTCAGTGGAACAATGGCATTAAAACAGGTATAATATCATATAAGAAATGAATCGCCAGTCCAGGCTTGATGCAGGATACAGGAAGCTTGGGGCTGGTGCATTGGGATGACCCAGAGGGATGGTATGGGGAGGGAGGTGGGAAGGGGGTTCAGGATGGGGAACACGTGTACACCTGTGGTGGATGCATATTGATGTATGGCAAAACCAATACAATATTGTAAAGTAAAAAAAAATAATAATAAAAAAATAAAATAAAACAAAGTTTCCTGTATTCATCAATAAAAATTAACTGTTACTGTTCATTAACTATTGCTTTTAAAATGGAGAATGGAATACTATAAAACCACACAGCCTTTATTTGGTAATCTGTTTTTGCTCCAGGGCAACCTACTCCAGTATTCCTGCCTGGGAAACCAATGGACAGAGAAGCTGGCAGGCTACACAGTCCATAGGGTCACAGAGCTGGAAACGACTAAAAAACAACAAGCTATATAGAGGGCAAGTTACATACTCCCCCCACCCCAGGGGGCTTACTTGATCATACCCAGAGTTTTACACCCATTGCCCTAAGTCACCTGGTCTCATAAAATATAACTGTCAAAAGTCAATTTAAAACATACAAAGAATTTCAACACAGTTCCTGAGCCTAAAACATAGACATGGCAAAAAGTATCAACATGCACCTCAAAATGGAAAAGGAAACCTAAATATGGCTTCCTAACTAATGATATAAGCACAACCTAATGAAGTTTTTAAAAATTATGCTTAGATCAGCTCTAGAAGGAAGCCTAACTTAACAGGGAAAGATAGAATTAAAAATACAGATTTACACTATAACGTAGGCATAGAATTGTAGTCATCAAGAATAAGGAGATACACTTCATCAGAAAAATTAAGGTGACTATCATTCCCAATCCAACTCTTTCCTCCATCTCATTCTTCATTTTTACCTTCACCTGGTATCCCTGCCTGTATTCACTCCTTGGCTCCTTGAACTACTAAGACTTCCACTTCAATGCTCCTAGATTCAGCACTCTCATGTTTAAAAACTATTCAACACACATACTTCTATCTCAGTACTTTCATTTTAGGGATCCTGATGTGAATGAATACTAAGACACTGATCACTACTAAGACACTGATCACTGTTAAAACTGGAAACCCAAGGGCATTTGTATTATCAGCAATTCTGGTAAGAGCCTGTTAGACTGTAAAGTCATAGAAAGTCTAAATATGATTTTTATTTACTAAATGTCCATATGTTGGCTAATATATTCTTTTTAAGTTGGCATTTTACTTTTATTTATTTATTGTAAGACTTAGATGAGACTTAAAAGGCTTAGAATAGTGCCTGGTACACAGTAATCATTGTAAGAGTATTGGGTTTTTGGGGGTGGGGGAAGTAGAAGGCATTAAAATAAAAGGCCATGGAATATAATAAATTCTTTCACTTCTGTATCTTGGCATCTTGAATTGGTTCTGTAAGAATTTTCTCCATAAAGACACATATCTATAGTAATATTAACAGAGAATTATACAACTGTTTCAAAAATACGGGCCTGGGTTTATTTGATTATACAATATAATCAAATATTGTAGATTACATTACTTTCTCAGTCATTCCCTATAACCAGCTCATTACTTTTTATACATTTGATATATTTTATTTCAACCTCATTTCCCAGACTGCATTCCTGGTTCAATTATCTAAAACAGCACCACAAACCCAGAAAGAGATCATCCCCAAATAGCATATTTCCATCATTCAAACGGCTTCTAAATCGTCAACTTTCAACTTTTTCCTTAAGTTCTTCTCTAATTACTCTACTTTTTCTCAGTGAAACTTTGCTTATTTACACCTCCATGGTTTTGCTCACTTATTAACCACTTTCATCTACCCAATCCCCCTTATTCTTCAAAGTCCTTCATCCTCTATAAAATCATACTATAGAAAACATTGATTTATCCTCTCTGACCTTTGATTGTATGGTCTTTACTGTATACTTAACAATTATTAAATGAGGCTATTTACTAATTTGAATCTTAATTTCTTCACTTACAACACTTGTCCTGTTTATTTTAATTGGTTTAGATGAACTACACAAAATGATTTGGTTGAAAATAATGACCCTGTAAGTAGGGAAAAAACCTTCCAAACCAAATGGGTTGAAATAAATAACTTAAAAATACCACAAGCTTTTTCGTAACAGTCAGTATACTGTGAATCATTTCTGTTTATTTTTTCAGGTTTTATAAAAAATCCTCTCATTTTTAAAATTTATAACTCATTTCAGTCAACTATATTTGCTCTATACAATCTACAACAGTATGTTACTGAAAACAACTGAAATGTCCATTAAGGAAGCTAATTAAATGAACTACACAATACACATAACAGAATCCTAGGCACTCATTTAAAATGATGGTACAGAGATCTATTTAGTGCACAAAAATGTTCGGTAAACTGTCATGTGGGCAAAAAAGCAGACTGCAAAATGGTATGTATAGTATAATCCTACTCAAAAATAAAAATGCTTTGAAAGAATAAAAAAATACATGTTAAATGGTAAATCTTAGTTACTAATATATCTTGGAGAATCATATTATGTGTGTTAATTTATTCATTCAATAGATTCCTACACAATGTGTTAGTTATTGTGCTAAGTATTAGGGAGCAAAACCAAAAATAATCCTTCTATTCTCAAGGATGTTATAGAAATGAGGGGAGACAAGCATCAAAATAACCTAGAAATAAATGCAACTATTAAGAATAAATTTTATAAATAAGTATTATGAAGGAGAAGTATCTGGTGCTGTAAGTATGCATAATTGGGAAAATGACAATGTTTTTATATTCTATAATGTTTCTAAGAATAAGGAACAGGTTTAAATAACTGAAAATAAATTCAAAATTTACAAGGCAGAAAGAGGGCTTCCCTGATGGCTCAGTTGGTAAACAATCCACCTGCCAGTGGAGGAGACACAGGTTCAATCCCTGGTCTGGGAAGATTCCACATATTGCGGAGCAACTAAGCCTGTGCACCCCAACTATTGAGCCCATGTGCCCTAGAGCCTGTACTCTGTAACTAGAGAAGCCAGTGCAATGAGAAATCAGTGCACTGCCACTATAGAGTAGCCTCCGCTTGCTGCAACTAGAGAAAAGCCTGCACAACAATAAAGACCCAGCGCAGCCATACATAAACAAATTAAAAACAAAATTATATTTTAAAAAAGCAGAAAGAAAAGTTTAATTCTGAAAATAGACTAAAATGTTTATGGGTCACAAAACTGCCTCAGTGCACTAAAATTAGCAAATCATTTTCACCCAATTTGTCTTTGTGCCTTCTACTAAAAATCATCTGCCATTACAATAAGAAGGTTTTACTGAACTAAAGATTCCAAAATTTCAGGTATGTGTAATCAACAGAAAATGGACCAGGTTGACTACATAAATCCAGACCAACCACATTTAGCCCACCCTAAGTAGAGATTCATAAATCAGCCATGGATGACACAGCTTATCCCAAAACATATTCTACAGCAAGGGTCCCCAACCCCTGGGCCTCAGATTGGAACCGATGCAGGGACAGGTACTGGGTCTCGGCTTGGTAGGAACTGGGCTGTACAGAGAGTGGCAAGTGAGCAAAGCTTCCTCTGCCACTGCCCGCCCCCCTCCCCATTACCACGTGACCCATCACCCTCCCCAGCTACTCCCACCCTTGTCCATGGAAAAAGTGTCTTCCCTGGTGCCAAAAACTGCTGTTCTACAGAATATTATTACTTGAAAAAAAGTTCTGTATTCAAGTAAACTTGAAAAATACTAGGTTAAACAAAACTAAACAGTTTTCTTCAAGATTCTGGAGTCCTTAATACACCAGCTTAGAATCATATATGTGTAATTCTGAAGTCCAAAAGTTTCTGAAAACTAAAATTTTAAAAACAGCTTATATCAAAACATGATAAAGTGTTATGAGGTTCTTTATAGTCTTCATCTCATTTAGACTATCCATACATTTTCCTGTAGAAATTATACATTTGATTACAGGGGTTGCCCTAAGGTCCACTGGGGATGTTATTTAATAAACATTACATGCATCCGTATACCCTTCTAAAATCTGAAAATTTCTGAAATATCTGGTACAAAGTTTTATAAGCTGCATTGTGGACCTGTATTAATGCAAAATGTGAATCTATAAGAGGAATAGTTCCCAAACCTATGACCATGAGGCTCACTTTTAAAAAGAGTAAGAAAGAAAACACTGGATTAGGATATGCCCAAAACCAACTATAAAAGGCCCCAATGTCACATATTTAATAAAAAAAAAAAAGCTCAGGGCAAAGTCTCAGAAAGACAAGTATACAGAATGATATAAAACAAATGTTTTGTTGTTATATCATTTTATGTAATGCTGTTATGACAGTAAGAAGTTTAGTGTCCAATGAAGAAAAATAATTGGTCTATGCTTACTCAGTACTAACAAGGAAGAGGAAAACTGTATTAGCCAGATCCTAGTATTTTTGTCATTGAAAACTGACTTTCTAAAATTTGCTCTGAAGAAAAAAAGAGAAAGTGTATAGGCAAGTGCATTATTTTCTTCTACTTCATGCTGCAAGCCTTTTCTTCCCAACAACAGGCTCTGAGAGCGTGTACAAGTACTCACTGAATTTGGTTTCGAGTTTTTTTTCATATACTTGTCTAGAATGGGACATGCATCTCCCACAAATTTTATATCTGACCTACACACACTCTGAACTTTCATTTAAAAAATGTAGCAACACTTTGTGTGTTTACAATATAAACTCCTTTTAAATCAATCCTTAGGAGCTAATGTTTTTCTTCTGCAACTGGTAGTCTGTATAGGAGCTACATCAATATCTATTCTATAAACCATCATAAATAAGTCATAATTACATTTGAACACCTGAATCGTAGGTCATAAATGAACACTTAAAAGGTTTTAGGTAACAATGGTATTAATAAAACTATATACTTTAGAACTGAAAAAAGTTTTTAAATTTAAAAATATTACTTACTATTTTAGAGGCTAACATTTCAAAGAGAACTTGGCAAATCAGTCAAAATAAATTTATATAGCCTAATGGATTGCTTATAAAATTTAATGGATTTATGACTGAAAGTTACCTTAAAAAAAAAACTGTACCTTTTTATCATATAGATCATTGTGGATCACTCTGCAATTTTTAGTTCAACAAATTAAGCCTGTTCTTGATAGTAAATTTTATACTATTTCTTTATCAATTATATATTACATACACATTTTAAAATATTTAATTATATTTAAAGATTTTAAACAACTAAGGTATAACAACAACTATATCAACTAAATAAAGTTCACTTCCCTCATTTGCCAACTCATTAAGTTATTGTCAAATCTTAATTATCTTTGTTACTGAGGGAAAGAGTAAAAAACTGAAACCCACAAATGATGATAAACCACAACCTGTTTCAGTAAAACATTCAAGCTTCTCCCAACCCAGCAACATTTTCTTAGGGTTAATTAAATGAAGCTTTTATCTCATCTATCCTATTGGTAACTGAGACAGAAATTGATTAAATGGCAAACAACAGGAAAAGCAAAAGCACCTGAGTAATTTAAAATGCAGTGCAATCACTCACTGAAAACTTTATTCGTAAGATTTTCTTGTTGTTAACATTCAAACAGGCTTGTGACAAATAGAGTGAGTACTTAAATTTGGTGTAAGACAAACTTACAAATTCTTAAAACAAATAAGCTTCATAAGTTATTAAAGTAAAGTAGTCGCTCAGTCGTGTCTGACTCTTTGCAACCCCGTGGACTGTAGCCTACCAGGCTCCTCTGTCCATGGAATTTCACAGGCAAGAGTACTGGAGTGGGCTGCCATTTCCTTCTCCAGGGACTCTTCCTGACCCAGAAATTGAACCTGGATCTCCAGCATTGCAGGCAGATGCTTTAGCATCTGAGCCACCAGGGAAGCTCATCGTAAGTTACTAAGTTGATGTAATTTTTTCCTTATAGACATTTTTTTCTGGATATGAAAATATATACTAAGAGAACTTTTCAGAGTGCTAAATATATATAATATGGGAAAAAACTAGGACCCAGAAAGATAATCTAACTTGCCTTGGTTTAAGAAGCTAGTTGCTATGAACTTTTTGTTCTAGGAATGATAGCTCCTGATATCAGTGCTTTGTCCATTGCACAGAACTGCCCTTAAGCTGGGGAAAAAACACTTCTTAAAAAGGATGGCAAGGATCACTTATGGAGAAACTGGTCCAGAGAATGTTCAAAGATTTTCAACTGAGAATTAAATTCAAATGTATTACACTGGTATTTTGTTGTTGCTAATACGTAAAACCTCTTCTGCTCTGGGTTTTAATTATGGGGACTAATATAAAACTTGACATTCACACACACACACACACACACACAATATATTTCATTATGTCAATCAGAGCCTTCCATGATGCCTAATTGAAAGAACTACTTGAAGTATGCTAAAATGTAATCGTTGCCCATTTGTGTCAGCTTACCAGATTTGTGCTTCTTGTGTTTTGCTTTCTTTTTGATGATCAGTAACTTATTCTGGATCTCAGGTTTGTAAGACTTGAATGCAAGGGAATGAAGACTTTCACGCTTTCTCTGTAAGTTTTCATTCAAAATATCTTTCAATTTCTTTTTTTTCTTTTTCTTCTTTTTTGCCCTCATTTTAGTTAGTTTGAGTTTCTTGTGGCTCTGCAGTGACTGTTCTAATAGAATATCCCTTACAACTTTGTGGCAGTTAATGTCTGGATGATCACTGTGGCTTCCATTTACATGTATCTGGCAAGATTTCAGAGCATTTTCTTTTAACGGACTGGGTTCAGGCTTTACTCTGGAAGCTTCACCATATTTTTCCTGATTTTCTATAAACCTTATTTCACCTGGACTGAGAGGCTCTCCAAAGCTAGTAACCTCCCCTGGACTTCCTGGTTTCTCTAAATTTTCTTTACAACAATCAGTTATATTCATTTCACAGGGCCTGCGAATTCTAATTTCACAGTTAGAGTTCACTTCCGTTTCAACAGAGATGTCATGATTATCTAAGTTCATTTTAGCAGGGCAGCAGGTTGGATCAAAATTAATTTCCTGCTCTTTCCTGAAGGCAGAGGGCAGGCCTTCTCTACTACACCTATGCTCTCCATTACTTGCACTAACATAGTCACACTTCAATTTCTCCAGTTTAATCCGAGGTACTCTTTGTATTTTAATGGGTGGAATTGGAAATTCTGGGGCCTGAAAAGGTCTTTGTTTGTAAATCCGTACATCTGCACCACAGAACTGTGGAAAATGTACGTAAGCATTCTCCAAATAATCATAACCAAGAATAACTTCCCTGCATTCATGAATAGGTTGACCAAGTACAGCATCTTGAACTTCCTTTTGTGTTTCATACACAAAGTCACAAAGACCCTTAAGTATCCATACTTTTTGGTAGAAAGGTAGCTCATGAAAAGGTTTTTCTTCCAATGGATTAACTTCTCCAAGAACTTTAAAAAACTGAGGACACAACCCAAGTTTTTCAGCACAGTTGTCAGGATTTTCTGTCTGCCCTACAGCCGTGTACCACTGCTGCACTTTCTGTCTCAGTGCTGCTTCCCAGGTCCTATAAGGCAAAGTAGGTCTTCGATGTAAGGTAGGTCTGCGATGGGGAGGACTTAATAGAGAAGTCATTATTTTAGATAGAAAAGCATTACATTGAGGCATCAGAAGACAACGTTCCAATTCGTAAAAGACTATTTCTGGCAAATTTAAAATTTGCTGGGCCAAACAAAGGAAATGCCCAATAGCTGGAATTTCCCACATGGTCTCCATACAAGTTGGAGCTGCTTGAGCTAGAAGTTTTCTTTCCCATTCTTCTATTTCCTTTTGACTAGCTTCTTCTGCTTCTTTTCTTTCCTGCTCCCGAAGCCTAAAAAAATTTAACAAATTATATTATTACTATTTTAAATAGAGAATACCATAAAATACTGAATTTTAAGTATGTCATATTTATCTTCAGACAACAAGGCTCTCCAGTTTAGATGTACTGCTATTTTTTCTTTTTTTTATCAGATGAAATAAATATACAACTTGATACTGAGTTTTATGGATGGAGGATTATCACTGACATTGCCGCTCAAAAGTAAAATTCAAATCACAAGTCCATCAACTTAAAAATAAACGGAAAAAAGTTTTAAATGTTTACTAAACAAAACACTCCAGTACTCCAGTACTCTTATCTGGAAAATCCCATGGACGGAGGAGCCTGGTAGGCTGCAGTCCATGGGGTCACTAAGAGTCAGACACGACTGAGAGACTTCACTTTTACTTTTCACTTTCCTGCATTGGAGAAGGAAATGGCAACCCGCTCCAGCATTCTTGCCTGGAGAATCCCAGGGATGGCAGACCCTGGTGGGCTGCCATCTATGGGGTCGCATAGAGTCGGACACAACTGAAGTGACTTAGCAGCAAACAAAAGCACAGTTTAATGTTTTCTAGAAGCAATATGATGTCATATAAGAGCTATAAAGATGTTTACATCCTTTAATCCCATAATTCCATGCCTAAAAAGTTATATGAGGAAGATAATTCAATAGAAGAAAAAGTTACATGTCTGTAAGTGTTAACTGGAGTTCTATATAAGAAAAAAGAACTATAAAGAAGTTGTATTACATAGCTGGAAAATAAGCTGGCTATGTTATACAGCCTTTAAATTAAAATTATGAATAACATCTATAAACACAAAAAATATCAGAACACAGCACTTAACAAACAATATCAATAATATATGCACATACTAAATAAGGAAATGACAATATTCCAAACATAGATGGTTCCTAGGTCAGTGAGATGATGAGTGTTCTTTTCCCCTTAAAAATTTCCTCATGTTGAAACTGTAAAAACAAAAATATTGTTTCTTTATGGGCACTGCTTTAAATTTTCTTAAATAAAAAATTAAACTAGATAAAAAGAAAGAAGTCTTGTGATTTTGCATTAGGCAATGTGTTTTTAGATATGGCACCAAAAGCACAGTGACAAAAGGAAAAATGATGAAGTGGACATCATCAAAACTAAAGCTTTTTGTGCTTTTAAAGGACATCATCAAGTGAAAAGACAAAGACAGATGGGAGAAAATTTTTTCAAAATCATGTATCTAGTAAGAGATCTGTATCTAGAAAATGAAAGAACACATATAATAATAAAAAAGGATAAAATAGCCCAACTAAAAATAGACAAAGGATAATTTCTCCAACGAAGACATAAGCAAATAAAAAGATGCTCAACATCATTATGCATTCAAGAAATGTAAATCAAAAACCAAAATAGGATACCAATTCATGCCTACTAAGATGATTATTTTAAAAGAGATAATAACAATTATTGGTGAGACATGTGGAGAAACTGGAAACTTCATACACTGTAAAGGGTACAGATGCTTTGGAAGGCAGTCTAACAGTTCCTCAGAAAGTTAAACATGTGACCCAGGAATCCTACTCCTTGGTACATGTCCAAGAGAAATGAAAATATCAAAAACCTGTACATGAATGATCATAGTAGAAATACTCAAAATGGCCAAAGAGTAGAAACATGAAATGTCCATCAACTGTCCAACGGATTATTAAGAAGTGGCATATCTATACAATGCAATATTATTTGGCAATAAAAAATATACAGTGCTGATACATGTTACAATACGGATGAACTCTGAAACATAATGCTATGTGAAAAAAGTCACCCACAAAATATCACATATTGTATAATTCCACTTATATAAAATGTCCAGAAATGTACGGAGACAGAAAGAAGATCAGAGGTTTCCTAGGATTGAAAAGGTGTGGGAAATGGAAAGTATCTTAATAGTCTTTCTGTCTTAGGTGACGAAATGTTCTAAAATTGACTGCAGTGATGGGTGTACAACTCTGTGAATATACAAAAAAAAAAGAATTTTATATTTAAATTTGTAAATTCTATTGTGTATGATATACTAAATCTGTATTAAAAAATTGAAGCATATAAGGTTTTAGGAGAGACATTAGAATATGACAACAAAGGGGGGAAAATGTAATAACTTCTCTTATTTCTGAATTTTCAAGACTGAACTCTTCCTCTAGAATAGATATATAAAGATGTGACTAATTCATAAACTCTAAATGAACACTGAGGTATAATGTCTGACATTGGCTATTTCTCTGTACTATCATATTATAATCTGTTAAAACACAGTAAGAACACCATTTTAGCAGTATTGGGACTTCTAATTTTATCGAAAAAGCCTACTTTTATATTTCTGGCTGAGAGGTCACACCATAACTACCTTGCTATTACTGATAGAATAAATTATCTTATCAAGTAGTCTGGTTCATTAAAGAAGCTAATAGAGAAACATATAAAATGTGTGATTTGGCATTTAAGTATTTAATTACATCTAAATATCCAAACAATGTTAGACATTTTAGCAAAAAAAATTTTTTTTTCTAAAGTGCTTATGGTTTTGAGGAGTTTCAGTTTTTCATTGAATGGGGGTGGTGGTGGGATGGTAGAATTTGGCCTCCCTAGTACAAAGGTGAGATTCCAAAAGCCCACAGTATTAGCAGAAAGGTGTACTAGCAATAACAGTCCCTTCTTCTGGCCCCAACTAAAGGCCTGAAAGGAAAACTGTCTTCACAACAGGAGTGGTGGATGGAAAAAAAAAAAAAATCTCTTCTAAGAATTTATAACTGTAAGCTGACTAATGTGGATTTATTGCCGACATTCACATTTCCTGGGTGCTCAGAAAAGTTTAACGTAGTTTCATGTCAAAATGTAGTCTCATGACTTGAACAGAAAAAAATTAAATCTCTAAGGCAATGCACTTTGTAACTGGATCTTAAGGAACTCCCACACGGATACAATGACAAGGAACGAGTTAAAACAAAACAAAACAAAACAAAACCTCAAAATATAAAAGGAAAGAAGTTATTGTGAGGCTCAGGAAAAAAAGTATGACTTCTAAAAAAACTACAGATACGGGAATTTTAGGAGGTGGAAAATAGGTCTGGTGAAAAGAAACTGAAAACATGGGTAAAGAGGAGATTATTTTAAAATGGCAAGGTAGTATTAAAAAGAACTGAAGAAAATGAGTAAATATGGAAACTAAGAACTTAAAAGGTTTACAGCTAACTCAACAGAAATCATGGAAGCCAGAAGACAATGGAATATCTTTAATGTACTTAAAAAATAACTATCAATGTAAATTTCCATTCACAGCAAAAGTATCTTTCAAAAATGAAGACAAAAACAAAGATATTTTCAAACAAAAATGTCATATTTGTGATGAACAGAACCTCAGCCAAAGGAAATGCTAAAGGATTTACCTCAAGTGGAAGAAAGGTCAGTGATACTAGACTGATGATTAGAGACGAGAAAAGAGTGAGAAATTGGAACTATATAGGTTAATCTATATAGATAGGGCATAAAATAATGATAAAAGCGCTTTGTGGAGTTTAAAAAGAAGACAAGATAAAATTAAAATTTATTATAACAATAGCAAATAAGCTGTGTGAGAGATGATTAAATTTAATAGTGTTTCAAGGTCCTTGTATTAAACAGGAAGATGGTAAAAATACTGATTAGGCTTTAATAAGTTAAGGAGGCATGTGAAAGTTGAAGGTAGGGACTAAAGTAACAAACTTTAAACATACAAATTAGTAGAACCAGAAATATGGAAGGAAAACCATATAGCAATGAAAACTGGTGGTATGCATGTTAACTAAAGCAGTACTTGGAGGGGCATATATAAATAAGAATGTATATTTAGAAAAGAAGGAAAGTTGAAAATAAAATATTCATATTCATTAAAAGAAAAGAAAAAAACTAGAAAAAGAAGAGCAAATCAAAGTCCCAAAGTTGAAAGGAAATAGCAGAAATTAATGAGATATAAAACAAATAGAAAAATAATTAAATTCAAATGTTTGTTCTTCAAAAATGTTATTAAAATTAACAAATGCCTGATAAAACTGATGAGGAAAACAAAACATACACACAAAAACCAATACCAGAAATGAAAATGATGAAAATGAGTTTATAGATTCTATAATTTAATCCTATAGATTCTACAGATATAGACAATACAATGTTTATTATAAGAAATTTTATGCCAAGAGACAATTTTAATGAATAGGCAAGTTTTTTGAAGAACACAAATTAACAAAACCGACACAAGAATAAAAATCTGAATAAACCTGTATTTATTGAAGAAACTACACACTTCAAAATCTTCTCTACATAGAAAAATTGGGGTCCTAAAGCCTTCACAAGAATTCAACTCAAAAATTTCAGTTAATGAAACAAAATATAAAAAGGGCATGTTAAAGAAGTAAAAGTGGGAATTAAAAATAATGAGTAATAAGAATTTATCAGAATGATTCAGAAAGATTTGTTTTAAAAAGGAACTTCTAAAAATAAGAAAATACAAACACAAAAATAAAACTCAAAAATAAAAGTCTAACCATCAACTGGAGTGCTAGAAAATAAGAATACAGAAATGGGGTAGTAGTGTGGTAATGACAGCAAAATTCAAAGAGATAATGGCTAAGAATTTCCTAGAAATAATGAAGGACATAAATCCCCAATTCAAAAGGCCCTAGAAAATAAATTAAGAGAACCACCCTTGGGCATACCATAATAAAACAATAAAACATCAAAGGAAAAAAAAAATCTTGCAAGCAGTCAGAAGAGAAGAAAAAACAGATTACATATACAAAAATGATAAAAAGATTTGAGAGATTTCTCAATAGCAACAAAATAAATGCAAAACTAACTATCATTCATGGATAAGGATAAATTAAAGTTATTTTCATTTAGATAAAAATCAGAACTCATTCTAAAGTAAAAACTTCTAAAATGTCTTGTTTCCACCTGACGAGATAACAAGGAGTCAAATTTACTTTCCTACTTGAACCAATCATAAAAATCCTGACAAAATACACAAAACAATGGTTTGTAAGAATTTAAGTATCAAGCAAAGGACAGTGATCTCAGAGAGATGGGAAACAGAAGGTGAGACCAAAAACTACTGCAGTTTGTCAGTTTCAGAGAATTTTCAGGCCATGATGCAGGAAGGGAAATCCAGATAAGAGTCTAGCAGACTCCACAAGATGAGAAGCCAAGAGTCCAGAGACACCAAGGCAGCAGAGTCTACAAGAGATAAAACTCAAGAAGAAAGAGCTGCATAAATTTTTACAGAGTCCTCCTCAACTTCAGAGCAATAACTAGTGTATGCATGTAAGGTAATAACCCAAAACTAGGTGAGGGAAAAATACCCAAAAGATTAGAAAATAAAGTGTTTATTCCCACAAGCCACACTGGAAAAATTCAAAATTCAAAGGAGAACAATTAGCCCTAGACGGAGCATTGCTCTGGACTCAAGTAACAAATCATAAAAGATCCAAAATGACCAAATTGTTTCAAAATAATTACCGGCATTTCAGAAAAAAAGCTCTAGAAGACCTATAGAAATATAAACATATCTGGCACCCTCCAAGATAAAACTCACAATGTTTGGCATCCAAACCAAAAGTACTAGGCATAAAACAAAGCAGAAACACATGATCCATAATGAGATAAATGATCAATCAAAATAGACCCATAAATGAGACAAATGGTAGGATTAGCAAATAAGGTCATTAAAGTAGTAACTGAAACTGTAATCCATATAGTCAAAAAGTAGAGACATGAAAAATTAAGTAGTGACATGGAAGATATAAAACAGATTCAAGTTAAACTTTTAGAGATGAAAACTACAATGTCTGAGATGAAAATATACTGAATGGGACTAATGGCAAATTAGACATAGCAGAAGAAAAGATTAGTGAACTTGAAGACAGTAACAGAAACTATCTAAATTTAAAGATACAGAGAAAATACTTCTATAGTATATACTTCAGGAAAAAGATGATCATAGAAGTTCTAAGATGAAAGAAGGATTGAAGAACAAATCAACTGTGAACCATATGGGTAAATAAACATTATTACAAAAAACAGTAACAACAATGTCTAGTTTGGGGTAAAAAATGAGATAGAGCTGAATTATTAATCAATAATACATAAGACAGATGAGGCAGAAAAGATCCATATTAACAGAAAAAGAGCATGTAACTTGCAAATAAACAGAAATACTTATAAGTGAAATAAATCTTCACTTCCACAGATGGATGTCAACAGATAATGCCAAGCTAAAAAATCAAGAACTATTAATAGCCAACATAAGCATATATTAAGAAATATGGAAATAATTACTAGAAAAATTACCCAAAAAGTTAAAGGTAGATGTTTCTGAGTCATGAATTTGAAGATGAGCTGAAGTAAGGGTTGCTATCTTTCATTAAAAGCCTCAGTAGTACTATGTGACTTTTAAACTATACAGCCAATGAAATTAAAAAAAAAATTTCATAAATCAACTTTTTAAAAGCTAAAGAATATTAGCCAGGACCTATAAAAGAGCCAAAATGAAAAAGATTTATAGATACTGTATATCTTACCATGGTAGATTTATGTATATTTTGTATCTTAACATGAAACTGAATTTCTCTACAGTTAATATATACTGAGAAGAGTAATCATTTATTCAATGTTCTGTTAACTAAAAAAAAGGTTTTCAATTTATTTCTCATGAAATGTAACTCAAGAGTTTAAAGGTTTGGTATAGGAAATTGAATCTGTTCGAATATCAACCATCAAAAAGTGCATTTAGCATACTTGGCACTGAAACTGATTTTGGTCAACCATGTCACAATTAATTATGCTCTGTTTTTGTACAGGTGAAAAAGTAATAACTAGTACTCAGGGAAGAAAATGAAACGAGGAGTTGGAACAGACCAAAACACTTTTATGGACTTGTTTTTGTCTAAAACAGTGTTAGCAACCTTTGGCCAATAAAGGCTAGAGATATGGCAATTTCAGACACTATTCAACTTACAGATGGGGACATTAAGGACATAGAAGGACAATGAGATAATTTCCTTAGGCTTACATAGTGTATTAGTGCAAGAACCAGCAATATAAATAGTCTGCCATTGGTAGGTTAAAGTTAGCACCAACTGGCTTACTCTGGGAAGAAGAAAATTTAGGCAATAATTCATGCATTCTGCAGGATCAGGTAACTGGAAAGGCCGTGACATAGTTGTGTTATGATGCAGCCAAATATGGACATTGCCTGAAGTTATTTAAGGGCTGCTACTCATGCTTACGTTCCCTACAAACTAAACCTTTCAGGAGACAATGATGGATTCTAAATTCAAACCATGAGTACTGAAGAGGTAGGAGGAAGAGAAAGTCTGGTCTGGTACAGGCCAGCGTAATGTGGAATAATCCTTTAGAACTAGAACTGTGAGTCTCCATCCTGTCCTCAGCAGGGTGGTACATATGGAATGGGAGCTTGCCAAAGACCTTTAGAGTCAATATCTATAATATGCCAATGAAAAAAAAATTAAACACATTTAAAAAACACTCTATTAAAAAATGCTGAAGCAAACCAGTGTGCTCACAAGGACAGATTAAAAAAAAAACAGCTTTCAAAGTTATTCTCAATTTAAAAAATTGTTCTGAGGTGTTATACTAAAATCAGATAACAGCGCTACATGTTTCTAAAATGTTAGCTCAAAAAATTAAGCCTTCAGTATTTGGGTGATGCTATAAGACTGCCTGAGGATACTTATAAAAACCACATTCACTAGTGGGAAAAAGGAAAGTTAAAGAGAGTAGATCCTAATAGTTCTCATCACAAGGAGAATTTTCATCTTTTCATTATATCCATATGAGATGATCAATATAATTAAATCTACTTTGGTAATCATTTACGTAAATCAAACCATCATGCTGTATATTTTAAACTTATACAGTGATATATATCAATCATTTCTCAGTAAAACTGTAAGTAAAAGTAAACACTACAAAATGAACAAAATTTTTTTTTTCCTGGACAAGTTCTTGATTGTTCTTTACTGGCTTAGAGAACATTAATCCGTTACTATGTAAAATACTAATAGAAGCTGTGCCTTAGGTTATTTTGGTCATAAATAACTTGGCAGGAACATCATTCATGAGTAAATAGCTTTACAAAGAAGTTATTATATGTTTTAAAGTATCCTAACTTTAATAGTTTTATAAATTTTATCTAATGCCTATCATGTATAAGAATACAGAGAGGTGAAAGTATGGGCCGCACACTTTACAATCTAGTAAGAAACATATACAGAAGCTGTAATGCAAAATAATCCATTAACTGAAAAACCATTATAACACAATGTTTAAGCTAGTTGAATGAAAAAGGAAAGCAAGACATTCATTTACATTTTCAATATAAAATATTATATTTTAGGAAAAGCAATCATTGATATTGTTTAGTCAAGCTTTTTACTTAACTATAAACAAAATCTCTTCCAGCTAAGTAGAAAAGGAATTAAGCTCTGTTAAGGGTTTGTTGTTACGAACCAAACTTAACAGATATGAACTGCAACTGCACTTTGACAACTTCTCCAGGAAAAATTAGACTGCCACTATTATTTGGTACTTCTCATACTAGGAACCTAGAACAACTAGAAGCTCCCACCACCACCTTTGTCAAAAGATAAACTTCTTGCCTAAGACTGCCACCTCATGTTGGTCCCAAGCAATTTCAAGTGAGAAGAGTATGACTGGTCATGGACCTCCTTACCTTAGTTGTGAGTGGGTATGAGAATACAGATTTCCTGGCAACTGCTTTGCAAAGTCAGGAAGGCAGGAGGAGAAGGGGATGACAGAGGATGAGATGGCCGGATGACATCACCAACTCGATGGACATGAGTTTAAGCAAGCTCTGGGAGTTAGTGACAGACAGGGAAGCCTGGTGTGCTATAGTCCATAGGGTCGCAGAGTTGGACACAACCGAGCGACTGAACTGAGCTGAACTGCTTTGTGAAGTTAGGGCTTGTAACATGGGAAATTACCAAAATGTAGGGCAACTATTCAAAAATGTGGGTGGTCACAAATGACAAATGTCTACTTCATTAAGTCATTGTTACTTTAGGTTATTAAGAATTTGAAAATAAATCAAATGTAAGTCATAATTTCTAAATCACAGAAATGTAAAAAACATTTTTACTTTTAACTTTAGCAATTTCCAGATCAATAAAATACCAATAAGTTTATACAACTTACATGCACACTACTTTTGGAAATCCAAATCATTTTGCAAAGAAAAGAATGGTGCAGTGGTACAATATTTTTAACATGGCTATTATTTGATTAAAACTGATACCTAATACTGTCATATTTTGGATTAACTGAAATTTACTTGAGGAAAGCTAGCTTTCAATTTTAACAATTTTATTTTTTAAAAACAGTTATCTAAAATGTATTACATACATTCCGGCTTAATAAACAAGGAACACAAAATATAGTTTAACCTTTCCTTAATGATTCAATGTCATCATTATTAACAAAATGCAGTGTTCATGAGTATCTTAAAGACTATTCCAGCAACTACACATTAATCAGCCCTTTCATTCCATTTTCCTCTTTGACTTATAGTGCTCCTGTCTTCTAAATCTTAACAGTGCCTCCCTACATTAATCAGCTCCAAGACTGGCTGCTACCCTATTAGCATTTACCTGGAGAAGGCCAGACTACCAACCCCTCAGTTCAGTTCAGTTGCTCAGTCATGTCCGACTCTTTGCTACCCCATGGACCGCAGCACACCAGCCTTTCCTGTCCATCACCAACCCTTACTCAATGTTTATTTCTCTCTGTTAAATACATATCATCTGCCATCCCCTTTGTATTGGTTTCCAATGCATCTAGGTAAATAAAGATAATAGTATAGGAATGTCGGGATTTTTGTAATCTGAATAAGAAACCATGGTATTTATAGCCTATACTGTACAAGCAAGGGAAACTACCTACTGTATAAAAATAAAATACAGAGTAAGGACTCCCTTCTTTTAACTGAAATAGATCACAAATCAGAGACCTAACTGTTGGACTTAAAAGATTTTTTAAAATAGTTTACTTTTAGGTCTGTGTCTGCCCAGATGATCACCTAAAAATTATTAGATACCTGTCAGTTAACTCAAGTATCGCCATATTACCATAATATGAAATAGAATTATTCAGCTTGCTGCCAACTTGAATTTCCAATATATCGAATAAAAAGTTGTCTAAAGCTAATGAACAGGAGGAGAACATTATTTTCCCACTTCTTATACCAGAAGTTTTAATCAAAAAACAATAAAAAAGAGAAAGCTACACCCAGGTTTTAAGCACAACTACTGTAGCCATATGATCTCTGCAACCTTCCCTGTCTTCCAATCTGACCCTTCTTTATGATGTTTCCAAAGTCCCTTTCAGACCAAATTTTTCAGTAGCCATATTCTCAGCTAGTCTCTGACTAACTCTCGACAGGATAATTAGATTGACAGAATTGACAGATTGATAAAATCATGATAGCCGGCAGAAAAATTATACACAGGGAGGCAGGCTTTGCTTAGCACTCCTATGTATCACATTATATGTTGCTGATGAAATGTCATATTTTCCTTCTGAAGATATATCATATTTTCCTTCCTTTTTTTCCCACCAAAAAATCTTGGGAAAGGTCCAAAAGACGTTAAAAAAATAACAAAAACAAAAGACTCTGCTTATCCCACTAGTTAGGTGGCACTTTATGAATTTTAATACTTACTGCATTTTCAACTATAAAAGAAAATCATGCTTATGTTAGAAAACAAAGGTTAAAATAAAAGGTCTAACTATTCTTGATAGATTTCACAAGTTTTTATGTAAACTCTAAATTTGGATGCACATAAAGTTAACAATCTCTTGGCACAGAAGAGAGAAAAGGGAAGCTGGAGTAGCAAGGATAGCAAGAATGTGGGATAAAGGGTGTACAATGGGGTTAGAGAGACAAGATGAGGCCAAAAGCTGAAAGCAGAGTCTTATAAACTATATTAAGCCATTAAAGTTCTTGTGTGTACCTGCTTTGTTTTGAGGAGGTAAAAAGTAATGGGAACAGGAAAGAAGGCGTGATCAAATCTGCATTGGGAAAAGTTCATTCTACTTTTTAGACATGAATCTGAGCAAATTCTGGAGACAGTAAAGGACAGGGAAGCCAGGCATGCTGCAGTCTATCGGGTCGCAAAGAGTTGAATACAACTTACCTACTGAACAACAAAATCCTACCTTTAATGTGAAAAACAGAATAGAATGAGGGTAAGCATGGACACAGTTTCACTAATTAAGAGAAGATTATAGTTGTCTAAGTGAGAGATTAAGGAACCGGATGGAGACAGAGAAGATAGAGGGAAGCAGATTAAAGAGAGATTTAGGAAATAAAACATCAATATTTGGGATTGAATTTTGATTTGTGTATAAGGGAAAGGAAGATGTCCTGTATGAATCTCAGATTTCTAACTTAAATATGAATCTCAGATTTCTAATTTAAATAATCTAACAGATGGTGGTGCCATTCACAAAGATAGGGAGCACTACAGTGAGATCAAGTTCTAGGAGTAAGCACTAGGCTTTCATAATTAATTTTTGGTGTAATCATTTTGAAGAGATCTATGGCAAATATCTTTTGTTTGCCTCCAGATCTACTCTCTACTGTATAGTTTTATCTGTATCAGTAGGCAACCTCATCCGCTAGCTTTCCTTAGGTTTAGTCAAGACAGTCCTGGCAAGATAGGAAAGTAGGGTAGAGTATTTATTCCCTTGGCCTCCTCTTTGTGAAGTTTTTGGTATTTGCCTAATCCGCATGTGCTATACAAACAATAACAGGGAAATAACTTGAGATGATGACTAGCTCTGTTTAATGTCCTGTTAAATTTTCATGAACAACATAAGCATAACTGTTAAGAACGTGTATATTAAGTTCATGTAAGTGGAATAAAACTTTTATAAATGGACTTAAAAGTTTTGTTGGGGGAGCTGTGTCCTTCAACAGAAGGTATCATCTCAGTAGTCTCTTCTTTATACTCCTCTCTGGGGTACCAGTAACTAATCCCCCTTGTTTACTAACAGCCTTATGTCTTTTTTTTTTTTTTTAAGACATTTATTCAGAGTCATGATCAGACTATTACATTTAGCAATCAACAGCATGGGTGCAAAACAACAACAACAACAAACTACATTAAAACACTTTGTTGGAATGCTTTACACTTTCCACAGAACAGAAATTAAAATTACCTGTTTTACAATTAATCACAAGTACAGTCCTCAAGCTGCATTGTCTAAAACATGTCTTCTTTGTAGTAGCTAGGCCCTGAAGGGATGAGCAGTGTCGGTGGGAAATGATGTAGCCTCTGACTTGAGGTACGGGACTACATGTTTATTTCAAGCATCAGGTTCTCTTTTATACTTTTTCAAAAGCATTAGGTCAGAGGTTTGACATTTTCAGTTCCCCCTCACCCAGATTATTGTCTCAGTTGCCCTTCAAACAGGGTTCCTGCTTCAGCAATTCTCTCACAATCATGTTCACTTGTGATTACATTGTAACTCATGCTTATCCCTGGGCTGAATACCACATTCCTCGGTTTATTTCTTATCTTTCTAAATCCTTGCCCCTAGTATCCTAAGCTCACTATCCCTTAAAAAGGTTTCTAACTATTATTAATTATTCCTAAACCCTAAACTCAGCAAACTTCTTTTGCCATAAACATTTCCCTCACAAACAGGTCTCAGATAACAATCTTTCCCATGGCCTCAAACTGTGGCCTATGTGCAAGTCCTGAGACATTCTTTGCAAAAATCCTTGAACAAATGTCAATGGTTACTTTATAGATTATTTTCTGGGCACAACTGTAGAAGGCTTTGTGCTTTCTCAGGCTTCTCTCAAGAACAATAAACACCTTAAAACATTCTTTCCAGCCAACTCAACGGAAGAAAGGAAGAAACAAGTCAGAATCACAAGAGCTAACTCCTTCATCCCAGGTCCGTGCCTGCGGAATGAGGAGAGGGGGCTGGGACCGTGCCTCCATTTTGTCAGTAATGCCTAACGCGGCTCCCGACACCACTGTGCTTGGCTGAGTTCACAGATCTGTTGTAAGCTGTAGTTTCCCTGTCACTTTTTTGGCTCTCCTCTCCTGCTAAGTTTTGTTTCCTGCCAGAAATTAAAACATTCCACCACTGCCATAGCTACTGCTACTACTGGAACCACCAAAGTGACCTTGGTTTCATGGTTTGGTGAAGTACTGGCCTCTACTGCCATAGGGGACAGAACTTCTGCCTCCAAAGTTTCCACCTTTTGTGGGCCCAAAATTTGAAGACTGATTGCCGCAACTGCCAAAATCATTGTAGCTTCCACCATCTCCAAAACCGCTTCCATCATTACCAAATCCATTATAGCCATCCTCACAGCCACGATATCCACCACCACGGCTGCCACCAAAGCCACTTCAACCACTAAAGCTTCTTCCACGACCAAAGTTGTTCCCACCAAAACCACCTTCACAACCACCACCGAAGTTTCCAGAACTACTTCAACCTCTTTGGTGGATGAAGCACTAGCTACCTCTTACTTAGAGCTTTTCTTACTTCACAGTGTGGCCATTCACAGTGTGGTATTTCTGAATGACAATCTTGTCTATGGAGTTATGGTCATCAAAGGTTACAAAAGCAAAGCCTCTCTTCTTGCCACTGCTTCAGTCAGTCATGATTTCAATCACTTCAAATTTCCCATACTGTTCAAAATAATCTCTCAGGTGATGTTCTTCAGTGTCATTAAGGTCATCAATAAAAACTTTTTTTACAGTTAAGAGGGCACCGGGTATTTGAGAATCTTCTCTTGAAATGGCCCTCTTTGCTTCCACAATTCTTCCAACCACCCTGTGTGACCTCACACTCATGGCTGCATCCACCTCCTTCATAGGCATAGGTGACAAACCTGAAGCCTCTGGAGTGCTTGGTGTCTGGATCCGTCATTACCACAGTCTGTGAGCGTTTTCCATTACTCAGAATGGCTTCTCAGACTCTCATTGGTTGTTTCAAAGCTCAGTGCTCTGATGAAGAGCTGCCACAGCTGTTTGGGCTCTTTGGGAGACTCTGACTTAGACATGACAGCAGTGGAGTGGGGAGCCTTCTAAGACGCTTATAATAGACAGCATCCATGGGCAGAAACCTCATGCGAAGAGTTGACTCATTGGAAAAGACTCTGATGCTGGGAGGGATTGGGGGCAAAAGGAGAAGGGGACAACAGAGGATGAGATGGCTGGATGGCATCACTGACTCCATGGACATGAGTCTGAGTTAACTCCGGGAGTTGGTGATGGACAGGGAGGCCTGGGGTGCTGCGATTCATGGGGTCGCAAAGAGTCGGACACGACTGAGCGACTGATCTGATCTGATCTGATCTGATGGGCAGAAAGGAGTAACCTAACGAATGTATCTCAGCTTCATGTCTTAATGTTCAGCTATATTCCAACTTCTTTGGAAATAAACCCTCTTTGAATTATCCCATTTTGAATGTGCCACCTATTTCCTGAAGATGAGATACACTGATATCGTCACTGATAGATATTATATCCAGAGAATATATTAAGTATGCAATTAGGCTTCAAAAGAGAAGTTTGGGCGAGAGACATCTATCTATAAGTCTTCTATATATAGGTGGTATGGGAATGAATGAAATCACTTATGAAGAAAGTATAACATGAGAAAGGAGAAAATCTTAGATTAAAAACTAGAGCTGTGGCAACAGTTGGGCAGTTAAGAATCAGAAAGAACTACAATATTGAACAATGATGGCACTTAAGACTGAGGGGGAGTGTCTAGAGTTAAAAAGTTTAAATATTCATGTGTTCTTGGGAAGGAAAATAGGTATATTAAATTTATTCTTTAAATATACATAAGATACTTTATTGTCATAATTAATTACTTTATATAAAACTAATATGATGGTAACTACTTTATCAATATAACTTCCTTACAACAACTTTAAGAACATATTACTGTAGTTATTAGTGTAGCAACACTCTTTAAAGCACTAAACAACTTGCCATGACCATAAGATTAAAGGCAGAATGAATATAGAATTGAATGAAAAAGAATGAAGTACCTAGAAGGTGAAAGACCAAACAAAGCTGGACGCATCATGCTCCCTGACTTCAAGTGATGTTACAAAGCTATAGTAATCAAGAAAGTTAGTTACTGGCATAAAGACAGACTCACAGATCAATGGATAAGAACAGACAGCCCAGAAATAAACCCATGTATATATATATCAACTACTTTACGACAAAGGAGACAGAATATACAGTATGGAAATCACAATCCTTTCAATAAATGGTGTTGGGGAAACTGGACAGCTACATGTAAAAGGATGAAATTTGACCACTATATTACAACATACACAAAAATGAATTCAAATGGATTAAAGACTTGAATGTAAGATCTTATACTACAGAACTCCTGGAAGAAAAAGAGTCAGTAAGCTCCTTGACGTAGGTCTTGGTAAAGATTTTTGGATCTGACAACAAAAGCAAAAGCAAGAAAAGAAAAAAGTAACTAAGTTTGACTACATCATACTATAAAAAGCTCTCTACAGCAAAGGAAGCCATCAACAAAATGAAAAGGCAAGCTATTAATGGGAGAAAATATCTGCAAATCATGTATCTGGTAAGAGGTTAAAATCCAAAATATATTAAAAAATTTATACAATCCAATAGTAGAAAACAATTTGATTAAAAAATGGACAGATCTGAATGTACATTTTTCCAAAGACACAGAGGGTCTACAGATACATGAAAAAATGATCAACATCATTAATCATCAGGGAAATGCAAATGAAAACCACAATGAGATATCATCTCATACCTGTCAGAATGACCATTATCAAAAACACAGAAAATAACAAATCATTGGTTAGGATGTGGATACAAGGGAACCTTTGAGCACTGTTGATGGTAATATAAACTGGTGCAACCACTATGAAAAACAGTATGGAAGTTCCCCCTAAAATTAAAAATAAAACTACAATATAATCCAGCAATTCTACCTCTGAGCATTTATCTGAAGAAAATGAAAACATTAACTTGAAAAGATATATGCATCCCCATATTTACTGCAGCATTATACACAACAGACGAGATATAAAAACAACCTAAATATCCATCAATGGATGAATGGATAAAGAAATTGTGGTATTCATACACAATGGAATACTATATAGCTAGCAAAACTGAAGGAAATATTACCACTTCTGACAGCATGGATGGATTTTGAGGACATTACGCTAAGTGAAAAAAAAGTCAGACAGTGAATGATAAAACTGTATGATCTCTCTTGTATGTAGAGTCTGAAAAAAAAAAAAGAAAAAAGAGAGAGAACAGATTGGTGGATGCCAGAGGAGAATGGGGAGAGTTAGGAAAACAGGTTGAGTGAGTCAAACATAAAGAAGAAAAATAAAATTAAAAATAAAGTAGAATGGATACACACCCACAGATCTATCTATCCATATCCTCATCCTTAAATAAGACAAGTACATGAATGTGTACTGTAGCATTCTATAATAATGCAACTCTAGAACTAATTCAAAATGTGTATCTTATCAGGTAAATGACTAAACTGTAATACAGTCAAATAATGGAATATTATACACAAGCACTGGAAATAAAATACAATGAAATAATTCAAGACAGCTAAATCTCAAGACACATAATGTTGACTGAAAACAGAAGACTGCCATTTATATAAAGGTTCAGTCAGTTCAGTCGCTCAGTCGTGTCCAACTCTTTGCGACCCCATGAATCACTGCACGCCAGGCCTCCTTGTCGATCACCAACTCCCAGAGTTCACCCAGACTCACGTCCATTGAGTCAGTGATGCCATCCAGCCATCTCATCCTCTGTCGTCCCCTTCTCCTCCTGCCCCTAATCCCTCCCAGCATCAGAGTCTTTTCCAATGAGTCAGCTCTTTGCATGAGGTGGCCAAAGTACTGGAGTTTCAGCTTTAGCATCATTCCTTCCAAAGAAATCCCAGGGCTGAGCTCCTTCAGAATGGACTGGTTGGATCTCCTTGCAGTCCAAGGGACTCTTAAGAGCCTTCTCCAACACCACACTTCAAAAGCATCAATTCTTCGGCGCTCAGCTTTCTTCACAGTCCAACTCTCACATCCATACACGACCACAGGAAAAACCATAGCCTTGACTAGACGGACCTTTGTTGGCAAAGTAATGTCTCTGCTTTTGAATATGCTATCTAGGTTGGTCATAACTTTCCTTCCAAGGAGTAAGCGTCCTTTAATTTCATGGCTGCAGTCACCATCTGCAGTGATTTTGGAGCCCCCAAAAATAAAGTCTGACACCGTTTCCATTGTTTCCCCATCTATTTCCCATGAAGTGATGGGACCAGATGCCATGATCTTCGTTTTCTGAATGTTGAGCTTTAAGCCAACTTTTCCCTGTCCTCTTTCACTTTCAAGAGGCTTTTTAGTTCCTCTTCACTTTCTGCCATAAGGGTGGTGTCATCTGCATATCTGAGGTTATTGATAGTTCTCCTGGCAATCTTGATTCCAGCTTGCGCTTCTTCCAGCCCAGTGTTTCTCATGATGTACTCTGCATATAAGTTAAATAAACAGGGTGACAATATACAGCCTTGACGTACTCCTTTTCCTATTTGGAACCAGTCTGTTGTTCCACGTCCAGTTCTAACTGTTGCAGGTTGCGTACAGATTTCTCAGCAGGCAGGTCAGGTGGTCTGGTATTCCCATCTCTTTCAGAATTTTCCAGTTTATTGTGATCCACACAGTCAAAGGCTTTGGCATAGTCAATAAAGCAGAAATAGATGTTTTTCTGGAACTCTCTTGCTTTTTCCATGATCCAGCGGATGTTGGCAATTTGATCTCTGGTTCCTCTGCCTTTTATAAAACCAGCTTGAACATCTGGAAGTTCACGGTTCATATATTGCTGAAGCCTGGCTTGGAGAATTCTGAGCATTACTTTACTAGCATATGAGATGAGTGCAATTGTGCGGTAGTTTGAGCATTCTTTGGCATTGCCTTTCTTTGGGATTGGAATGAAAACTGACCTTTTCCAGTCCTGTGACCACTGCTGAGTTTTCCAGATTTGCTGGCATATTGAGTGCAGCACTTTCACAGCATCATCTTTCAGGATTTGGAATAGCTCAACTAGAATTCCAACACCTCCACTAGCTTTGTTCATAGTGATGCTTTCTAAGGCCCACTTGACTTCACATTCCAGGATGTCTGGCTCTAGGTCAGTGATCACACCATCATGATTATCTGGGCCGTGAAGATCTTTTTTGTACAGTTCTGTGTATTCTTACCACCTCTTCTTAATATCTTCTGCTTCTGTTAGGTCCATACCATTTCTGTCCTTTATCGAGCCCATCTTTGCATGAAATGTTCCCTTGGTATCTCTAATTTTCTTGAAGAGATCTCTAGTCTTTCCCATCTGTTGTTTCCTCTATTTCTTTACACTGATCTCTGAGGAAGGTTTTCTTATCTCTTCTTGCTATTCTTTGGAACTCTGTATTCAGATGTTTATAACTTTCCTTTTCTCCTTTGCTTTTTGCTTCTCTTCTTTTCACAACTATTTGTAAGGCCTCCTCAGACAGCCATTTTGCTTTTTTGCATTTCTTTTCCATGGGGATGGTCTTGATCCCTGTCTCCTGTACAATGTCACAAACCTCATTCCATAGTTCATCAGGCACTCTATCTATCAGATCTAGGCCCTTAAATCTATCTCTCACTTCCACTGTATAAGGGATTTGATTTAGGTCATACCTGAATGGCCTAATGGTTTTCCCTACTTTCTTCAATTTAAGTCTGAATTTGGCAATAAGGAGTTCATGATCTGAGCCACAGTCGGCTCCTGGTCTTGTTTTTGTTGACTGTATAGAGATTCTCTATAAAGGTTAAAGACATACAAAACAATGCTATATATTACCTATTAATATATACATAAAAAATGCTCAGAAATGACCTCCTTTTCCTGGTCATGATGCAGTAACTGAATCAATCTTACCCTCACTCTGTAAACAATTACAAATTGAATAAAATGCACAAAACAAATGTTTTTAGACATTGAATATCAAATAGTACAAGACTGTCATCCCCAAGAAATGAAATAAATGAGGTGATCCCTACAATTGACTGACCTCTTAACTAAAAGCAATTAATTTCCAGACCATGAGCAGAGACAGCAGAAACCCAAACGGTCCAGTGGAGTTGAGTTGAGATGAAAATCAGCATTAGGGGAGTAAGGCACCTAGAAATTGTGAGATAATTCTAAAAACAAGGAAGCTATGCAGAAAAGAGCTTCAGAAATCTATACAAGGGTACAAAGTAGGACAAGAATGACTAGAAAATTGTAAGATCAAGTTCATAGACACAATAGGGAGACCAGAGGAAGTGTGGAGTTCTCAGTCATCACTTGGGGGCATTTGGTGGAGACTCCAGAGAGGTCAGGTCTTAGCATGTGCTTAGTCGCTCAGTCGTGTCGAACTCTTTGCGACCCTATGGACTGTAGCCTTCCAGGCTCCTCTGTTCATGGGATTTTTACAGAAATAATACTGGAATGGATTGCCATTTCCTCCTCCATGGGATCCTTCAGACTCAGGAACCAAACCTTTGTCTCCAGGGTCTCCTTAACAGAACGAGGATTCTTTACTGCTGAGCCACTAGGAAAGCTCATTACATCTTAGTAGGAAATGGCAATCCACTCCAGCACTCTTGCCTGGAAAATCCCACGCACAGAGAAGCGTGATAGGCTACAGTCCATGGGGTCGCAGAGAGTCAGACACGACTGAGCGACTTCACTTTCACTTTCTTTCAATGTAACTTCGGAGAAGGCAATGGCACCCCACTCCAGTACCCTTGCCTGGAAAATCCCATGGACGGAGGAGCCTGGTAGGCTGCAGTCCATGTGGTCGTTAAGAGTCAGACGTGACTGAGTGACTTCACTTTCACTTTTCACTTTCATGCATTGCAGAAGGAAATGGCAACCCACTCCAGTGTTTTTGCCTGGAGAATCCCAGGGATGGGGGAGTCTGGTGGGCTGCCACCTATGGGGTAGCACAGAGTCGGACACGACTGAATCGACTCAGCAGCAGTAGCAGCAGCAGCAGCAGGGCTGAAGTGGAATGAAGGTTATTCTAGACCCATCTTATAAGAGCTTAAAACCTGGAGTTGAAAGGATTATCAAACTGATCCACAAGGAACTTAACTCCCTGGAAGAACAAAGCTCAGTCCTCTTTTAAGAAGGTAAATACAAATCTAAATACTCAGCAAGGTAACATTCACAACATACAATTTCTAATAAAAAATTACTGGACATGTCAAGAAGCAGAAAAATGTTACTTACAACAAGGAGAAAATTGGTCAATTGGCTTAGCAAAGACAAAGATGATGGAGCTAGCAGAAAAGGACATTAAAAGGAACATAATAAGAAATGAAGATACTAAAAAAACAAATGTAACTTCTGGAGCTGAAAAAATACAAACTCTGAAATAAAAAAGTTCCCTGGATTAGACATTACATTAAAAAAGATTAGCAAAACTTCCATGCAATCTCAATCAAAATTCCCTCAGGTGTTTTTTGTTTGGTAGGATTTCCAGTATGATTCTAAAATTACACAGAAATGCGAAGATCCCAGTATAGCCTAAAAATTTTAGGGGGAAAAAAAAAACAAAACACAAAGTTGGAATATTCACACTACCAAATTTCAAAGCTTATTATAAAGCCACAGTCATCAAGTCAACATAACTTAAAGATGGACTTATAGATGGTAAAGAACAGAAAGTCCAGAAAAACTCACAAATATATGTTCATCTGATTTTTAGCAAAGATGCAAAAGTAACTTATGAATGCTAAGTCACTTCAGTCGTGTCCGACTCTGTGCGACCCCAGAGACGGCAGCCCACCAGGCTCCCCCGTCCCTGGGATTCCCCAGGCAAGAACACTGGAGTGGGCTGCCATTTCCTTCTCCAATGCATGAAAGTGAAAAGTGAAAGTGAAGTCGCTCAGTCATGTCTGACTCTTAGCAACCCCATGGATTGCAGCCTAACAGGCTCCTCCGCCCATGGGATTTTCCAGGCAAGAGTACTGGAGTGGGGTGCCATTGCCTTCTCCGAACTTATGAATAATAAATAACAAAACTTAGAACAGTTTTAAAAACTGCTGAGTAGGGGGTACCAAGGCCTTTGATTTTATTCTTTGTTCCATGCTTAAAATATCCCTAGTTAAAAAAGAAAAGGTTAATGCTTTACCCAAAGAGCAAGCTTAATTCATATTAAATTATCATAGTTACTACACATTTAAAGGAGGGTTTTCCCCCCATGTCTTAATTCACCCATGTTTATTTGATGTTACGCACAGGACACACACATACATATATAAAACTGGAGAAAAGAAAAGGATTCTCATATTTCCAGATTCTTACTAGCCATTCCTACTTACTTGCTTAAATGTTTCCCTCATCACTTCAAACAACTTATTAAAGACTACAGTTCACAGATCTGTCTCCACACCACTGACTCAAGTTCTTTTATTTTCTTTGATGGTTCCATCATTTTTAGGTCACAGGTACAGCATACTTCTCAGGAGTACAAACTATAACCACAATGCTCTGGTTCAAATCTTAAATTCACCATTCAAAAACTGCCTGACTTTGGGCAAGTTACTCGTCTATCTGCCTCAGGACAAATACTGAATACATATGAGGTACTTAGAGCTGCTGCTGCTGCTAAGTCAATTCAGTCTGAACCTGGCAAATAGCCCTGCACAATAAACGTTAACTATTCTTTTTTATTTTCTTATTGCTACTATTACAACTATCTCCAGACTCCTCTTTGTCTCTTCCTATGTTCCTCCTATATCAAGGACGGTACTAAGTCCTGCTGATTGTTTCAAGAACAATTTAACCTTCTTCCTATTTCTGGTCATCAGTAGTGGAGCACTAGACTCCTACAGCCTTCTTCCTATAAGCCTTCCTTTTCTTCAATTTCTCTCTACATTAATCTATTACATACTACTGTCAGATTAATCTTTAGCCCCTTCCATACAACCCCCTTTTCTATAGCAGGAGTAGTTTTATGAGGCTCTATACAAGGAAAAGAAGTGGGTTTTATTTATTTTATTTATTTATTTTTTTTTTGAGGACACTGTGGGTTCTCAACTAACCACTATTATTAAAAAGTATGGTGGTACAGAAAGCCTCAGGTTGTATTTTAATCCTACAAAGCAAGCTAAATTATTACAAGAGGAGTAACAATATATTATAAATTGACTTTGACTAGCATTAGTAGTTCTCTATTATATCAGCAATTGCTAATATAGTTTGAGATATGATTTAATATAAAAATTATCAGTCTTTTCTGAGTAATCACTTACCTCTCTGGGCCCTACTCTCTTGCTATTTAAAAAAACCTTATAGATAGGTCATCAATCTCTGTACTCCCTGACCCTAAAAGTTAATACTAATTGAGCACAACATTCTTTCCTGATGAGTCCAGAGTAAGCATAGTTATCCAGGAAATTAATACCAGTGAAGGAACTGGCATAAGTGAACTTATATGTCATTTTGAACTACATTATCTCCAGAGGTTCTCCTAATTTTAAATGTTAAAGGTCTGTGCTTCTAAAGTTCTACAAATCTATTCAAAATTCTTCTCATTTAAAATTTATAATTCAATTGAGACTACTTCTAGAAGTATAGAAAGCAACCTGAAATCTTTCATAAAAATTATTTTTGTATAGTTTTTAAATAATTGGGTTTAAAATTGTACTTTGAAACAAATTCCATTTTGATATTTCAGTATTAACTCATATTTAGGTGAGAATGCATTTTGGAAACACTACTAAAATGGGCCCAGAAATTTGATATGGGCACACAAAAGTTACACAGCTACTCTCTGAAATGTAGTTCTTAAAAATTTAAACAACATGAAACTTAACTGTTTTTGTGTGTGTTTTTTTTTAACATTTACCTTTTTTCTTCTTTTGCTCTCAGCTGTTCTTCCTGTCTCAAAACTTGAACCATTACAGATTCAAAAACTCCACTTGTCAAGCCTGCCAAACTTCGTGGTGTTGACCGACGCCTTGTTGAAGTACATGCAGTTCCCTTCTCATCCTCCAATCCATAATAGCCTCTAGATGTAACTGCTATCGTTGTCTTTTCTCTCAAGTGCCTTGGAGAAGAATAAGTCATTCACAGGTCAAATCTTCTGGGTAAGCAATAAACCCCCTCAACCAGCATCTTAAGAAGAATCCTTTTTGCTAACTACATAAAACTTAGTTAAACCGTGCTTAGCTATGTTTCAGATTTTTATCCTTGCTACATAATTTCTAATTTTCCTTACTCATGTCATAAAATCAGTCTAAGTGATAGTGTCTTCCCTACATTAAAAAATATAAAACTGAAGCACTAAATTAAGAATTAAAGATCTCTTTAATGAAAAAAATTTGTAAAATTAAATGTAGCACACGTTTACATCTCTTTATAGATTTCATACTACTTATCATTGGTATGGGAAAGTATATAATAAAAAACGTTTTGGGAGAGAAAATTTATGATACATAAACATGTTGAAGTAATTATAAACAAATGAAGCATTATAATATATAAATATTAAGTGGTAAGCATTATGATATATAATTGTAAATTTAGAAACTTTCTGACTAAACTATATAAAGAACTTAATCTAGAGTTCTTCTTCAACATCACCATAAATATCTCCCTTACCCTATATTTAGTAATACAATACTAACCTAACGCTTAAAGATAATGATGAAAAAGTTTCTCAGCAGTTTGATTAATTACCCATAATTGAATAAAAACTATTTACACTAAAGAAACATTAATCTTATGAATTTTTAAGCCTAGACCAAAAACTGACTTCTGAATTTATGAGTTAATTGTGAAAAGCATTAGGGAAAATAACTGCTGTTGTACCTTTGCAAAACATGCCAGAGCCTCTGAAAGCTTTGTACAGGTTGTTTCTACAATGGTAAAATCAAATCAATCTTAAAACCAAGCATTCATTATGCTGGAAAGGAATGTATATCAATTAGAATAGAAGTTGACTCTGTAGTTGTATTTCCCTACTATCCTACAGGCACAGCTTTCTTTAATACAAAATAAGCTAAAGGATCACCAAAACAAGATTTTATGTCATGAAATAAACTCCTGTACATCTTGAACTATATTCACAGTGGTTTATTACTCTAAGTTAGAATAACTTTTGTCTTACTCTCAGGCCATTTAGGGCCCTTGAATAGCATGTCTGCAAAGGTCTACTGTGGCACCGTTACATGTTTTGTTTACTATCAGGAGATAACATTTTAATTAATTCAGCTTTTGGCAGGGCATAAACTTTTAAATTGGTTTTCCAGTGTTGCTAAAGAACTTGAGCTAATCTATCCATACTATTTCAGGCTGTGATCTTTTAAGCTCAATAGCATACATCTGTATAATAGTTAATTGGGCTGGGAGTAAGGAATGTGGGCCCAAGGAAAATAAACTGGTAATAACAGATACTGAATGGGTATATCCGGGTTCATTTTAGTAGAGTGTTCACACTGATAGACTGACTAGTTCTATAATTTTATTTATCTCCTTATCAATACTAATGGAAAAGGACATTCATGGACAATATTACACTAAAACATGAAGACACGTCAGAAGTCACAGGGCATGGAGCATGGGGGAGAAGAGTTAAGAGAAACATTAAGTCATATGCTTAAACTGTCATGTAAACAAGTCAGAAACTAAATTTTACCCTTTAACTTCAGTCATTTAAGTAGAGACAATGAAGTTTCAAATTACTTTTTAAACATTATTTTCTCAGAACAAAGAGAAATTAATATCCTTTATACTCATCAGAAATAAGAATTTATAAGCTTTTATATTTATCATTCATAATTCAAATACAAAGAAAACTGTTTGTCTTGTATCAATACGTAAAGATAAAAGGGTCTAAGGAAAAAATTCTTATCCAACGTGAGTGGGTATGTAAAACTGTCACAGCCTTCTCGGACGTCACTTCGGTAATAATTATTAAGATTTAATGTGCACATATCCTTTGACCAATCATGCTTCTAGGAATTTGGCCTACAGACATATATCCACTACTGTGAGCAATAATACACACACAAAATATTGTTTGTTATTCAAAAAGAACAATGTGGAAACAAACATCTTCCAGTAAGAGATCAAATAAAGTCACGTACATCACACTGGAGAAGGAAATGGCAACCCACTCCAGTATTCTTGCCTGGAAAATTTCATGGACAGAGGAGCCTGGTAGACTACAGTCCATGGGGTCACAAAAAGTCGGAAATGACTGAGCACGCACATCACACCACACAATATCATCATCTATTAACAGCAATAGGTAAATCTGTATGTACTCACTATAAAAGATGTCCTTACTACATTGCTGAATATAAAAAAGCAGTTTCTGGACAAAACATATTTTTTTAACCCAAAGGAATTATATACAAGTATATGCATATGTAAACATACATATGGCATCTAGTAGTATGTGTTTGTGTACGTGTTCAAACTCTTACATAGATTATTGCAGTCTCTTTGTGACAATCTCCTGGCTTCTACTCAGATTTCTCTACAGTCTATCCTTTAGGCAACAAACCAAGTAATCCTTTTAAAAAGGTAATTAGATTAAGTCAATGCCCTGCTCTGTCTCCTCTAAAGCCTTCCAGTTATACTTAAAATACAACACTAAGTTTCGATGACCTACGAGAGCTAGTATGATATGGTTCTCATTTACCTCTGCAGACACTATCTTCTATGACTCTGCCTTTAGCTTTTTGTGTTCTGGTCACAAATGTCTCCTTATGATTCTCAGTCACACCAACATTTGCTTTGCACTGGATCTCTCTCCTGTAAGGCACTTTCCCCTTAGATATTTGTATGGCTAGGCATTATCACTTCATTCAAATCTCTATTAAAATGTTACCATATCTTAGAGGGCTTTCTTGACCACCACAACCAGCAACAGATTCCCTGTCATTCTCTATTCCCTTACTCCAGTTTTTTTTTCTTCATGCTACTCATCATATACTACATGATATAATTATCTATTTACTTGGTAATTATTCATCTTCTTACCAGAATGAAAGCTCCAGGAGGATAAGGACTTTGTTTTGTTAATGGCCATTACCTTCAGAGCCTCAAATACTATTTATACATGGCATTTGAAAGGATACAAGCCGAACTATATTTTATTTTAAATTTACACACATAGAGTTGAAAAATTCCAGTCATCTATTCTGTTGTTCACAGTAAAAGAATCTTGATCAAACATCTCTTACTAACTAGTAGTTTTCATTTTCATTCATCAGAGAATAAAAGGCAATAAAATAAGATGAAAATAAGTCTCACAAATAAGTCTTACAAATAAGAACTGTCAGATAATTAATCAACATTCAAGTTACACAAAAAATAACTCCCCTTTTCTAAAATTGAAGCTTTTTCCTTCCTACTAGGAAAATTATTCTATGAAATCAGTCTGGCAGTAGTTTGAAAATAACAGACTGCTAACTGTAAATAAAAGCTAAGCAACAATTATAGTTGATTCATTGACTTTTATAGTTATCCTTTTTTGCCCACTCACAAAGCGTGAAAGGTCTTTTCTGTGGTGTTGATACATCCCAAATATCAGAATTCAGAGGTGCAATTTTGTTTAAAATTACTAAAATAAATATTAAGATGGAAACGGGCTGACATTAAGTTTTACTTAATGTTAACATATGGACTAACACTGACCCTCTACTAAATACAGATATTTGGAAAGGTTTCCACTATTACACGACTTTATGTTACTAAAACAATGTAAAAGTGACACCTATAAAATTTTTATCTGTATACTTAAAAGTTGGAAACAGAATCATCTAATCTGCTTAAAAATATTCTCAATGAAGAGTTTCAACTTCTTTTAAACCCATTTACTTAAAAAATTTTAAATGTAATACAGCCCTCAGGGTCCTGACAAGGAAGAGAGAATACTCAAAAGGAGGTGATGTTTAATGAAGAATCTATTTACAAATGTGCAACTAAGCTTCAGGGAAACTAGGAAGGGATGGAGAAGCACTCGTGGACCAGCCATAGAGCATTTTATCACTCTAGACTCAATAGGGAGGGGAGAGAGTAGTTACTGGAACCAAGAAGCTGCCATTGTAGGAGAGAGCTACACATGATGATGTACAGCTACTGACAACCTGCAACACAGCAAAAAAGAAGCTGTTAGATAAATATTTCTGTCTCTCTGTCAGTGCCTCCAATTCACTGAATCCAATCAGAAACCAGAGAACAAGGCAGACAAATTGAAGGAGTCTTTAGAGATCAGCCTCCCAGGACACAAAGCATAGTGAACAAGGGTAGAGACTAGATTTGAAGGGGGCTAATGTATGCAGGTCAGGAAGCAACAGTTAGAACTGGACATGGAACAACAGACTGGTTCCAAATAGGAAAAGGAGTACGTCAAGGCTGTATACTGTCACTCTACTTATTTAACTTATATGCAGAGTACATTATGAGAAACACTGGGCTGGATGAAGCACAAACTGGAATCAAGATTGCTGGGAGAAATATCAATAACCTCAGATATGCAGATAACACCACCCTTATGGCAGACAGTGAAGAAAAACTAAAGAAGAAAGTGAAAAGAGGAGAGTGAAAAAGTTGGCTTAAAGCTCAACATTCAGAAAACGAAGATCATGGCATCTGGTCCCATCACTTCATGGCAAATAGATGGGGAAACAGTGGAAACAGTGTCAGACTTTATTTTTCTGGGCTCCAAAATCACTGCAGATGGTGATTGCAGCCAGGAAATTAAAAGAAGCTTACTCCTTGGAAGGAAAGTTATGACCAATCTAGACGGTATATTAAAAAGCAGAGACATTACTTTCCCAACGAAGGTCCGTCTAGTCAAGGCTATGGTTTTTCCAGTGGTCATGTATGGATGTGAGAGTTGGACTATAAAGAAAGCTGAGTGCCGAAGAACTGATGCTTTTGAATTGTGGTGTTGGAAAAGACTCTTGAGAGTCCCTTGGACTGCAAGGAGATCAGTCCTGGGTGTTCATTGGTAGGGCTGACGTTGAAGCTGAAACTCCAATACTTTGGCCACCTGGTGCGAAGAGCTGACTCATTTGAAAAGACCCTGATGCTGGGAAAGATTGAGGGCAGGAGGAGAAGGGGACGACAGAGGATGAGATGGTTGGATGGCATCAACGACTCAATGGACATGGGTTTGGGTAAACTCCTCGAGTTGGTGATGGACAGGGAGGCCTGGTGTGCTCCAGTTCATGGGGTTGCAAAGAGTCGGACACGACTGAGCAACTGAACTGAACTGAACTGAATGAGGACTATCCAGCACATCAGTTTAGTACTGGTTTTCAAGAGCAACTGACCGATATTAGGGAAGGCAGAACTTTTTTTGGTGGATTTGAACAAAACCTTTTGCCTGTCTGATAGATAAGCATCATTATGCAGTTAGCCCAGCCTGTCATGCACTTTTTCCATCTGTATTTGTGTATCTTTATGAACTCTGAAATGAGCTTCCTTGATAGCTCAGTTGGTAAAGAATCTGCCTGTAATGTGGGAGACCCTGGTTCGATTCCTGGGTCTAGAAGATCCCCTGGAGAAGGGATAGGCTACCCACTCCAAACTACAACAGTCTTTGAAATCAAGTACCAAAAGAACCCCATTTCACTTTTCACATTTCAAACTATCATTTGCCTACACCTACTCCACTGAAATTCCTCTTCCCAAATGACCTCCTACTTATGTAATTCAAATGATAATTTTTCATTTCTTATTCACTCAACTTCTCTATACCATCCAATACTCTTAAAACAAACCTTTCAAATAGTTCTAGAGTCAAGGATTACAACAAGATTTTTTAAAACTAATGAAATATCAAAACATCCTACCCAAAATAACTTCATATTGTTATTTTTTTTAAAAATAAAATATGCTTAATCTCTTATTTCAATTATCTAGTTTAATGTGTTATATATAATGTTTTACAATATATACAGCACAACTGTACAGTCGAATCCATATATAATTTATAAATAAATATGCATACAATTGGGATACATATTGGAAACTTGGAAACTTTTTCTGCTTGAGGACCCAGACCATAAAAATTTGGAGACCACTTCTCTCATTGCAGGTATATATCTGATACCCCAGTTTTCAGAACAAAGAAATCTTCATCCACACACACACACATTTCTCACAGACTGTTAAATCTGTTTCCTAATTGATCTTCTTTACTTTCTATTCTCCGTTGTTCTTCTATTCTCAGTTGTTACTCTTATTCCCTGTGCATTTTTAACTCCTCTTTATCCAACCTTCCAGTTCCTTGTTTGAGTTCTTTATTTGCTCTATTTACTCTAATACAGTTCAGCCTCATGTAGATAACTAGTTGGGATCCACTGATCCATCATATATGACTAAACCTCTCTTTTTCATGTTTTTGTTTTGGCCACACACTGCAGCATGCGAGATCGTAGCTCCCCAGTGATAGAACCTGTACCCCTTGCAGTGGAAGTGCAGAGTCTTAACTACTGGACTGCCAGGGAAGTCCCATGACTCACCTCTTCTTTTATCTCATCTCCCTTGACCAATGTATCTTTCTGTCTCAGGCACCCTATCTCTCTCTTGCATCTCAGCTGAAAGGTCCTTCACTCCTATACCTTCACTACTAAGGACTGCTGCTGCTGCTGCTGCTAAGTCGCTTCAGTGGTGTCCAACTCTGTGTAACCCCATAGACGGCAGCCCACTAGGCTCCTCTGTCCCTGGGATTCTCCAGGCAAGCAAACTGGAGTGGGTTGCCATTTCCTTCTCCTTCTAAGGATGGTAGGAAAAAAAAAAAAAAAAAATCACCACTTTGTAGTCTACTGTCTAACTGTAACCTAAACTGGACTCACCTAAGATGACTTCTTTGAAGGAAGTCAACTCCCTCTTTGGTTCTCCATTACAGCAACTTCAAATGTCACCATTATTCAAAAGCTTCACCTCACTATCCATTATCACATAGTAGCTGACTTTGCTTACTACTTATTCCACAGAGAAAATGGTAGTTTTAAAGAAAGAGTTCCATTAACTTTCTGTTTCTCAAAAAATAAAAATTATCTGAATCCAAACAAAATTTATCTGAATTTTAAGTTGCAGTGAAAAAAGTGCTTACGAAAAACTAATCCAGCAGCAGGTTTTCAGAATTTGTATTTCGTTAATTATTTCCTGCATTTTCAGCCTGTCCATGCTAGTTGCCTTTAGCATATAAACATGTCCAAGTTTTTATTAAATACAAACCATTCCCCTCAAGAAGTACCACATCTAAACTCTTGGTCCATTTCACTTTTCACATTTCAAACTATCATTTGCCTACACCTACTCCACTGAAATTCCTCTTCCCAAATGACCTCCTACTTATGTAATTCAAATGATAATTTTTCATTTGTTATTCACTCAACTTCTCTATACCATCCAACACTCTTCTGTCGACTTTAACCTGCACTTTGCAGAAAGAATAGTTTTAGATAGATAGGCAAGAGTGGAGAAGCAATACTAATTAACAAGAAAAATATTCATTCATAGTATTCAAATTCACTCATTCAAAATATTTACTGAGCAACAGGGATTCAGCAAGGACATGCTGACAGTTTGCATATAATCAGGTTGAAACAATGGTGACACCACGGGGGAAAAAAAGTGAGAGTTGAAAAGAAAAACAGGAAATCTGGGAAGACCTGGTTAGAAACACATTTAGTTTTTAACATTTTCACATAACAGTTACACAACCAGCTGTGAAAGTTTTATGGACAGAAATAGGGAAACTAAAACAAAAGGAAAGGCCGAAGATATAGATGTGGAAGTCTTAGCAATAAAGTCATAAAAAACAATCTCTCCACAAAGGAACAAATATAGGGAGACATGATCTAGAAGCGTAACATTAGGGATCATCCATAATTATAAAGAAAAACATAGCAAAAGAAGAGGCAGATTCAAAAGATAAGCTATTCTTAAGACAAGAAATAGCACAATAACCAACAAAGAGAAAAATTTTAATATCAAGTGATCTAAACTACTTAATCCTCCAGATAGATGGAGAAAGTACTAAGTAAAAGCCAAGGATTAAGCAAGAAGACATTCATCAGTAAAATTCAAGAGGGCAACTTCAATAAGGGAATAATTAGAAATAACTTTGTAAGTTAAAAAATATCTGAGAATTTTTGCTCATACCTGAAGCGGGCATCAAAAAAATTGACAATAACACCCCTCCCCCAAAGACCACTACTGAAAACCAATCATTTTGCTTAGAATAAATTTCCGTTTCTTGATTTTGCCTTTCTAATTTTAGGAAGGCACAAAGGTAAATGTCAAGTTTTTATTTACATATGAAAAATACTGGGAAGTGCCTTACCAACCTTGATAGCTCTGATATGCATTTTCCGTAAGTTAAGGCTGCCCTGCTGAACATTTTACTAACTTTACAGCTACTCCTTATCACACAGAAGCGGTCAGGAGTTCTTAGTACAGGTAGAACAGAGGGCTCCCTAGGTCACTATCTTTCAGAGACTGGTTATGTCATTTTCCCTACAAAACACTAAATCTGTGACAAGTCTGCAAAGTGGGCAGACAGATACTTTGGCTTCCTATTCTTGGCTAACTCCTCTAAATATCTGCCAAGTATTGATGAGGATTTAAAGTGGGATACTGTACATTCAGAATACTTTCAGATGAGACAAAGACACAAAGAAGAAAGCTGGGAAAGCTAGGATGAGTCTTGCCTCTACCTACCTGAAATAACAGATCATAAAAAAGAGATGTAGGACCCTGACAAGAGCTGAAGACTTAAATTAGGAAGATGTAGAAAGTGGATATCATGGTGTTTATAGAAAATAAGTAATGCTACCAACTTCTCTATTGTTCATTTCAAGAATGAGAAGAATATCATTCTTACTCCCCACAAACTAGTAATTCCTATTGTTCTCTCATATACTTTTAATGCAAAAATGAGCATTTTATTTCCCCTCCTTTATGGAGATATAACTGACATAAACCACTCTGTAAGTTTAAGGTGTATGATATATTGATTTGATACACATATATTTTGCAGAACGATTACCAGAGGGTTAGCTAACACCTCCACTGGGTCACATAACTAAAGACAAATATTTAAATCTTTCATTTCTGAATTTTATTTTTCTTCTGATTTAAAAAATCTTCAGTTGTTTTACCCTGCCCTCTGGGTTTTGCAAGGTTTAGCATGTGCTACAGGACTCTGTAGCTGTACTGTCTCTCATTTACTCCATAAACATTTATTGAACACTACTGGGTCCCAGGCTGTGCTTTGGGAGCTGGGGATTCAGAAGACAATGGTCTTTGTCTTACAGGTACTTAACTGCTCTCTTGGATTTTTCCATTCATATATGCTGCTTGGTATTGCACCTCTGCACCAGTTTCTCTGTTCTTTCTTCCCCTCAACATCTGGTAAGCTTGTTTCTTCAAAACCCAAGCCAAATCTCTCCCTCCTTGTAGACTTCTCTATCTTTGACAATAATCATTCAACTCCATCTCACTGTGGTTCCGGTCTTTTTCATTGATGGCTATTCTGCAAATAGTTATGATTTTGGTGTGCTTGTGAGATGAGGTGAGCTTGGGGTCTTTCTATTCTGTCATCTTAGCTAATCTCTCCATCTCTCACTTATTTCTTCTGCCAAGTGACTAAAAAATGAGTGGTTCAAATGCTGATTCCACAATACTATAAAAAAATATAAAAAGTACCTTATGTAAAATTAAGAATATAAAAATTTCATTTCTGGAGAACTAAGAAAAAATCATTTGACAGAGGACTCATCTGATTAGATATTAAAATGGATTTTAAAAGTCACAGTAATAAAGAATTTTAATGCCAAAAGATGAAGAGTTAAAACATACCAACAGTACAGTGAAAAGAGTTCAAAAGTAGATCCAAATATTTAAATATATTAATATTACAAAATGGTATATCAAAGCAATGGAAAAAAATAATGCTGTGACAAATAAGTGGATGTGAGATAAAAAATAAAGCTCAACTTCAACCTCAATGCTTGATCAGACTCATTTATTTATTTCTTTTTTCAATACTAAGTTCTCACAGATACTGAGTTAGGTGCTGGCATCAACACTTACAGGCAAAATTCCTCCTTGCTGAGCTTACATGTCAGTAAAAAGATACACAAAAAGTGAGTAAACAAATAGATACATATAAGTCCTAACTATAAGATAGTATAAGTTCTGTGAAAGACAGTCAAGAATGATTTCTCCAAGGAAATGACAGGAGCCACCAGCCATGATCAAAACAAACAAAAAAAGCAAACCAAAAAACCGAAGAAAACTTTGGGGATAAGAATGTTCTAGGTAAAAGAAAGAGCAAGTTTTATAAAGGTGAGGTGAGGTGAGAAATGGCTTGGCAGATATATAAAGAACAGTAAGCCAAACTCCTCACTATAGCCTCAGTGCCAATGAAGAACCTGATGCAAGGTACTGACTTCCCAATGCACATTTTTTTTTTTTTTTAGGTCTACCCTGGCTGCTGAGTAGAAAATGAACTCTAAGAGAAAAAAGCAGAAGCAGGAAAAACAAATCAGCAAACTATAGCAGTATTCCAGTCAAGAAATAATAGTTTGTACTTAAGGGGAGACAGTGAAGAGAAATGGGCAAGATTTAAAATATACTTCAGAGGAAGAAAACTCAGGAATTGTTGACATACTTAAAATGAGAAATAAGTGAAAAGGAAGAATCAATAAAAGGAGCTAGTTTTTTGGTCAGAGCAACTTCACAGACAGACAGTGGAATCATTTGCTCAGAAGGCAAGAATAGGCTTAGAAGAAAAAAACAAACCTAAAGCTAAGTGTTTTTTTTTTTCTTTTTTATTTCAATACTTTATTTATTTGGCTGTGCCCGGTCTCAGCTGTGGCACTCAGGATCTTTGATCTTCACTATGGCATTCAGGATCCTTTTTACTTTCTGCATGCAGGATCTAGTTCCCTGACCAGGGATTGAACCCAGACCCCCTGCACTGGGAGCACCGATTCTTAGCTATTGGATCACCAGAGAAGTTCCTAAAGTTCAGTTTTGAACATGCTAAAATTTGGAATGGCTAACTTTTATTCAACATAGTATTGGAAATCCTTATCACAGCAACCAGAAAATGAAAAGAAATCAAAATTGGAAAGGAAGAAGTAAAACTGTCACTGTTAGCATATGACATGATACTATACGTATAAAATTGTACAAATACCACCAAAAAACTACTAAAGCTTATCAATGAATTCAGTAAAGCTGCAGAATACAAAATTAATATACAGGAATCTGTTAAGTTTCCATACATGAACAATTAACTATCAGAAAGAGAAATTTTTAAAAAATCCCATTTACCATCAAAGCAAAAAGAATAAAATATCTAGGAAAAATATCTAGGAATAAATCTAAGGAAATAAAAGATCTGTACTTGGTACAGTGTACATTATAAGACTAATGAAAGAAACTAAAAATGATAAACAGATGGAAAGATACTCCATGTTCAGTGAATGGAAGAATTAATATTGTTAAAATAACTATTCTACCTGAGAAAATCTACAGAGTCAATGCAATCCCTATCAAAATACCAATAGTATTTTTCACAGAACTAGAATAAAGAATTTGAAAACTTGTATGGAAACACAAAAGACACTGAAGAGACAAAGCAATCTTGAGAAGAGAAGACAGATGGAGGTATCAGGTTTCCTGACTTTACTACAAAGCTACAATAATGAAAACAGTACAATACTAGCATAAAAGTAGACACACAGACAAATGCAATAGAATAGAATACAACCCGCCCCCCCATGGTAATTAATCTGTTACAAAGGAGGCAAGACTATGTAATGGAGAAAGGGAGTCTCTTCAACAAATGGAGTAAAATAATGAAATTAGGTTATTTTCTTATACTATATACAAAAGTAAACTCAAAGTGGACTAAAAAACTAAACGTAAAATGGAAAACCATAAAACTACCACAAGAAAACATAAGAGCACTCTCTGACATAATTCATAATAATGTTTTTTTAAATATTTCCTTTCCTATAGCAATATTTCCTTTTCTAAAGCAAAGGAAACAAAAACAAAAACTTAAAAACGATGTCTTACTAAACTAAAAGCTTTTGCACAACAAAGACAACCACCAATAAAGTGAAAAGACAACCTACACTGGGAAAAAATATTTGCAAACAATGCAAATAACAAGATATTACTCTCCAAAATATACAAACAAAACAAAACAAAAAAGACAAAATGTACAAACAGCTCATACAGCTCAGTATTAAAATACCAATACTAATTTAAAGATGGGTGGAAGCCCTGATAAGACATTTTTTCAAATAACACATACAGATGACCAACAGGCACATGAAAAGATGTTCAACATTGCTAATCAGAAATGGAAATCAAAATCACAATGAGATATCATCTTATACCTGTCACAATGGCTATTATCAAAAAGACCATAAATAACAAATACTGGCAAGGATACTGAGAAAAGGGAACCCTTACCTACTGTTGGTGGGAATGTCAATTGGCACAAGTATGGAGAGTCCTCAAAAGACTAAAAATAGAACCACCACATGATCCAGCAATTCCACTCCTGGGTATATATTCAAAGAAAATGAAAACACTAATTTAAAAAGATACATCTCAACGTTCATAGTAGCATTATTTACAATTGCCAAAATATGACAGCAACCTAAGAGAACATCAACAGATGAGTGGATTAAAAAACATGTGGTTTGTGTGTATGTGTATAAAATATATACAACAGAATACTACTGAGCCATAAAAAAGAATAAATTTCACCATGTGCAACAACACAGATGGACCTGAAGGGTATTATGCTTAGTGAAATAAGTCACACAGAGAAAGACAAATACTGTGTGATATCACTTATATGTGGAATCTAAAAAATAAAACAAATGAATAAAACAAACAAAAGCAGACTCACAGATATAGAAAACAAACTAATATTTACCAGTGGAGACAGGGAAGTAGGGAGAGGCAATCACAGGGGTAGGGGATTAAATAGATGCCAACTACTAGGTATAAAATAAATAAGCTGCAAGGATATACTGTACAACATAGGAAATATAGCTTATATTTTATAATAGCTTTAAATGAATATAACATATAAAATTTTTCAATCAGTATGTTGTACACCTGAAACTAATATTATAAATCAATTTATACCTCAATAAGAAAAAAATGGTAAAACTTCATACAAACAGAAAAAAAAAAACCCTGAGACATCCAAATGAATACAAGAAACTAGTGATGGTATTAACCTATTTTAGTAGGGGACCAGGCAAATGAAGAGGAGATATTTTTACTGTAATACTTCTCCTACCATTTAATTTTTTGCCACCAAGATGTATATATTATTTTTTAAATTAATAAACTACTGACAAAACAAACACTACTGAATTGTTAAGCAAAGTCAGTGTACATCAGTTATACTATTTCCTTTAGATTATCACAGTAGTTACACTTTATATGCATAGTTTTTAATAATTTATACTGCAAACACATACTGTCAATCTCACCACAAGTATCTAAATGCTCCCTCCACCCTGAAATCTCTTATGATCCTATTCTCTCAGTTTCTCTTCCAGGTAGAAAGGCTTCTTTCTCTCAATCTCTACAGCTCTAGATCCTAAGCAGCAAGCATTGTGATTAAGCACCTGGGCTCTGGAGCTAAATAGATTCAAATCCAGGTTCTGCCACTAATTAGTTTGGGTAAACTAATTTTCCTGTGTCTCATTTCTTCATTTGTAAAATACATTATGTAAATCATTAATTACTTCAAGAGTTGTGGGGATTAATAATTTAATATAGATAAAGCCTTTCAAACAGAGTGGCATTACTGGCATAATGCAGCCAAGGCAGTTTGCTCTACTCCTTGTTGTAAACTGGCAAATTAATCACACATATTGTTTAAAAGTATAGCTATACAGTAATGAAAACATTAGGAACTAACTTGTGTGACTGAAAACATTTAAAAATAGTTTTAATATATATTCTTATTATAAATTTCACAAATTCATCATGCCATCACTGATGGCTTCAGCCTATTTCTTAATAAGTTATGCTAATTTTTAGTGAAAAGCAGTCTGCATTTTTTTTGTTGGTAGCCAAACAAAGCATACGGAGAAGGCGATGGCACCCCACTCCAGTACTCTTGCCTGGAAAATCCCATGGACGGAGGAGCCTGGTAGGCTGCAGTCCATGGGGTCGCTATGAGTCGGACACGACTGAGCAACTTCACTTTCACTTTTCCCTTTCATGCACTGGAGAAGGAAATGGCAACCCACTCCAGTGTTCTTGCCTGGAGAATCCCAGGGACGGGGGAGCCTGGTGGGCTGCCGTCTATGGGGTCGCACAGAGTCGGACATGACTGAAGCGACTTAGCTTCAGCAGACAAAGCACAAGATGGCTAATCCACATGATGAAAAAATAACCTTAGAAGAAAAAACTACAGAGTCAAACAAAACAAAGCAAAACAAAACCATTGCTAAATGAAAAGGTCCTACTGTTGCTATCCTATAATCTGACATGCAACAATATACACACATAACAATCAAATAACAAAATAAAATCTAGTAAGTGATAAGCAGAATATATGGCAAAATACATAAACTACATATGGTAAATTAAAATTTTGTACTAACATTTTGTGTGTGAGTAAATGATACATATACAGATGAGATAAAGAAGACTAACAAGTGATATCTGATGGGATAGGTGATTTTGTATTTATTTTTTTAACAATTTTCCATGTGTTTCCAGTCTTCTTCAAAGAGCATACAGAGTGCTTAGCAAAGTATTATAATCAGCATATAGAAACAATGGATAAATGTTAACTATTTGTAAAAAAGGATTTACATGCTAATTTGGTGGTGGTCTGCTGCAGAGTTGGAGGCACTGAGTGTAGCAGTGGGTGCATGGGACCTTTTGAAGGAGGTCACCATTATCTTTATTTCCTTTACCATAGTTTGAAGTAAAGTGAAGTCGCTCAGTCGAGTCCAACTTTTTGCCAATCCATGGACTGTAGCCGACCAGGCTTCTCCATCCATGGAATTTTCCACGCAAGAGTACTGGAGTGGGTTGCCATTTCTTTCTCCAGGGGATCTTCCTGACCCAGGTATCAAACCCGGGTCTCCTGCATTGCAGGCAGATGCTTTACCTTCTGAGCCACTTTGGAAGGGGCTGAGCCACCAGAGAAGCCCACACCATAGTTTGGCCCCAGGTAAATAATAGCCCCACCCATCCACAGAAAATTGAATTAAAGATTTACTGAGCCTGGCCCCGCCCATCAGAACAAGACCAGATTCCCCCTTAGTCAGTTTTTCCCATCAGGAAGCTTCCATAACCTCTTATCCTTCTCCATCAGAGGGCAGGCAGACTGAAAAATCACAATCACAGAAAACTAACCAATTTGATCACATGGACCACAGTTTTGTCTAACTCAATGAAACTATGAGCCATATTGTGTAGGGCCACCCAAGACGGACAGGTCATGGTGGTGAGTTCTGACAAAACGTGGTCCATTGGAGAAGGGCAAACCATTTCAGTAGTCTTGCCTTGAGAACCCCATGAACAGTATGAAAAGGCAAAAAGAGAGTTCACTGAAAGATGAACTCCCCAGGTCAGTAGGTACCCAATATGCTACTGGAGATGAGTGGAGAAATAACTCCAGAAAGAATGAAGAGACAGAGCCAAAGCAAAAACACCATCCAGTTGAGGATATGACTGGTGATGGAAGTAAAGTCTGATGCTGTAAAGAGCAATATTGCATAGGAACCTGAAATGTTAGGTCCATAGATTAAGGCAAACTGGAAGTGGTCAAACAGGAGCTGGCAAGAGTGAACATCAACATTTTAGGAATCAGCGAACTAAAATGAACTGAAATGGGTGAATTTAACTCAGATGACCATTATATCTACTACTGTGGGCAAGAATCCCTGAGAAGAAATGGAGTAGCCATCACAGTCAACAAAAGAGTCCAAAATGCAGGACTTGGATGCAATCTCAAAAATGACAGAACGATCTCTGTTTGTTTCCAAGGCAAATATCACAGTAATCTGAGTCTATGCCCCGACCAGTAATGCTGAAGAAGCTGAAGTTGAACGGTTCTATGAAGACCTACAAGACCTTTTAGAACTAACACCCCAAAAAGATGTCCTTTTCATTATAGGGGACTGGAATGCAAAAGTAGGAAGCCAAGAAATACCTGGAGTAACAGGCAAATTTGGCCTTGGAGTACAAAACGAAGCAGGTCAAAGGCTAACAGAGTTTTGCCAAGAGAATGCACTAGTCATAGCAAACACCCTCTTCCAACAATGCAAGAGAAGACGCTATACATGGACATCACCAGATAGTCAGTATCAAAATCAGATTAATTATATTCTTTGCAGCCAAAGATGGAGGAGCTCTATACGGTCAACAAAAACAAGACCATGAGCTGATTGTAGATCAGATCATCAACTCCTTATTGCCACATTCAGACTTAAATTGAAGAAAGTAAGGAAAACCACTAGACCATTCAGGTATGACCTAAATCAAATCCCTTACAATTATACAGTGGAAGTGACAAATAGATTCAAGGGCTTAGATCTGATAGAGTGCCTGAAGAACTATGGACGGAGGTTTGTGACATTGTACAGGAGGTAAGGATCAAGACCATCCCCAAGAAAAAGAAGTGCAAAAAGGCAAAATGGTTGTCTGAGGAGGCCTTACAAATAGCTGTGAAAAGAAGAGAAGCTAAAGGCAAAGGAGAAAAGAAAACATATATCCATCTGAATGCAGAGTTCAAAGAATAGCAAGAAGAGATAAGAAAGCCTTCCTCGGTGATCAATTCAAAGAAATAGAGGAAAACAATAGAATGGGAAAGACTAGAGATCTCTTCAAGAAAATTAGAGATACTAAGGGAACATTTCATGTAAAGATGGGCTCAATAAAGGACAGAAATGATATGGACCTACCAGAAGCAGAAGATATTAAGAGGAGGTGGCAAGAAAACACAGAACTATACAAAAAAGATCTTCATGACCCAGATAATCAAGATAGTGTGATCACTCACCTAGAGCCAGATATCCTGGAATGCGAAGTCAAGTGGGTCTTAGGAAGCATCACTACGAACAAAGCCAGTGGAGGTGATGGAATTCCAGTTGAGCTATTTCAAATCCTAAAAGATGATTCTGTGAAAGTGCTGCATTCAATATGCCGGCAAATTTGGAAAACTCAGCAGTGGCCATAGGACTGGAAAAGGTCAGTTTCCATTCCAATCCCAAAGAAAGGCAATACCAAACAACGTTCGAACTGTCGCACAATTACACTCATCTCACAAGCTAACAAAGTAATGCTCAAAATTCTCCAAGCCAGGCTTCAAAGGTACGTGAACGGTGAACTTCCAGATGTTCAAGCTGGATTTTGAAAAGGCAGACGAACCAGAGATCAAACTGCCAACATTTGCTGGATCATGGAAAAGCAAGAGAGTTTCAGAAGAACATCTACTTCTGCTTTATTTGACTACACCAAAGCCTTTGATTGTGTGGATCACAACTAACTGTGGAAAATTGTGAAAGAGATGGGAATACCAGACCACCTGACCTGCCTGCTGAGAAATCTGTATGTAGGTCAGGAAGCAACAATTAGAACTGGACATGGAACAACAGACTGGTTCCAAATCAGGGAAGGAGTATGTCAAGGCTGTATATTATCACTCTGCTTACTTAACTTACATGCGGAATACATCATGTGAAATGCCAGGCTGGATGAAGCACAAGCTGGAATCAAGATTTCCGAGAGAAATATCAATAACCTCAGATATGCAGATGACACCACCCTTATGGCAGAAAGCGAAGAAGAACTAAGAGCCTGTTAATAAAAGTGAAAGAAGAGAGTGAAAAAGTTGGCTTAAAACTCAACATTCAGAAAACTAAGATCATGCATCTGGTCCCATCACTTCATGGCAAACAGATGGGGAAACAATGGAAACAGTGACAAACTTTATTTTGGGGGGTTCCAAAATCACTATAGATGGTGACTGCAGCCATGAAATCAAAAGACACTTGCTCCTTGAAAAAAAAGTTATGACCAACTTAGATAGCATATTAAAAAGCAGAGACATTACTTTGCCAACAAAGATCCATCTATTCAAAGCTAAGGTTTTTCCAATAGTCATGTATGGATGTGAGAGTTGGACTATAAAGAAAGAAGCACGCCGAAGAATTCATGCTTTTGAATTGTGGTGTTGGATTCACTTGAGAGTCCGTTGGAGTGCAAGGACATCCAACCAGTCCATCCTAAAGGAAATCAGTCCTGAATATTATTGGAAGGACTGATGGTAAGCTGAAACTCCAATACTTTGGCTACCTAATGCCAAGAACTGATTCATTGGAAAAGACCCTGATGCTGGGAAAGATTGAAAGTGGGAGAAGGGGACAACAGAGGATGAGATGGTTGGACAGCATCACTGACTCAATGGACATGAGTCTGAGTAAACTCCGGGACTTGGTCATAGACAGGTAGGCCTGGCATGCTGCAGTCCATGGGACTGCAAAGAGTCGGATATGACTGAGTGATTGAAATGAACTGAAAAAATTAAAAATAGATCTCAGTTATCCTATCATTTACACACTTGCCAAGGACGACCCAGAGGGATGGTATGGGGAGGGAGGAGGGAGGAGGGTTCAGGATGGGGAAAAAAAAAGAAAAAAAAAGAAAAAAAGAAAATAAATAAATAAATAAATAAATAAAATAGCAACACACCGGTGACACTGGGTGACCAGGGGACCTGTTGTAAACAGCAACTTAATAAAATAAAACCCTGGTGACAAAAAACAAAAAAACAACTTTAGAAATAACAGTTAATTTCAATTTCACTACCAACCAAATTCCCTACCATGGAATTAGTAAGTAGAGGAACTTACTAATGTACAGGCAGTTGTATCATTATCAGGGATTCAGATAAACCAGAGGGTATTAATGGTTCTCATACTTGTTCAGTGCTCTTTGGCTCACCATGAAATAATGTCTTATTTAACATAATTAATTTTTTTCTAAAAACCTTTTATTTAGCTTGTTTAATGTTTAAGATTATGTTCTAATAAGTACCTATGAGTTACAAATATAGGTTTGGGTCTATAAAAATTAAGCTAACAAATTAAGCATAACTAGCTGATATTGTCGGAGAAGGCGATGGCACCCCACTCCAGTACTCTTGCCTGGAGAATCCTAGGGACGGGGAGCCTGGTGGGCTGCCATCTATGGGGTCGCACAGAGTTGGACACTACTGAAGCGACTTAGCAGCAGTAGCAGTAGCAGCTGATATTGTACCTGCAATGTAATAATTATATTTGTCCTATTTATTTTTTTTGGTTACTGGTAAACAAAGTTGTAGAAAACAACCTGGAAGATATAGTAATTTAAATAGGCAAAATTCTGTATTTAATATAGTTTTTTTCCCCTGAGAACTGGAAGATTGAAATTATCCACTTATAGAAACAAAACTAAGTCCAACTTAAAGTATTTAGATATTTAAACATGGCACATTATCCAAGTTATTTAGCAAAAGAAAATATTGTCTCTTCTTTCTAGCATTATTCTAAGATTTTTGCTTAATAAAAAATCCTTTTATGTAATGTAAACGGATACATTTCTATTTAATCCTTCACCAAATCTGCTAAAAGAAGCAAAGTCAAATGCAAAATTAAAATCTATTAACTAAGCTTAAAATTAAGGGATGGGAAAACATCAAACTGATGTTAGTTTTCTCTTCTAATTCATCCCATCTATATGTCTCTTGTAATTCTCTAGCTTAAAAGCTTTTAACTTAATAACTCACTAACAAGGAATATCAAACTCTCTATTAGCACAGCATATTAGACCCTTTAAGATCTGGCTCCATAATCTGGCCCTTCCAGTCACAGCTGTCATTACTTCTCTATATATAACTAGCACTCTAGCCAAACTAAACTACTGACCATTCCCTAACTACATACAGTGACTTTGCTGCCTCTGAACTTTTGAGAATGCTATTCTTGTTGCCTGGAATGACCTCCACATCAACTTAGTTTATTAGCTTCTGTCTTTCCATTTTCATCTTGAACCCCTCTACACTGCCGATCAAATAATAAGCATTGTAAATATATTTTGATTATAAGGAACATTACCCATCTTTCTACATTAACCATACACTACCTTCTATTATGCTTTTATTTATTGTATCCATCCTTTAAGAGAGGATATGGTATCTGAATTCAACTTAATTAATATATGCTGAGTTTCTCTGCCCTTGAAGAACTGGTTTCTAGAAATACAAAAGCATCAGAAAATCTTAAACTTGGAGGCGGGGGGCAAACAGATAGCTTCAATATCATGATATTCAAAAACTTCAATACAAATCATATGAATACAAAAAGTGGGTTAAGAACAGAGGAATATACCTAGCTGAAACAAAGGCAGAAGAAATTGTGCAATTCTCCTTAGGAGATAACAATTTTGCTGAATATTTTTTAAAAAGCAGCAATTCTGACTCGATATAACTGAGTATTTATTTGATTTTGATAAGCTCATTTATTTCATTAACTGAAGAATTACCAAACAATTAATATCACAATACAGACAGACCCATAACTACCATTGAATTTTTAAGTGCTATAACCAAATGCAAAGCGAAGAATCATGGAATGCAGTGAAAAAAACAATTATGTATCAGACTTCATAGAAGAGGTAAAATCGGAGCTGAGCCTCAGATAATAATTAGGCTTTCAGTAGACATAGAAGAAAGAGAAGTAGAAAAGAAGACACTCCTGATGTTTTGAAATTGCTCTGAATTTGATGAAGTTAATGGCAACAACTGGAAATTGAATTCCAGAAAAAGTCAATGTCTAGTTCAACACAAGTGTCGGTGGCAAAACCAGAATTAAACTCAGTTTACTCCCAAAGTTAAGATATCTTCAGTGCAGTAAGTCATATATTAACTCTTTCAGAGTTCTAGAATACCAAGGGGGCTATTTCTAAAACATTTTTCCTCTTAATTTAATGCAAAGCAAAACTACTACTTAATAAACAAGTCTCTCTAAACACCAAAGAGTATAAACACAGGCATAATGTAACACTAACTTCAGGTACTATTTAAATTCTGTTATTTCTGTTAAAAGCCTAATTCTTCCTTCATTTAATTGGAATTTTCTCTACTTTAACCAAACATCATCATAACTTATTGAATGTTTGTTAATTCTGTGTCTTAAAATTACAGTTTTTAACTTATTTTGGGTCTGTGCTCCTCTGCTGACCTAATAAAAAGTTTTGTACCCTCTTCCTAGATAAAATGTAGGCACCAGTCCACACTACCACACACACTTTTGCATACAATATGGGGTAGGGATGGTTTAGAACTCTAATTTTTAAATATTATAAAGGCTTGGAACTCAAACTGAACTATAGAAGAAAAATACAAAATTAAAAAACAAAAGACTATGAGGTCAACTATTACATTACTTTGCCTGATATAGTGCAGAGCAAAGCTATGAGAGCTAATCTAGATCTCTTTTCACTGCTCCCCAAAATCAAGTAAGAAACATAAAGAATACATTATCCACAGCTGATTTATGATGTAAGATCATACACATAGGTTTAAATGCATAAAAGTGACAGGAATAGAATCTTGGATCTTTAATTTCAGGCTTTTAAAAATTCTGGTACTATTTAATACATTAGCCCCATGTAATAGGAATTACTCAGAGTATTTTAATTCTAAATTAGAGACTGCTCTGTGTAACATTCTATGATAAACATGTGACTTTCAATGTCTCTCCATTCTTTTTCAAAGGAACAGAAATGCAAACACCTAGGATCATGTGTCCCCACCCCTTCCCCAACACTATCCCTCATTTGTTACCATTTCTTCAAGCTGTATGTATTTCACAGGAACACATGACTACATGAAATCTGCTTCTTAATTCTCTCCTACCTTCCCTTCATTCTGCCTAAAGGTTGACAAGTGTAAAAACAGTAATTAAAAAAAAATACCTCAATGAAAGAAATTTTAAATTCTGAGGTGAAATCAATCATGAAACACTGTTACTATATCCTGAAGTATCAGTCCTGGAACTTTATTTTGCATAAAAATCATTTAGGAGTTTATTAAAAATGGAGCTTCCTTATCCCCACCCTGAGATATTGGGTTAACATATTTAAGTATGCTATTCTGGGGCCAAGGTCTCTGCCTTTAACACAATTCAAATGCTGGTTATTTAGGAAACACTCTGAGAGGCACAGCCCCAAAACCTTTTAAAATGACCCGTACAACTTATAGCTACCTACTACTTAATTTTTAACCAACATTTATAGAAGTCAATAGCAACAAGCCAAGCAGAAAAAGTCCCTGCCTGCATAGAGTTTATACTCTAGTGAGACAGGAGAAAAAAGATATATAATTAAATCATATTATATATTATGTTGCAATAAATGCTATGAAAGAAGACAGAAGGTTAAGAAAGGATAGAGACTGACCAGACAGAGGGAAAATTTGCATATAAGGTAGCAACAGAGTAGAAAGTGAGGGAGACAGAAAATGAGCTTATCTGGGGGAAGAGTCAAATTTAAAACTGCTTTTCCTCAAGCACAAGTATTTGAAGATAGATATGAAATATGTTTTATACGTTCTATTTTGTTTACTGATTATATTTTATTTTTATCTTCCAATTTTAGTAACTCATATGTTAAAAATTGGGCTCATGGGCAAACATGGAAACAGTCCACATTTATGTCTATGGGGAAACGCTCCTATAAACTTATATTAAAGTTTTTGAGATGATCTCTTTCCTCAGTGCCAAATGAAGTGGATTTGTTCTTATTTTATGAAGACACAAAAACAGACCCTGAATTCACTAGGAATTATATATTTAGCAGAATCTTGGTGTACCTTACTGCATTTGTTAAGTAAGCTACCACTGAAATTGAAAAGTTTAAGAACATAAAGCATGAAATGCTGCAGGGAAAGTAATTCCAATATTCTACCTGCATGCACATTTTGTAAGAGAGATTTCCTTTCTAATCTCAACCTTAAAAAACTGAAAATATACATACATCATTACCATAAAAGTCAATGTACTAGGCTAGTATAAACTAGCCTTTTGTAGAACTGAAACAAAACTATTTACCTTTAAAGCTTTTGCAAACTTAAACTGTAGTAATTATAAACCGGCATGTTACCATTTGAAAGAAACCTTATGTCTAGCAGATGAGACATATCTGAAGGAAAAAGGGGGATGTGTTTTGGAAAGAGAAGCTCTCCAAAACACTTCATGTGCTAAATAGTCAGTTCAAATACTTTCTGCAATTTTATCTTGGCAAAGATTTTTTCACTGATTCTAACTTAGAAGGCTTAAATTTCCACAAACGAGCAATATTTGTAAAGTAGTACAAAGTAGAACAAGAGGTAAATAGTTTTACCTTAAACTAGTTTATCTCAATCTGTATTCTCATCTTTTTTTCTCTTTTAGAGGGATTCCTAGAGAGAAATGAACAAGCCTGAATTTCCAGATATACTACCATTGCAGAGATATAAAACAAGCTATCAGATGAGTTATTTTTGTCTGAAGGTACATTCATCATTTGCAGCCATGAAATTAAAAGACGCTTACTCCTTGGAAGGAAAGTTATGACCAACCTAGACAGCATACTAAAAAGCAGAGACATTATTTTGCCAACAAAGGGACATCTAGTCAAGGCTATGGTTTTTCCAGTGGTTATGTATGGATGTGAGAGTTGAACTATAAAGAAAGCTGAGCGCCGAAGAATTGATGCTTTTGAACTGTGGTGTTGGAGAAGACTCTTGAGAGCCCCTTGGACTGCAAGGAGATCCAACCAGTCCATCCTAAAGAAGATCAGTCCTGGGTGTTCATTGGAAGGACTGACGCTGAAGCTGAAACTCCAATACTTTGGCCACCTGATGCGAAGAGCTGACTCATTTGAAAAGACCCTGATGCTGGGAAAGACTGAGGGCAGGAGGAGAAGGGGACAACAGAGGATGAGATGGCTGGATGGCAACACCGGCTCGATGGACATGGGTTTGGGTGAACTCTGGGAGTTGGTGATGGACAGGGAGGCCTGGCGTGCTGTGGTTCATGGGGTCGCAAAGAGCTGGACACGACTGAGCAACTGAACTGAAGTGAACTGAACATTCAGATGGCTCTACTCAAAAGCTTTAAATATGAAAGCTTGAAATGAGTTCTTAGTACTAGCTATTTCAAGCATTTCAAACTGCACCTACAAAATCTGAAGATTTTATATTTTGAATGATATTATAAAAAGTAACAACAACAACACATGGATCAGGGATTCCCAGGTGGTGCTAGTGGTAAAATAACCTGCCTGCCAGTGCAGGAGACATAAGAGACACAGGTTTGACCCCTGGGTCAGGAAGATCACCTGGAGGAGGGCATGGCAACCCACTCCAGTATTCTTGCCTGGAGAATTCCATGGACAGAGGAGCCCAGCGGGCAACAGTCCATGGGATTGCAGAATTAGACATGAGTGAAGCAACTTAGACAAGGCTGTGATCCTAGTGTGATTAGATTGACTAGTTTTCTGTGAGTATGGTTTCAGTGTGTCTGCCCTCTGATGCCCTCTTGCAACACCTACTTTATTGACTATGCCAAAGCCTTTGACTGTGTGGATCACAATAAACTGGAAAATTCTGAAAGAGATGGGAATATCTGACCACCTGACCTGCCTCTTGAGAAACCTGTATGCAGGTCAGGAAGCAACAGTTAGAACTGGACATGGAACAACAGACTGGTTCCAAATAGGAAAAGGAGTACATCAAGGCTGTATATTGTCACCCTGCTTATTTAACTTATATGCAGAGTACATTATGAGAAATGCTGGGCTGGAAGAAGCACAAGCTGGAATCAAGATTGCCAGGAGAACTATCAATAACCTCAGATATGCAGATGACACCACCCTTATGGCAGAAAGTGAAGAGGAACTAAAAAGCCTCTTGATGAAAGTAAAAGAGGAGAGTGAAAAAGTTGGCTTAAAGCTCAACATTCAGAAAACGAAGATCATGGCATCTGGTCCCATCACTTCATGGGAAATAGATGGGGAAACAGTGGAAACAGTATCAGACTTTATTTTGGGGTGCTCCAAAATCACTGCAGATGGTGACTGCAGCCATGAAATTAAAAGACGTTTACTCCTTGGAAGGAAAGTTATGACCAACCTAGATAGCATATTGAAAAGCAGAGATATTACTTTGCCAACAAAGGTCCGTCTAGTCAAGGCTATGGTTTTCCCAGTGGTCATGAATGGATGTGAGAGTTGGACTGTGAAGAAAACTGAGCACCAAAGAATTGATGCTTTTGAACTGTGGTGTTGGAGAAGACTCTTGAGAGTCCCTTGGACTGCAAGGACATCCAACCAGTCCATTCTGAAGGAGCTCAGCCCTGGGATTTCTTTGGAAGGAATGATGCTAAAGCTGAAACTCCAGTACTTTGGCCACCTCATGCGAAGTGTTGACTCATTGGAAAAGACTCTGCTGCTGGGAGGGATTGGGGGCAGGAGGAGAAGGGGACGACAGAGAATGAGATGGCTGGATGGCATCACTGAATCGATGGACATGAGTCTGAGTGAACTCCAGGAGTTGGTGATGGACAGGGAGGCCTGGCGTGCTGCGATTCATGGGGTCAGAGTCCGACACGACTGAGCAACTGAACTGAACTGAACTGAAGCAACTTAGCATGCATGCATATATTGTAAAAAAAAAAAAAAAAAAAAGTACAAAGTGGACGGGAAAATTAATCACCCACAGTTACACCACCCAGTTACAGCATCTAACATGACTGTACTGTCTTACAACTTTGATAATACATATTTTTAACCCAATTCTTTTTCAAAGTTGTAGATTCTAATTTACTTTAAATATAATCTTTTATTAACTGTAAAATAGAAAATCTGACATATAGAAAATTTTAAAAGTAAAATGAATAACACTTAATTGGTTTTCATAATTCTTTTTTTTCCAAAGTGTATATATTTAATATCTTGATTTTAAGCACAATTAATTGTGGAACATTCACTGGTCCCAAGTGGAAGATGATGTAACAAAGGGCTTGGTTATCAGATAATACCACCACTGGGGTTTATTAGTGCTTCCCATTAAAAAAGAAGAACAACCTCTTCAAGTAATTTAAAATACATTTTAAAGATTCATATTATTGTGGAAGCTCCCTGGAAACGAAAACAGCTATTATTTGTTCTCTACTCTTGTGGAAACAATCTAGAGATCATTTGAGAGCTAAAACACAAAAACAAAAAGAACATAATCTTCTCTCCAAAAACATGATTTCTTTTCCTTGCTCTAATTTTTTTTCTTAGAAATAAAAATAATTACAAGGGCACAAATACAATGAGAAACAAACTTTGAGGCAAAACACCTTACAGTCTATTAGGGCATTTTTTTTTTTTACTGTATTGGATCTAAATCATTTTCAAATGGAACAAAATCTCCTAAAATACTAAAGCTGTAACTTTACTATATTCCAACTATACTTCTTATTTATTCCACAATTTTTTTTTTTTCTTTTTGGTGCACAGGCTTATTAGCTGCTTCATGGCATGTGAGATCTTCCTGGACCAGGGACTAAACTTGTGTTACCTTGCATTGGCAGGCAGATTCTTTACCACTGAGACACCAGGGAAGCCCTTATTTACTCCAGAATAAACTCTTTTCAGCTTCATTAACTGCCTTTTCTCAATTAAGCATTTCAACTTTTAATATACATTATACACACTTTAATCATGTTTTTCTCATCTTTCCAAATTGAAGACAAATCCTTACACAAGGTTCTGTCTTGGATCCCCTTGTATTTTTACTAGACTCTATCCTGGGCCTTCCCTCCCATTTCTTCAACCATTCTCCTTTTGCAGGTTAATTCCTAATTAAACACCTCTAATCTAGCACCAGTCACTCTGCTGAGCTCCATATTCAGCCTTCTAATAATTCTCAGCTGCGTATCTTCAAATGCATGCCTCCTTTCACATTCCCTCAGCATCACCATCACTTGGGCTCAAATGTATTCATATTTTGGACATCATCCTCTCCATCATACCCACATCCAGTAGCTTGCTACTGTGCTACTTTTACTTACAGAATTTACTTCTCTTATAGCTTTATCCGCCTATTTATTTCTAGTGCTTATTATTTTTTGATGGCATTAACTCAAGAACCTTTTAATAGGTTTCCTTCATTCTCTCTTCTTCCATTTTAGCCCTCAAACCTCAAAATAGTAGTACAATCATGTCACTCCCTTAGCTAAAAATTGTGATGAATCCACACTGCCTACATTATAAATTCCTTAGCAAGCAATCAAGGTCCTCCGTAATTACTGTTGCTGTTGTTCAGTCGCTAAGTGGTGTCTGACTCTTTGTGACCCCATGGACTGCAGCACATCAGGCTTCCCTGTCCTTCACTATTTCCCTGAGTTTGCTCAAATTCTTGCCCATTGAGTCGGTGATACTATCTAACCATCTCACCCTCTGTCATCCCCTTCTCCTTTTGCCATCAATCTTTCCCAGCATCAGGGTCTTTTTGAACGAATCCTCCATAATTAGTCCCAGCTTATCTTTCTAGATTTATCTGCCACTACAGGATCTCATCATTCTAACCAACCACTGGATATAAACCACTCCTCTGCAATATGCCCTCTCCTGCCTCCATACATGTAATTGTTTGTTTACTTACCACCTTGAAGTTAGGGATAAAGTCATGTTTATCATTGTAATCACAGAGCTTCACAAACTACCCATCATAGGATAGGTCAAATAATTGTTTCATGAACTCTTAAACTTCACCTATCAATAGTCTACTCACCTTTCAAAATTATGACCTCTAAAACAAAATCTAATGAAGTATTTTTTTCAATCCCAGCTTTCCCACCTCCTTCGAGTAGTTGATCCCTCCTCTGTACTTTCATAAAACTCTGTAATAAAGCTAATCACAGTAGTCCTCAAAGAATGCACCCTTAGAATATATAGTTAATCCTTGAACAAGAGATGTTTTAACTGCTTGAGTCCACTTAAACACAGATCTTTTTCAACAGTAAATACTACAGCACTACACGGTCCTCAGTTGGATTCAGCTGGTTGAATCTGCAGATTCAGAACCCCGGATAGGGAGGAACCAAGTACATGCATTTGAATTGTGATGTTGGAGAAGACTCCTGAGAATCCCTTGGACTGCAAGGAGATCAAACCAATCAATCCTAAAGGAAATCAACCCTGAATACTCATTGGAAGGACTGATGCTGAAGCTGAAGCTCCAATACTATAGCCACCTGATGAGAAGAGCCAACTCATTGGAAAAGACCCTGATGCTGAGAAAGATTGAGGGCAGGAGGAAAAGGGGATGACAGAGGAAGAGATGGTTGCGTGGCATCATCGGCTCAATGAACATCAGTTTGAGCAAACTTTGGAAGATGGTGAAGGACAGGGAAGCCTGGCGTGCTGCAATCCATAGGGTCCCAAAGAGTCAGATATGACTGAGCAACAGAACAACAATAAAATATATGGAGGGTCTATGCAGGGTCAAGTTAGTTTTTTTTTTTTTCTTTATGTTTCAGGGTCAAGTTAGATGCAGATTTTCAACTGCATCAAAACCAACATATACCACCAAAAATCCAAAAATGATTGTTTTCCCAGTTTGTAGGGAGAAAAATCTGAGGAGCTAGGCAGAATCTCATCATTAAGGGTTTCTTTCCATAATTTCTTTTAAACCTTTTTTATCCCCTAGCAAAAAATCATACAACTAAATATATTGATATCTCAGGATGCACTGTAAACAGTGCCATGACTTCCAGGTGTTTTGACAATGGATCAAGTCTGAAAATCAGTTTTAACATATTTTAACCCTTTACCATAACTGTGTATGTAAACCTCTTGGGCCAAGAACCGTCCCTTAAGTCACAGAACAAAGCAGAAGCTCAAAAAATGTTTTGTTAGTTGAAATCCTTCCTCCGTCCTTTCATCACTGCACTTAAAACATTTTCTGAATCTTCTTGAATAGCACTTTTTTTTAAATAATGGCAACTATAATAAATAGAATTACATGGTGTATCAAGCACTAACATTCTATAATTCTGAACAAGAAGTAAATCCAGCTTCTATTAGCAAAGGTACTCAATTTTTAAAGACTTACAAAAAAAAGACAGAATTACACATTCCACTGGGAGTTGAACTACTAGGGAATAAGAAACACCTTGTTAAAATCCCCAGTTAATTTCTAGGTTTTGATCTTAGTTGAGAATAAGCAAGCCAACAAATTTCAGATTTAACTAAGAAGGAGATTAAAATCAAGGTACAAAATCCATATGTAGTTCAATTACTACTTGTACTTGGAAACCTCTGTTTTTAAATTTCTGAGGCTTCATAATGATGCTTTTGTATTTTCATGTCCAACTAAAAAGCAATTACAAAACTAAGTAATCTTTACCTATAGTTAAGAAAGCCTTTTTTTTTAAAATAACCCATTATATGTACCTCTCTTTAACAGCAACTTAACTCAGAAATCAACAAAGATAAATCATGTTCAAGCTTATTTTCACCAAAATATTATTTTAAACGGCAAAAACTAAAACTTCAAGTTCAGCTCTGTTGGGGTCATGGGTGATGCCTATTCTGTAATTACAACTTATTAAAACTACATAGCAATATTCTTAAAGCTTTCAAAAATATTTTTAAATTTAAAAGCATTCAAAAATATAATTTAAAATTCAGAAGAGGCAAAAATTCTTATTAGGCATAACTTCTATTAAGTATTTTCTATTCCTTTCCACTTATTAGATGATTTTCTCCCTATTCCTTAATGCTAATTGCTATTTCCCTCCTGGGTATGTGGGCGTGTTCAGTTAAGTCTGACTCTCTGTGACCACATGGACTATAGCCCACCAGGCTCCTCTATCCATTGGATTTTCCAGGCAAGAACACTGGAGTGGGTTGCCATTTCCTACTCCAGAGGATCTTCCCAGCCCAGGGACTGAACCATATCTCTGGCGTCTCCTGCACTGGCAGGTGGGTTCTTTACCACTAGCGCCACCTGGGAAGCCCTCAGTTGCCTCAAATACATGAATGAGATCCTTTTTAAAATATGTAACTGTGAGACTAGATATGCTAGTCTTAGTCGCAGTTCTATCACAAATATTATATATATAAAACAGATTGTTATATATTACTAATAAAATTACATATGATAAAATGTCATTTGTAGATTATACAGATGTAGTGTTATCATAAACACAAGACGCAAACCAAAAAACTTAGAAATGTTAACAGGATAAAATAAAAATAAAATATACTAAAGTTGTAATATTTTCTTCCTTCTCCCCAGCTGATCATCCTGCATACCTGCTGAAAAGCGGACACTACCCTGGAGACCATACTGTAGCCATAGGAAGTACCTGTAGTTACCAGAAACACCTTGCTATCCCATGCCTTGCATTCACTGTAGTTCAATATTCTGGAATGTCTCTCTTAAACATTCCCTCTAAGAAAATCCAGAAGCAATCTTCAACTTCTTTAAGAAACAGTTCAAGTATAAACTTCTCTATACCTTTTAACTCCATTATATTGTAGAATCATCAATCTTTTTAAGTGTCTTTTCCCCTACTCAACTATATACCACTTAAAAGAGTAGAAAACCTCTCTTTTGATATCTGAATGTCTAGTTCTGACAGATACACATTTGTGCAAGCAATACTTTCAAAGAACAGATGAAAACACTGAGATTCAAGTTATACAATCTGCCCAAGGTACATACCACTGGACTGCTCTGCAATAATGTGACACCCTCTCTATCTGATGTACCTCATTTCTTGCTCAGTAATATATGAAGCAGCTGTAAAATTCTACTTAAATTCGAAAATAAGGGTTAATTCAGTATCTTACAAATACATATGAGAAGACAAAAGAAAACAAATTTAATATCTAAGTGTTTTTTATTATTAAAATATGATATACCACTTATTTAGAAATAAGGTATCTGAATCATCTATTTGCTGAAAATCAGACTCATGTGGACAGTCTATATTGTTCTGGAACATCTATATATCCTAACTGCATACCTAACAGTTATAATCTACGCTTTTCTTGAAGTGGTGCCCACTCAAAGCATTTATTTAGTAATGACTTAGATTTTAGCCTAGTACAGAAAAAGAAATGATTTCCTAGATCTACAAATGTGGTTTGTCGAACCTATTATTTACAAAATGTTTGTACATATCAAATACAAAAAAAGTGAGGGACTCAAAAAGCCTTAATTATCTCTTTGAGATCATCATATTACTATTTACTACTAAACTGCAAGAATTTTCTCTCTCCTGGACTAAGAATGTCAGAAATACATTACTATGTTTATAAACAAAAGAGTGTTTTCTGTATGGATGCTATTAGATTATATGGTAATACAGTATTTTGAACTTTAGTCATTAGGAATGATTCAAAACATTCAGAAATTAACCTTTATGTGAAAGAGAAATGGTCTCCCTGCTATTTTGCAGGACTTACATGCACAATGGTTCTGAAAACACCTGTATTCAAACTATTTGCAACTTCTAAGCACTTTTCATGCAGTCATTATCCAGCCTCATTCTAAATCCCTGTTTCTAATCTGTAAAACTAGATGCTTGAACTAGATAAGCTCTATGGCTTCCTCCATATCTAAAATCTTGTGACATCAACTTGGAATATATTTTACTACTTAAAAATAATGTGAATGGACTGTTTCTCATGTGAGTCATAACTATAAAACACTGTGAAGACAAGGGTAACAAACACATCACACAAATAAAATGCCACTAAATAAAGTATAAAAAGTAATATACAAATTTGTGAATTATTCTATTACCAAATAATTCAGTGTTAAGAAAAGATTCAAGAAGAGGTTCCTTAGTTTAAACAGAGCCGCCCTAATGAGTCAAGCACTAAGTTAACCATTGTTTTCAGTGAAAGAAGTCACTGGTAGCCTCGAAAACAGTATAATTGGAAGCCAGAGACAGATTAGATTATTTTAAAATTACAATTATAAATCAAGGACAGAAAAGTTAACACAACTTTTCAGGAGCTTTTGGATAAAAGCACTCGCACACGTCCCAGTTTCAGATATGAGAACATTCATTTTATTCAACTACCACTACTAGCATTATAATGGTTAAAACTTATCTTGAGCTAACTATATGGGACTGGCACATTCGACTTTACATTTATTAATGCATTTAAGAAACAGCAACCCCATTAATTAGGTACTGTCATTATCCTCATTTTATAGATGAGGAAACTGAGGCCAAAAAGGTAGAGTGACTTGCAAGTTCACTTTCACTAGTAAAGGGTCAAACAACTGGATCACTTCAACCACAATTTCCAACAACTTTCAATTACTTTTTTATTCCTGACGAATTTCCGCTAGAGAAATTCAATTGGCTCCTATCAATCACAGAATTATAAATTAATATGTTTATTTTGGTAGCCTCCTGTGTTACATTATCACTTCTTACAATGGAAAAATAATTGTGAGGAGGGCATGGCAACCCACTCTAGTATTCTTGCCTGGAGAATGCCCATGGACAGAGGACCCGGCGCGGTACAGTCAATGGGGTCGAAAAGAGTCGGACACGACTGAGCACACCCACCCACCTAGAGTGTACCGAGAGCATACACACACCCACTCACCCTCCCACCTAGAGTGCACCGAGAGCGTCGAGCCACCTGACCTCCCTATGACTTCTGGGAGAATAAACACCAACATCCTAAGCTTATTAAAATATTTGTGCTGATACAAAAATTCAGTCCTCTCAGATGAAGCTGAGAGAAAATATCAAGAATATGCTACAGTAACTGTTAACCATTTAATAACACTATACACTCCGATGACCGAGCTGAGTAGTAAAACGATATAACCTTAAGTTTGAAACCACCTTTTACACGAGCCAACATAAATTTCTAATGATATTTCATTCCAAAAACGTTTAAAAGTTTCTTGCCAAAACTGTCTAATGAAAGTTGCAAGGCCATCTTCCATCCCACTAAAACTTTTCCTCTCCCTACTCCTATAATTCTTCCTACGGGCACCTTTTCACTTTACTTCCACAAACTTTACCTGCTCTTCAGCGCTCGGTTCTCGGCTCTCTCCTCGGGTTCTTTTCCGTCTGGGCGTGGGGTTCTTTCGGCCGACACCCTCCACACCCCTGCGGGCCCCCGCCCAGCACTGCTCCTCCTCCCGGGGTTCTGACTCAGCACCTATCAGCGACGCCCCCCGGCCCCTGGCCCAACCCATCCTCGGACACGTGCGAGGGTGTGTTTGTGTCAGTCCGTCAGTCCCGCCGGGAACTGGGCTCACTCACCGAGAAAGAAGCGCCAACTTCTGCTCCAGCATCATCTCCAGCTTCTGGCCCTGTTTGGAGATCCAGTGGTCCACTCCATGCTGGCGGTAGCACGTCTCCAGCATCAACCTGAAGTCCGCCACGAACTCGGTGATGCCCCCGTACTGGCCGCTGGCGAACTTCTCCTCCATCTTCAGCAGACACATGCCCTGACCGGGCTGCTGCGGGAGGGCGCGACTGCCCCGGCCTCCGCCGCGCGGCCCCTCGGCCGCCTCCTCTTCCCTGGTGGCAACGCCCCCCAAGGGCTGGAGGAATGGGGCGGTGAGGCCTCGGTGCTTCTCCTGCAGGAACTCGCCCAGGATGCGGTAGCCCTGCTGCAGCTCGTAGGTCAGCTCCTGCTCCTTGCAGCCACCGCCCCCGACCACCATCTCCTCCTCCTCTTCGTCGTCGTCCGCGTCCTCCCTCAAGGAGGCACTCCTTCGGGCCGGCCGTAAGGCCGGCGCCGCTGCCACCAACTCGTCGTCGTCCTCTTCCTCGGCCGCCGGTGGCGGCCGCTCCTCTTCTCCGGCCGGCTTCATCTCCCCCGGCTTCCCGGGCACGCTCATGCCTCCGGCAGGCCCAGCTTGGGCGGTGTGCAGCGGCCGCTCGAGGCGCCGGGGCACGCGTGAACGCGGACCGCTTCCTCAGGGCTCAGGGGCGCCGCGCAGCCTCAGCCGCATCGGGCCTCGCTCTTCTCAGCCGCTGGCTCGGCTCGGTGCGCGCGGGGGTCTCGAGCTTGCCGCCCGCGGGGCGGGGTTACATGGGGCGCGGGGGAGGGGGGAGAGAAGAGGAGAGCCTAGGTGCCCTCCTCTCCCCTCCCCCCGGCGGCGGCGCGCGCGCACGGCCCTAGCCTGCCTCACCCCTCCGCGCCCCGCCCGGCCGCTCTTAACCCGCCAGGCCTGGTTTGGCCTCCGCGCCCCACCCCCTCCCGGGCCGGCTTGAAGGCAGGGAGGGGGCGAGGAGAAAAGTGGGCTTCTTCTCTAGCCTCCCCGGAGGGCGCCGAAACGCTGGGCCGCCGCGGGTCGGGCTCCTCCTCCTCTCCCTCACACTCCCTCCCGCCCCTCTCTACCTGCGGGGGACCCAGGCAGGAGGAGGCGGCGCGCGGACGGGGCCTGGCGACAACTGTCAGTTAGAAGCCCTACTGGGCGGGGGGAAGAGGAGGGGCCGGGAGAAAAGGGGGAGGGCACTTAGCGTCCCCCCCCTCCCCCCCCCCGCCCCGGCTCTCCAGGTTGGGGCGAGCTGTGGAAAGTAGCAAAGAAAGGGGCACCGTCGCCGTCGACGGTGAGCATGCGTAGTAGAACACTACCACCCCCACTTCACGTACCGCTACGTGAAAGCCGGGACTTCGTCTCAGCTTCAGGCCCTGAGGCCTGGTAGGTTGCGCGGAGCAATGATGTCATCAGCTTGTAGCCAACTGGAAGGGGCGGAGTGAAGAGAGACGCAAAGCAGCAGCTGGGCTTTGCTCGCCACCTCCTGAGTGGGAGGCTGAAAGGGTTTTAGAAGTGGGCTGTGCTAAGAAGATATTTGTTCCGCTAGACCCCTCTTAGCGATAAAAGCTAAAATTAATCCTGCAGGCGCTTGCTAGACAACTTTCGTTGATGGAAAGTGAAAGTAGACATAAGTGTAAGTAGACATAGAATGTAAATCCTATCCTATTGTAAAAAATTTTCCTTTGCACACTCAACACCCTCCATCCCCGTGACTGCTGGTTTTTCAACGTAGAATTGGAATTTGTGAAGTTTAGAAAGGTTCAAGGACTCGACCAATTGGAACATATGTTCACATGCAAAAGAAAAAGAGATGATGTATAGAACTCGAATTTCTAAAACTCCTGTCCCCGTCTTAACATCAGTTCCTATTTTGGAAGTTAATCCCATGTTTTCCGTTAAAGTGAAAAGACATCCCCACCTTCTCAATTTTTGACATCTGCTAAGAAGAGTAATGGAAGGGAATGGAACCTCATTTTAAAGTCCTTGGGACTTAAGTCTTCAAATATTTCAAATCTATAAACTTCGGCATTAAACAGTCGTTAGCATGACCTTTCAATCTCACCACATTTTAAAATTACTGTTTAGGGAATGTGTAAGAAGTGAGCTTATCATTCCATTAGTTGACATATTGCTTAAAAATGAGTAGAAAGTAACTAACGGTTCCTTAATGCAGATATTACTATTTTCTCACGTTCTTTTTCAAAGATGCACATATTCCTTTTTCTGCTTACACAGGACGCTCTTGCTTGAAACATCAAATTACTTGAATACAAAATCAAAATTTCAGAAAGTAAGCATTTTAAAAGTAAAGATGTGTAACAAAGTGATTGGGATATATTGACTCTTAAGACTGTTTTACTTCCAATCGATGTGGACTTTTAAAGCACTGATAAAATTCGAAACTAAAAAGCTTTTTCTTTTTGATTTTTGCGGGGGGGGTGGGGGTGGGGGACCGTCTAGTATGTTAGATAGTCTTAGGTAAGAGTTAAATGGGGATACTTTTAAGGTTTTAGGGTATTGACAACCCCCCCCCCCACACAAACACACACCCATCATCTAGTTTATCTAGATCTCCTCTTACCTCATCAGACATTTGTCATTTATTAGTTATTTACAGCGTTCTCTCTCCTTAGAGCCCATGAGTGAAAGTTGCTTAGCCGTGTGGACTCTTTGGGACCCCATGGACTATACAGTCCATGGAATTCTCCAGGCCAGAATACTGGAGTGGGTAGCCTTTCCCTTCTTCCCAACCAAGGAATCGAACTCAGGTCTACAGATGTACCTTAAATCAGGAACAAAGGCAGACCAGTCTTACTTCAGGGACTGGCAATCAAAGTGTCTAACTGGACATCTTTCATTTCCTTTGAGAAAGCCCAAGAATCTGGACCCATCCCATCAGATATCAACTCCTTTTCTTTAGCCACCAACCATATTTCATGACTCTCAGATAATATTAGCTTACATTTATTGAACCCTGTGCCACTGATCACTTTATATTCATAACCTTCTTTAATTCTCACAATTAGCTAGGCCTTATGTGAAGAGTTGGACACGACTGAGCCACTTCACTTTCACTTTTTACTTTCATGCACTGGAGAAGGAAATGGCAACCCACTCCAGTATTCTTGCCTGGAGAATCCCAGGGATGGGGGAGCCTAGTGGGCTGCCGTCTATGGGGTCTTACAGAGTCGGACACAACTGAAGCGACTTAGCAGCAGCAGCATGCTTATTTCACTGATGGAAAACTGTTCAGGTTAAAAAAGCAGCTTGCCAAAATTCAAATCTAGGTTTGTCTTCAAAATTGTCCAGGTGCCTAATTCCAAGTCATATGGTCAGTTCAGTTCAGTCTCAGTCGTGCCCGACTCTTTGCGACCCCATGAATCACAGCACGCCAGGCCTCCCTGTCCATCACCAACTCCCAGAGTTCACTCAGACTCACGTCCATCGAGTTTTCCAATTTTTCATGCACAAGAATATATGGAATTGGTAGAAATGTTTACCAAAAGCTTCTTATATAAGGAATATTAATAAAGACACCTGGATGAGTAGCAGGAAACTTAGCCACGTGTCACTGAGAGGCCAATTAACTTTGATCGTAACTATTATGAAAGTAGAATCAGGTCCTTGAACTTTTAAAAAATATAGATAAATGAGAAGAAAAACTGCCTTTCAATCCCACCATCCATAGAAAACCTCTATTAATACTTTGTGGTGGGTTTTTTCTATTTATTCATCTATACTTTTAAATTTAATCTTATTAAAATTATGACCATACCCCAACCAATGTCCTTTTCTTTTTTTCGCTTCATTAACAATAAGTAACTACAGGGAATGTATAGGAATTGCATATTTAAAATCTCAATTTCGTATTTCTGTCCGCAGTGGCCTAGATGGCCTGGTCAACTGGTAGGAGGGGAAACAGGGAGATTTTAATATAAAAGGAATTCCAGACCATAAAAAAGAACACAGAAGAGGTACAAACACCAACAGCAGTAACAGCTACCATTTATTAAGCACTTGCTAGGTCTTAAATACTCATTAAATGCTTTACATACACAGTACTCATAACAGCCCCAGGAAATCCATTACAGATGTATTTGTTCTTAAATTTTGGATCAATAATTTGCTGAGTAGAAAGCTTCTTTTTCTACCCTACAAAAAGCCTGAGATTAAAGACCAACATTGTAATTAATATAAGTAACCCCAAACTTACAGAACTGCTTTCTTAGAATCCACACTTACTGCTAAATGACTGGTCATCTCAAAGCTGTTTTCTTTTTCATGTTTAAAGACTAATTTTGCTTCCCTTTCACGATCACAATTGAATTCTCTTTAATGCTACTAAACAACTAAGAGTTTCTTCAAAACACATCTATTTAAGCCCCATTTTGAATCAGGGCTTCTCTTATTGAACTGCTTTGCAGGGAAAAATGGCATACATACACAATGCAATATTCTGCTCAAACACGTAACAGTGATTGACTCCCACAAATAATCATTTACTCTTTGTCAAATACTGTATTACAGTATGTTATATGCTACCAATGTTAGATGTACCAGGATACCCTTTACAATAACTGTGGTCCTTAAGAGTCCTGGATAAGTTAAAAAAGACAGACTGATCTGGCTAAGATTTTAAAGTTCTCTTAACTATCAGCTGGACACCTTGGGAACTAGAATATGGATATGTCTCAGCCTCAGGAGGACATTATTAAAAAGTTATTATGTATTATGGAGAAAACTCCCCACATCCACTGCAGTATCTCAAAACTCTTTTCCAATACCAGCATCCTCCCATTACTATGAAAACTAGGAGTATCATAAAGGAGAAATAAGCCTGCCACTATATTCTTCACTCACAATTCCAAAGAGTTTGTCCTGGAAGTTCTTCTATCCCATCTTTGTGCACTCTTTAACATCTTGTGTTAGGCAGCAGGACACCCTGACACCAAGCACACTGCTTGCCCAGCATCAGGAATTTAGACAAATAGCAACAATATACATACTTCACATCAAATAGAAGAAAGGTGACAAACATTTTAAGACAACAGAAGCACAGGTTATCACCAAGGTCTGTGTTTGATAAAACATGCAAGGTAAACAGAGGCTATAACACTGACTAATCATGGAGAAACACTGGGAAGGAATATAAACTGCTTAGCAGGGAGAGAACAGCTCTCTCAATCATAATGGAATCCACTCACAACACTTATTTGGAGTTACTTTTATGGGGGATGATATTCAAGTAATATTAAAGTGCTTCAAGCAAAATTTAGCAATTCCTGTAAGGCTTCCTGCTGCTCATCATCAAGATGGGAAATGCATTCCAACCATAATTCTTCAGAAGTCTGTACCTGACGTACAACATTAGCTAGGCGTTTGGCACAAGGATCTTCATAGTTAATAGTCTCATTAATTTTTCCTTCTGCAATTATACTAATTATTTTTGGGAGATTGGAATTATTTGGACCAAGTACAACTGGGTGGTTACTTTCAATTAAGTCACAGAGAAAACTCAAAGTCTGAATAGCTTCCTCTTTATCCTCATGCAGTGGAAGCCATGACAACCAGTGTGGAAGAACTTCATCTACGTTTACACAGTTAGGCTTAAACCTCAAAATCTTCCCTACTGCTGAGATACAGTTCTCTGTAGCAATGACATTTTTTTTGGTTTTGGAATTTGCACACTTAATAACTTTCACCAGCAGCGGAACAGCTTCTGAACATAAAGAACGATAATCATCTCCACCAAACTGTGCCATAACACCCAGGCCATAAGCAGCAGCTTGCCTGACTTCAGGGTTGTTGTCTCGCATATTTAGTAGCATTGGCCACCGAAAATATTCAACATATTTAAATGAGGTTGGACTGCAGTGCTCTATGATATCATCAAATATGCACAATCCCCACTGTCTGTCTGGCCATGGCCTATTAGAACAAATTAGATTTACAATTAATGGAAGTAGCTGTTCAAACCACGGTAAAATCTTTTCCTTGTAAGTACTAAATAATGAGTGCAAAATATCTGATACTTTGGTCAGAATATAAACATCACATTCATCCTCATCTTGCAGAGACATTTCAACCTGTTGATCATAGTTTTCTTCCTGTCTTTTAACCTGTCTTAGTTCTTGGTTTTTAAAGTGCCCTTCAAGTTTTGCTTTCAGTATTTCTCCCAGTTCTTCCAAGTGTTCATCATTAAGGCACCCATCTCCCATTACTTCAATGGATTTTGCAAAAGAATTCATTATTTCTGAGAGTACATCTGTATCGGGTTCGGTCCCAATAGCCTTGATTAAGGGATCACATATGAATTGCCACATCTGTGCAAGATACTCTGGCCCCCGAATTCTTGCACATTCCAGGAGAAAAGGCAAGGACTCTGCAGCTGCCACTCGAACATTGTCATGGAAATAAAATTTCAGTAAAGGAACCATCAGTTTTACAACTTGTTCTGTATAGTCCATAAATCCTTCTCTTAACTCCTTAGCATAATAAACCAACATCTGGCAAGCAGTTGCTTTTGCTTCAAGTCCTGAAGTTTTAATTCCAAAACTTTGCTGGTCTCCAAGATTTACAAATTGCCATCCATCATCATCACTCATATTCTCCACATCTTGTGTGTCTAAGAGAGCAACGTCAGGTTTAGCTGAAGCAGTCTTAATAAGAGGCTCAATAACCAGTGGAAGGTACTGTTGAAAATCACTTCCAAGAATTTTACACATTCTAGCCCATGCTGAAACCATGTAAGAGGTCTGAGGGTCATCATCTTCCATATTATTTAAGTCTGATTGTGTCTTCAACAATAACTGCATCACATTTGATGCATCTTGCATAAATTTTTCCTTACCAACAGCAAGACCAACATGGCTAATGCATTCAATAGTCTTTCCTTTCAGAAGTTTGAGTTCCTTTTGAACAGCAAGCTCAACAGTATGCTTTAGTGAGGGCATAAATATATCATAGTATGGTACAAATTTTTCTTCTATTGTATCTGCAACTGAGGCAATGGTTGTCACAAGCTGTTCTAAGGCCAACTTAGTTCCATTGCGAATCAACTCTTGAAGTTTAATCACCAAGATGGAATGTAGATTTCTTAACATACTATCCAAATATAGAACCAGCAATGATTTGGGGCAGTCTTCAATAAAAATAATAAGCGCAGAAGCTGCATGTGACTGTACACGCTGATTACCTTGATTTTCCATAGTACGCAAGAGAGCTGCAATCACAGTTTCATGGAATTTCTTTTGGAAGTTAGGTGCAAAATCTGTAGCCATCTGTCCAAGTGTAGTACAGGCTGCAGCCCTCACCCTTGGATGAGGATCCTGAAGAAAAAGCAAAACAGAGTTAACTGTTTCATCTAAAATTGATTCCATTTGCTGATGGCATCCTTCTCCAATAGCAGATAAGGCCATTAATCCAGCATGTCGGTATTTCCAGTCAGGGCTCTGCAGCATCTGCATGATATGCTCCTTAGTCATTGGTAAAACAAGTTTTCCACCAAGCCCACAAGCCAGTCTGTCTAATGCACTCTCAGCAGCAACTGCATTGCTGTCAAAATCATCTTCTTCCATTTCATCAGCATTTACCCAGTCCTCGTCATCTTGTAGATCAACCATCATTGCTAATATATGAGGAACTGCCTGTGCAATAATATTTGTATGTTTTTTCAACATTGGGGTGGCAGTTTCAGACAAGGTCACTATTACTTCAAGTGCCAGCTGGCGTTGCAGATTACTAAGTCTAGAGTCTCCACATAACTTTAGACTCAGTTGCAGAGTATCTTCTAAATAAGGACCCAAATATTTAGGTACAGTATCTGCAATCTCGACAAGGGATTCTAGCACTGAATCATCATCCTGGTAGCATGAATCATTCACAGCCTGTAAGATTCCAGGAAGCAAGTCTGCAAAGTCTTTGAAAAGACCAATATTATTCTCATTAGCAAGTACAAATGCAGCTGCAGCTCTAGCAGATAATGTCCTGATTGCTGGATGTTCTTGATCTTGAATACACTGGTCCAACAACCGTTTGATGATATCCAAATCGTGCCGCTCCTGGTTCCCAAAAATCCCCGGAAAGTGCCAGAAAACGTGAAGTGCAACTTCCCATAGAACCACATTTTTAGAGTAGATTGAATCAACAAGGAACTTCAGACCTTCAGGCCAGTGGTTAGTGCCATCCTCATCTATCAAATTCCTGGCCAGGACTGCAAAAATGTCACAAAGTTTTTTCCTCATACTAGCATGTGTTTCTAACTTAACAGCCAGTATCAGTTCAATCTTGACGTCCCTCTGAACATCAGAAGGCAAATTTGGATAGACTTCCTCAAACCCAGAGGACAAAAGCCGTCGTAGCAGGGCGGCAGCCATTTGTCTCACCTCATAACCTGCTCTTCTATTTCTGACGGCATCTAAGAGGAATGTAGTCTTACACAGACCTGGGATATTTTCATAGATTTCCTCTGCCTGCCGCCGCACCATACAGCTTGGATTGATCAGGTTCTTCAGAAGCTGGTAAAACTCTTGCTTTCCCGACACGGTCGCCGGTACTCCAGCAGACCCGGACGCCGCCATCGCGTTCTGTCAAAGCAACCGCGACGGGGAAGAAAGGCGGGGGTCTGCGTCCCGGAGCAGTGACATCAGCGAGGCGCCGGCGCGGAGGGGCGGGGCGGGGCCGCTTCTTCCTCCCCTGCCATGGCTCCTCTTGGTCCGGGCTTTGGGAGGCGGGAAGTCTGGTGGCGCGGGACTCGTGAGGTCGTGGTGGGAGCGAGGATCGCTCTCCGTCTGATTTCCAATAAAATGAAAATTCACCTGCAGAGGGGAAAAAATAAAAGTGTGATAATGACTATTAGAATGGGATTATGGGTTTTTTCGTCTTTTATTTCTAAACTATATCTATGGTTGTTAAACTGATAATTTTAAAACAGAGCATACGCCTTGAGAATCTGCTAAGTGAAAGAAGACAATCACGAAAGGCTATATGTTATATAATTCCCTTTATATGAAAGGTCTTAAATGGAAAATCCATACAGAAAGTAGATTAGTGTTTGGCAATGGCTGAGGGGAAGGGAGAATAGAGAATAACTGCTGTCAGGGAAGTTCTTTCTGGGTGATGAAAATGTAAAATTGATAAGTGAAGATAGGTGCACAACTCTGTGATTATACTCAAACCACTGAATTGTACAATTTAGATTGGTGAATTGTATTGCATGTGGATAATACGTCAATAAAGCTTTTTATCAAATAAGTACGATAAAAGATAAAGACAACGATTACCACCCCACTATTACATCTAATGCAGTAGAGCAGAGGTGCTCAGATTCTGGTGTGTGTCGGAATCACTTGCTTTGTGGATTATAATAAAGAATGAGAAATGTATTTGAGTGATGTATGATGAAAAGTAACGTGGGTTAGTAACATTAGAATCCTGGTCTTGTCTCAAAATTGATTTGAATCCCTGGTCTTGTCACTCAAGATTTTCTTTGCAAACTTAAAACTGTTTTTACAGTTTTGCTTTTCGTAGAGAGCAGCTGAGGTTATTCTAAGAAATAAGTGCCCCTGAGGCTAAATATTGTTTCTTTAATTCAGGAAGGGTTGCTTCCCTGGAATTACCAGGCTCATTAATTACACAGGCTCAGGGGTAAATAATCCACCTGCCAGTGCAGGAGGCACAGTTTTGATCCCTGGTCCTAGAAGATGCCACATGCTGTGGAGCAACTAAGCCCTTGTGCCACAACTATTGGGCTGTGCTCTAGAGCTGGGTAAATAGGAACTGCAACCACCGAGCCCACAAATCACAACTACTGAAGCCTGTGTGTCCTAGAGCCTAGTGCTCTGCAACAAGATAAGCCAGTTCAATGAGAAGCCTGCCCACCGCAACAAAGAGTAGACCCTGCTTGCTGCAATGAGAGAAAAGCCTGAACAGCAAGGAAGACCCAGCACAGCCAAAAATAAATAGTAAAATACATTTTAAAAATTATATATAAAAAAACAATCATCATTACTTTAACAATGATTAGATCTTACTTTTGTATGGGCCTTACCACTCTATCATTTTAACCATTACACAGGTTTGCAAGATTGGTAGAATAGGTATAATACTAATTTTAGATGAGAAATGGAAACTCAGGAAGGTTAAGGGATTTGCCTAAGATGACACACTCTGAGTCTCAAATCCACCTCTTCTGAAAGCAACACCGATGCTCTTTCACTTCCCCATAATTACTCTTGATTTTGCAATACAATCAGAGGTTTTCGCTTATTGCAGGGTATATTTTAAACTTCTCTAAGTTGGCTGAATTTTAATTTTGTTCCTGTTAGTTCATCAGTAAAGAATCTGCCTGCCAATGCAGGAGATGCAGGTTTGACCCCTGGGTCAGGAAGATCCCTTTGAAAAGGAAATGGCAACTCACTCCAGTATTCTTGCCTGGGAAATCCCATGGACAAAGGAGCCTGGTGGGCTACAGCCAGCAGAGTCACAAAGAGTCAGACACGACTTAGTGACTAAACAACAACAAATGCTCGTTTAAGAAGAAACCTTATTCTCCAAACAGTGCTTTTTATTCTGTGGACTGAAAGTCAACTGCATCAGAATCACTTGAGAAACTTATTTTAAAATGTAGATATTAGGGCCCAATCTCTGAACTACTGAATCAGAATTTCTGGGTGATACAACCCAAGAATGTTCAATTTTAACAAGGACACTGGGTTTTCACGTGAATACAAAAATTTGAGAACCACTACTGAGATCAGTGTTGGTTCTGATTCCAAGATCTTGACTACAGTTCTGCATCTTGCTCCAGAGTCAATGGCTTTCCCACCATTCTTTGAAAAAGTCTAATTATAGGGCCTTTGCATTCACTCTTTCAGAAAATCTTAATAACTATTACATGTTGGGGGGTGGGGGAAGCTTGTCTTAAAACCATATCTGTTAGCATATTAAAGACACAAAAACTAGGATGAGATACCACCACAGGCCCAATACAATGTTTTAAATTTAAGTCTAAGAATATCAAGTGATACTGAGAATATGGAATAATAAAAAACTCAATGACACTTTTGGTGGTAGTTTAAGTGAGTTGGTAGAACCACTCTGTAAAAAATGTTTGAAAAATGCTGGGTTAAGATTACACAGTTATTCATTTATTTTCTCAGCACACGTTCATTGAGGGTATACTCAAGTATGATGCTATGTGCTGGGGATAAAGATTAAATACATGAGGATGCCCATGAGAGACAGTAAATACCATATAGTGTAGTGATCACTGTGGTGATGCAACCATGTGAGGTTGTGGAGGCAGCTAAGGGAAATCAGGCAAGGCTTCCCAAAGGTGGTGATACCAGGGCTGACCTTTGAAGGATGAATCTTTATTCACTATTTGAATAAAGAGAAGAAGTTTCTAAGTAAAGGGAACAGCTGTGTTCAAATGTGGAAAGGTCTTAGAGCCTAGTGTGGTGAGTTCTGCCAGTATTTCTTGCTGGAGCATTGGATGTGTGACTTGAGGGGGCTTGGGGATGACATAGGAGGCAGGAAGGAGGAAGACAAAAGTTCTATAGCCAGATCATGAAGGGTCTTATATTCCATGTTAAGAAATTTGGCTTTTTTCCCCCAAAGGTAAAGAGGAGCAGTTTAAAGATTTTAATCAAGGGCTGTGAAATGATCCACATTTAGAAATATTACTTTGATAGCAATGCAAAAACTGAAGTGTGAAGATTGGAGGCATTTAGGGCTTTCCAGGTGGCAGGGTGGCAAAGAATCCACCTGCCAATGCAGGAGACATAAGGGACATGAGTTTGATCCCTGGATCGGTAAGATCCCCTGGAGTAGAAAATGGCAACCTGCTCCAGTATTCATGCCTGGAAATTTTCATGGACAGAGGTTCCTAGCAGTCTACAGTCCCTAGGGTCACAAAGAGCTGGACAGGACTGAGGACACACACAACCTTAGTTCAGTTAAACTGAAAGTCTAAATCATTGCAGTGGTGGAAGGAAAGAAAAGAGGGCAAGGACTAGATAGATCAAAAGAAGTCATATCAATAACACCTTACATGGAAAGAAAAAGCCTAGGAAATCTTCCCAAGTTTTGACCTGGGCATCTGGTTGGAGATGCTGTAATTTACCTATTTCTTTACCCACACATGAGGAAAGAACAGTATTAATGCAGACCAAAAGACTGCTAACTCTTTCTAGAAGAATTCCCTAACAAATGAAAGTGTTAATTCCTCAGTGATGTCCAACTCTTTGTGACCCCATGGACTGTACCCCAATGGACTGACATGGGGTTACAACTCTTTGTAACCCCATGGACTGACAGCTCCTCTGTCCATGGAATTTCCCAAGCAAGAACACAGGAGTAGGTTGTCATTCCCTTCTCCAGGGGACCTTCCCAACCCAGGTGTCGAACCCAGGTCTTTGGATTTCACGCAAATTCTTTGCTGTCTGAGCCACCAGGGAAGTCTTGGCTATGCACCAGGTGGTACTCAGTGACATTTTATGAACAAAGATGGAGTTACTCCCAGTCTTATCAAAACTGTCCAGTATCCAGTGAAAGCAAAGTGAAAGTCGTGTCCGACTCTTTGCAACCCCATGAACTATAGTCTATGGAATTTTCTAGGCCAGAATACTGGATAGGGTAGCCTTTCCATTCTCCAGGGGATCTTCCCAAGCCAGGGATCGAGCCCAGGTCTCCCGCATTGCAGACAGATTATTTACCAGTTAAGCAACAAGGGAAGCCCAAGAATACTGGAGTGGGTCTTCCTTAAGAAGATGAGTCCCCAAATCCATATTTTGTTCTCTGGTTTCTCCCACACTCCATAGTGATGGTCATTGTTACAAAAGTAAGAGCTAAACGGAATCCATTTTAGGAAAAATATTTATGTTCTTAGGTTAGAAGAACATACACAGATTTAAAATCTTAAAATACTTCCTCTCTAGATTGCATAATTCAATTCTATTTACCTTTTGCGCTGTTATTTCCTACCCACCCCCACCCCCTAAGGAGCACACATAATATTCAAGATTTCAAGAATGGACTTGAAGATTTGATTAAACAACTTTATTAAACTTTGTAATTAAAATTGGATTTTAAATTTGTTTGCACTGTTGAGAGGGCATTTAAAAATATTTCCGTAAGGTGTAAGGTGGCTCAGAAGTGGACAATTCAAGTATTTATTAGCACCTTGCTAAGTGAAGAAAAGTGAAAAGTAAATTGCAAATTTCTTCCAAGATCTGAGAGATTTAGAATCAAGTGGGAGGAGATAGAATTAAATTGGACATTCTTGACATTTTTGCAAGAATAATCCATAATAAATAAAAATATAGAAAACAAAAAATACTTGAAGGCTCCCACCAACCTAAATTACAACAATCAGAATATCAGAAAGAATAATGCTTCTGATGAATTAAAAAGACTCTAAATATAATCAGCAAAATTTCCAAGTGTCTAATACTAACAAAAGTCACAATTCATTGATCATCCTTGGATGGTAGGTCAGCAACTGAAAATTAAAAATAATCAATATTTTTCCTGCCTTTCCCATATAAACTGCATTTCAGGATAACCTAACAGCTATTCACATTCTTCTTTATAGAATTCCATATAAAAAGTGCACAAAAATGCTAAAATCAGAAAATTACTGTGTTGTAACCCAAATGAAATAATGAATGTAGGCAGCAATAACCAGTGGATGGTAAAACCATTAAATGAAACATGGGTTGGGATTTGATAACAGAAGGATTAGGCTGAAACTACCTGAAGTTCCTGATTAATCTTATTATTAAAAGTGGGATAAACCAGAAGTGTCATTTATGTGTTATCTTTTGGTTTCACATTCAAATTTTCTCTAATTTGTTCTCTGATGCTGAGGTTGGGCTCTGGAAGCAAAATTTCACCTTTCTTAGCTTGGTCCCTGAGAGTTTCCACCAATAGGAGCCGCTAGAGACTGGAGGCTAGAAAAGAGAGAAAAGAGATTGCTCCTTCTTGTTTTTCCTTTTCTTGTCTGGATTGCCCCAGCAGTGGCCCGTCCTCCTGGTGACAGTACTTTCCTCTTAATCCAATCGTTTCCTGTCTCTGCAGAGATACCCACAGTAGCCTGGGGGCATTCATTCCTCTGAGGTTTCACCTGGAGCTCTGAGCTCAAAGATGCCAGTTCCATTTTGTTCCTTCAGCTTTAGGGATGGTAGCAGGTCCTTCAGTTACCATTTTTTATTACATCAGTGCTGTTTATTCACTCCTTCAGGTCTCTCACACCTATGTAACCAATCTCTTAAATCTTCTCTTCAAGTATTTAGTGTGGTTTCCATTATTCCACCTGGACCTTGGCTCATTAATATATCAGGCATTCAAGTGATGCAATAGGGAGCACAACTATAAAGTATTTTTATTTAAAATCAGGTTTATTAAGGTATAATTTACATGCAATTGTTGTTGTTGTTTAGTTGCTAAGTCATGTGCAACTCTCTGCGACCCCATGGACTGCAGCACACCAGGCTTCCCCGTCCTTCACCAACTCCTAGACTTTGCTCAGACTTATGTCCATTGGGTCAATGATGCCATCTCTGTCACCCCTTTTTCCTCATGCTCTCAATCTTTCCCAGTGTCAGAGTCTTTTCCAATGAGTTGGTTCTTTGCATCAGGTGGCAAAAATATTGAAACTTCGGCATCAGTCCTTCCAATGAATATTCATTGGATTAATTTCCTTTAGGATTGACTAGTTTAATCTTGCTGTCCAACGGACTCTCAAGAGTCTTCTCCAGGACAACAATCTGAAAGCATCAATTCTTCGGCGCTCAGCCTTCTTTATGGTCCAACTCTCACATCTGTACATGACTACTGGAAAAACCATAGTTTTGACTATATGAACCTTTGCTGGTAAAGAAATATCTCTGCTTTTTAATATGCTGTCTAGGTTGGTCATAGCTTTTCTTCCAAGGAGCAAGTGTCTTTTAATTTCATGGCTGCAGTCACCATCTGCAGTGATTTTGGAGCCCAGGAAAATAAAATCTGTCACTGTTTCCATTGTTTCTCCATCTATTTGCCATGAAGTGATGGGACTGCATGCCATGATCTTAGTTTCTTGAATGTTGAGTTTTAAGCCAGTTTTTTCATTCTCCTCTTTCACTTTCATCAAGAGGCTCTTTAGTTCCTTTTCACTCTCTCCCATAAAGGTGGTGTCATCTGTATATCTCAGGTTATTGATATTTCTCCTGGCAATCTTGATTCCAGGCTGTGATTCATCCAGTCCGGCATTTCACATGATGTACTCTGCATATAAGTTAAATAAGCAGGGTGACAATATACAGCCTTGACATACTCCTTTCCCGATTTGGAACCAGTCTTTTGTTCCATGTCCGGTTCTAACTGTTGCTTCTTGACCTGCATACGGGTTTCTCAGGAGGCAGGTAAGATGGTCTGGTATTCCCATCTCTTAAGAATTTTCCACAGTTTGTTGTGATCCACACAGTCAAAGGCTTTGGCATAGTTAATAAAGCAGAAGTAGATGTTCTTCTGGAATTCTCTCGCTTTTTCTATGATCCAATGGATGTGGGCAATTTGATCTCTGGTTCCTCTGCCTTTTTGAAATCCAGCTTGAACATCTGAAAGTTCTCAGTTCAAGTACTATCGAAGTCTCGCTTGGAGAATATTGAGCATTACTTTGCTAGTGTGTGAGGATGAGTGTAATTGTGCTATAGTTAAACGTTCTTTGGCATTGCCTTTCTTTGGGATTGGAATGAAAACTGACCTTTTCCAGTCCTGTGGCCACTGCTGAGTTTCCCAAATTTGCTGGCATATTGAGTGCAGTGCTTTCACAGTGTCATCTTTTAGGATTTGAAATAGCTCAGCTGGAATTCCATCACCTCCACTAGCTTTGTTTGTAGTGATGCTTCCTAAGGCCCACTTGACTTTGCATTCCAGAATGTCTGGTTCTAGGTTAGTGCTCACACCATCTTGGTTATCTGGGTCATGAAAATCTTTTTTTTGTATAATTCTTCTTTGTATTCTTGCCACCTCTTCTTAGTATCTTCTGCTTCTGTTAGGTCCATACCATTTCTGTCCTTTATGTGCCCATCTTTGCATGAAATGTTCCCTTGGTATCTAATTTTCTTGAAGAGATCTCTAGTCTTTCCTAGATTCTATTCTATTGCTTTCCTCTATTTCTTTGCATTGATCACTGAGGAAGGCTTTCTTATCTCTCCATGCTATCCTGTGAAACTCTGCATTCAGATGGATATATGTTTCCTTTTCTCCTTTGCCTTTAGCTTCTCTTCTTTTCTCAGCTATTCATAAGGCCTCCTCAGGCAGCTGTTTTGCTTTTTTGCATTTCTTTTTTTGGGGGATGGTTTTAGCTGACTGTGGCTCAGATCATGAACTCCTTATTGCAAAATTTAGACTTAAATTGAAGAAAGTAGGGAAATCCACTAGACTGTTCAGATATGACCTAAATCAAATCCCTTACAATTATATAGTGGAAGTGACAAATAGATTTAAGGTATTAGATCTGATAGATAGAGTACCTGAAGAACTATGGACAGAGATTCGTTTTCCACAATAGATGTATGCTATTAAAGTATTAAAAAATTGAAAATAACCCAACAACGGAAATAATAGTTGTTGCATAAGCCATGATATTGTAAGATGTGTTGAAATGGTTTTGTGGGAAAAGAAGATATATAATATGTGCACACCACATATACTTTGTATAAAAATATGGCTCTGTGGGCCTGGAGTGAGGCAGGGGGAGAGACTTCCTCCAAAGAGGGCATCTTACTGGGCCCCAAGTTGTGTGCCAGGCCTGGGGTCTTCCCCTTAGGTCATGCTCCAGGACAAGCAGATAGGTCTCTTTCTCACTGGGGCAGTGGTGTACTTCTGTCCATCTTTTTGTGATATGCCCTGGGGACTCATGAGTGCAAGCTCTTCTGACCATTAACCAAACAATCTAGAAGTGTCCCCTGGGTGCGCGTGCGTGCTCAGTCGCTTAGTTGTGTCTGCCTCTTTGTGACCCCATGAACTGTGGCCCGCCAGGCTCCTCGTGGGATTCTCCTGACAAGAATACTGGAGTGGGTTTCCATTTCCTCCTCGAGGGGATATTCCTGTCCCAGGGATCTAATCTACGTATCCTGCATTGGCAGGTGGATTCTTTACCACTGAGCTACCTGGGAGGCCCGTAGATATACCTTAGAGTACTGTAAAATCTGGGATCTTGTGCTCTGGAGCATGACAGAGAAAAGCAGGAATACAGTATCAGCAGGAAGATAGTATCTGTCCTCTGGGGTCTCTGGAGAGGATAACAGTCAGCCTTTAGATGTGTGTTTAATTGCAGGCTTTCCCCTTAGGCTGTGGCTATGAAAACAAAGCATCTGAAGTCTGTATCTTGGCGCAGGGTGACACAGGTGGGGTTAGACGGCAACAGCACATATCCTGGACCGGAGTGAGGGAACTGCTCCCAGACTTTACTTCCATTAAGGACATCCAGACTCACGCACCACAACTTCCTACCAGAATCTATGGGGAGATGTGACATGAAAGAAAGCACCTTAAGCTTAAAGGCACATAGCAATAATCTCAGTTCTCAGAAAAGTGGTGAAACATCATGGTGAGAGGAATGTTATGCATAAATGCATGTGGCAAGTTTTGCATGAGATCCCATAGCAGGTGAACCTCTGGATAACCCAATCATTAAACAGTAAACTCTACTATGAACGATTCTAACACCTTAGATGGAGAAGGCCAGAGAAGGCAATGGCACCCCACTCCAGTACTCTTGCCTGGAAAATCCCATGGACCGAGGAGCCTGGTAGGCTGCAGTCCATGGGGTCGCAAAGAGTTGGGCACAACTGAGCGACTTCACTTTCACTTTTCACTTTCATGCATTGGAGAAGGAAATGGCAACCCACTCCAGTGTTCTTGCCTGGAGAATCCCAAGGATGGGGGAGCCTGGTGGGCTGCAGTCCATGGGGTCGCACAGAGTCGGACACAACTGAAGTGACTTAGCAGCAGCAGCAGCAGCAGATGGAGAAGGCAATGGCAACCCACTCCAGTACTCTTGCCTGGAAAATCCCATGGATGGAGGAGCCTGGTAGGCTGCAGTCCATGGGGTCGCAAAGAGTTGGGCACAACTGAGCGACTTCACTTTCACTTTTCACTTTCATGCATTGGAGAAGGAAATGGCAACCCACTCCAGTGTTTTTGCCTGGAGAATCCCAGGGATGGGGGAGCCTGGTGGGCTGCCATCTATGGGGTCGCACAGAGTCGGACATGACTGAAGAGACTTAGCAGCAGCAGCAGCACCTTAGATGAGACTTCTTAGAGTGCTGATTAAGCTATCACAAGTTATGGACAGCAGAAACCTACCACGAGATTAGCCAACACAACAAACTGAAATATTAAGATAAAGTTTTTTCTTTTTTCTTTTTTTTTAAGTTTATTCTCCTGGAGACTTCTCAAGCATAAGTTTCTTTCTTTGAAAATGAAGCACCCAAGGCAACAGATTTCCTCAGGGAATTTAAATCTTATTTTAAGAAAAGAATCATCTAGATAGAATTGCATGTGGAGTTTTCTCCCTACCATCATAACTATGGCAACAATATTAGAAAGAGCTACTCTGTGCTTTGACTAGGTGAACCTTCCTAAGAGTCCTTTTCAAATTCCCAGGCTATAGTTTTGGGATTCATTTAATGGAAAATTTTTACAGAAATAGTAGTCAACTGCCTGACAGTAGATTTCCTATTATTCCTCCATCCTGGTTATTGTTTTAATAACAATAAAGTGACAGGCTGATAAGAAAATATAGGTCTAGGTTCTTTGGGTTATTTTCTGTTTTCCTGTAAAGTTTCTAAGATTTCTAATTTATTTAATTTATTTTAAAGATGTTGACTTACATAGCAATTTAGTACAACATTCCATGTTTGTGGCATTTACTTGGTCTTTTACCTAGGCATTTTTTGATTGCCAGGAGAAATATCAATAACCTCAGATATGCAGATGACACCACCCTTATGGCAGAAAGTGAAGAGGAACTAAAAAGCCTCTTGAGGAAAGTGAAAGAGGAGAGTGAAAAAGTTGGCTTAAAGCTCAACATTCAGAAAATGAAGACCATGGCATCCTGTCCCATTACTTCATGGGAAATAGATGGGGAAACAGTGGAAACAGTGTCAGACTTTATTTTGGGGGGCTCCAAAATCACTGCAGATGGTGACTGCAGCCATGAAATTAAAAGATGCTTACTCCTTGGAAGGAAAATTATGTCCAACCTAGATAGCATATTCAAAAGCAGAGACATTACTTTGCCAACAAAGGTCCGTTTAGACAAGGCCATGGTTTTTCCTGTGGTCATGTATGGATGTGAGAGTTGGACTGTGAAGAAGGCTGAGCACCGAATAATTGATGCTTTTGAACTGTGGTGTTGGAGAAGACTCTTGAGAGTCCCTTGGAGACTCTCCAAGGAGATCCAACCAGTCCATTCTGAAGGAGATCAGCCCTGGGATTTCTTTGGAAGAAATGATGCTAAAGCTGAAACTCCAGCACTTTGGCCACCTCATGCGAAGAGTTGACTCATTGGAAAAGACTCTGCTGCTGGGAGGGATTGGGGGCAGGAGGAGAAGGGGACGACAGAAAATGAGATGGCTGGATGGCATCACTGACTCAATGGACGTGAGTCTGGGTGAACTCCGGGAGTTGATGATGGACAGAGAGGCCTGGCGTGCTGCGATTTATGGGGTTGCAAAGAGTCGGACACGACTGAGCGACTGAACTGAACTGAGGCATTTTTTTAAAATGAAGAAAATGATATATTAACAAAATTGATGAAAATGTTATATGAAGAGACAGAATAATGACTGGACCAGTGAATGTTCTTTCAGTTTTTCAGTTCGGTTGCTCAGTCATGTCCGACTCTTTGCAACCCCCATGGACTGCAGCATGCCAGGCTTTCCTGTCCATCACCAACTGAGTGTTCTTAGAGGACAATAGAGAAAAACCTTTTAGATTAGTGTCATTATAAATCATTCACTGACAATGAGCACAGACCTTTTCCTAGTATCAGAGAACTTAGGTAACTTGTCTGATGTCATACAGCTAGGAAGTGCAGAACAAGACTGGAACTTAGACTTTTTAGCTCTCACACCATCCCTGGTGTGGGAATGTACAAGTAGAGGGATAGATTTCAAGGAAAAGAATGATGCTTCTATTGCAAAGAAGGAGAGCCTGAAAGAGAATGCACCTGAGGTAAGCTTGCAGTTGTGATGGTAGGTAGGCAGTGGTTGAAGGACTTTTTTTTTCCTAAAGATGAATGAATGATGAATAAAGATGAATAAAGATCATCATGGTCTCTATTTTTTGGTGAGACCATTGGTCTTAAGTACAGCAGTGAGGGTTTGAGGAAAAAGTCAAAGGTTTTGGAGAAGCCATGGGAGTGAGGAGTGAGGTATCCCTCGTTGAACAAAAATAATTTTAGGAATTGAAATGGGGAAAAAAAAGAATTGCAAACTTTTCTTCAGTTGACATCAGAAACCAGGAACCCACAGTGGCAACAATCCATTAATTATACTCTAAAGTAAAAAAGGCAGAGTTCAATGCCATTGGTTCAATTCAATTCTACTTTGTAAAACACCTGCATGTGTGTATAAAACATGTGTAGGAAAATGTTTAGTATATATACCGATTTGTTACAGTGGTTACTTTTTACTCATACATTTCAGTGTGGTTTGAATTTTTATAGCAATATATTTCTGTATTACTTGTATAAAAAATGGGGAAGGTGATGGCCTGGTAAAGGCTTTAGGCTCCTGAGCATGTCTGCTTCTCCACAGAGATCACCTAGAGCCAATTGTATAGTGATTGAAGCTTCAGAGCCAGGAAAAGTCCTACCTGAAACCTCGTAGCACAGTTCACAGCTGCTGCATAAACCACAATGCTTAAACCAGAGCCAGTACTCTAGGATTAGTGGTATCCAGTCCCACTACTGCTGTGGTAGAAGACTCCAGCTTCCCAAACAGCTTGCATCTGTCCATTAAAAGCATTCAGACTCAGGGAAGATCTGGAAAGGTTCATAAAATTATATTTTCCAGCTGCTGAAATCTATGCCTATAGGGAATCTCCCTCCAGCTTGTGGGAGAGGTTTCCACATTCTGTTTTGGCACTTGTGATGAGTGACAACTGCAGAAATTCCATGGCTGGTCCAGATTGTAAGCACTTTTCTATTTATATTTGTATGTCAAGATACATCTAGAGCAACACAAGTTAATTTTTGAAATATGTCTAGTCAATGCAGTCTTCCTGTGAAGATTAATTCTATAAAATAAGACAAATGAGAGATAGCAGTGACAAATAGAAGAACATTCAATTAAGCAAGTTTCTTTTTGTGATAAAGAAAACAGAAATTGATGATTGAAGGCCAAAAATCAAAACAAAACTGTTCATCCCGATAACACAGAGCTAATACTGGAAAAGACTTGGAAGGTAGATAGAGCTAGATTCAAATTTGTGCTTCACCGCTTTGAGACTCTGGGGAGAATTACTGAACTTCAAGCTATCTGCTCATCTTCAATGGGGAATAATAAGACGTAGTTCACTGGGTAATTCTAACATCCAAATGAGACAAAATATAAATGTAGAAATTTGTTTTGCAATATTAATTCATGTGGGTTTTTTCCCCCCATTTTTTTGCCTTCTTCATTTTCCAAGAAGGTCATTTGGTCATCCCTTCCTTGGGATTTATTATAAGGAAGAAAGCTGTTGTTTGAAAACAAAGTTGCTTTTCTTGTGTTTTGTGAAAGCTTAAACTCATCAAGGAGATTGTTTTAGGTATGAGTGGTATGGGAGGGGGGTGGGTATTCTTATAGGGAATGAAATAGGAGCAGAATGAAATAGAAGAGGAAGTGGACATTTCTGCTCAAGGAAAGGATGGAGGATATTGCATTAGGATGGGGGAACTACTGTTCTTCTGGAGGTTGGATTGCCACAGGTGTGTAGTGAACAGGTGAGACTACATGCTAGTACCTGATTCCCAGATCTGTAAATATACTGTGCCCAAAAGGGGTATGCTTCTATACTCGCAAACTTCCAAAGGACTATTTGAGCTCAAGTAATGAACCTCATTCCAGTACTCTTGCCTGGAAAATCCCATGGACGGAGGAGCCTGGTAGGCTGCAGTCCATGGGGTTGCTAAGAGTCAGACATGACTGAGCGAGTTCACCTTCACTTTTCACTTTCATGCATTGGAGAAGGGAATGGCAACTCACTCCAGTGTTCTTGCCTGGAGAATCCCAGGGACGGGGGAGCCTGGTGGGCTGCCATCTATGGGGTCGCACAGAGTCGGACACAACTGAAGTGACTTAGCAGCAGCAGCAGCAATTAACATCTCAGTTGGTGGTGCAAAGTGTGGACCAAAGCCTAGAGTGGTTTCTCCATTTACTTTGTTTTTCATAAGACCCATTGAACCTTCTGTATAACACAGTTGAATGGGAGTGGGTCTTTGCCTGTATTTCCTTGAGATGACAGCTTGAGACAAAAGCTGGGGCATAGGTAATCTGAGACGTAATCCCATGGAGCAGGAGTTCAGCACAGAGAGTGAGGGGAAATCAATATCAGGTTGTATTATTGAGTTGGTTACTGGCATGGGTTCAAATCAGAATTGTTCGCCCAGTGAGGACTAGGAGAAAGAGGAAGAAGCATTTATTCTTCTACTCCTGCCTGTAATCAGTTGGAACATAAAACTCTCTTGTTTTCATGTATATAAAAGAGTTGAACAGGCACCTATGGGCACTTACAACAAGGAATCAGAGAAGCCCTGGGGCAGGAAGTGAGGAAAAGTAGGCACAGCTTGAGGGGAGGTGCTTTCATGCTAAGAGTGAGGAAGCCTGCAGGAACCTGTTTATCACAGCCATTGGAGCTGAAGGTTTCAGAATGTGAAGTGGGGCTCCAGATGTCTGATATAGAGAGAGGCTCAATAGTGACTGAGCAATATGGGCATAGAGATTTTTAAAATTTATTTTCCTCTTGATTAAAAAGTAATGTGTATTTTTGGAGTAGACTCTAACTTAATTAGATTAAATACAATTATCATCTTTCTGATATATCCTTAGTCGGGGTCTAAAATTTAAACCTGCCATAGTAGCACAATGCCTAACAAAACAGGCATGAGTCTTTTGGTCTCTGTGGGAGAAGGAGAGGGTGGGATGATTTGGGAGAATTGCATTGAAACATGTATAATATCATATATGAAACGAGTCGCCAGTCCAGGTTCGATGCATGATACTGGATGCTTGGGGCTGGCGCACTGGGACGACCCAGGGGGATGGTATGGGGAGGGAGGAGGGAGGAGGGTTCAGGATGGGGAACACATGTGTACCTGTGGTGGATTCGTTTTGATATATGGCCAAACCAATACAATATTGTAAAGTTAAAAAAAAAAATACACTCAATGACACAAACAAAAAAAGATTAATTACCATCATCTAATCACACATGAATATACATAGGCACACACATACAACATATATATACACAGCTTTTTCTAAAATAAGAGGAAAAGATATTAATAAGTGCTGTGATTCCATTATGAGGTTGCACCTGTGTGACATTAGCATCTGGCTCTGAACCTCCAAGAAACTGACCAATGGCCTCCCCTCTGACTGGCATCTGAGTCCTCACAATGCTCTCTAATGGTACCTAGAGTAACTTCAATAGCCCTGTGAGCAACAAGTTAATTCTGAGCAGAATCACCCAGCAGAGCTGTATCAGAGCATCAACTGCTCAGTCTGCCTCACTTCATGGGTCTCATGAAGGCACACAGGGTGAGCCCTATTCTCCAAGGCCACCCCTTCAAAAGCACCCTGTGAAATCCATCCTTTCTTCTTGGCAAGTGTAACTAAATTTCAATTATTTATAGGACCTGGATATAAAACCCAACATTTTTTCACTGTTCAGACTACAATCCTGCTCATTCTTATAAAGCATATAAATATTCATAAAGATTAAGGAAAAACCATTATATGATTCCTAAAGACCTACCTGCAAAAACACAACTAAAATTACAATCCACAATTACAAGAATAATAAAGAAGAGATACTTCTGAAGGAAACATAATTACATTTTCCTAGTCCCCTATTCTGGCTTCTTGTATAAAAATACAGTATTTTTACATGAGTAGTTCTGTTCGTAATTCTAGGTACTGTATTTTGTGTATTTACAAATATTAATCTGAGAAGGCATCCAAAGCTTCATCAGAGTGCTAAAGAGTTATTTGGCATGTTAAGAACAGCTGTAAATATGTGTAAAAAAATGAAATTAGAATACTTCTTAACACCATTCACAAAGATAAACTCAAAATGGATTAAAGACCTAAATGTAAGACCAGAAACTATAAAACTCTTAGAAGAAAACATGAGCAGCACACCCTTCAACATAAATCATAGCAAGATCTTCTATGACCCATCGCCTACAGTAATGGAAATAAAAGCAAAAGTAAACAAATGGGAAGTAATTAAACATAAATGCTTTTGCACAGTAAAGCAAACCACAAACAGGATGAAAAGACAACACTCAGAATAGGAGAAAATAATTGCAAATGAAACAACTGACAAAGGATTAATCTCCAAAATATACAAGCAGCTTATACAGTTAACATCAGAAAAACAAACCACCTAATCAAAAACTGAGCAGAAGACCTAAACAGACATTTCCTCAAAGAAGACATACAGATGACCAATAGGTACATGAAAAGATGCTCAACATCACTACTTATTAGAGAAATGCAAATCAAAAGTACAATGAGGTCTCACCTCACTCTAGTCAGAAAGGCCATCATCAAAAAATCTACAAACAATAAATGCTGGAGAGAATGTGGAGAAAAGGGAGCCCTCTTGTACTGTTGGTGGGAATGTAAATGTTCGCCACTGTGGAGAACAATACAGAGATTCCTAAAAAAAAAAAAAAAAAAAAAAAACCAGGAATAAAACTACCATATGACCCAGCAATCCCACCTGAGAAAACCACAATTCTAAAAGACACATGTATCGCAGTGGTCATTGCAGCACTATTTACAATAGCTAGCACATGGAAGCAATGTAGATGTCCACCAACAGATGAATGGCTAAAGAAGTTGTGGTGCATACGTTCAATTGAATATTACTCAGCCATACAAAGGAATGAATTTAAGTCAGTTTTAGTGAAGTGGATGAACTTAGAGCCTGTTGTACAGAATGAAGCAGGTCAGAAAGAGAAAAACAAATATCATTAACAAATATTAATGCACATACATGGAATCTAGAAAAATGGTCTGATGAACCTATCTGCAGGGCACCAATAGAGGCACAGACATAGAGAAGAGACTTGTGGACATAGAGGTGGAAGGAGAGTGTAAGACGAATTGAGAGAGTAGCATTGAAACATATACATTACCATATGTAAAATAGATAGCCAGTGGGAATTTGCTGTATGAGGCAGGGAGTTCAAACTAGTGCTCTGTGACAATCTAGAGTGAAATGGGGTTGGAGGTGGGAAGGCGGTTCAATAAGGAGGGGACATAAGTATACCTATGCTGATTCATGTTGATGTATTGCAGAATCCGACCCTACATTGTAAAACAACTCCCTGGTGGCTCCGATGGTAAAGAATCTGCCAGTAATGCAGGAGACCCGGGTTTGATCCCTGGGTTGGGAAGTTCCCCTGGAGAAGGAAAAGGTAATCCACTCCAGTATTCTTGCCTGGAGAGTTCCATGGACAGAGGAACCGAGAAGGCTACAGTCCATGGGGTCACAAAGAGTCAGACACGACTGAGAGACTTTCACACTTCACACACACACAAATAAATAAATTTAAAAAATAAATTGACAAACACAAACACACAAAGAACAGCTGTAAAAAGTTGTATGTGCTTCTGTGAGGAAGGCTTGCAAGACTCAATAAAGCTATGAGCCATGCCGTCCAGGGTAACTCAAGACAGTCAGGTCATAGTAAACAGTTCTGACAAAACATAGTCTACTGGTGAAGGAAATGGCAACCTACTACAGTATTCTTGCCTGGAGAACCCCATGGACGGCATGAAAGCCAAAAAAGATATGACATCAGAAGATGAGCTCTCCAGTTTGGAAAGTGTTCAATATGCTACTGCAGAAGAGCAGAGAGCAATTACTAATAGCTTCAGTAAGGATGAAGCAGTTGGGTCAAAGTGGGAACAACTGCTCAGTGAATGTGTCTGGTGGTGAAAGTAAAGTCCAATGCTATAAAGAACAATACTGCATAGCAACCTGGTATGTTAGGTCCATGAATCAGGGTAAATTGGATGTGGTCAAGCAGGAGATGCCAAGAGTGAACATCGACATCTTAGGAATAAGTGAACTAAAATGGATGAGAATGGGAGAATTTAATTCAGATGACCATTATATCTACTACCGTGAATAAGTATTCCCTAGAAGAAATGGTCAACAAAAGAGTCCAAGATGCAGTACTTGGTGCAATCTCAAAAATGACAGAATAATCTTATTGTTTAGTATAATAGAATAATCTGCTTATTTAACTTACATGCAGAGTACATCACTCGAAATGCCAAGCTGGATGAATCACAAGCTGGAATCAAGATTGCCAGGAGAAGTTTCAACAATCTCAGATATGCAAACAAAACCACTCTAATGGCAGAAAGTGACAAGGAACTAAAGAGCTCCTTGATGAGGGTGAAAGAGGAGAGTGAAAAAGCTGGCAATGAAACTCAACATTCAAAAAACGAAGATCATGGCATCTGGTCCCATCACTTCATGGCAAATGGAAGGGGAAAAAGTGGAAGTAGTGATAGATTTTGTTTTCTTGGACTCCAAAATCACTGTGGACAGTGACTGCAACCATGAAATTAAAAGATACTTGCTCCTTGGGAGGAAAATTATGACAAACCTAGACAGTGTTTTACCAAGCAGATACATCACTTTGCCAACAAAGATCCGTCTAATCAAAACTGGTTTTTCCAGTAGCCATGTATGGATGTGAGAGTTGGACCATAAAGAAGGTTGAGCACCAAAGAATTGATGCTTTTGAATTGTGCTGGAGAAGACTCTTGAGAGTTCCTTTGATGGCAAGATCAAACCACTCAACCCTAAAGGAAATCAATCCTGAATATTCACTGGAAGGACTAATGCTGAAGCTGAAATTCCAATACACTGGCCACCTTATGTGAGGTCATTGGAAAAGATCCTCATGCTGGGAAAGATTGAAAGCAAAAGGAGAAGGGGCGGCAGAGGTTGAGATGGTTAGATAGCATTACCAAGTCAGTTGACATGAATTTGAGCAAACACCGGGAGATAGTGAAGGACAGAGGAGCCTGGAGTGCTGCAGTTCATGGGGGTCACAAAGAGTTGGATGGGACCTAGTAACTGAACATTTTACTCTTACCACAGGGTGGTGCTATTGCTTTAAGAACAGGGAGCCTAAGGCAAGCTCCTTGAACAGGCTTACAACTTCCTTCAGAGAAACTTGAGAAACAAAGGTGTGACATGGTCACAGAAAATCACGATAGTCTTAGTTTTTCAAGTAAGACACATACAGAAGGACACAAGTGGTTGAGAAACACAGAAACAGTAACATGGAGAAAACTGTAAAAGCCAAAACCAGGAGGTAGGGAAATCATAAGTGAATAGAAATTATGAGTCAATTGAAATAATATCAAATTGCATGAGTTGTATCATGTCCTGATAATGATTTATTTCTCTATAAAACCTGCTGAGAATACTTAGCTTCATATTTCTTATTTCCTTATCCATCTTTCCAATCTATTATCTGAGATCATCTGAGTGAGCCGATGTGCCTTGCAACTTGGAAGAGAAATTAGCATAACTATTTCCCAAATCTGTTTCCTCACTTCTTCACTTTCACTTCTTACTTTCATGCATTGGAGAAGGAAATGGCAACCCATGCCAGTGTTCTTGCCTGGAGAATCCCAGGGACGGCGGAGCCTGGTGGGCTGCTGTCTATGGGGTTGCACAGAGTCAGACACGACTGACGCAACTTAGCAGCAGCAGCAGCAGCAGCATTTCTAAGTCTACTGCCACGCTTAGATCAAGCTTTCATTCTTACTCACATAGATGACTAGAATAATAATTTATACCTTCCAAGGTTTCAGTCATCCTTCATGTAACCTTTTTATTTTTATTTTTTTTTCATGTAACCTTTTTAAAACACAAATCTTGTCACTCTGTTCATAAATAATGCACATCATACAACAGTAAATCATAGTGTTGGCTCCAGAATGGTTCTACTCTCTCTGTGTACATGTGCTGGAGGTTGAGAGAGGAGCATTATCATACCCTTTAAGAAGGGAACTGTATCTCAGAAAGGCTGGGTGATTTAATTCACTCTTTGGACTTGCATCACCAAGTATATGCTGAAGACCTCTGCTTCACTCCACCTTCTCCTGACCTTAGGATGCATATAGGCAACTGTGAAGACTTACAGACAGCTGAATCTGAACATGTCTAAAGCAAAGCTCATTAGCTTTTCCTTCCTATGAGAGTGATTTAATTTCTTTCTTTAAAGACTGTTATTACCACTTGTCCAGGTCAAAAAGCTTGGGTTCTTCCCTGACCTCTCCCACTTCCTCATTCATATTCAAGAAATCACCAAGTTCTCTTAATTCTGCTTCTTAAATATTTTTAATCTAAACTCTTCTTCCTATCCCACCGAATTACCTTATTCTTATCCATTTCTCTCAGGTAAGTCACTTACAAGTCCTCTTCACCTACTCTAGTGCTCCAACCCTCACCTCCACCAAGCAAATCCATTCTGTAGTCTGTATTTGTCCATGAAGTGTGTGCATGTGTGCTAAGTCACTTCAGTTGTGTCTGACTCGTTGAAACCCTATGGACTGTAGCCTGCTAGGCTCCTCTGTCCATGGAATTCTCCAATCAAGAATACTGGAGTGAGTTGCCATGCCATCCTCCAAGGGCTCTTCCCAACCAAGGGATCAAACCCATGTCTCTTATGTCTCCTGCATTGGCAGATGAGTTCTTTCCTAATAGCACCACCTGGGAAGCCCATTTGTCCATGGATGACTACTTAAATAAATTGTAATAGATTATGATATATGTATACAGTGTATTATTGAATAGACTTTAGAAAGAATAAAGCAGATTTGCATGTGCTAAATAGAAAGTTTTCTAGAATATTTTGCTTAATAAAAATGCAAACTACTGAACAGTATCTATCATATCATCCTTTTAGGCAAACTAATTATAAAGTATAAAAAATGTTGTCATATGTGTGTACAGATTATTTTTATTATTTTTATAACTATTCCAAATAAAATGGCTACTTACGTACTAAGGGCCTGGAGTGGTAAAAGCAGAAGTATGAAGACTTTATTAATTTTCTACTATGGAAATTTTCAAACACACATATATGTAGGGAGAATAGATCGTTTCTTCCTTTCCCATGATCCAGCTTCAATAATGATCAGTTCAATTTGTTTATATTCCTACCCACTCACTGGAGAAGGAAATGGCAACCCACCCCATTGTCCTTGCCTGGAGAATCCCAGGGATGGGGGAGCCTGGTGGGCTGCTGTCTATGGGGTCTCACAGAGTCGGACATGACTGAAGCGACTTAGCAGCAGCAGCTACTTTTATCTACAATGGATTATTTTAAAGCAAGTTCCAGACATTATATTATTTAATTAGTAAATAATTCAGTATTTATGGCTAAGACAGAGCTGTCCAATAGAACTGTCTGCAATGATAGAAATATTCTACACATGTACTGTCCAATACATAGCTAATCATACATGGCTACCAAGCATTGAAATGTGGCTGATGTGCCTGAGAAACTAAACATTTTAACTTTAAATTTTTAATTGACTTAAATCTAAATTTAAATACCTACATGTGGAAGGGGAGGAGCGAAGATGGCGGAGGAGTAGGACGGGGAGAACACTTTCTCCCCCACAAATTCATCAAAAGAGCATTTAAAAGCCGAGTACATTCCACAAAACAACTTCTGAATGCTGGCAGAGGACATCAGGCACCCAGAAAAGCAACCCAAGTCTTCGAAAGGAGGTAGGAAAAAATATAAAAGACAAAAAAAGAGACAAAAGAGGGAGGGACAGAGTTCTGTCCTGGGAAGGGAGTCTTAAAGAGAGAGAAGTTTCCAAACATCAGGAAACCTTCTCACTGCCAAATCTGTGCCGAGCTTTGGAAGCACAGAAGGCAACATAACAGGGAGAAAAAAATAAATAAACAATTAAAACTCGCAGATTGTGAGCCCTACGGTAACTCCCCCAGCGGAGAAGCAGCGCAGATGCCTGCACACGCCATTAGCAAGCGGGGGCTGGGCAGGGAGGCGCGGAGCGGGCTGCATTGCTTAGAGTAAGGACCTGGCCTGAATACCCTGAGCGCTATCTGAGCGAGATAATCTGGGCTAGCAAACCAGACTGTGGGATATCTATCACTCGAAAAGCCAGCCCTAACCTAAGACACCGCCAAGCCCGCGCACGGAACAAAGGACTGAACAGAGATAGCCGGCTGCAGACCTTTCCCCTCCGGTGACATGCAGCCAGAGCTGGAAGGGGGCAATCGCAGCCCCAGAGAGACATTATCTATAAAACTGTAAGCAGGCTTCTTTGCTAACTAAAACTTCTTGGGGGTCTGGACGGTCAACATCTCCCTGAGAAGGTGCGCCAGTTGTACACCTAGATAACCTAGTGGCGGGGAGGCGATAAGTCGCAGCGATTGCGCTCGCTAAACACCTCATCACCTGAGCTGCTGGGACCTGGGAAGGGCACAAAACCCAGGCCTAACCGAGTCCGCGCCTCTAAGGACGACCCGAGTGCCTGAACCTGAGCGGCTTGGACCTGGGAGGTGCAGGCAGCCCAGGGCCAGCCACGGATGGTTCCCGGCAGAACAACCTAGAGCCTGAGCAGTGTGGGCAGGGAGGCTACACGTGCCGTGAGCGGGGGCAGACCCAGTGTGGCTGAGGCACTGCGAGCACACGCCAGTGTTACTTGTTTGCAGCATCCCTCCCTCCCTCCCCACAGCGCGACTGAACAAGTGAGCCTAAAAAGAAAAAAAAAAAAAGTGTCCTGCACTGTCCGCTTTGTGTCAGGGCGGAAACCAGACACTGAAGAGTCCAGCAAACAGAAGAAGCTATAACAGAGGGAACCACCTTGGAAGCTACAGGCAATAGATTAAAACCCTGTGGTTACTACCGACTACATAGGAAGGGGCCTATAGATCTTGAGAAATAAAAGTTGGACCAAGGAACTAGCCAAAAATGAGCTGAACCCACAATACTCACAACAAAACCAGAGAAAGTCCTTGATATATTTTTACTATTTTTACGATCATTCTTTCTTTCTTTTTTTTAATTAAAAAAATTTTTTTAAGTCCTCTATTATTCCTTTAATTTTCACTTTTATAACCTATTACTTTGCAAAAAAAAAAGACCCTATTTTTTTTTCTTCAGCAAACTTCATATATATATATTTTTTATAATTTTCTGACCTTGTTTTTTTTTTCTTCTTCTTTTCTTTAACATTATATTTTTGAAATTCCAAACTCTACTCTAGATTTTTAATTCTAGCTTTTTGGTATTTGTTATCAATTTTGTACCTATAGTTTTTTTATAATTTCTGTGACTTTTTTTTTTTCTTTTTCTCTGTTTCTTTCTCTTGTTCTTTTATATAACATTGTATATCTGAAATTCCAAACTCTGCTCTAGATTTTTAATTTATGCTTTTTGGTATTTGATATCAATTTTGTACCTGTATTTTCTTTATAATTTTTGCGACATTGTTTGTTTTTGTTTGTTTGTTTTTTCTCTTTTTCTTTTTCTTCTTTTTTTTTTAACATTGTATTTTTGAAATTCCAAACTCTACTCTAGATTTTTAATTTTTGCTTTTTGGTATCAGTTATCAATTTTGTACCTATATTTTCTTTATAATTTTCACGACCTTGTTTGTTTTTGTTTGTTCGTTTTTTCTCTCTTTCTTTTCCTTCTTCTTTTCTTTAACATCGTATTTTTAAAATTCCAAACTCTAGATTTTTAATTTTTGCTTTTATGTATTTGTTACCAATTTTGTACCTTTAAGAACCCAATCTTCAGGACCCATTTTTCACTAGGGAGCGAGATTACTGGCTTAACTGCTCTCTCTCCCTTTGGACTCTCTTTTTTCTCCACCAGGTCGCCTGTGTCTCCTCCCTAGCCCCTCTCTACTCTACCCAACTCTGTGAATTTCTGTGTTCCAGACGGTGGAGAACACTTAGGGAACTGATTACTGGCTGGTTACTGATTACTTATTATTACCTCCTTTTCATTCCCCCCTTTTATCCTTCTGGCCACCTCTGTCTCCTTCCTCTGTCTTCTCTTCTCTGTATAACTCTGTGAACATTTCTGAGCGGTCCAACTGTGGAGTGCACATAAGGAAGTGATTATTGGCTAGCCCACTCTCTCCACTATTGATTCCACCTCATCTCATTCGGGTCATCTCTAACTCCCTCCTCCCTCTTCTCTTCTCCATGTAATGCTGTGAACCTCTCTGGGTGACCCTCACGGTAGAGAAACTTTTCATCTTTAATGTAGATGTTTTATCAATGTGCTGTATAGAAGGAGAAGTTTTGAAACTACTGTAAAAATAAGACCAATAACTGGAAGCAGGAGGCTTAAATCCAAACCCTGACTCCAGGGAACTCCTGACTCCAAGGAACATTAATTGACAGGAGCTCATCAAACGCCTCCATACTGACACTGAAACCAAGCACCACACAAGGGCCAACAAGTTCCAGGGCAAGACATACCAAGCAAATTCTCCAGCAACAAAGGAACACAGCCCTGAGCTTCAAGATACAGGCTGCCCAAAGTCACCCCCAAACCATAGACATCTCATAACTCATTACTGGACACTTCATTGCACTCCAGAGAGAAGAAATACAGCTCCACCCACCAGAACACCAACACAAGCTTCCCTAACCAGGAAACCTTCACAAGCCACCTGTACAAACCCACACACAGCGAGGAAACGCCACAATAAAGAGAACTCCAAAAACTGCCAGAATACAGAAAGGACACCCCCAAATCAGCAATTTAAACAAGATGAAGAGACAGAGGAATACCCAGCAGATAAAGGAACAGGATAAATGCCCACCAAACCAAACAAAAGAGGAAGAGATAGGGAATCTACCTGATAAAGAATTCCAAATAATGATAGTGAAATTGATCCAAAATCTTGAAATCAAAATGGAATCACAGATAAATAGCCTGGAGACAAGGACTGAGAAGATGCAAGAAAGGTTTAACAAGGACCTAGAAGAAATAAAAAAGTCAATATATAATGAATAATGCAATAAATGCAATTAGAAACACTCTGGAGGCAACAAATAGTAGAATAACAGAGGCAGAAGATAGGATTAGTGAATTAGAAGATATAATGGTAGAAATAAATGAATCAGAGAGGATAAAAGAAAAATGAATTAAAATAAATGAGGACAATCTCAGAGACCTCCAGGACAATATTAAATGCTACAACATTTGAATCATAGGGGTCCCAGAAGAAGAAGACAAAAAAAAAGACCATGAGAAAATACTTGAGGAGATAATAGTTGAAAACTTCCCTAAAATGGGGAAGGAAATAATCACCCAAGTCCAAGAAACCCAGAGAGTCCCAAACAGGATAAACCCAAGGCGAAACACCCCAAGACACATATTAATCAAATTAACAAAGATCAAACACAAAGAACAAATATTAAAAGCAGCAAGGGAAAAACAACAAATAACACACAAGGGAATTCCCATAAGGATAACAGCTGATCTTTCAATAGAAACTCTTCAAGCCAGGAGGGAATGGCAAACATACTTAAAATGATGAAAGAAAATAACCTACAGCCCAGATTACTGTATGCAGCAAGGATCTCATTCAAGTATGAAGGAGAAATCAAAAGCTTTTCAGACAAGCAAAAGCTGAGAGAATTCAGCACCACCAAACCAGCTCTCCAACAAATACTAAAGGATATTCTCTAGACAGGAAACACAAAAACAGTGTATAAATTCGAACCCAAAACAATAAAGTAAATGGCAATGGGATCATACTTATCAGTAATTACCTTAAACATAAATGGGTTGAATGCCCCAACCAAAAGACAAAGACTGGCTGAATGGATACAAAAACAAGACCCCTACATATGTTGTCTACAAGAGACCCACCTCAAAACAGGGGACACATACAGACTGAAAGTGAAGGGCTGGAAAAAGATTTTCCATGCAAATAGGAACCAAAAGAAAGCAGGAGTAGCAATACTTGTATCAGATAAAATAGACTTTAAAACAAAGGCTGTGAAAAGAGACAAAGATGGTCACTACATAAGGATCAAAGGATCAATCCAAGAAGAAGATATAACAATTATATATGCACCCAACACGGGAGCACCACAGTATGTAAGACAAATGTTAACAAGTATGAAAGGAGAAATTAACAATAACACAATAATAGTGGGAGACTTTAATACCCCACTCACACCTATGGATAGATCAACTAAACAGAAAATTAACAAGGAAACACAAACTTTAAATGATACAATAGACCAGTTAGACCTAATTGATATCTATAGGACATTTCATCCCAAAACAATGAATTTCACATTTTTTCTCAGGCGCACATGGAACCTTCTCCAGGATAGATCACATCCTGGGCCATAAATCTAGCCTTGGTAAATTAAAAAAAATAGAAATCATTCCAAGCATCTTTTCTGACCACAATGCAGTAAGATTAGATCTCAATTATAGGAGAAAAACTATTAAAAAGTCCAACATATGGAGGCTGAACAACACGCTGCTGAATAACCAACAAATCACAGAAGAAATCAAAAAAGAAATCAAAATTTGCATAGAAATGAAAGAAAATGAAAACACAACAACCCAAAACCTGTGGGACACTGTAAAAGCAGTCCTAAGGGGAAAGTTCATAGCAATACAGGCATACCTCAAGAAACAAGAAAAAAGTCAAATAAATAACCTAACCCTACACCTAAAGCGACTAGAAAAGGAAGAAATGAAGAACCCCAGGGTTAGTAGAAGGAAAGAAATCTTAAAAATTAGAGCAGAAATAAATGCAAAAGAAACAAAAGAGACCATAGCAAAAATCAACAAAGCCAAAAGCTGGTTCTTTGAAAGGATAAATAAAATTGACAAACCATTAGCCAGACTCATCAAGAAACAAAGGGAGAAAAATCAAATCAATAAAATTGGAAATGAAACTGGAGAGATCACAACAGACAACACAGAAATACAAAGGATCATAAGAGACTACTATCAACAATTATATGACAATAAAATGGACAACGTGGAAGAAATGGACAAATTCTTAGAAAAGTACAACTTTCCAAAACTGGACCAGGAAGAAATAGAAAATCTTAACAGACCCATCACAAGCACGGAAATTGAAACTGTAATCAAAAATCTTCCAGCAAACAAAAGCCCAGGTCCAGACGGCTTCACGGCTGAATTCTACCAAAAATTTAGAGAAGAGCTAACACCTATCCTGCTCAAACTCTTCCAGAAAATTGCAGAGGAAGGTAAACTCCCAAACTCATTCTATGAGGCCACCATCACCCTAATACCAAAACGTGACAAAGATGCCACAAAAAAAGAAAACTACAGGCCAATATCACTGATGAACATAGATGCAAAAATCCTTAACAAAATTCTAGCAATCAGAATCCAACAACACATTAAAAAGATCATACACCATGACCAAGTGGGCTTTATCCCAGGGATGCAAGGATTCTTCAGTATCCACAAATCAATCAATGTAATATACCACATTAACAAATTGAAAAATAAAAACCATATGATTATCTCAATAGATGCAGAGAAAGCCTTTGACAAAATTCAACATCCATTTATGATAAAAACTCTCCAGAAAGCAGGAATAGAAGGAACATACCTCAACATAATAAAAGCTATATATGACAAACTCATGGCAAACATTATCCTCAATGGTGAAAAATTGAAAGCATTCCCTCTAAAGTCAGGAACAAGACAAGGGTGCCCACTTTCACCATTACTATTCAACATAGTTTTGGAAGTTTTGGCCACAGCAATCAGAGCAGAAAAAGAAATAAAAGGAATCCAAATTGGAAAAGAAGAAGTAAAACTCTCACTATTTGCAGATGACACGATCCTCTACATAGAAAACCCTAAAGACTCCACCAGAAAATTACTAGAACTAATCAATGATTATAGTAAAGTTGCAGGATATAAAATCAACACACAGAAATCCCTTGCATTCCTATACACTAATAATGAGAAAACTGAAAGAGAAATTAAGGAAACAATTCCATTCACCATTGCAATGGAAAGAATAAAATACTTAGGAATATATCTACCTAGAGAAACTAAAGACCTATACATAGAAAACTATAAAACACTGGTGAAAGAAATTAAAGAGGACACTAATAGATGGAGAAATATACCATGTTCATGGATTGGAAGAATCAATATAGTGAAAATGAGTATACTACCCAAAGCAATTTATAGATTCAATGCAATCCCTATCAAGCTACCAATGGTATTCTTCACAGAGCTAGAACAAATAATTTCACAATTTGTATGGAAATACAAAAAACCTCGAATAGCCAAAGCTATCTTGAGAAAGAAGAATGGAACTGGAGGAATCAACCTACCTGACTTCAGGCTCTACTACAAAGCCACAGTTATCAAGACAGTATGGTACTGGCACAAAGACAGAAATATAGATCAATGGAACAAAATAGAAAGCCCAGAGATAAATCCACGGACATATGGACACCTTATCTTTGACAAAGGAGGGAAGAATATACAATGGATTAAAGACAATCTCTTTAACAAGTGGTGCTGGGAAATCTGGTCAACCACACGTAAAAGAATGAAACTAGAACACTTTCTAACACCATACACCAAAATAAACTCAAAATGGATTAAAGATCTAAACGTAAGACCAGAAACTATAAAACTCCTAGAGGAGAACATAGGAAAAACACTCTCTGACATACATCACAGCAGGATCCTCTATGACCCACCTCCCAGAATATTGGAAATAAAAGCAAAAATAGACAAATGGGACCTAATTAAACTTAAAAGCTTCTGCACATCAAAGGAAACTATTAGCAAGGTGAAAAGGCAGCCTTCAGAATGGGAGAAAATAATAGCAAATGAAGCAACTGACAAACAACTAATCTCAAAAATATACAAGCAACTCCTACAGCTCAACTCCAGAGAAATAAATGACCCAATCAAAAAATGGGCCAAAGAACTAAATAGACATTTCTCCAAAGAAGACATACAGATGGCTAACAAACACATGAAAAGATGCTCAACATCACTCATTATCAGAGAAATGCAAATCAAGACCACTATGAGGTACCATTTCACACCAGTCAGAATGGCTGTGATCCAAAAGTCTACAAGCAATAAATGCTGGAGAGGGTGTGGATTAAAGGGAACCCTCTTACACTGTTGGTGGGAATGCAAACTAGTACAGGCACTATGGAGAAGAGTGTGGAGATTCCTTAAAAAACTGGAAATACAACTGCCTTATGATCCAGCAATCCCACTGCTCGGCATACACACTGAGGAAACCAGAAGGGAAAGAGACACGTGTACCCCAATGTTCATCGCAGCACTGTTTATAATAGCCAGGACATGGAAGCAACCTAGATGTCCATCAGCAGATGAATGGATAAGAAAGCAGTGGTACATATACACAATGGAGTATTACTCAGCCATTAAAAAGAATACATCTGAATCAGTTCTAATGAGGTGGATGAAACTGGAGCCTATTATACAGAGTGAAGTAAGCCAGAAAGAAAAACACCAATACAGTATACTAACGCATATATATGGAATTTAGAAAGATGGTAACAATAACCCTGTGTACGAGACAGCAAAAGAGACACTGATGTATAGAACAGTCTTATGGACTCTGTTGCAGAGGGAGAAGGTGGGAAGATTTGGGAGAATGGCATTGAAACATGTATAATATCATGTATGAAACGAGTTGCCAGTCCAGGTTTGATGCACGATACTGGATGCTTGGGGCTAGTGCACTGGGACGACCCAGAGGGATGGTATGGGGAGGGAGGAGGGAGGAGGGTTCAGGATGGGGAACACATGTATACCTGTGGTGGATTCATGTTGATATTTGGCAAAACTAATACAATTTGTAAAGTTTAAAAATAAAATAAAATTATAAATAAATAGCTACATGTAGCTGGTGGTACCATCTTGAATAGTACAGCTCTTAGATATAAAAGCTCTTTTTAAAAAAAACATAATTGCTATATATCACATTAAAAATTACTACTTCTTTAACATCATCAACGGAGAAGGCAATGGCACCCCACTCCAGTACTCCTGACTAGAAAATCCTATGGATAGAGGAGCCTGGAAGGCTGCAGTCCATTGGGTCGCTGAGGGTCGGACACAACTGAGCGACTTCACTTTTACTTTTCACTTTCATGCATTGGAGAAGGAAATGGCAATCCACTCCAGTGTCTTGCCTGGAGAATCCCAGGGACGGGGGAGCCTGGTGGGCTGCCATCTGTGGGGTCGCATAGAGTCAGACATGACTGAAGTGACTTAGCAGTAGCAGTAACATCATCAAATTTGAAATGCCAGGGCTCAAATTTCCCCAGATACATTATAATTGTTCTTTTACAGTTAATTTGTTTGAATCTAAACCCAAACACTTTATAGCTGGGTTGATATATCTCAAGTTCTCTTAATCTAAATTGAAGAAAGTAGGGAAAACCACTAAACCATTCAGGTATGATCTATATCAAATCCCTTATGATTATACAGTGGAAATGCACATAGATTCAAGGGATTAGATCTGATAGACAGACTGCCTGAAGAACTATGGATGGAGGTTCATGACATTGTACAAAAGGCAGGGATCAAGACCATCCCCAAGAAAAAGAAATGCAGAAAGGCAATATGGTTGTCTGAGGATGCCTTATGAATAGCTGAGAAAAGAAGAGAAGCTAAAGGCAAAGGAGAAAAGAAAACATATATCTATCTGAATGCAGAGTTCCAAAGAATAGCAAGGAGAGATAAGAAAGCATTTCTCAGTGATCAGTGCAAAGAAATAGAGGAAAACAACAGAATGGGGAAAACTAGAGATCTCTTCAAGAAAATTAGAGATACCAAGGGAATATTTCATGCAAAAATGAGTACAATAAGAGACAGAAATGATATGGACCTAACAGAAGCAGAAGATATTAAGAAGAGGTGGCAAGAATACACAGAACTATACAAAAAATATTTTCATGACCCAGATAACCACGATGGTGTGAGCATTAACCTGGAACCAGACATCCTGGAATGCAAAGTCAAGTGGGCCTTAAGAAGCATCCCTACAAACAAAGCTAGTGGAGGTGATGGAATTCCAGCTGAGTTATTTCAAATCCAAAAGGATGATTCTGTAAAGTGCTGCACTCAATATGCCAGCAGATTTGAAAAACTCAGCAGTGGCCACAGGACTGGAAAAGGTCAGTTTTCCTTCCAATTCCAAAGAAAGGCAATGCCGTAGAATGTTCAAACTACCACACAATCGCATTCATCTCACAAGCTAACAAAGTAATGCTCAAAATTCTCCAAGCCAGACTTCAACACTAACAAAGTAATGCTCAAAATTCTCCAAGCCAGACTTCAACATTACGTGAACTGAGAACTTCCAGACGTTCAAGATGGATTTAGAAAAGGCAGAGGAACCAGAGATCAAATTGCCAACGTCCATTTGATCATCAAAAAAGCAAGAGAGTTCCAGAAAAACATCTACTTCTGCTTTATTGACGACACTAAAGTCTTTCTGTGGATCACAATAAACTGTTGAAGATTCTGAAAGAGATGGGAATACCAGACCACCTGACCTGCCTGCTGAGAAATCTGTATGTAGGTCAGGAAGCAACAATTAGAACTGGACATAGAACAACAGACTGGTTCCAAATCTGGAAAGGCGTATGTCAAGGCTGTATATTGTCACCCTGCTTATTTAACTTATATGCAGAGTACATCACACGAAATACTGGGCTGGAGGAAGCACAGGCTAGAAACAAGATTGCTGGGAGAAATGTCAATAACCTCAGATATGCAGATGACCCCACCCTTATGGCAGAAAGTGAAGAAGAACTAAGAGACTTTTGATGAAAGTGAAAGAGGAGAGTGAAAAAGTTGGCTTAAAACAACACTCAGAAAATTAAGATCATGGTATCTGGTCCCATCATTTGGTGGCAAATAGATAGGGAAACAATGGAAACAGTGACAGACTTTATTTTCTTCGGCTCTAAAATCACTACAGATGCAGCCATGAAATTAAAAGATGCTTGCTCCTTGGAAGAAAAGCTATGACCAACCTCGACAGCATATTAAAAAGCAGAGACATTACTTTGCCGACAAAGGTCCGTCTAGTCAAAGCTATGGTTTTCCAGTAGTCTTCTATGGATGTGAGAGTTGGACTATAAAGAAAGCTGAGTGCTGAAGAATTGATGCTTTTTAACTGTGGTATTGTAGAGGATTCTTGAGAGCCCCTTGAAATGCAAGGATATTGAACTGCAAGAATATTGAACCAGTCAATCCTAAAGGAAATCAGTCCTGAATATTCATTGGAAGGACTAATGCTGAAGCTGAAATTCAAATCCTTTGGCCACTTGATGCGAAGAACTGACTCATTGGAAAAGACCCTGATGCTGGGAAAGATTGAAGGTGGGAGGATAAGGCGATGACAGAGGATGAGATGGTTGGATGGCATCACTGACTCCATGGACGTGAAGTTGAGTAAGTTCCAGGAGTTGGTAATGGACAGGAAAGACTGGCGTGCTGCAGTCCATGGGGTCTCAAAGAATCGGACACGACTGAGTGACTGGACTGAACTGAACTCTGTTGATGATCTATGATTTTTCACTGTATATCAACCTATATAGTTTGAGTGTTTAAAAAGGCCTTAAACCATGGCTGTATCACTTTTAAGGATTAGTATCAGTATATCATTAGGGCTTGTCTGAGGTGGTGGGACTATATGCCAATACTTGTGTGCATTAAAAAAAAGCTTACTTTTTAAAAAAGTATAAATCTTTTTATATCCTTTCTCTGCTTAAAATGCTTCAGTTTTTCTCTCAGCTTCTGGGAAAACATTGAACCTATTCTCCAGGTCTTCCAAAATTCTTGGAAGGTTTTCAAGAAGGTTTTGGTGCCTCTCTTACCTCTTTCTGCCTTCCTCTTTTCCAACCCTCTCACTGCAATCATACTGATTCCCTTTCAGTTTCCATAATAAGCCATGATCTTCTTCTCTAGTGACTCTCTGCATACACTGTTCCACTCCTTGATGTTTCTTCCTTCTGTTTTGCCCATAACTTCTATTCACTGTAGCTCTAGATTAAGAGTTATTTCCTCTATGAAGTCTTCTCTCACCTAAGACTTGGTTACAGGTCTTAAAGAACCCTGTGCTTACAGCTGTCACAGTCTTTACTACACTGAGGTTCAAAACTGCCTTTCCATATTTAATTCTGTGGAGACTCTTTTTGAGTAAGGATTATGTCAAACATATTTTTGTAACTGTGGTTGCTATTAGAAATGCCTAACACATGATAGATCTTTTATTAAATATTTATTGAATCAATGAATTAGGTATTTTACTCAAGGTCAAAAATCAACAATTTTCTTTGGAGCTAGTATTGTCAAATCAGAGAAGGCAATAGCAACCCACTCCAGTACTCTTACCTGGAAAATCCCATGGATGGAGGAACCTGGTAGGCTGCAGTCCATGTGGTTGCTATGAGTCGGACATGACTGAGCGACTTCCCTTTCACTTTTCACTTTCATGCATTGGAGAAGGAAATGGCAACCCACTCCAGTGTTCTTGCTTGGAGAATCCCTGGGACCAGGGACGAGGGAGCCTGGTGGGCTGCCATCTATGGGGTCGCACAGAGTCGGACATGACTGAAGCGACTTATCAGCAGGAGCAGCAGTGCCCCACAAGACTGTGAAGTGACTTAGCATATTAGCATATTGTCAAATGCTACTTTGAACCATTTAGTCTTATAATGTTCTTATTTTTCCCTATTTGTTGTTTATCTTTCTTTCCACTTGCTAGAATATAAGCTCCATGGGGGCAAGGATCTTTATCTGTTTTGTTCACTGATGATATAAAACTTACAGAAGAGAGCTGGAACACAGTAGGCACTCAATAAATATTTTTTGGATGGAAAAATCCCTTCTCTGGAAATAATGTGCAATAATGTTTTCTTATCAAGTTTACTGATGTATAATTTACATACAGTAAATTATATCTATTTAATTATATAATTCCATGAGTTTTGACAAATGATTGTACTCATGTAACCACCATGATGATCAAGATATAGAACAATTCCGTCACCTCAAAATATTCCCTTGTATCCTTTCTCAATCAATAATTCCAAGCCTGGGCAATCACTGATGTGCTGTCTGTATAGATTAGATCAGCCTCTCCTAATGTTTCATATAGGGATCACACAACAGGTACTGTCTTGAATTTGACTTCTTTTACTCTGCACATTGTTTTAGAAATAATGACTTGTAGTTTCTTTTTTTGTGCAAGTTTTGTTATCTCTATGTAATGTTGTGACTTGTGAGTATCTCTACCCACACTTTAGGCTTGTGCTGGATGTTTCTGTGCTTGGTGTTACTATAGGAACCAGATGGTGGCACCAGACTACTGCACAGAACCCACTACAGAATTCTGAGTCCAAGCCCATGTCTCTGTGTCCATTAATTAGGTGATGTATGACTGAAAGAGACGTTGAATATGTTTCTTTCACTAAATTAGTTAATTTAGTGTTGCTCCTTCATAGGAGGAGTGATGGAATAGAAGTTAAACATATGATTCCTAGAACCAGATTGCAGGGTTTGCATCTTGGCTGTGCCACTAACTAGCTGTGCGATCCTGGGCAAGTCAATTAGTCTATAAAATAGAGATGTTTTCTAAGTCATTGTAAGAATTGAATATGTTAAGTTGTGCTAAGTATTTAGAATAATACTTGGCAAGTGGTAACCTCTCAGTAAGTTTCTACTGATGCTGTTATTTACATTGTTGAAGCAGTGTTTTGCCCACTGTCACATAAATCAGAAGATCATTAAGGATGTATACAGGAGCCCTCAAAAGTCTTTGGCACAGTCATTTTCTTTGCAAATTTTACTTTGATATAGTCTAGTGCTTTGATTTGTCTATTTTTGAGAAATCTCCATATTATTATTATGCAATTCAAATCCTTGATCATGTCCCTATGGGAAAAAAGTTCTCTTTCAAACCTTATGATGGAGTTACAACTCCCTGGACATGATATTTACTTTGCTTAAGAGGGAATAACATCTTCTAATAACTGGATATATTTTTCAATACATGAAGGTTTAATTTTCATATGGAAAGATAATGACTGATAGACTGAATGTTATATCAGTCAGAAGCAACTTCTTAAAATATAATTTTAAATTTTAAATCATATGTTTGAAAACAAAGAAGATTTCTGAAAAACTAAAGCTTTGTGAAAAACACTAAAATTAAGATATGTGTTTGTTATTAAGCTACTGTCCCTCAGCTTCAAATCCATCCTCTGTTTGCCTCTATAAAGGTGGGGACAGAATTCTGCAAACCCCATTATGTCCTTCTTTACCATTTGGACCCTGTTAGGCTCCCTTAATACAGATGCTGGAGGGAGGCTGGAGTGAATGGAAGAATCCGACTCCTTCCTGTCTGCTTCTCATCCCTCTCCCATCACCCCAGCAAAGACTCTTCACTTCACCTTGAGTGTCATGCCTTCTGTTAGCCAGAGCTGATTCTAGTTTGCAATTTTCCCAGCACTTCTAGAACCAGCTCCATTGCACCTCTCCAGAGACACCAGCCCCAACTAGCTCATGTTCCTTCCTCAGAGGTCTCAGTCCAGCTCTGCAGTCCCTCATTCAAACACCTGGAGCCCCAATCACTGCACAGCAGCATCCCTCCTCAGAAGTCTGAGTCCTAGCCCCAAAAGGCTCCTCCTTCAGGCTTCTAAGATTTACTTTCCTAACTTTTTTCTTAATTCTCCCAGTCCCAGCTGTGATAGCCGCTTTCTTCAATATCCATTTCCATCATACCTTCAGTGTTCCCTGTTTACCTTGCCAGTTCTCTAATATCTGTTAACAATATAATTCTCTATATCAATGTGTGACAAGATGTCATCTAGGTTACCTTCAGCAAACTTCCCAGACTGTGCATTTATTTATTATCTCTCTCTGTTTATCTTATTATCTTTCTATTTAGCTAGTCAGTACATTTTTATCAAGAATTTTACATATTTTGTGGAGATCACTTGACAGTCTGACTTGGTGTACAGAATTCTCTTCCTGGTGTGGTTTGAAATATACTTTATGGCCCCAGAATATCTCCCATAGGAGCCTGTTGCCTACTAAAATTCCCAGTATTATGAAAATCATCCTTTTTAGTATGAGTTTTAAGAGGATCAGATCCTCTTAAAACTCATCTCTGCAGATGATCTGCAGAGATCCTCTTAAAACTCATCTCTGCAGATCTCTGCAGATACTCCTTGGAGGGTACAACATGGTATCATTTATAGGTTAGTAAGTTATATTGGAACATGGGACATTGTAAGCATCCATAAGTAGCATATGAGCCCATTTCCTGAATGTTCTCCTATATCCCCAGGAACTTCTTACTGACGTGCACATTATGCTTTCAATGAGTATGTGTCAAGCGCGCATGACAGTTGAGGTAGGGAAGACTTACTGTGGGACAAGAGGCAATGTTTGAGTGTGGTGGTCTCATAGTCAGAAGGCAACCTGAGGACAATGGCTACCTGAAAAGAGAGGGGCAGAGAAATAGCAAGAAAGAGTGTTGCTTATTTCAGAAGTCTCCTCTTAGGCTGGCCTCCCGAGGTAAAGATCGTGCTTGAGATAAAATTGAATTGGCAACAAACTATCTTTCCTGGGAACCTGGTAAGAGATTATTTCTTGCATCAGGGTATAGATTCCCCTCTACATCTACTTCAGTTCAGTTCAGTTCAGTTCAGTTGCTCAGTTGTGTCTGACTCTTTGCGACCCCATGAATTGCAGCACCCCAGGCCTCCCTGTCCATCACTAACTCCCGGAGTTCACTCAGACTCACGTCCATCGAGTCAGTGATGTCATCCAGCCATCTCATCCTCTGTCGTCCCCTTCTCCTCCTGCCCCCAATCCCTCCCAGCAGCAGAGTCTTTTCCAATGAGTCAACTCTTTGCATGAGATGGCCCAAGTACTGGAGTTTCAGCTTTAGCATCATTCCTTCCAAAGAACACCCAGGACTGATCTCCTTCAGAATGGACTGGTTGGATCTCTTTTCAGTCCAAGGGACTCTCAAGAGTCTTCTCCAACACCATACTTCAAAACCATCAATTCTTCGGCGCTCAGCTTTCTTCACAGTCCAACTCTCACAGCCATACATGACGACTGGAAAAACCATAGCCTTGATTAGACGTCCCTTTGTTGGCAAAGTAATGTCTCTGCTTTTGAATATGCTATTACATCTACTTCATCCCCTCTATATTAGTGCAGAATCAGTCATCAGATCAGGTTTACCGAGAATCACTGACCTAGGCAAACTCAACATGTGAAATAAATTATAGATTAAGAAATTACATTTCTTTTGCAATTCCTTTTCTTCCTTTAGGCAAGACCAGTTTTTCTTAAGCAGTTCTGGGAATGAGGAACTGACAAATGCTTATTCACTTAGCCCAGGTGTCTCCATATCTCCTTCATCTTCATTCACAAGGTTTCCAGCATGGAAACTTTTCATTAACCTTTTTTTTTTTCTCCCGTTCTCCAAATGTTGTCAGAGAAAAAGTTGTTTTTAGAATTTTTTATTATATCCATATCTGTGTCCAAATTTTTATTTTTTTTCCTCAGCAGAGCTGTCTTTAGAGAAGGCTTTGCTGTATGCTAAGCAGCATCACAAAAGTATTAAGAAAACCAAAATAAAAGATGGCACAAGGTGAGCAATGTCAGCATCACAGTGGAATAAGACATCCCTTATTTTTGTCCCCTCCTTCTACTGCCAACAGTAATCTGGCATTTATCCACAGACACAAGTTCTTTGTGAGAGCTATGGATCCAGTACTATATACCAGGAGACCCAGGAGGAGTCATACCAGGTAATAGGCATACAAACCTAAGTCTTGGCTTTAGACCTTGCAGTGTTCACAAACCAGCTGCAGTCCTTCTCTGCCTCAGTCTGGGAACCCCTGGAAGACTGTCTTAGACAATTACCCACAGATGCAAAAGATTTTTTGGAAGCCCAGGTTCCAGAGAAGTCTTAGGAAATTGTTGGAGAAAAAAAAAAAATGTGAGTTTGAAACATTGGACTGGGTAAAAGGAACAACTTGACTTTACGCACATCATCCCTCCCTCAAGGTTGCACAGCTCAGGGCCAGGAATGATCTTCCTTAGCCTGGGTTTATCCTGTAGGTGAAAGGGAGAGTCTGTGAGTGAGCACTCACCTTCCCCAGTTGTGTGGGACATTGCCAAAGGGGCTCATTTCTCTCTCACCTCATCCAGAGTACTTAATCATGAGCTGCAAGCTGGGGAGATGGGAAGAGTCTGGGAGGATAGCATATAGGACTACTGGAGAGCTTAAGGGGCAAAGATCCTACTAATTGCAGTGTGAACTCCATCAAAAAGCACACGCATGAGCCACTGGAAATGTCACACCCATGGATACCTTTAACTGGCCCACAGGCATTCCCAGAATTCCATGAACGTCAACCATACCCACTTCTACCTCAACCCTCTGTATACTCCTAAGGGCAGTAGTGAAAGTGACCTTTGGCAGACAGCTGATGAGCATGCACAGAAAGCCAGTTTGGATCTGAGGGTCAGCAGGAGATAACAAATTTAAGACTTAGTTTCACCTTTGGAAAAACAAAAAGGAGGATGTCGGCACTTGGCCTAGTATGTTATAGGGTTGAGAGAAAGCATATAAGCTTAAGAATTCTGCTACAAGAGGAAGCAAGAAGATTGGAGCAGGTGTATCCACAGAAGTCCTGAGAAAGCCTCGGAATCCTTACCAGAGTTAAAAAAAGTATCTTGCTGAAGGCAGAGGGTAAAGACTGGAGGAAGCGGCTACTAGTTCATATGCAAAGATAGCTATGCACAACTTTAAGGAACATGAAAAATCAAGGAAACATGATCCCATCAAGAATCACAATAATCTTCTAGTCACTGACCCAAAAGACATGGAGATTTATAATTTAAATAATTTAAAATAGCTGTTTTGAGGAAACTCAATGGGTTACAAGAAAACACCAAAAGAAAATTCAACGAAAAATTAGGAAAACAATGTATAAACAAAATGAGTTCAACAGAGATAAAAATAATTAACAACAATCAAGCATAAATTCTGGAGCTGAAGAATACAGTGAATGAAATTCAATAGAAAGCATCAGTAGCAGCAGAGATCAAGCAAAAAAAAAAAAAAAAAAGAATATGTGAGACAGAAGACAGAAGAGAATAAAGAAAAAAGAATAAAAAAGAGTGAAGATTTATGGGATACCATTTAAAGAACTAATTTGTGGATTATTGGAGTTCCAGAAGAAACAGAGAGGGGGAAGATGGCAGAAAGATTTTGTAAGGAAATAATGGCTGAGAACGTCCCAAACTGGGGAGAGATTTGGATATCTAAATTCATGAACCTCACAGGTCATCAAACAAAATTAACTTAAAGAGATCCCTTCCAAGATGCAGCATAATAAAACTTTCAAATATCAAAAACAAAGAGAGAAACTTAAAAGCAGCAAAAGAAAAAGAGCTTGAGACTTACAAGGGAACTTCCTAAGCTATCAGCAGATTTTTCAGCACAGATCTTGCAATCAGAGGAAGTGGAATCATATATTCAAAATGCTGAAAGTAAAAAGGCTGCCAACCAAAAATGCTTTACCTATAAAGCTGCCCATCAGAAATGAAAGAGCAATAAAGACTTTCTCAGACAAACAAAAGTTAAGGGAATTCATTACTACTAGATCTATCTTACAAGAAATGCTGAAAGGAGATCTTCAAGCAGAAGTGACAGGTCACCAGTTAGTAACATAAATGCTATGAAAATATAAAGCACAATAGTAAAGGTAAGTAGAGACAAATTTAGAATACCCTAACTGAGTGCCGAAGAATTGATGCTTTTGAACTGTGGTGTTGGAGAAGACTCTTGAGAGTCCCTTGGACTGCAAGGAGATCCAACCAGTCCATCCTGAAGGAGATCAGTCCTGGGTATTCACTGGAAGGACTGATGCTGAAGCTGAAGCTCCAATACTTTGGCCACCTGATGTGAAGAGCTGACTCATTTGAAAAGACCCTGATGTTGGGAGGGATTGGGGGCAGGAGGAGAAGGGGATGACAGAGGATGAGGTGGCTGGATGGCATCACCAACTCGATGGACATGAGTTTGGGTAGACTCCGGGAGTTGGTGATGTACAGGGATGCCTGGCGTGCTGTGATTCATGGGGTCGCAAAGAGTGGGACACGACTGAGTGACTGAATTGAACTGAATTCTATAATACGGTGGAGCGCTAACCACTTAATATAAAGCTTAAAAGAGTATTAAAAATAACTAAAACCACAATAATCTGATAATGAACACAATATAAAAAGAGATAAGTTGTGACATCAAAAACGTATGTGATCTAAGTTAAGTTGTTAACATCTTAAAATCGAGCATTATGAATGTTATGTTTTATGTAAGTTTCATGGTAACCATAAACAATAAAACAAACCTATAGTGAATTCACAAACAGATAAAAAGAAGGTATTCAAGGCATAGGCAAACACTACGAGAAATCAGTAATTTACAAAGGAAGGTAGCAATATATGAAGAAAAGAACAAGGAAACTATAACACATCCAAAAAAAATTAATAAGATGACATTAGTAAGTTCTAACCTATCAACAATTACTCTAAAAGTAAGTGGATTGAGTTCTCCAATCAAAATGTATAAAGTGGGTGAAGGACTTAGAGTTAGTCATATGCTGCCTACAACGGACTCATTCCAGCTTTAAGGACACATCAAAGCTTAAAATGAAGGCAAGGCAAGAGATATTCTTAGAAAGCAAAACCAAACGTGAGCAGGAATAGCTTTATTTATATCAGACAAAATAGATTTTAGACCAAAAACAGTAACAAGAGACCAAGGAGGTCATATATAATGATAAAAGGATTAATTCAGTAAGAAGATGCACCAGGACTTCCATGGTGGTCCAGTGGTTAAGAATCTACCTGCAAATGCAGAAGACATGCGTTAAATCCCTGGTCTGCGAAGATCCCATGTGCTGCAGGGCACCTAAACCTGTGCACCACAACTGTTGAGCTCTTGCTCTAGAGCCTTCAGCATGAAGTTGCAGAATGCAACTACTGAGCCTGTGTGTTGCGTCTACTGAAGCTAGTATGCCCTAGAGCCCATGCTCTGCAATAAGAGATGCCACTGCCACGAGAAACCAGCCCTGCAATTCGAGAGTATCCCCCACTTGCCATAACTAGAGAAAGCCAGCATACAGCAACAAAGACTCAGCACAGCCAAAAATAAATAAATTTAAAAATTATAAAAAAGATGTGACAATAATAAATATATGTATTATGCAACCATTACTAGAGTATCTAAATATATAGCACAAATAATAACAGATCTGAAGGGCAATATAGACAAAACCACAGTAATGGTGGGAAATTCCAATATACCACTTTCAAGAACGGATAAATATTCCACACCAAAAATCAAAAATGAAACTTTGGATTTAAATTATACTTTAGCCCAAATGTCTAACAGACATATAGAAAGCATTACATTCAACAGAACAGAATATACATTCTTCTAAGGTACACACAGAATATTTTCTAGGATAGATCAAATGTTAGGTCATAAAACATGTCTAAGCAAATTTAAGAAGACTGGAAAATTCAAAAAATGTGGAAATTAAATAAATGATACACTCCTGAACAGCCAAGAGTTAAGGAAATATCAAAAGGGAAATAAAAAATACCTTGAACCAAATGAAATGCAAATACAACATACTAGAATATATCAGATCAGATCAGATCAGTCGCTCAGTTGTGTCCGACTCTTTGCAACCCCATGAATCACAGCACTCCAGGCCTCCCTGTCCATCACCAACTCCCGGAGTTCACTCAGACTCACGTCCATCGACTCAGTGATGCCATCCAGCCATCTCATCCTCTGTTGTCCCCTTCTCCTTCTGCCCCCAATCCCTCCCAGCAGCAGAGTCTTTTCCAATGAGTCAGTCTTTGCATGAGGTGGCCAAAGTACTGGAATTTCAGCTTTAGCATCATTTCTTCCAAAGAAATCCCAGGGCTGATCTCCTTCAGAATGGACTGGTTGGATGTCCTTGCAGTCCAAGGGACTCTCAAGCGCCTTCTCCAACACCACAGTTCAAAAGCATCAATTCTTTGGTGCTCAGCCTTCTTCACAGTCCAACTCTCATATCCATACATGACCACTGCAAAAACCATAGCCTTGACTAGACGGACCTTTGTTGGCAAAGTAATGTCTCTGCTTTTCAATATGCTATCTAGGTTGGTCATAACTTTCCTTCCAAGGAGTAAGCATCTTTTAATTTCATGGCTGCAGTCACCATCTGGAGTGATTTTCGAGCCCCCAAAAATAAAGTCTGACACTGTTTCCACTGTTTCCCCATCTATTTCCCATGAAATGGTGGGACCGGATGCCATGATCTTCGTTTTCTGAATGTTGAGCTTTAAGCCAACTTTTCACTCTCCTCTTTCACTTTGATCAAGAGGCTTTTGAGTTCCTCTTCACTTTCTGCCATAAAGGTGGTGTCATCTGCGTATCTGAGGTTATTGATATTTCTCCTGGCAATCTTGATTCCAGTTTGTGTTTCTTCCAGTCCAGCGTTTCTCATGATGTACTCTGCATATAAGTTAAATAAACAGGGTGACAATGTACAGCCTTGATGAACTCTTTTTCCTATTTGGAACCAGTCTGTTGTTCCATGTCCAGTTCTAACTGTTGCTTCCTGACCTGCATACAAATTTCTCAAGAGGCAGGTCAGGTGGTCTGGTATTCCCATCTCTCTCAGAATTTTCCACAGTTTATTGTGATCCACACAGTCAAAGGCTTTGGCATAGTCAGTAAAGCAGAAATAGATGTTTTTCTGGAACTCTCTTGCTTTTTCTATGATCCAGCGGATGTTGGCAATTTGATCTCTGGTTCCTCTGCCTTTTCTAAAACCAGCTTGAACATCAGGAAGTTCACGGTTCACATATTGCTGAAGCCTGGCTTGGAGAATTTTGAGCATTACTTTACTAGCGTGTGAGATGAGTGCAATTGTGCGGTAGTTTGAGCATTCTTTGGCATTGCCTTTCTTTGGGATTGGAATGAAAACTGACCTTTTCCAGTCCTGTGGCTACTGCTGAGTTTTCCAAATTTGCTGGCATATTGAGTGCAGCACTTTCACAGCATCATCTTTCAGGATTTGGAATAGTTCAACTGGAATTCCATCACCTCCACTAACTTTGTTTGTAATGATGCTTTCTAAGGCCCACTTGACTTCACATTCCAGAATGTCTGGCTCTAGGTCAGTGATCATACCATTGTGATTATCTGGGTCGTGAAGATCTTTTTTGTACAGTTCTTCTGTATATTCTTGCCATCTCTTCTTAATATCTTCTGCTTCTGTTAGGTCCATACCATTTCTGTCCTTTATCACAGCACTAAGAAGTAAGTTATAGAAACCAATGCTTATATTAAGAAAAAAGAAAGATCTTAATTTGGACTGCTATCTTTCACCACTCACAAAAATTAACTTGAGATGAATTAAATACATTGGCAAATAATAGGTCTGATAAGGGGTTAATGTCCGAAACATATAAAGAATTCATATAATTCAATAGGAAAAATCCGCACAATCCAATTAATGATGGACAGACATTTTTCCAAAGAAGACTTACAAATAACCAACAGGTGCTTGGCATTCTTGTAGAAAATCAGTTGACTATAGATACATGGGTTTATTTCTGGGCTCTGTAATCTATTTCATTTATCTATATGTATATCCTTGTGTAAGTACCACACTGTCTTGATTACTGAAAATTTGTAGTAAGCTTTAAGATTGGAATTTGTGGTCCTCCAACTATGTTTTTCATTTTCAAGTTTTAGTGTTAAACCATATTTTACTTTTTATAATTAACTTACAATATTACATTAGCTTCAGATGTACACCATAGTGATTCAACATTTTTATACACTGTAAAATGATCATCACAATAAGTCCAGTTACTGTCACCATACAAAGATATTATGATATCACTATATTTCTCATGCTGTGCATTTCATCCCTGTGACCCATTTCTTTTGTAACTGAAAGCTTGTATTTCCTAAACTCTTATCTATTTCAGTCTTTGCCCCCACCCTCTCCTTTTCTGCTTATTGACTATGCCCAAACCTTTGACTGTGTGGATCACCAGAAACTGTAGAAAATTCTGAAAGAGATAAGAATACCAGACCACCTGACCTACCTCTTGAGAAATGTGTATGCAGGTCAGGAAGCAACAGTAGAACTGGACATGGAACAACAGACTGGTTTCAAATACATCAAGGCTGTATATTGTCACCCTGCTTATTTAATTTATAAGCAGAGCACATCATGAGAAATGCTGGGCTGGATGAAGCACAAGCTGGAATCAGGATTGCTGGGAGAAATATCAGTAACCTCAGATATGCAGATGACACCACCCTTAGGGCAGAAAGTGAAGAACAACTAAAAAGCCTATTGATGAAAGTGAAAGAGGAGAGTGAAAAAGTTGGCTTAAAGCTCAACATTCAGAAAACTAAGATCATGGCATCCGGTCCCATCACTTCATGACAAATAGATGGGGAAACAGTGTCAGACTTTATTTTTGGGGCTCCAAAATCACTGCAGATGGTGACTGAAGCCATGAAATTAAAAGACACTTACTCCTTGGAAGGTAAGTTATGACCAATCTAGACAGCAAAGTAAGGTCTTTGCCAACAAAGCCCCATCTAGTCAAGGCTATGGTTTTTCCAGTAGTCATGTATGGATGTGAGAGTTGGAATGTAAAGAAAACTGAGCACAGAAAAATTGATGCTTTTGAACTGTGGTGTTGGAGAAGACTCTTGAGAGTCCCTGGGACTGCAAGGAGATCAAACCAGTCCATCCTAATGAAGATCAGTCCTGGGTGTTCATTGGAAGGACTGATGCTGAAGCTGAAACTCCAATACTTTGGCCACCTGATGAGAAGAGCTGACTCATTTGAAAAGCCCCTGATGCTGGGAAAGATTGAGAGCAGGAGGAGAAGGGGATGACAGAGGATGAGATGGTAGGATGGCATCACCAACTCAATGGACATGAGTTTGGGTGGACTCTGGGAGTTGGTGATGGACAGGAAGCCTGGGGTGCTGCAGTCCATGGGGTTGCAAAGAGTCGGACACAACTGAGAGACTGAACTGAACGAAACTCCTTTCTTGCAATCACATGTTTATTCTCCATGAGTATGTTCTGCTTTGTTATGTTTATTCATTTGGGATTTTGGGAATTCCAAATGTAAATGAAGTCATATAATACTTGTCTTCCTCTGTTTGACTTATTTCACTAAGCATAATACCCTGTAGGTCCATTCATGCTGTTGCAAATGGCAAGATTTTATTCTTTTTTAATGGCAGAGTAAGATTCCATTGTGTATATATAAACCAGTCATCTATTGACAGACATGTAGGTTGCTTTCAAATCTTGACTTGTGTAAATAATGCAGTGAACATAGTAGGGGTTCATATAGTTTTTGAATTAGTGTTTTCATTTTCTTTGATATTTACCCAGAAGTGGAATTGATGTATCATATGGTACTTCTATTTTTAATTTTTTTGAGAAACCTCTATATTGTTTTCCATAAAGTATGCACCAATTTACATTTCTACCAACAGTGCACAAGGGTTCCTTTTCCTCCAAATCCTTGCCAACACCTATGATTCGTTGCACTTTTGATAACAGCCATTCTGGCAGTAGTGAAGTGATACCTCATTGTGGTTTTGATTTGCAGTTTCCTAATAATTAGTGACACTGATCATTTTTTTCATGTGTCTGTTGGTCATCTCTGTCTCTGCTGTTGATGCTTCTCACAAATTTTGAAAGTTATATTTTCATTTTCACTTAGTTCAAAGTATTTTTTATTTTCTCTTGAGTCCTGTTATTTGACCAATGGATTATTTAGAAATGCATTGTTTAATTTCCAGATATTTGTGAATTTTCCAGCTATCTTTCTATTACTTATTTCTAGTTCTATTTCATTGTGGTACAAGAACATCCTTTGTATGATTTCTATCTTTCTACATCTCTTAAAGTTTTTTTTGTAGGCCAGAATGTGGTCTATCATGATGAGTGTACACGTGAAGTTGAGAAGAATGTGTATTCTGCTGTCATTTGGAGGAATGTACTATAAATATCAATTAGATGTAATTGATAGTGTTGCTCTATATCCTTATTGTTTTTCTGCTTTTATTACTAACAGAAGGTTATTGAAGGCCATGTTTAAATAAAGTGAATTTGTCTATCAGGTTTTGTCACATATTTTGACATCTTCTTGTTAGTTGTATACACATTTAATATTGTTATGTTTTATCTGAAAATTTATCATTGTGTACTGCCTTTATTATTATGCAATGCTCCTCTTTAACCCTGATAACCTTTCTTGTTTCAAAGTCTGTTTTATCAGGTATTAGTACAGATACTTTAGCTTTATTTTGAGCTGCTCTGTTCCTTTACTATTAACTTAATAAAGGCTTCATCTTTAAAGTGGGATTCACTTTTTTCAGGGAATGATATTTTAAGATGATTTTTTTTTTGCCATGATTCACCACTGATTCCTCCAAGACGGTACAATCTTCTTCAACAGTGACCAGGATGCGCATGATTGCCAGACTAAAGATGTCTTCAGGGAGATAGCCTTTAGGTTCATCTGTCTTCATAGTGAGCATGTCTAGTGTTAGAATGATGCTTTCTGGAATTTTCCAAGTTGGTTTCTTGTAAACAGCATACAGTTAGGTCTTTTTTCACTCTGATAGTCTTTCTTTTAATTGGCATGTTTAGAGGATTCACATTTCAAGTGATTATTGATATAGTTATATTAATATCTACCATGTTTTTAACTGTTTTCTATTCATTGCATTTATTTTTTGTTTTTTCTTTGCTCCTTTCTTTTTTGCCCTCTCTTGTTTTAATTGAAAGAACATTTTATATGGATCCATTTAACATCTCCTCTGTTAACAATTATTCTGTGTAAAAACTGTAATGAAATTTACAATATACATTTTTAACTAGTCTAAGCCCCTTTCAGATAACACTATGCCACTTCACATGGGCAGATGCTATAAAACAGAGTACTTCTAATTCCTCCCTCTCATCCTTTGTGACACTGCTGTCATTCATTTATCCACATGCTATAATGATCTGCTGCTGCTGCTGCTGCTAAGTTGCTTCAGTCGTGTCCGACTCTTTATAATCCCATGGACTGCAGCCTACGAGGCTCCCCATCCATGGGATTCTCCAGGCAAGAGTACTGGAGTGGGTTGCCATTGCCTCCTCGGAATGATCTATTACCTTGTTACTATTATTGCTTTAAAAAGTTATACTGTAAATCAACTAAGATTAACAAATTTTTATTTTACTTTTATTTATTCCCTAATTCTATTCCTTTTTTTTTTTAAAAACAAAGCAGGTTTCTGAGCTGCCTTATTTTTCTTCTGCCTACAGAACATTCTTTTTGGTTAAAATAATTTTCTTATAATATTGCTTACCAATACAAAATTAACACTATATAAAAATTTCTTAATCTCATGATATTGTTACCATTATAAAATCCAAACCAATTTTGAAATCAAAACACAGTATAAAATAGAATTTAAAAATTAGCAATATTAATTCAATATGCTAGATTTTATTTCACTAAAATCACCATTAGTAAGAATATATAGTACTGATTGCTTGTGGTATGGGCTCCTTTGAGTTTGACATGCCTACAGTCTATTTTATTTAAAAGCTTTTTTACTATTAAAAATTTCAAACACACGCAAAAGTGGAAAGATTAGTGTAATAAATCCTCAGGAATCTATCAGCTTCAAGAATTATCAACACATGACCAACCTCATCACATCTACAGCATGCTATTGTCCCCTCTCCTTTTTTCGGAATACAGTAGGTCTTTATTGGTTATTTATTTTAAATATAGCAGTGTGCACATATAAATCCCAAATTTCCTAACTATCCACCAACAGAAGAATGGAAAAAGTTGTGGTACATATAAACAATGGAATATGACTCAGCCATTCAAAAGAATGAAATAATACCATTTGGTATTATTCACTGGATGAACCTAGAAATTGTCATACTGAGTAATGTCAGATAGAGAAAGGGAAATATTGCATGATAGTGCTTTATGCAGAAATGTAGAAAAATTATACAAATGAACTTATTTATAAAACAGAAACAGACTCAGAGACTTAAAGAACAAATTTCTTGTTACCAGGAAGGAAGGGTGGAGGGAAGGGATAGTTACAGAATTTTTAAAACATTTCTTCTGGTGATGAATTCTCTTGTTGGTATGGGTTTTGTGTTTTGTTTTGATTTTGTCTGAGAAAGTCTTTATTTATCCCTTAGTTTTGGAGAGTAAGTTCAGTGGGTATAGAATTCTGGGTTGGTGTTTTTTATTTTTTTTCCCCCCAACACTTTAAATATTTCACTCCACTTTCTTCTTCTTTGCATGGTTTCTGACAAGAAGTCTATTCTAATTCTTATCCCTGTTGTCCTATTAGATAATGTATTATTTTTTTCCAAAGATTATTTTAAGATTATCCTTTTTGGTTTTGGTTTCTGAAGTTTTAATATGATTCACAGTTATATATTTGGGAATTTGGGGTTGTTGTTTAGTTTTATTATTTCTCCTTCTTGATGTTCTCTGAGCTTCCTGGATCTGTAGTTTGTCTGGCATTAATTTTGAAAAAGTCTTAATCATTACTGCTGTACATATTCTTTTGTTTGTTCTCACTTTCTTCTCCCTCTGATATTCTAATTACATGCCTATTACCCCTTTGGGGATTGTTCTACAGCTCTTAAATGTTATATTCCGATTTGCTTGTCTTCCTTTTTTTCTGTTTGCATTTCAGGTTGAGAATTTTCTACTGACATATATTCAAGATCACTGATTCTTTTTTTTTAGTCATGCTGAGTCTACTGATGAGTCCATCAAAGGTATTCTTCATTTCTGTTACTGTTTTTTTTTTCTTTTAATTTTTACAACTTCTGTTTGATTCTTTATTAGAATTTCTATCACTTTGTGGTATCCTCCACCTGTTTTTGCGTGTAGTCTACCTTTTCCATTATAGCACTGAATAATAATCATAGTTATTTAAATTCCCTGTCTGATAATTCCAATATGTATTTCACAGCTGAATCCGATTCTGCTGATTTGTCTCTTTAGACTCTGTCTTTTCTTGCCTTTAGAGGATTAATTTTAAACTGGTTAGAAAGTCAGATGTTTTAAACATTTCCTGTAGACACTGGTGCCAGAGACTTTGCCTGCAGTGTCTATTTTGTCTCACCTGTTGACTTTGGGCTTCCCTCAGTAGTTCTCTTCAGAAAATTGTATCTTTCCTCTCTTTCAGCTGTGGTCCCATAGTTGTTACAGTGCAGTTCAGTCCCATCAGTGTGGCCTAGGGGAGGGGGAGCATGTTACCATCATCTGATTGCATCTCAGTCTTTCAGTAGGTCTATGTCTTCAGGCTGTGATCTTTACAAGTGTTTCTTCATTTTTTTTTCCTTAAAAAAAATTTTTTTTTTATTATTTTTTTTTGCTTTACAATATTGTATTGGTTTTGCATCAACATGCATCTGCCATGGGTGTACACGTGTTCCTAATCCTGAACCCTCCTCCCACCTCCCTCCCCATACCATCCCTCTGGGTCATCCCAGTGCACCAGCCCCAAGCTTCCTGTATCCTACATTGAACCTGGACTGGCGATTCGTTTCTTATATGATATTATACATGTTTTAATGCCATTCTCCCAAATCATCCCCCCCCACCACAGAGTCCAAAAAACTGTTCTATATATCTGTGTCTCTTTTGCTGTCTCACATACAGGGTTGTCGTTACCATCTTTCTAAATTCCATATATATGCGTTAGCATACTGTATTGGTGCTTTTCTTTCTGGCTTACTTCACTCTGTATAATAGGCTCCAGTTTCATCCACCTCATTAGAACTGATTCAAATGTATTCTTTTTAATGGCTGAGTAATACTCCATTGTGTATATATACCACAGCTTTCTTATCCATTCATCTGCTGATGGACATCTAGGTTGCTTCCATGTCCTGGCTATTATAAACAGTGCTGCGATGAACACTGGGGTACACGTGTCTCTTTCAATTCTGGTTTCCTTGGTGTGCATGCCCAGCAGTGGGATTGCTGGGTCATATGGCAGTTCTACTTCCAGTTTTTTAAGGAATCTCCATGCTGTTCTCCATAGTGCCTGTACTAGTTTGCATTCCCACCAACAGTGTAAGAGAGTTCCCTTTTCTCCACATCCTCTCCAGCATTTATTGCTTGTAGACTTTTGGATCACAGCCATTCTGGCTGGTGTGAAATGGTACCTCATGGTGGTTTTGATTTGCATTTCTCTGATAATGAGTGATGTTGAGCATCTTTTCATGTGTTTGTTAGCCATTTGTATGTCTTCTTTGGAGAAATGTCTATTTAGTTCTTTGGCCCATTTTTTGATTGGGTCATTTATTTTTCTGGAATTGAGCTGCAGGAGTTGCTTGTATATTTTTGAGATTAATTGTTTGTCAGTTGCTTCATTTGTTATTATTTTCTCCCATTCTGAAGGCTGTACAAGTGTTTCTTCAGTGATATGGCTTTCCCATCCTATTTTCCACTTCTTTTCTTGGTTTCTGCTTTCCGAGTCTATTTTATTGAAGACCTCATGCCTGTTGATTATGCTTTTTTCCTCAAATTAAGTGAGACAGGAAAGCTAAAGGAGACTGAAGTATTATAGAAGGAATGCCTTTCCCAGCTGTTATAAGGCTCTGACAATATACTTTCACCTGGAGAGTGGGTCTTTGCCATGGAGAAGATACCAGGCATATTTTACAATGATCACTCTTTACCTTACCTTGTCAGAGCCACAAAGAATCTTTTGAGAATCTGATGGTGTTCCTGAAAGCAAAAGCCACAAAAGTGTACTGGCCTTCAGTAGTTTCTCATTACAAATGTGTGTGCTCAGTGACTCAGTCGTGTCCAACTATTTGTGACCCCATGGACTGTAGCCTGTCAAGCTCCTCCATCCATGGGATTCTCCAGACAAGAATACTGGAGTGTGTAGTCATTCTCTTCTCCAGTTTCTTGTTACACACCAGTCCATTAGTCCACATAGCCTCTAGAAATTCATCAAAATGACCAGTTATTTGTTTTTACCATTTTCTGACTCCAGCAGTTTCTGCCTCAGATAAGCATTGTTGTTGTTGTTTAGTCACTAAGTCGTGTCTGACTATTTGTGACCCATGGACTATAGCACACCAGGCTCCTCAGTCCTCCATCTATCTCCTGGAGTTTGCTCAAATTCATATCCATCAAGTCAGTGATGCTATCTAATCAATTTATCCTCTGCCTCCCCCTTTTATTTTTGCCTTAAATTTTTCCCAGCATCAGGGACTTTCCCAATGAGTCAACTCTTTCCATCAAGTGGCCAAAGTATTGCAGCTTCAGTTTCAGAATCAGGGCTTCCAGTGAACATTCAGGATTGATTTCCTTTAGGATTTACTGGTTTGATTTCTTTTCTGTCCAAGGAACTCTCAGGAGTCTTCTCCAGCACCACAGTTCAAAAGCATCAACTCTTCAGTACTCAACCTTCTTTATGGTCCAACTCTCATATCCATATATGGCTACAGGAAAAACCATAGCTTTGACTATAAGGACCTACCTTTCTTGGCAAAATGTCTGCATTTTAATACTCTGTCTAGGTTTGTCATAGCTTTTCTTCCAAGGAGCAAACATCTTTTAATTTCATGGCTGCAGTCACCACCTGCAGTGATTTTGGAGCCCAAGAAAATAAAGTCTGTCACTGTTTCCATTATTTCCACTCTATTTGCCATGACATGATGGGACTGGATGCCATGATCTTGGTTTTTTGAATGTTGAGTTTCAAGTCAACTTTTTCACTCTCCTCTTTCACCTTTATCAAGAGGCTCTTTAGTTCCTCTTTGTTTTCTGCCATTAGAGTGGTATCCCTTGCACATGTGAGTTTGTTGATATTTCTCTTGGCAATCTTGATTCCAGTGTGTGATTCATCCAGCCTGGCATGTCTCATGATATACTGTGCATGTGAATTAAATAAGCAAGAGTGACAATGTACAGCCTTGATGTATTCCTTTCCCAATTTTGAACCAGTCCATTGTTCCATGGCTGGTTCTAACTGTCGCTTTTTGATCTGTACACAGGTTTCTCAGGATACACGTAAGGTGGTCTTGTATTTCCATCTCTTTAAGAAGTTTTCACAGTTTATTGTGATCTACACAGTCAAAGGCTTTAGCATAGTCAATGAAGCAGAAGTAGACGTTTTTCTGGAATTCCCTTGTTTTTTCTATGATCCAGAGGATGTTGGCACTTTGATCTCCGGTTCCTCTGCCTTTTCTAATTCCAGCTTCTTCATCTGGAAGTTCTCATTTCACGTACTGCTGAAGCATAGCTTGAAGGATTTTGAGTGTTACCTTGCTAGCATGTGAAATGAGAACAATTGTATGGTAGTTTGAACATTCTTTGGCATTGACTTTATTTAGGATTGAAATGAAAACTGACTTTTTCTAGTCCTGTGACTACTGCTGAGTTTTCCAAATTTGCTGGCATATTGAGTGCAGCACTTTAACAGCATCATCTTTTAGGATTTGAAATAGCTCAGCTGGAACTCCATCACTTCCACTAGCTTTGTTTGTAGTAATGCTTCCTAAGGCCCACTGTTTCGGTCCTTTATCATGCCCATCTTTGTATGAAATGTTCCTTTGGTATCTCCAATTTTCTTGAAGAGATCTCTAGTCTTTCCCATTCTATTGTTTTCTTCTATTTCTTTGCATTGTTCACGTAAGTCTCCTTAAGGTAAGTATATCTCATCTTTTTCTCTCTGGTTATACTGTCTCTCTGGGCTTCCCAGGTGACACTAGTGGTAAAGAATCTGCCTGCCAATGCAGGGGACATAAGAGAGGCAGGTTTGATCCCTAAGTAGGGAACATCCCCTGGAGGAGGGCATGGCAATCCACTCCAGTACTCTTGCCTATAGAATTCCAGGGGCTAAGGAGCCAAGAGTTGGACATGACTGAAGCGACTGAGCACACATGCATAAGAAGTCAATCACTGTGACCACTGGGAGCATGAGTCAGAACTACTAAAAATGACTGAAACTTTATTCAAACAATGTCTTAAAAAAATTAAGCACGAAAAACTATTATCTCCTAAGAAATAGTCACTAGCTTCCTAATAGTGTAGTCAGCAGCCTTCTCTTTAATTAGAGGAAGGCAGTGAGTAAGGAAACTTTCCTGGAGATAAGGAAACATCAGTGGTCATAGTTGACTGTGATTATCAAAATAATATGAAAATTAATCTAGTAACACTGAAACCTGCATGTATCACTGAAAGACAGAAGTGCATCCAAAATGTATCCAAATAGGCCATGCCTCCTCCAACACAAAGATGACTAAATGGCAACTCCATGTGACCACAAAACTCCAAAGAGCTGCTGAAACACATTATCAAGCATAAAATCTAGATAAATTGATGTATTTATTAGAGCCAAGAAATATTTAACTTGGTGTGTTACTGAGGTCCAGCCCCAGTTGGATCCAGGGATATCCTCAGGAGGACAGCGTTGGCGAAAGGATAGTTAAAAGGAGAAAGAGACAGAGGTTTGATCTGACTGGTTTACGTGGGAAACCAATAAAGTTCGTGACACCGAACTTGCTCTGACCACGAAGGCTGCAGGCGCCCTCTCGAATAGCTGAAGGTGCCCTACCTTAAGCACTTTCTTGAGTGGGTCTTAGAAGCCCAGGCAGGTAAGTGGTCTCAGAGAGCCCCCATGCTCCAAATCAGTCATTCTGAAGGAAGAACAGAGAAGAAAAGGAGAGAAATGGAAGCAAGAATGACACGGGGAGACCAAGCCAGATGAGCAAGGCCCATAGCTTCATTTTCAAAAGGAGCTTTTAGACCCTAAGTTGTACATAGAGGATAATAGCGGGTGTAAAGTCATGCAAAGTCAGCAGTCTTTGATCCTTATCGAGACCAGGCTTTCTTTTCTGCAAACTTATTATATACAAATGCTTTAGGTGATTTACATCATCTTCTGGGCAGAAGGCCTATTAACATTTTATGACTCTTTGTTCCAATAAAGGTTAGTTAACCAGAAAACTTGTTTTTTCTAAGAGTAATTATTTTAAAGTTTGGCGCCGTCCTTCGAAAGTGTTAGATAAAGTTGCATTCCTATAGGGCAAAGGTGCAGTGGGCTCACAACAAGGAAAGAATTTATTACCTTAAGGGTCTAAAGTTGTTAACACCAAGGCCACTACTTGTTTTTTCTATATACCAACTATATTAATTAATATACTCCCAAGGATACAATACAGGGGATGTGGAAACTTGGCAGCAAGCATTAGCTCAACAACAAAATCTTCTACTAGTTCTATTCTAACAATTTCTAACTCCACGAGAGGCTCTATACTATTTGAATATCTTAAGCTTCCCATGCCTCTCGAGCTTGGGAGGCTGTAAACAATCGTATGCGTAGCTGTAGGAGTTTGAATAAACCTGTCAGGCAAATTAGAGAGCCATCTGAGGGGTTTGGATTGAAACACTCCTATTATGCCCAGGAGGCTAATTAACTAGAGCTTTAAGTTGATTTTCTTCAGAGAAAGGTGGTCGGGGATAGCCCCCCATTAATGTCAGAGGAGTTGGTGAAAGTCGTAGAGTAGTAAAACAGACAGATTCTGGTTTTGGGGTAGACTCTCAGGCAGATTCAGGGGGGCCCTCGAGTCCTGACTCGCCTTTGCATATCAGGCCTCTCCGCATGACTTTTTTCGTGGGTGGGAACTCCCATGCTGGCTCCCAGCAGTGTGTGGTATGAATTATAATTGTATTTGTATGTTAATATCCCTTCTTAAATTTGAACTAATTTCTTGGTATCTCATCATCTCCGCTCCAGAGAAATGTAGTGCTGTGCTCACCTAACTGACACAAGCTGGTTCTCTATTGGGAGATACAAATTAGCTTAGAAGTCGTGGATTACCCATTAACTGTGATATGGGGGGTGGTGGTGGGGATGTCTTGTAGAGTAAAAGTTTGGGCATTGGGTGGATGATACTGTGTATAACTTTTTAAAATCAATAGAGTCCTTTTGAGGATGCTGCCTCAATTTAAAAGGGATGTTTTATCCAAACTTGGCATCCAAATAATCATTTCTCTCTCTTGCTCTAAATAACAGCTTTATTGAGGTATAGTACATATATCCTAAAACTGATCTACCCTTTTAAACTATACAATGCAGTGCTTTTTTTTTTAAATATTCACAAAATTATACAACCTTCACTTTCTTATTTCAAAACATTTTAATCATCTTAAAAAGAAACTTCATACTCATTTGATTCCCCATTCTCACCCAACCCTATGCCTGCAGAGCCTGGCAACTATGAACATATTTTCTGTATCTCTGAATTTGCATATTCTGGACATTTTATATACATGGAATCATATAACATGCAGCCTTTGGACTGGGTTTCTCTAACCTAGTGTGATGCTTTCAAGGAACCATTTCTCTCTGGCATTGATCTATCTGCTGGGCAGTTTTACAAGATGTTTCTGCCTTGACCCTGGACCCTGTGTGCTCTCCATTTATGTGTAAACTTCTATGACATGTGCTTAAATAATTCCTGTCAACTTCAAGTCTTCCTAGCCCCTACCTACTGGCCATTCTTCTGGCTGTGTCCAGCTGGGGCCCAACTCTACCTATCTGACACTACAGAGAAAAATCTCGGATGTCATGCCCTCCTAGGTATGTGCAGAAACTCCATGGGAATGAGTTAATCTGCTACTCCCTGTGGTTTTTCAAGAAATGCAATAGATATGTAAAAATGTATTTGGAATTTAAATTGCCAATGAAAGCTCTTTGAGATTTCATTAGCTTGGAAATGTTTTCCAAACAATGTTTATAGTTTGATTGGTATAACAGTAATACACATATCTTTGCTTTGCCAAATGATTAAAATACTTCACATAGCTTATTAAAAAATGTCAGACAACTGATGAAGTTAAAGAGTAAATAAAGTAAATATGAAAATAAGTTGCAAATCATCTATCCAGTTGCTTTGTAATTAACCATTCCCTCCTTCAGAAATAAGGATGATTCTTTTATTTCCTACTTTTTGTATTATCCTCTTCTTCCCCTGCATCAAGTATTATTTAAGGATCATGCTTTCTCTTTTTTAATCCAACATACTAGTTTTTATTTTGTTTCTATTTTTCAACTTTGATGGTATAAAAGCAACTTTTAAAGGGGAAATAGCCATCCATAATCCTCCACACATCTATTAAAAATATTGCTATTTTTTTCTATTCATTTTTTAACTCTTTTTCCAGAAAACATATATATATTTTTTACTAATTGCCTGAAATAACTCCATAATACATTTCCCCCTATATTTTTGTAGGACAATTTTAAGAAACCCCCATCAAGTTTCTTTCAGGTTCCTTTTAGGTCTTTTGTAGGTTTATACCTACAAATTCAGGAATCTAATATGTTGGGGTCCTTCAATGGACTGGAACCTGGTGGTCCAGAGTTGATGATAAGAAAGTGAAAGAGAGAGCTGGAGGGAGGGCGAGAGAGAGAGAGAGAGAAAGAAAGACATGGGGACCCAAGCTCTGATGGAGCAAAGGTGCTTTAATGATCTTTCTGTGACTATATATAGGCTGTTGTACAAGAAATTTCTTTCAACAATGATAAAGATCAGAAAACCAAACATACAGCAACCGTTACCAAGGGAACAAGGGATTAATAATGGTCATAAGGTCAGGAGACAATCCATATCTCAAGAAAGAGGATCGAGACTAAGCAGTTTTGTCGTAAGGAGAATGTTTACTGAAGGAGATTCAAGCCTGTCTCATTCTATGACCTCAGTCCTGGGAGCGGTGTGCCGTTCCACTAGTTTCTGACAAGAGAAACTGATAAGGAACAGAGGATTTATGAGAAGCAGCACGTAGGAATCCTCCTGTTAAACATTCCCTGACATGAATAAATTCTATTTCACAGGATTACTATAACAAAATTTACACATGGGCCTTTCTATAAAGCATCTCACAGCATATCACCTGGCTTTATCAGAAAGTACAAACAAGAGGATAAGAAAGAATGCCAACAGGAGAACATGCTCCCTTTTTCCTTTTTTACAGATATACTTTCTCATACTTATAACTTAGGTTGCATAACTTTTTGTGTCTTTATTTTTCCACTTTATCCAGTTATTTTAACTTATCCCATGTATAACACTATTACTTTCAAAGCTTAATAACAGATTTTTCTATATTTTACACACAAATTTTTCAATTTTGGGCTAATATAGTTGTTTCAAATTTTTCAAAAGTATGATATGAGTAATGGCCATGTTGAAACTACCTAGTAGAAGAAATGAAGCAGTCTTTGACCATGGTCAGGCCCTGTACACTGAGTTTGAGATTCTCCACCAAAAAAGGGGAACTAAGACTACCCTGGGTTTAGGACCTAGATGTAGTAGGGCAGGAGATACAGGGGAAGGTCAAGACATCTATCTAATGTCGCAGTTGAAATGTTTGAGTCCCTTATCAGATCCTGGGGCTGCATCAGAGGAAAGCGCTAGATAAGATCATCTCTCTTCTGCTACCCACTTTCTTCCTGGTGATTCCTTCCAAGAAGTAGCCTTTAACTTGGAGTGACTGGGTGGCTGCTTGAGGGTTAAACCATTTAGAGGTCATTCTTTCTAAGGGGTAGAATAACTGGTTCATCTGCAAACTCTTTCTTTAGGGAAGAAGCACCATGGTTCTCAGAAAACTTCGATTTAATAGCACTGGTAGAAATGGGGCAGGAACAGAACCAGTGACAGTTATCTTCTTGTTATCTTCTTCAGCCAATGTATCATCTCTTTTCCAACTCTGCCTGACTTCAAACTTCCTCCTGGATTCCCCAATTTCAGGCAGGCCCCACCATCCACCTTGTTACCCAAATTGCACACCTGGATGTCCACTTGACACTGTCCTTTTCTGATCAAATATTTTCTTATGCACATATGAACACTGCAATAAATAGAGAATCGAATCCATGTCTAAATATTGTCAAGTAGTTGAAGGAATTACTGAATAAGTGGAGTCAGAGTTATCAAAGATTTTTCTATATGCAGATGGCCAATAGGCACGTGAAAAGATGCTCATCATTGCTAATTACTAGAGAAATACAAATAAAAACTACAATGAAGTACCATTCACATCAGTCAGAATGGCCATCATTAAAAAAGTCTAATAAATGTTTGAGGGGAATGTGGAGAAAAGGGAACACTCTTATGCTGTTGGTAGGAATGTAAGTTGGTGTATCCATGATGGAAAACAGCATGGAGTTTCCTCAAAAAAGCTAAGAACAGAGTTGCCATATGACTCAGCAATCCCACTTTTGGGCATGTGTCCAGACAAAACTATAATTTGAAAAGATGTATGCACTCCTATGTTCATAGCTGCACTATTTACAACAGCGAAGATATGGAAACAGCCTAAATATTCATTAACAGATGAATGGATAAAAAAGATACGCTCTGCGTGTGTGTGTGTGTGTGTGTGTGTGTGTATATATATTACTCAGCCATAAAAAGAATGAAATAATGCCATTTACAGCAACATGAGCTTATCATACTAAGTGAAGGAAGTCAGAAAGGGAAAGAGAAATACCATATGATATCACTTATATCTGGAGTATAAAATACAACACAAATGAACATATCTATGAAACAGAAACAGACTCAAACAGAGAACAGACTTGTGGTTGTCAAGGGGGAGGCAGGTTGGGGGAGGGAAGGATTAAGAGTTTGAGATTAGCAGACACAAATTATTATATATAGGGTGGATAAACAAGATCCTACCATACATTGCCGGGAACTACACGTAATATTCTGTGATAAACTAATTGAAAATAATGTGAAAAAGAATATATACATATATGTGTATAACTATAAATTTGTTGTACAGCAGAAATTAATGCAAATCTGTAAATCAACTATACTTCAATAATGTTAAAAAACATTTAAAAAAGATTCTGTGTGCAGAATGTGGAAAACTGGAGCTATATCTGAACATATTTATTACTAGACACTTCTGTGTATATTGTTTCAATTAAAATAATTCTGATCAAACATGATTTACTTCAGATTGCTTGTGCTTGGCATACAAGAAGAGTTTAATCGAACTGATATAGTTTTAACATGAGGTCCACAACCACTAGCAAATTTTTTGTTATTTCTTACAGAAGACAATGAGTCAAGCAGGCAGAATGCTCTTTTGCTGTGTTCAAAACTTTAAAATTAAAAAAAAATTCTAATGTTTGTTTCTTTAACAAATAGATAACAAGGGGAAAAAGTAGGAGAAGGTGAACTGCAGAAAACCAGAGGGACTTAAGAGACATATGAGAAATGTTTGGATCTTCATGTAAGTAAACAAAAGGTTAAAAAAGTCTGAGACAGACAAGGGCATCTGCACTATAAACTATAACATTAATATTATAACTTAATAATATTAAAGAATTAATGTTGTTTTTTAGATGTGCATTGTGTTTTCATGTTTTAAAAAAGAGTCAGAGAAAGACAAATACAGAATGAGATCACTTATATGTGGACCCTAAAAAATTTGAACTTGTGGAAACAGAGGAGAATGGTGGTTGCCAGGGGCTGAGGAGTGGGAGTGAGGGGAATGCGGAGATATTGGACAAAGGGTATAAACTTCCAGTTACAAGATGAGTAAGTTCTGGGGATCCAAGGTATAGCGTAGTGACTATAGTTAACAATGCTTTATTATATACTTAAAATTGCCAGGAGAGTCGACCTTAATGGCTCTCACCACCACCACCTTCAAAAAAAAAAAAAAAAAAGGTAATTATGTGAGGTGATGGATGTGTTAACTAACTTTATTTTGGTAATCTTTTCATAATATATATGTATCAAATAATCATATTGTACATTTTAAACTTACACACTATTATATAGGGCTCATCCTAAAAGTGTTGCTGGACCGAGCGTAGTGAGAAATGAGAGGAGAGAAGACAAAATCAAGAATCCAGAGTCAGGCTTTGGATACAGCTTCTGTGATAGCCAGTGGTCCTTTTGTTTCAGATCTCCTATTGTTGGTGACATTACTTTGCACAACTTCATCACCTCTGTGGAATCCACTCTGCTGCTAAGTTGCTAAGTCGCTTCAGTCGTGTCCGACTCTTTTTGACCCCATGGACTGCAGCCTACCAGGCTCCTCTGTCCATGGGATTTTCCAGGCAAGAGTACTGGAGTGGGTTGCCATTGCCTTCTCCTGTAACTGCATAGTGATACACCAGTTCAACTTACTGCTATGGGGGAAAAACACCATTTAATGAGACATGAAGACAAAGCACAAACCCGACTAAGGGGACACACGCTGTGGACCACAGCACTGCTATGACCAGAGCAAGTAGGGGGACGGGGGAGGGGAGATGGATGGGTAAACTACAGCCTCGGGGGCTGGGGCAGGGGGACTGGATTGACGATGACTAAGCAGACAACAGGATGAGATAGGAAATCAAAACCAATGATGAAAGCAGACACACCGTCAGAGAACTCCAACAGCAAGGAAAACATACAGAACTGCTCTATTACAAATATTCGGAAAGAAATCAAGCATGAAACCACAGAGAAATCATCAAAGAATTTTAAATATCACCTAATTAGCCAATGATGTGAATTATAAAAACAGTGTGTCAAAAGACCACAAAATGGACTAGTTACCACTTCACAGGCTCTTGCCCATTATGATTGTTTGCTCATACTATGCACCCACACAGAGCATTTCTCACGGAGGCTGTCCCCATTCATGACCACATTCCAATTTTTCTGGTACAGAAAGCTTTATTCACTGGTGATTAAAACCTGATTCACTAATGAGTCTCACACCAAAGTAGGTCATATCTTACAAAAGGTCTGCAAATTTCCTTATTTCCAAGAACTGGATAGTTAGTTTTTTCTTGACCAGGTTTAGAACAGCTTATCATGTATGCAAGAGTCCTTTTTTGGGGAATTTCTATTTTAGTAAGTGCTAAGCTACCTGGTAGAATCTATGGTTTCTTTCTTTTAGACGTATCCCTGGAATGTGCCACTCAGGGCTCAAGATTCTTTGCTAAAAAATGGCTGGAGAGGAATTCTATAGATATGAATCTCAAAGGCTTAACTTTCTTAATATTTATTAGTGCTTTATGTTAATACATACCTGTAACTTTTCTCAATTTTAATTTTAACATATACTCATCAGCTGCAAACTTGGCTGTAGTAAGCACCTGATGAGGTCAACAAAGTGAGGACTCATTACTATCAGTTGTGTTGTTGCTGTTTTTTTTTTTTTAACTTTATTTTTAAAAGTTTTAGATTTACAGAAAAATGTTACTGCTATTTTATGTAGGTTAGCTACATAGAATCCTTGTGTTAAGGGTACAGGGGACCCTGGTTATCCTCTTAGAATCAACCACTCAGTCCTGACCCTTTCACCATTTCCTAACCTATCAGTTCAGTTCAGTCGCTCAGTTGTGTCTGACTCTTTGCAACCCCATGAATCACAGCACGTCAGGCCTCCCTGTCCATCACCAAATCCTGGAGTTCACTCAGACTCACATCCATCGAGTCAGTGATGCCATCCAGCCATCTCATCCTCTGTCGTCCCCCTCTCCTCCTGCCCCCAATCCCTCCCAGAAGCAGAGTCTTTTCCAATGAGTCAACTCTTCGCATGAGGTGGCCAAAGTGCTGGAGTTTCAGCTTTAGCATCATTTCTTCCAAAGAAATCCCAGGGCTGATCTCCTTCAGAATGGACTGGTTGGATGTCCTTGCAGTCCAAGGGACTCTCAAGAGTCTTCTCCAACACCACAGTTCAAAAGCATCAATTCTTCGGTGCTCAGCCTTCTTCACAGTCCAACTCTCACATCCATACATGACCACTGGAAAAACCATAGCCTTGACTAGACGAACCTTTGTTGGCAAAGTAATGTCTCTGCTTTTGAATATGCTATCTAGGTCAGTCATAACTTTCCTTCCAAGGAGTAAGCTTCTTTTAATTTCATGGCTGCAGTCACCATCTGCAGTGATTTTGGAGCCCAAAAAATAAAGTCTGACACTGTTTCCACTGTTTCCCCATCTATTTGCCATGAAGTGATGGGACCAGATGCCATGATCTTCATTTTCTGAATGTTGAGTTTTAAGCCAACTTTTTCACTCTCCTCTTTCACCTTCATCAAGAGGCTTTTTAGTTCCTCTTCACTTTCTGCCATAAGGGTGGTGTCATCTGCATATCTGAGGTTATTGATATTTCTCCCAGCAATCTTGATTACAGCTTGTGCTTCTTCCAGCCCAGCGTTTCTCATGATGTACTCTGCATAGAAGTTAAATAAGCAGGGTGACAATATGCAGCCTTGACGTACTCCTTTTCCTATTTGGAACCAGTCTGTTGTTCCATGTCCAGTTCTAACTGTTGCTTCCTGACCTGCATACAAATTTCTCAAGAGGCAGGTCAGGTGGTCTGGTATTCCCATCTCTTTCAGAATAACACTGGCCAAATCACTTTGGATTTTTTGACTAGAAAATTGCACTAAGTTGGCTCAGACGGTAAAGTGTTTGCCTGCAGGCAATGCGGGAGACCCAGGTTCGATTCCTGGGTTGGGAAGGTCCCCTGGAGAAGGAAATGGAAATCCACTCTAGCACTCTTGCCTGGAAAATCCCATGGATGAAGGAGCCTGATAGGCTACAGTCATGGGGTAGCAAAGAGTCGGACACGACTGAGCTACTTCACTTTCACTTTCAAGCAGGGGTCCAGTACCCGAAAACCAGACTTAGGGAGGAGGGAGTGGAGGGAAGCCAAGATACTAGACATGACTCATTGGATATAACCTGACCATCAGTAACAGTCAGTTTTTGAGGCCAGCCAAAGGGGCCAGTTACTGTGTAACAAAAAGATGCGTAAAACTAGAAATCACAAAATTCCTAGAAGAAAAACATAGGCAGAATACTGTATAACATAAATTGTAAAAATACTCTTTTGGGTCTGTCTAGTAAAGCAAAGGACATAAAAGCAAAAATAACACATGGGACCTAATTAAGTTTAAAAGTTTTTGTACAGCAAAGGAAACCATTGACAAAATAAAAAGACAATCTATAGAATGGAAGAAAATATACACAAGTGAGGTGACCAATAAAGGTTAAACACAAAATATATAAACAGCTCATACAACTCAATATCAAAAACAAAAAGCAAACAATTTGATTTTTAAAATGGGCAGAAGACCTGAATAGACATTTTTCCAAAGAAGACATATCGATGGTCAACAGGCAAGTGAAAAGATGCTAACCACTGTTAATCTTCAGAGGAATGCAAATTAAAACTACAAAGAGATAATCACATCACATCTGTCAGAATGATTATCATCAAAAAGAACACAAGTAATAAATGTTGGTGAGAATGTGAAGAAAAGGGAATCCTCATATATTGTTGGTGGAAACATAAATCAGTGCAACCACTGTGAAAAATGCTATAGAGGTTTCTCAAAAAGCTAAAAATAGAACTACCACATGAGCCAGCAATTGTACTCCTGGGTATATATACAAAAAAAGAAAAGAAAACATTAATCTGAAAAGATACATGCACCCCAATGTTCATAGCACATTATCTACAATTGCCAAGATATGGAAGCAACCTAAACTTCCATCGATGAAGAATGGATAAAGATGCAGTATACACACACACAACAGAATATTACTTACCCAGAAAAAAGAACGACATTTTGCCATTTGCAACAACATGAGTGGAGTGGACTTGGAGGATATTATGCTAAGTGAAATAAGACAGAAAAAGACAAACACTGTTTGATATCACTTAAATGTGGAATCTAAGAAATAAAACAAACTAATGAACATAACGAAAAAGAAACAAGGAGGAATCAAGATGTAATAGAAGGATGTGGAACTCACCTCCCCCCACAAATATATAAAAAATTCATCTACATGTGGAAAAATTTCCACAGAATATCTTACTGAATGCTGGCAAAAGATACCAGACGCCCAGAAGTGCAAGAAAGATCTTCATGTAATGGTAGGGTGAGAGAAAAAAAGAAGGGAATTAGGACTGGACCTGCACCCTGGGAAGGGAGCTGTGAAACAGGAAAGATTCCCACACTCTGGGAAGACCTTTCACCAGTGGGAAGATCAGCCAGGACAGAAAGGGAGCTTCAGAGGCTCAGAAGAGAGTGCAACAGCCAGCTGTCAGCAGGCAGTACAGAGAGAGACTGGCACAGAGAATCCATGCCACCTTGCTGCAATCCCCAGCCCAAGATGTGTGCCTGTATGTGGGAAGGATGCTGAATTGGCAGTTTCAGAAGATAGACCCAGGGAGATGACTGAGATTGGTGGCTGGAAGACAGCCAGAAGTGGGTGTAGTACCGGCCAAAAATTAGGGAAGAGGAGGTATACACAAAAGAAGCTCAGGCCTGCCTTTGAAACAAAGTATCATTGTTAAGCAATGTGCAAAGGGAGGGGTAGGGCCTGCTGCGGCAGCCTCTTTCTTAGCTCTGCCTCTATGAGTTTGAAGTGGTACCTTGGGGCTTCTGTGGCTAGGATGGGTCCAGCCTTAGCAAGCTGTGGACTTTGCGGGTGTGTGCATGCCCCCTTTTCAATGGAATAACAACAGGCACAATAAAGAACAGAAATTTTATGGACCTAACAGAAGCAGAAGATATTAAGAAGTGGCAAAATACACAGAAGAACTGTACAAAAAAACTCTTAATGACCTGGATAACCAGATGGTGTGATCACTCACCTAGAGCCAGAAATCCTGAAGTGTGAAGTCAAGAGGGCCTTAGGAAGCATTACTACGAACAAAGCTAGTGGAAGTGTTGGCATTCCAGATGAGCTATTTCAAATCCTAAAAGATGATGCTGTTAAGAACAGCAGATAGAAAGTCAAATTAAAAAAAAATAAAAGCAATACACAAGACCAATGGAATAATATAAAGTTTGCCCATCTACGCATAATAGGTATCTCAGAAGGAGAAGAAAGAGTTCAATTCAGTTCAGTCGCTCAGTTGTGTCTGACTCTGTGACCCCAAGAATCGCAGCATGCCAGGCCTCCCTGTCCATCACCAACTCCCGGAGTTCACTCAAACTCATGTCCATTGAGTCAGTGATGCCATCCAGCCGTCTCATCCTCTGTCATCCCCTTCTCCTCCTGCCCCAATCCCTTCCAGCATCAGGGTCTTTTCCGATGAGTCAACTCTTCACATGAGGTAGCCAAAGTTTTGGAGTTTCAGCTTTAGCATCAGTCCTTCCAATGAACACCCAGGACTGGTGTCCTTTAGGATGGACTGGTTGGACCTCCTTGCAGCCCAAGGGACTCTCAAGAGTCTTCTCCAAGACCTAGTTCAAAAGCATCAATTCTTCAGCACTTAGCTTTCTTCACAGTCAAACTCTTACATCCATACATGACCACTGGAAAAACAATAGCCTTGACTAGACGGACCTTTGTTGGCAAAGTAATGTCTCTGCTTTTCAATATGCTATCTAGGTTGGTCATAACTTTCCTTCCAAGGAGTAAGCACCTTTTAATTTCATGGCTGCAATCACCATCTGCAGTGATTTTGGAGCCCCCCCAAAATAAAGTCTGACATTGTTTCCACTGTTTCCCCATCTATTTCCCATAAAGTGTTGGGACCAGATGCCATGATCTTCGTTTTCTGAATGTTGAGCTTTAAGCCAACTTTTTCACTCTCCTCTTTCACCTTCATCAAGAGGCTTTTTAGTTCCTCTTCACTTTCTGCCATAAGGGTGGTGTCATCTGCATATCTGAGGTTATTGATATTTCTCCCGGCAATCTTGATTCCAGCTTGTGCTTCTTCCACCCAGTGTTTCTCATGATGTACTCTGCATAGAAGTTAAATAAGCAGGGTGACAAAATAGAGCCTTGACGTACTCCTTTTCCTATTTGGAACCAGTCTGTTGTTCCATGTCCAGTTCTAACTGTTGCTTCCTGACTTGAATACAGGTTTCTCAAGAGGCAGGTCAGGTGGTCTGGTATTCCCATCTCTTTCAGAATTTTCCACAGTTTATTGTGATCCACACAGTCAAAGGCTTTGGCATAGTCAATAAAGCAGAAATAGATGTTTTTCTGGAACTCTCTTGCTTTTTCCATGATCCAGCGGATGTTGGCAATTTGGTCTCTGGTTCCTCTGCCTTTTCTAAAACCAGCTTGAACATCTGGAAGTTCACGGTTCACATATTGCTGAAGCCTGGCTTGGAGAATTTTGAGCATCACTTTACTAGCCTGTGAGATGAGTGAAATTGTGCGGTAGTTTGAGCATTCTTGTGTGGATCACAATAAACTGTGTAAAATTCTGAAAGAGATGGGAATACCAGACCACCTGACCTGCCTCTTGAGAAACCTGTATTCAGGTCAGGAAGTAACAGTTAGAACTGGACATCGAACAACAGACTGGTTCCAAATAGGAAAAGGAGTACATCAAGGCTGTATATTGTCACCCTGCTTATTTAACTTCTATGCAGAGTACATCATGAGAAACACTGGGTGGAAGAAGCACAAGCTGGAATCAAGATTGCCGGGAGAAATATCAATAACCTCAGATATGCAAATGACACCACCCTTATGGCAGAAAGTGCTGCTGCTGCTGCTGTGTCGCTTTAGTTGTGCCCGACTCTGTGCAACCCCATAGACGGCAGCCTACCAGGATTCCCATCCTTGGGATTCTCCAGGCAAGAACACTGGAATGGGTGGCCATTTCCTTCTCCAGTGCATGAAATTGAAAAGTGAAAGTGAAGTCGCTGAGTCGTGTCCGACTCTAGCGACCCCATGGACTGCAGCCTATCAGGCTCCTCTGTCCATGGGATTTTCTAGGCAAAAGTACTGGAGTAGGGTGCCATTGCCTTCTCCGATGGCAGAAAGTGAAGAGGAACTAAAAAGCCTCTTGAGGAAAGTGAAAGTGGAGAGTGAAAAAGTTGGATTAAAACTCAACATTCAGAAAATGAAGATCATGGCATCTGGTCCCATCACTTCATGGCAAATAGATGGGGAAACAGTGGAAACAGTGTCAGACTTTATTTTTTGGGGCTCCAAAATCACTGCAGATGGTGACTGCAGCCATGAAATTAAAAGACACTTACTCCTTGGAAGGAAAGTTATGACCAACCTAGATAGCATATTCAAAAGCAGAGACATTACTTTGCCAACAAAGGTTCATCTAGTCAAGGCTATGGTTTTTCCTGTGGTCATGTATGGATGTGAGAGTTGGACTGTGAAGAAGGCTGAGCACCAAAGAATTGATGCTTTTGAACTGTGGTGTTGGAGAAGACTCTTGAGAGTCCCTTGGACTGCAAGGAGATCCAACCAGTCCATTCTGAAGGAGATCAGCCCTGGGATATCTTTGGAAGAAATGATGCTAAAGCTGAAACTCCAGCACTTTGGCCACCTCATGCGAAGAGTTGACTCATTGGAAAAGACTCTGCTGCTGGGAGGGATTGGGGGCAGGAGGAGAAGGGCACGAGAGAGGATGACATGGCTGGATGGCATCACTGAGTCAATGGACGTGAGTCTGGGTGAACTCCGGGAGTTGGTGATGGACAGGGAGGCCTGACGTGCTGGGATTCATGGGGTTGCAAAGAGTCAGACAGGACTGAGCGACTGAACTGAACTGTACTTGACCATTCTTTGGCGTTGCCTTTCTTTGCGATTGGAATGAAAACTGACCTTTTCCAGTCCTGTGGCCACTGCTGTTTTCCAAATTTGCTGGCATATTGAGTGTAGCACTTTCACAGCATCATCTTTCAGGATTTGAAATAGCTCAACAGGAATTCCATCACCTCCACTAGCTTTGTTCATAGTGATGCTTTCTAAGGCCCAGTTGACTTCAAATTCCAGATGTAGAGGAGATTAAAAATGTATTTATGCTGAAAAATTCCCATACTTAAAGAAGAAAACAGATATCCAGTTACAAGAAGCAGAGGGGTCCCAAGTAAGTTAAACTGAAACAGAACTACACCAAGACATATAATAATTAAAATGGCAAAATTTAAAGATAAAAAGAGAATTCTAAAGGCAACAAGAGAAAAACAGAGTTAGTTACAATGGAACCTCCATAAGGCTATTTGCTGATTTCTCTACAGAAAGATTGCAGGCCAGAAGGGTGCGATAAGATATATTCAAAGTTCGGAAAGGGAAAAATATGCAACCTAGGATACTCTATCCAGCAAGATTACCATTTAGAATAAAAGAAGAGACAAGAATTTCTCAGAAATTAAAAACTAAAAGAATACAATAATACTAAACCTATCCTTAAAAAATATTGAAAAACCTTCTGTAAATTAAAAAGCAGCAAGAATCTAGGAAAGAGAAAATCCCCAAAGTAAATCACTTGTATAAACCAGTATACAATTTTTTTAAGTAAAAAAAAATTCTATGAAAGCAATGATAACCACAATAAACAGCAAAAGGGTAAATATGAATGTCTAAAAGAGAACATCATAAAATGCAGGGGAAGAGAGTAAGAAAATGAAGATTCCACACTGCCCCACACCCTGTCCTGAATGTGTTTGAGCCTATGTAACTACCAGTTAAAAGCAAATAGATATAGGAGGAGGCTAACATACATGAAAAATGGGGTAACCATGAATCAAAAATACACAATAGGTTCACAAAAACTAAAAGAAGAGAACAGAAGCATAATACAAAATAAAATTGTAAAACCACAAGAGAAAAAAGAAAAAGAAAGGGACAAAAAAAGAAATACAAAATTAATGGGCAAACAAGGTTTAAAATGGCAATAAATACATATCTCTCAGTAACTACCTTAAATGCCAGAGATCTAATTGCTCTAATCAAATGACATAGAGTGGCAGATTGGATAAAAGAACAAGAGCCTATAATATGCTGCTTACAAGACACCCACTTAAGGGCAAAGGACACACATAGATTGAAAGTGAGGGAATAGAAAACATACATTTCATGCAAATGGAAAAGATAACAAACCAGGGGTCACAATACTCACCTCAGACAAAACAGACTTTAAAACAAAGGCTATAAAGAAAGATACAGAAGTACACTATATATATGATGATAAAAGGATCAACACCCTGCCTGAGTGTGGGCAGGGTGTTGATCCTTTTATCATCATATATATAGTGTACTTCTGTATCTTTCTTTATAGCCTTTGTTTTAAAGTCTGTTTTGTCTGAGGTGAGTATTGTGACCCCTGGTTTGTTATCTTTTCCATCAGTCAGAATGGCTGCCATCCAAAAGTCTACAAATAATAAATGCTGGAGAGGGTGTGGAGAAAAGGGAACCCTCTTACACTGTTGGTGGGAATGCAAACTAGTACAGCCACTATGGAGAACAGTGTGGAGATTCCTTAAAAAACTGGAAATAGAACTGCCTTATGATCCAGCAATCCCACTGCTGGGCATACACACTGAGGAAACCAGAAGGGAAAGAGACACGTGTACCCCAATGTTCATCACAGCACTGTTTATAATAGCCAGGACATGGAAGCAACCTAGATGTCCCTCAGCAGATGAATGGATAAGAAAGCCATGGTACATATACACAATGGAGTATTACTCAGTCATTAAAAAGAATACATTTGAATCAGTTCTAATGAGGTGGATGAAACTGGAGCCTATTATACAGAGTGAAGTAAGCCAGAAGGAAAAACATAAATACAGTATACTAACACATATATATGGAATTTAGAAAGATGGTAACAATAACCCAATGTATGAGACAACAAAAGAGACACTGATGTATAGAACAGTCTTATGGACTCTGTGGGAGATGGAGAGGGTGGGAAGATTTGGGAGAATGATATTGAAACATGTAAAATATCATGTAAGAAACGAGTTGCCAGTCCAGGTTCGATACACGATACTGGATGCTTGGGGCTAGTGCACTGGGACGACCCAGAGGGATGGTATGGGGAGGGAGGAGGGAGGAGGGTTCAGGATGGGGAACACGTGTATACCTGTGGCAGATTGATTTTGATATTTGGCAAAACTAATACAATTATGTAAAGTTTAAAAATAAAATAAAATAACAAAAAAAAAGGAAAAAAAATAAATAAAATATCTGTAAACATGAAAAAAAAAAAAATAAAAGGATCAACACAAGAAGAGGATATTGTTAACATATATACACCCCACATAGGAGTATCCAAATACATAAACAAATACTAACAGCCAAAAAGGGAGAAACTGACAGGAATACAATAATGGTAAGAGACTTTAACACCCTAATCCCAGTCTCTTCAAAAAGTGGTTTTGGAAAAGTTGGACAGCCACAGGCAAATCAATGAAGTTGGAACACACCCTCACACCATACACAAAAATAAACTCAAAATGACTTAAAGCCTTAAATATAAGACAAGACACCATAAAATGGGAAACCTCTTACACTGTTGGTAGGAATGTAAACGGGTGCAGCCACTATGGAAAATAGTATGGAGGTTCCTCAAAAAACTAAAATACAGCTGTCATATGATCCAGGATTCCCACTCCTGAACATACACTCAGACAAAAGTATACTTCAAAAAGATGCATGCACCCCTATGTTCATAGCAGCACTATTTACAATAACCAAGACATGGAAACAACCAAAACGTCTATCAACAGATGCAGGGATAAAGAAGATGTAGTGTATCTATATATACAATTGTAAATAATGTATATATTTGTGTGTGTGTGTCTATATATATAATGGAATATTAGCTATAAAAAAGAACAAAATAATGTCATTTGCAGCAACATGGATGGACCCAGAGATTATCATTAAGTGAAGTAAGTAAGTAAGATTACTTAAGTGAAATAAGTCAGAAAGAGAAAGATAGATATCATATAATATTACTTGTAATGGAGTCTAAAATATGACACAAATGAACATACCTATGAAACAGAAACAGACTCATAGATAATAGAGAACAGAGTTGTGGTTGCCAAGGGCGAGAGTGACAGGGCAAGAAGTACTGGGAGTTTGGATTAGTAGATACAAACTTAGATATAGAATGGATAAACAACCAACTACTACTGTACAGCACCAGGAAGTATAGTCAATATCCTGTGATAAGCTAATGGAAAATAATATGAAAAATAGTATATATACACACATATATACAATCCAATAACTTTGTTGAATAGCAGAAATGAACAACATAGTAAATTAATTATACTGAAAAAAAAAAAAAGAGAAACAGACTCACAGGTGCAGAGAACAAACTAATAATTACCATTGGAGAGAGGAAAGTGGGCAGGGGCAAGGTATAGGTAGGGGATTAAGAGATACAAACTATTATGTACAAAATAAATTAGCTACAACATATTCTTGCCTGGAAAATTCCATGGACAGAAGAGCCTGGTGGGTTTACAGTCCATGGGGCTGCAAAGAGTCAGACAGGACTGAGTGACTGAGCACAGAACACAAGGAATATAGCCAGTTGTATACTGTGTGGTATAGTATAAGGGAGTGAATGCAAAGCCAGCAGCCTAGGTTGTCAGACTAACCTATCGCAGAATAGCAGAAAGAAAGAGAACTGCAGGAAAGGGCCGCCGTGGAGCAAAGAGCACTGGCGTGAGACTCCAGCCTCATGTGCTTCAGAGATGCCAGGTCCCAATCACCACAAACCCTTCACACATGGTTTGAGGGCTCTGAAGTGGTTGAGGGTTCTGATGTTCCACAGAGAGACTACCTTGGACAATGTGCCTACACCCCTTTCATCCCAACATCTCCCAAAAAATTACCTGCCAGGGTCATTATCTAGAACACCTAGCTGAACATTGGACCCATCTAGGTGCTTCTGAACTTTACCATTGTCCAGACACCAATGCGTTGTGAACTACTTCTCTCAAATACCAAGCTTTCTTTCTTTCTTTTTTACATTCCCCAAGTGGAACCAGAGAGAAGGGAAAAATAGACCCCAGAGGCTTCAGTAAAGCTGCTGGCTAGATGGACTCTTTCCTGGCTTGGAATATAATTTCTTCTGTCTCAGGGCACCCAGATCTCTCCTGTGCCCTAATCTACCTGCTGAGAATAACTGCATCAGTGCAGTCTCTAACTCTGTAACAAGGCTCTGTCAGATAGGTCCTAGCAGGAAAACCATGGCACTAAAAACAGGGAACCCAAGAGGGTTAACAAAAGAATCAGTTTCAAAAGGCTGGGCAGTGTGATGGGGAACCAAGCATGGTGCTGCTTTTTGTGCTGGAAGGGTCATGGAGGAGGAGAAGGGCTGGGCCCAGGAAGTGTAGCTCTAGGAAGGGATTGTCAGGTGGCAGCTGAAGGTTCAGTACAAGGAATCCACACACACACAAAGAAACTTGGTTAAGGAGGGAGCCCAGGATCAAAAATCCCTGATGTCACTCTCTTCCTGTATGTCCCAAGAGCGACTGATCCTTTAGCTAGAGGCCCTGGATTTGAAGACAGACATGTGGAACAGACTTGTAGTGCCCCATATCCACAGTAGAGCCACAGAGTGCTAACTCTCAATCCTTGTGTCACGTGAGAGAGAAACAGGTGTTTGTTTGGTACTAATCTGGGCAAAGTTACCGAGGGGAGCAGCCCATAATGTCAGCCTCTATAATCACCAGAAAGGTTGTGGGGAGTGGAGACTGGAGCTCTAGAGGCCCACCAAAGGCATCCAGCTCAAAGGCCTGAGATCCCCATCTCTAGGCATCTTCCTGGGGCAGACATTTCTGTCAGAGGACCAGGGGTCTAGTCTGGGGCAGAACTGGCAGTATGGTCCCTGGGTATCTTCTCAGATTGACAGCCCCTCCTAGATGCAGTTCCTAATGTCTCATTCTTCTTTGTATCCTCTGTGCCCAATACCTGTTCATGGAGACATAATAGAGACATAATAAACACATAGGTGCTGAGTGCACATAAAGCCATTTATTTCTGCCACACGAATTTCAGAGAATCATATTACTCAAGACCAACTGGATAGTCTCTTAATAATTAATCTGAATGGTTTTCTCCCCCATTGTCTTAATGTCTGTTGAGCAGAATACGGTGTGAGTAAAACAATGTGCTTGCTCAAGTAGTAAATGCTTCATTATAAGTCTGTTGCTCTTAGTTCCTATTCTTCTTCAATTACATACAAACCAGGATTATTGAAAGGTTGGTCTACTGAAGTTAAACAATAGAATCCAAAATATTGAGGTCAGGATATTTTGAAAGGCTGAAAGTTTAACCCTGAAATGCTGACTCAGCTATAACTAATTCTCCCCTCCAGTTTTCTCTTGACTTAAAAGCTCTTATTGGGTAATCTGATTCTTCACCGATGCAGGAAGATGAATTTGTGAGAGTGGCAAAATAAAGAGACTCACAAGTGTGTCCTCCTGAAGAGACATTTTAGTGTCACGCGAGTGTATGTTCCTCGGTTCTTTGTCTCGTCACAACAAAGATTTGGAGTGACGGACATTAAAGCCCCCTTGGTGTGTTACAGCTCTCAGGTCTTGGATAGACCGTGTTATAGCTCTCAGGTCTCAAATGGACCATGTTATAGCTCTTAGACAAATCAGTGTCACAGTTCTATTTTATTTAGAAGATAGCAGGAGACAGAGTGAGAGAGAGTGAGAGTGAGAGAGAGAGAGAGAGAGAGAGAGAGAGAGAGAGCGCACGCACGCGAGAGAGTCTGTGAGAAAGCGCTTTGGCTCCTCCTTTTATATGTTTTTTCCTCCACCTGGGCCTGCCCTATGCAAATTGGGCTTAGCCAGGAGTGCTGTTTGTTCTGCCTGAAGTCTTCACTCTGGTCCTCGGACCTTCCTTTGACCTTCCTTGTCTTTTAGCTACCTCCACTTTGGACTCCTTTTCCCTATTCTACCTACCTAACATTAGTAAATAAGATTTATGGTTGGAGTCTCCTACAGTCATTGTGATTGGGCGTTTCAGGCCAAAATCAAAGTACTTTATACTTCAAAAATGTTTCTATAGTCTCAGTTTTATCTGAGTGGCTTCCCTAAGGAATTTTAACCATAACCCCTTCAAATCTGAACTTGTATTCAAAATACAAATATTTATTTCAATTAGTACTTTTGGAGGGCATAAGTGAATGAGTAGATGATTTTCTGAATTCTTTTAATAAGACTTTTTGCTTCCATGCCCTGTTGCTTACTTTGAGCCATGCACCATATTAAACACCTTACGTGTACTATCTCGTTTAGTCCCATAATACCTATACAAGGTAGATACTATTTTGTCAGGGAATGTTTAATGGGAGGATTCCTACGTGCTGTTTCTCATAAATCCTCTGTTCCTTATCAGCCTCTGCCGGATGCGAGTAGAACTGCACACAGCTCTCAGGACTGAGGTCATTGTGTGAGACAGGCTTGGGTCTCCTTTAGTAAACATTCTCTTTACAACAAGACTGCTTAGTCTCTCCCCCCTTTTTCTTGAGATATGGATTGTCTCCTGACCTTGTGACCATTATTATCTCTTGTTCCCTTGGTAACAGTTACTGTAACAGTTTGGTTTTCTGATCTTTATCACTGTCGAAAGAAATTTCTTGTACTGCAGTCTATATATACACACAGAAAAATCATTAAAGCACCTTTGCTCCATCAGAGCTTGGGCCCGCGTGTCTTTCTTTCTTTCTCTCTCTCTCTCTCCGGCTCTCTCTTTCATTTTCTTATCATTGACTCTGGACCACCGGGTCCCAGTCCATTAAAGGACCCCAAAAAGTGGCTCCCCAGAACAGGGACTCTGGTATACGTGGCATTTCAGATGGAGGGACTCAGGACCTATTGAGGTCGGTAAGTACTAAGACATGGGTTATACAGCTGGAAAGCCCCATCATTTCTCTACTTTACTTCACCATTTGTTTAAAGCTCAAGGACTTATGGTTTCATGCCAATGAATAGAGGCTTGCTTTCAAACGTGGTTAAATGTAATCTTTGGTTCCCTGATAAAGGCAGTTTTGATTTAGAAATTTGGCACCAGGTCAAAGAAAATGTTGAATGAGCTGCCAAGCAAGGAAAAAATATTCCAATTGATTTCTGGCCATTTCAAGGTAAATGCTAGCCCTCCTAATATTCGACAACAGACAGAATACTTATTGCATGAATATGAATTAGATGATGAAACTTTACAAAAGGCCCAATTAGAACAGCATAAAATATTTCAAACTTTTCTTACTAGCCCTGTCCCGGCTGCTCCATATGCTCCTCCCCTGCCAACAGGGACAACTCCAAAAGTCTGTCCTTTGTTGGAACCTAATGAAAATTATGCTAATTTTTTGGGCTAGATTGGAAACTGCTATTTCCCATACTGTAATCGGAGAAGAAATCAAGAAACAGCTAGAGAAATTACTTGCTTATGAGAATGCAAATCAGGAATGTCAAAGAGCTATCGCTGCAATTCGTGAGACTGGGACTATTATTGATTATTTGAAGGCTTATCACAATCTAGGATCAAAAACTCAAAAGATGCAAATGCTAACTAAGACAATGGCTACTATCTTTAGAAAGGGAAATGAATGATGCTTTACATGTAGTTCAGTTCAGTTCAGTCGCTCAGTCGTGTACGACTCTTCGCGACCCCATGAATTGCAGCACGCCAGGCCTCCCTGTCTATCACCAACTCCTAGAGTTCATTCAAACTCATGTCCATCGAGTCAGTGATGCCATCCAGCCATCTCATCCTCTCTCGTGCCCTTCTCCTCCTGCCCCCAATCCCTCCCAGCAGCAGAGTCTTTTCCAATGAGTCAACTCGTCGCATGAGGTGGCCAAAGTACTGGAGTTTCAGCTTTAGCATCATTCCTTCCAAAGAAATCCCAGGGCTGATCTCCTTCAGAATGGACTGGTTGGATCTCCTTGCAGTCCAAGGGACTCTCAAGAGTCTTCTCCAACACCACAGTTCAAAAGCATCAATTCTTTGGCCCTCAGCTTTCTTCACAGTCCAACTCTCACATCCATACATGACTACTGGAAAAACCATAGCCTTGACTAGATGGACCTTTGTTGGCAAAATAATGTCTCTGCTTTTGAATATGCTATCTAGGTTGGTCATAACTTTCCTTCCAAGGAATAAGAGTCTTTTAATTTCATGGCTGCAGTCACTATCTGCAGTGATTCTGGAGCCCCCCAAAAATAAAGTCTGACACTGTTTCCACTGTTTCCCTATCTATTTCCCATGAAGTGATGGGACTAGATGCCATGATCTTAGTTTTCTGAATGTTGAGCTTTAAGCCAACCTTTTCACTCTCCTCTCTCAGTTTCATCAAGAGGCTTTTTAGTTCCTGTTCATTTTCTGCCATAAGGGTGGTGTCATCTGTATATCTGAGGTTATTGATATTTCTCCTGGCAATCTTGATTCCAGCTTGTGCTTCTTCCGCCCAGTGTTTCTCATGATGTACTCTGCATAGAAGTTAAATAAGCAGGGTGACAAAATACAGCCTTGATGTACTCCTTTTCCTATTTGGAACCAGTCTGTTGTTCCATGTCCAGTTCTAACTGTTGCTTCCTGACCTGAATACAGGTTTCTCAAGAGGCAGGTCAGGTGATCTGGTATTCCCATCTATTTCAGAATTTTCCAGTTTATCGTGATCTACACAGTCAAATGCTTTGTCATAGTCAATAAAGCAGAAATAGATGTTTTTCTGGAACTCTCTTGTTTTTTCAATGATCCAGTGGATGTTGGCAATTTGATCTCTGGTTCCTCTGCCTTATCTAAAACCAGCTTGAACATCTGGAAGTTCATGGTTCATGTATTGCTGAAGCCTATAGAGATAAAAACCATTTAAAAAGGGACTACCTTAAGAAGGCTAATAAAAAATCTCCAAGAATTTGCCCTCGCTGCCATAGAAGAATGTATTGAGCCAAAGACTGTAAATCTAAATTTGATATTGAAGGAAAACCTATTCCAAGAAACTCCAAACAGGGGACCCTCCAGGTCCCCTACAACAAAAACCAGGGCAAATTCTATCTTTTCCCTCAAACCCTCAACATCCGGCAATGCTGCCATCAATATACCAGCCCTAAATGATATTTTCCTTAGCCCTCAAGCAGTCCCTTCTAGAGTACCTACCAGACTTTTTGGACCCCTACCCCTACAAACCTTCAGTCTTTTATTTGGCCAATCTAGTTTGGTTTCTAAAGGAATTACTGTTCACCCTGGAATAATTGATTTAAATTATAAAGGAGAGATTCAAATTATGATGTCATCTCAGATTCTATGGCAATTCAAAAAGGGGGACAAAATTGCTCAATTACTTCTTTTGCCTTACATTTCTATTAACTCCTCTAATAATGTACAGACAAATGGGTTCAGCAGTACAAATCAAAAACAATCTTTATGGACATCATAAAGGGACAATCTTTTACCATTAATTTTGATATTTATATTTGGTTGGGCATATTTAGATACCAATGATGCAGCCCGCTCCGTGCCTCCCTGCCCAGCCCCCGCTTGCTAATGGCGTGTGCAGGTGACTGTGCTGCTTCTCCGCTGGGGGAGTTACTGTAGGGCTCGCAATCTGCGAGTTTTAATTGTTTATTTATTTTTTCTCCCTGTTATGTTGCCCTCTGTGCTTCCAAAGCTCGGCACAGATTCGGCAGTGAGAAGGTTTCCTGATGATTGGAAACTTCTCTCTTTTTAAGACTCCCTTCCCGGAACGGAACTCTGTCCCTCCCTCTTTTGTCTCTTTTTTTGTCTTTTATATTTTTTCCTACTTCCTTTCGAAGACTTGGGTTGCTTTTCTGGGTGCCTGATGTCCTCTGCCAGAATTCAGAAGTTGTTTTGTGGAATTTACTCGACGTTTAAATGCTCTTTTGATGAATTTGTGGGGGAGAAAGTGTTCTCCCAGTCCTACTCCTCCGCCATCTTGGCTCCTCCCTTGTGTTTCTTCCAGCCCAGAGTTTCTCGTGATGTACTCTGCATAGAAGTTAAATAAGCAGGATGACAATATACAGCCTTGATGTACTCCTTTTCCTATTTGGAACCAGTCTGTTGTTCCATGTCCAGTTCTAACTGTTGCTTCCTGACCTGAATACAGGTTTCTCAAGAGGCAGATCAGGTGGCCTGGTATTCCCATTTCTTTCAGATTTTCCCACGGTTTATTGTGATCCACACAGTCACACAGTCAAAGGCTTTGGCATAGTCAATAAAGCAGAAATAGATGTTTTTCTGGAACTCTCTTGCTTTTTCCATGATCCAGCAGATGTTGGCAATTTGATCTCTGGTTCCTCTGCCTTATCTAAAACCAGCTTGAACATCAGGAAGTTCACAGTTTAGAACTCTCCTATTTTTCTTATAAAAGAAATCTAATAAATGGCATCTCTTAACAGACCTCAGAAAAGTTAATGCATTTATGAAACCTATGGATACATTACAACCAGGGATCCCATCACCTACTACTATTCCTCAAAATTGGCATGTTATTATTACTGATTTACAAGATTGTTTTTTTTAATATACCTTTACACCATTTAGATCGGGAGAGATTCACTTTCTCTCTCCCTTATCCTAATCATATCAGGCCTCATAAAAGATTTCAATAGACTGTGTTACCTCAAGGTATGCTTAACAGTCCTACTATTTGTCAAAATTTTGTAGCCAAGACTTTACATCCAATGTGACAGCAATTCCCTCATGCATATATCTTTAATAATATACTGCAACTACAAAAAGGAGAAATGATGTTTTTGACACTGAATGGCCATGATATTCTTTAGACTCCAGAGAAAACTGATTAAAGTAAAATATTTTTTGAAATTGCAAAACCAATTCTTCCTACACATGCAGTTAGGAAAAGGTTAACTTGTTTAAATACTTCTTTGGAGCTCCAATTCTGCCTGGGAAATAAAAACAGACCTAAGAAAAAACCTAAAGTTAACTCTTATCATGTCCTTGGGATACACAGCCCACTCTATCTAGGACTCCAGCCATAAACGAATTGGTGGAACTAAAAAAATAAAATAAATAAAAATAAAAGATATATAATTTAAATATAATTGTTTGCTAATCTAATTAAGACATGTCTTAAATCATCAACACTATGCAAAGGGTTTACTAATAAGAACTTTAAATATATTCCTGTTCATGTTGTCAGGCCAAATCAGGAAAATTAATGTTTATGGCTAATCATACAATTGTCGATTGGGGACCTCATGGTATATGGTTATCTAACTGCTCAAATGATATTAAGAACACTGTGTATGATTATGTTACTCAAATAACATACAAGGTTACTAATACTACAATGGAACATTACCATGACAGAAGACTTCTTGGGTGACTTGGCTGTGGAATGGCACCCCCTCGTCCTCAAATCGTCCATGATAAACAGATTGGGCTTAAACAATGAGACATCTGGAAACTTGCTGCAAGCACCGAGGAACTTGGGACTTGGACTAGACATTTCTTTTTTTTTTTTGGACTAGACATTTCACAGGGACCAATCATAGCCATAGCAATTATTTATTTTTCTATAATCAGTCATATTTTATACAAGCCTATGTTCCACTTCCTTTTGTTGTTAACTATAGGAAATTTACAATTCAATAAGACTTTATGTTCTGTAACTTGCATAAATTGTAAATTATATACTTGTCTTAACTCCTCTATTTCCTTGAGAAATGACTCCCTTTTGATTCTTAGATCTCAACATAATCTGTGGTTACCAATAAATCTCCAGCGGCCCTAGGAAGAAGGCCCCATGTCTGGACTTGCTTCCCAGTTACTTTCTAAATTGCTCCAGCAATCTAAATGATTCATTGGATGGCTGATTTTTGGCATTTTGAGATTAATAGCTATTTGCACCACTGCTGCTGTCACTGGTGTTGCTTTACAAACCTCAATTCAAACACATAATTTTATTCAAAATTGGACTAAAGATGCCCACACTACGTGAGCCATTCAGGCTCAGATAGATGAGGATATTCAAGAGGAAATACAGGAACTAAAAACAGCCATCAAATGGGTTAGAGATCAATTAACAGATGTACAAAAACAGATAATGTTAAAATGTGATTGGAATTCTACTCAATTTTGTGTTACTTCTGTTCATTTCAATAATAGTGCCTACAACTAGGAACAAATCAAATTTCATTTACAAAACATACATAATAATGTCTCTCTGAATGTACAATTATTATAAAAAGAAATATTTGAAACCTTTTCTAATAATCTGCACTCTTCCACTAATTTGGAAACTTTAGCTGAACAACTAGCTCATCAATTATCTGGGCTAGACCCACGAGGATGGTTTCAAATCATTACTCATAGCATCAGGTCTGGAACTGTAATTTTAGTGATGGTCTTAACAATTATATTTGTCATCTACCGTTGCCTTCATGCCAAGGTTATTAAAACTAAACAATGTTCTAATGATTAAGAGTTCTAATGATCAAAACTCTTTTTACAAATATTATAAATAAATAAGGGGGAATTTTCAGGGAATGTTTAACGGGAGGATTCCTACATGCTGTTTCTCATAAATCCTCTGTTCCTTATCAGCCTCTGCTGGAGGCGAGTAGAACTGCACGCAGCTCTCAGGACTGAGGCCATTGTGTGAGACAGGCTTGGGTCTCCTTTAGTAAACATTGTCTTTACGACAAGACTGCATATTCTCTAACCCCTTTTTCTTGAGATATGGATTGTCTCCTGACCTTGTGACCATTATTATCTCTTGTTCCCTTGGTAACAGTTACTGTATGTTTGGTTTTCTGATCTTTATCATTGTCAAAAGAAATTTCTTGTACTGCAGCCTATATATACACACAGAAAAATCATTAAAGCACCTTTGCTCCATCAGAGCTTGGGTCCCAGTATCTTTCTTTCTCTCTCTCTCTCTCTCTCTCTCTCTCTCTCTCCGGCTCTCTCTTTCACTTTCTTATCGTCAACTCTCGACTGCCAGGTCCCGGTCCATTAAAGGACTCCAACACTATTTATCCTCATGTTACTGATTTACGACTAACGTTCAGAGATGTTAAGTGACTGACCCAAGTCAACCTTCATAAGATCCAGAATTCAATCATTTGTTACCACTTCTATTGCTCTTACCTGGTCTACATCACCATCACCTCTTAATGGGATTATGGTTATAGCCTCTTTTCAAGTCTCCCTGTTTTGACCCTAGTCACCCTACAGTCTATTCAGATTAAGCCACTCTTCTGCTAAATGCCTGTAGTGGCTCCCCATTTGTCTCTGAATAAAAAGTCAAGTCCTTTCTTTGAGCCTTAAGGTCCTATCTAACATGCCACAGTTACCTCTTTAAACAAACCCACAGCATCTCCCTTTACTCTCTTCCTTCCTCAAAGGAATTCTTGCTATTTCTCAGGGCCAAATGTGCTACCCTAGCCTTGTGGCCTTTGTCTCTGCTGTTTCCTCACACTAGAACAGTCTTCCACCAGATACCTGTTTGACTACTTCTTAATATTCTTGATGAATTTGCTTAAATGACACCTTCTCAATGAAGCCTACCCTCCCTCACCTTCCTATGTTAAATTGAAACCCATCTGCTTTATCCCTTTGCATTCCTTTCTTTGAGAGCCCATATCCTCCAGATCAGTCTGAATTTGAGATGCCTTTTTTGCTTACTCCAGGTGGTTGTGCAAATGCAATTGTTTTCTATGTGTCCTAGGTCAAAAAGTTTGACAAACCCTGCTTTAAGCAATCATGCAGATAATTTAACTTCTCAGGTTTCTTACTATTAAGCAAGACAAATACACAAGAGAGAAATTACAAATGAAAAAGATGTTTTTAAAATCATAGATAGATATTCTTAGATATGATATAGAATGAATATTCAATTACATACATTGAAAAAATAAAGCTATAATAATTAAAACAATGTGATACTGTTACAAAAATAACAACCATCAAACTCTTTCTTTGAAAGAATCTTTGAAAAACAAATTTCAAGTTTTCCTTACTTTAACGACAGTAACCATGCCACATTAGAATTCCAGGACTTATTCATTTTATAACTGAAAGTTCATACCCTTGAGCAACACCTTTCCATTTCCCCCATCCTCCCTCCTGATAACTACCAATTGACTCTCTGTTTCTGCAAGCTCAATTATTTTTTTTCACATTTCACATGTAAGCAAGATCATGCAATGTTTTTATTTCTGTGTCTGGTTTATTACACTTAGCATAACGTCCTCTAGGTTCATCTATGTTGCCATAAATGATAGGATCTCTTCTTTTTAATGGCTGAATAATGTTTCTCTCTGTGTTAGTCCAAGATCTTGTGCCTGCTGCACTGTGAGGTTAAACAAAATGAAATGTCAGTTTGGAGCAGAGAAAAGCTTATTGCAAGGCCATGAAAGGAGGATGGGTGGCTGTGCCCACCCCCCCAGCCTCAAACTCTCTGTGTTTGTGTATGTTTGTATTTACATGTGAGTACACATCCATATTTTCTACACCCATTCATCCACTGCCAATTAGGTTGTTCTGTGTCTTTTCTACTGTGAATAATGTTGCAACAAACATGAGAGTACAAATGCCTTTTCAAGACAATGATTTCATTTTCTTTGAATATATACCCAATAGTGGGACTGCTGAATCATATGGTAGTTCTATTTTTAATTTTTTGAGAAGTTGCTGTACTGTTTCCCATAATGGCTGAACTAATTCACAACCCCACCAACATTGTACAAAGGATTTCCTTTTGTCCACATCCTTATCAACATTTGTTATTTTTTAACTTTTAATTAATAGTCATCCTAACAGGTGTGAGGTGATATCTTACTATAGTTTTGATTTGTATTTTCATGTATGTTTTCTGGCACCTCTTTCATATATCTGTTGATCACTTGTACACCTCCTTCAGAAAAATGTCTATTTGTGTCATTTACCCATTTTTACAAGTGGGTGCTGATTGTTGGGTTACTTGTTTTTTCTTCTGGGAGGATAGTGATTTTAGGTCTTATGCTTAAGTCTTTAATACATTTTGAGTTGACTTTTGTACATGGTGTAAGGTATAGTTCCAATTTCATTATTTTGCATGTGCCTGTCCAGTTTTCCAATACCATTTACTGAGGAGATTATCCTTTTTTCCAGTGTGTGTTCTTGGTGGCCCTGTTGAAAATTAGTTGACAATATATGTTTAGGTTTATTTCCATGCTGTCTATTCTGTTCCATTATTCTATGAGTCTGTTTTTTATGCAAGATCATACCATTCCTGATCAGATAGAAAAGAATACATTTACCAAATTGTTTTTTGCATACTATTTACTGAAGGCCTTATCCATCTATTCTAGTAAGTATACCATGTCTGGCACAGAAGATGCTATTAGGCTATTACTTGGTTGAGCTTGCAGTAGCTACAGTCATCCTTCCGAATCTAGTCAGTTTATGCAGGGAACAGACTTAAAATGGAGATACTATAAGGACCATCACTGCTATGACCGTTAAGTCTTTAAAAATGGCACTAATTTCCACCAGCACTGCCCTCCCTTCTGCCACAAGGATGTGATACTGTGTTTCACTTCATATGTTGGCCAGCTAAGGGAAGTCAGGTTCCAAAGTTTCTACTTGGCTTTTCCTACTACTATATCTCTTTCCCTTAGGTCAAAGGAACTGGGCACTGCTTTTTCTCCAGTATACAGTCATTTGAGTAAATGGTCATAAGGAAGAACTGAAAAAATCATTATAGTATATGCATGATATAGTATATCATGTTTCAGGGTCCCTCCTACTCATGACCTAGCTTCGTTTTCAGTCAATGGGTTCTCTGTATAAAAATTGGTTTAGATCTAAGAACTGAGCAAGGTACCATAACTCTATTGAGACTTCTGTGCTCAACTTCAATGTCTTCCATGATTGCCACCTCCCTTTCTTTTTTTGGTTGCACAATACTCTTGAGTGCCTGCCAAAATAGCTGCCTGTGTATTTTGCCTATAGGGGTCTCAAACTCCATTAATATCTCAATAACCTCCTGAAGATCAAGCTTTCTTGGCTGCCTCTCTGATTTTTCTGGTCATTGTGAAAACTGTGACATTTTTGCTTTAAGTAGTCAAGTACTACCACCTGGCTTCTACTACTTCAAGGGCTCCATTATCCACATGACATTAATGAACCTGGCTCAGTGACTGCATCTCCTACCAACAGCCTGAGTAAGCAGAAAAGACCTGCCACTGACCTTCTTAATGATCCTGATATCCTTTTAACCAGTGCATTCCTAATATCTGGAGAAACGACATGTACTCTGAGCCCTTATTTGGCACATCATCATCTGAGAGTCTTTGGTTTCATGTAACATATTCGTTTCACCATGGCTATTTCCTTCAGCCTCTTTATTCCCTACTCTGTTATCTTCTGGGAAACTTGGCATTAGTCATGATTCTTTCCAACCTTTCAAGAGTCACCTTAGAAGGTGACTTAGAGTCACCCAGTTTGTCCTGTACTCAAGAGTCCTTGTTAAGGTTTAAATCTCATATTCCATAAAAGTGTTCATAGTTCAGTTCAGTTGCTCATTCATGTCCGACTCTTTGCAACCCTATGGACCACTGCACGCCAGGCTTCCTTGTCCATCACTGTCTCCTGGAGCTTATTCAAACAAATGTCCAGTGATTCAGTGATGCCATCCAATCATCTCATTCTCTGTCATCCCCTTATCCTCCCGCCTTCAATCTTTCCCAGCATCAGGGTCTTTTCCAGTGAGTCAGTTCTTCGCATCAGGTGGCCAAAGTATTGGCATTTCAGCTACATCACCAGTCCTTCCAATGAATTTTCAGGACATATTTCCTTTACAATGGGCTGGTTGTATCTCCTTGCAGTCCAAGGGACTCTCAAGAGTCTTCTCCAACACCACAGTTCAAAAGCATCAATTCTCCATTGCTCAGCTTTCTTCACAGTCCAACTCTCACATCCATACATGACTACTGGAAAAACCATAGCTTTGACTATATGGGCCTTTGCTGGTAAAGTAATGTCTCTGCTTTCTAATATGCTATCTAGGTTGGTCATAGCTTTTCTTCCAAGGAGCAAACGTCTTTTAATTTCATGGTTGCGGTCACCATCTGCAGTGACTTTGGAGCCCCCCAAAATAAAGTTTGTCACTGTTTCTATTGTTTCCCCATCTATTTGCCATCAAATGATGGGACTGGATGTCATGATCTTAGTTTTCTGAATGTTGAGTTTTAAGCCAACTTTTTCACTCTCCTTTTTCACTTTCATCAAGAAGCTCTTTAGATCTTCTTTGCTTTCTGCCATTAAGGTGGTGTCATCTGCATATCTGAGGTTATTGATATTTCTCCCGGCAATCTTATTCCACCTTGTGTTTCATCCAGCCCAGCATTTCACATGATGTACTCTGCATATAAGTTAAATACAGCCTTGATGTATTCCTTTCCCAATTTGGAACCAGTCTGTTGTTCCATGTCCAGTTCTAACTGTTGCTTCTTGACCTGCATATAAATTTCTCAAAAGGCAGGTCAGGTGGTCTGGTATTCCCATCTCTTAAAGAATTTTCCACAGTTTGTTGTGAGCCACACAGTCAAAGACTTTGGCATAGTCAATAGAGCAGAGGTAGGTGTTTTTCTGGAACTCTCTTGCTTTTTTGATGATCCAACGGATGTTGGCAATTTGATCTCTGGTTCCTCTGCCTTTTCTAAGTCCAGCTTGGACATCTGGAAGTTCACATTTCATGTACTGTTGAAGCCTGGCTTGGAGAATTTTGAACATTACTTTGCTAGTGTGTGAGATGAGTGCAATTGTGAGGTAGTTTGAACATTCTTTGGCATTGCCTTTCTTTGGGATTGGAATGAAAACTGACCTTTTCCAGTCCTGTGGCCACTCCTGAGTTTTCCAAATTTGCTGGTATATTGAGAGCAGCATTTTCACAGTACCCTCTTTTAGGATTTGAAATAGCTCAACTGGAATACTATCACCTCCACTAGCTTTGTTCATAGTGATGCTTCCTAAGGTCCACTTGACATCTCATTCCAGGATATCTGGCTCTAGTTGAGCAATCACACCATCATGATTATCTTGCTCATGAAGATCCTTTTTGTATATAGTTCTTCTGTGTATTCTTGCCACCTCCTCTTAATAGCGTGTGCTTCTGTTAGGTCCATACCAATTCTGTCCTTTATAGTGCCCATCGTTGCATGAAATGTTCCCTTGGTATCTCTAGTTTTCTTGAAGAGATCTCTAGTCTTTCCCATTCTATTGTTTTCTTCTATTTCTTTGCATTGGTCACCGAGGAAGGCTTTTTTATCTCTCCTTGCTATTCTTTGGACTCTGCATTCAAATGGGTATATCTTTCCTTTTCTCCTTAGCCTTTAGCTTCTCTTCTTTTCTCAGCTATTCATAAGGCCTCCTCAGACAAAAATTTTGCCTTTTGCATTTCTTTTTCTTGTGGATGGCCTTGATCACTGCCTCTTGTACAATATCACAAACCTCTGTCCATAGTTCTTCAGGCACTCTGTCTATCGGATCTAATCCCTTGAATCTATTTGTCACTTCCACTGTATAATTGTAAGGGATTTGATTTAGGTCATACCTAAATGGTCTAGTGGTTTTCCCTACTTTCTTCAATTTAAGTCTGAATTTGACATAAGGTGGTCATGATCTGAGCCACAGTCAGCTCCCAGTCCTTTTGCTGGCTGTATAGAGCTTCTCCATCTTTGGCTGCAAAGCATATAATCAATCTGATTTCAGTACTGACCACCCGGTGATGTCCATGGGTAGAGTCTACTCGTGTTGTTGGAAGAAGTTGTTTGCTATGATCAGTGTGTTCTCTTGGAAAAACTCTAATAGTCTTTGACCTGGATGAAGCATTTGTACTCCAAGGCCAAGTATGCCTGTTACTCCAGGTATTTCTTGGCTTCCTACTTTTGCACTCCTGTCCCCTATAATGAAAAGGACATCTTTTTTGGGTGTTAGTTCTAGAAGGTCTTGTAGGTCTTCATAGAACCATTCAACTTCAGTTTCTCTCGGAAAATAGACCGAGATTACTGTGATATTGAATGATTTGCCTTGGAAACAAACAGAGATCATTCTGTCATTTTTGAGATTGCCTCCAAGTACCGCATTTTGGACTCTTGTTGACTCCAATGGCTACTTCATTTCTTCTAAGGGATTCTTGCCCACAGTAGTAGATATAATGGTCATCTGAGTTAAATTCACCCATTTCAGTTCATTTTAGTTCGCTGATTCCTAAAATGTCAATGTTCACTCGCCATCTCCTGTTTGACCACTTCCAATTTGCCTTGATTTGTGGACCTAACATTTCAGATTCTTATGCAATATTGCTCTTTATGTCATCAAGCTTTACTTCCACCACTTGTCACATCCATAACTGGGTGTTTTTGCTTTCGCTCCATCTCTTCATTCTTTATGCAGTTATTTCTCCACTGATCTCCCATAGCATATTGGGCACCTACCAACCTGGGGTGTCCATCTTTCAGTGTCCTATCTTTTTGTCTTTTCATGCTGTTCATGTGGTTCTCAAGGCAAGAATACTAAAGTGGTTTGCCATTCCCTTCTCTAGTGGATCACGTTTTGTCAGAACTCCCCACCATGACCCATCTGTCTTGGGTGGCCCTACACACCTTGGCCTATAGTTTCACTGAGTTAGACAAGGCTGTGTAACTTACTTACTTAAGTATAGTGGAAGCTAAAAAAACAAAACAAATGAACAAACATAACAAAATAAAATATACTCAAAAATACAGAAAACAAACTGGTGATTTCCTGAGGGGAGAGAGGTAGTGGAATGAGTGAAATAGTTGAGGGAGATTAAGAGGTGCATACTTCTAGTTATAAAATTGAAAATCATGAAGATATAATGTACAGAATTGGAAACATAGTCAATAATATTGTTGGTAGCTTCATATGGTGATAGATGGTAACTAGATTTTTCATGATTATCATTTTGTAATGTATAAAAATACTGAATACCTTACATACCTGAAACTGATATAATATTGTACATCAAAAATAAAAGATCTGTTTAAAGGAACGAGATATACTGTGCTTACAATTAACATTTAAAACAAAATGATCAAGCTTGAAAATGAATAAATAGCAAGACAATAGGTAATTTTAAGCAAAAAAGAAAGCGGGAATATCAATATTAGTTAAAATTGAATTTAAGATGAAAAGAATTGCACATGAAAAAGAGCACTAAGTTATTTTAAAAGGTATAATTTACAAAGTAAATACAACTCTCATAAATCTGCATGCACCTCCCAGAGTATTGGAAATAAAAGCAAAAATAAACAAATGGAACCTAATTAAACTTAAAAGCTTTTGCACAACAAAGGAAACTATAAACAAGATGAAAAGACAGCTTTCAGAATGGGAGAAAATAACAAACAAAGCAACTGACAAAGAATTAATCTCAAAAATATACAAGCAACTCTTGCAGCTCAATTCCAGAAAATTAAGCAACCCAATCAAAAAATGGGCCAAAGAACTAAACAGACATTTCTCCAAAGAAGACATACAGATGGCTAACAAACACATGAAAAGATGCTCAACATCACTCATTATCAGAGAAATGCAAATCAAAACCACAATGAGGTACCATTTCACGCCAGTCAGAATGGCTGCGATCCAAAAGTCTACAAGCAATAAATGCTGGAGAGGGTGTGGAGAAAAGGGAACCCTCTTACACTGTTGGTGGGAATGCAAACTAGTACAGGCACTATGGAGAACAGCATGGAGATTCCTTAAAAAATTGGAAATAGAACTGCCATATGACCCAGCAATCCCACTGGTGGGCATGCACACCAAGGAAACCAGAATTGAAAGAGACACATGTACCCCAATGTTCATCACAGCACCGTTTATAATAGCCAGGACATGGAAGCAACCTAGATGTCCATCAGCAGATGAATGGATAAGAAAGCTGTGGTACATATACACGATGGAATATTACTCAGCCATCAAAAAGAATACATTTGAATCAGTTCTAATGAGGTGGATGAAACTGGAGCCTATTATACAGAGTGAAGTAAGCCAGAAAGAAAAACACCAACACAGTATACTAACGCATATATATGGAATTTAGAAAGATGTAACGATAACCTTGTATGCAAGATAGCAAAAGAGACACAGATGTATAGAACAGCCTTTTGGACTCTGTGGGAGAGGGCGAGAGTGGGATGATTTGGGAGAATGGCATTGAAACATGTAAATTATCATACGTGGAATGAATCACCAGGTTCGATGCATGAGACAGGGTTCTAGGGGCTGGTGCACTAGGGTGGGATTGGGAGGGAACTGGGAGGGGGATTCAGGATGGGGAACACATGTACACCCGTGGTGGATTCAAAAATAAATAAATAAATCTGCATGCAGCAAAAACTGTTATAAACAAAGAAAACACTAATAGCAATATAACTATCATGTATATTAATATACTTCTTCCAGAATTTTCTAAACAATGAATAACTAATAATACAGAAAATTTAATGTATCAATAAAACTTGACTTAATAGATACATATAGAACCTATATATTTAGAATTGATAACATGTATTTTACCTGAGTATTATTCATTTATAAAAATTAATATTTGGTGGAAAAAATTTAAAAATAAAACAACAAAGGCTTTTAAAACCAGACACATTATAATCCAATAAAATCAGAAATATATAATATAGAGAGGATCTTAAAAATTAGGAAGAACAGAAGTCAATCTTGACCCACTTAGTTTAGGAGTAATGATTTTGCCTACCTCAAGGGTATTTTTTCATTGCTGAATTAGAACTGCTGCTTTTAATAATGAATTTTAACTATGAGAATGGTTGTTAGGCTTATTTGTATAGTAAGACAGGAAATGTATAAATATTTTACAGCATTTCCAAATTGTGAAGAAAAATTAAAAACTTGACAAAAATTTAGAACAAATGAGTACTCAAACTAGGAAAATAAAATATAACCTAAAATTGATGGATTAAACAGAAAAAAAAAATGCAGAAAGAAAATGTTGATTTAAAAGCTACTCCTTTGAAAAGATCAGTAAAAACATCCTTCACAAACCTAATTCTAGCAAAATATTGTAAAAAAAACAATGAAAAGGGATTTACCTGTGGCCATCACAATATTATAAAGTAATCATTCCCAAATTAAAATAAATTAATTAATTAAAAATAAATAAATATATGATAATATTTTATACAAATCTACAGGACCACATTTTAGGAGTAGAGAGAAACTGATTATTTCCTTCCACAATGGAAATGGCTAGACCTGACCTAAAGAAGTATAAAACATAAAAAGACAAATTTCCATAGGAAAGATTTGAAAGGTAATATGGTAGACTGAATAATGATCCCCCAAAGAGGTCTGTGTGCTAGTCCCTGAATCTGTGAATGAGTTGTTTTATATGGTCAAAGGATTATGTTTGGAAGATAAAGAAATTATCCTGCATTATCTGGTTGGTCCAAATGATGCAATCTCTGTTCAGTTCAGTCACTCAGTCGTGTCCAACTCTTTGTGACCCCCTGTATTGCAGCATGCCAGGCCTCTCTGGCCATTGCCAACTCCTGGAGTTTACTCAAACTCATGTCCATTGAGTCGGTGATGTCATCCAACCATTTCATGCTCTGTCATCCCCTTCTCCTCCTGCAATCTCAAGGGTTTGTATATAATAAGAAGAGTAGTAGGATAAGTAATGACCCTCAAGTATACTCAGGTTCTATTACCCGGAATTTGTGAACATTACCCTTTGTAGCAAAGAGATTTTTGCAGGTGTAACTTCAGCATTTTATTTTTTTATCTGGGTTGCCCCAGATGTAATAACAAGTATCTTTATAAGATGGAGGTAGAGGGTGATCTGACCATAAATGAAGACAGTGTGACTGGGAAGCAGAAATTTGAAGATGCTACACTACTAGTTTGAAGATGCAGGAAAAGACCAGGAGCCAAAAAATGTAGGTGGCCTCCAGAGGCTGGAAAAGACAAGGAACTAGATTCTCCTCTAGAGCCCTCAGAGGAGGTGCAGCCCTGATGACTTTAGCCAGTAAGCTGATTTTGCTTATTTGACCTCCAGAACTCTGAGAGAATCAATTTGTGTTGTTTTATTAATTTTGTGCTACTTTGTTACAGTAGCAATAGGAAACTAATGCAGGTGATTATTAAAGCCACTAAAACAAGGATCGATGCTTCATAACTGTGCTCTAACTCTTAAATAACAGGTAATTCTGATGCATTTAAGCTCCTCTATTTATTTTATAAGCCAGGATAATCCTTTTGCTGAAACCAAATAGAGCATGAAAAAGCAAAACTTTCAGGCCACTTTCACTAATGAATCTAGATATAAATATTCTAAGTAAGTTATCAGCAAACAAAATTTAACATCTAATAAAATGAATTACATGTATTATTACTAGATGGTAAAAATTTTAGGAATCCAAGTGTATGGTCTAAAATCAATTATTTATTACAACAGAAAATTAAAGAGAAAAACCTTATGACCATATGAACACTTGCTGAAAAGACACTGATAAAATCTAGCAGCCTCTCCTAATAAACTCTCTACGTAAAATAGATACAAAAAGAAATCAATGGAAAAGGTAGTGAATGACAAGTACATGAAATCTATTAAATGCTTATTCATTCAGTAAGTACTTACCAGTACCAGGCACACCAAGGATACAATAGTGAACATGATAGATACAATCTGTGCTCCCTAAAGCTTACAGTATAGTGGGAGTGACAGGAAGTTCACTTAAGGTTTTGATGTGAAAGTAGGATATGGGAACCCATGAGAAAGCACTAAACCCAATCAGGGTCGCGTAAGAATAGAATTATTGCAGGAAGTGACATTTAATGAAATTGAAAAAGTGAGTTCACTGCATCTAGATTAAAGTGAGAGTGACTGATTGTAGTATACAACATGATAAATGTAATTGCATTTTATATACGAAAGTTGCTAAGGGAGTAAATGCTAAGAATTCTAATTATAAGGAATTTTTTCTTTAAGTTTGGCATCTCTATGAAATGATATAGGTTCTAAACTTACTGTGATAATCATTTCATAATGCATGTAAGTCAAATCATTATGCCGTACAACTTTAACTTACACAGTGTTTTATGTCAATTATATTTCAATAAAACTGAAGAAAAAGGTAGAGTGTTTGGAGAAAACATTTCTGAAAGAGAGAATAGTCCTTACAAAGGCCTGGATATGAAAGACCCAAAGTTTATGTGAGTGAAGTATAGAGCAGGAAGAGAGGGAAATATGTGATAAAATTGGCGAAGAAGACCCAGTCTAGGTCAGGAAACAGCTAGAACCATATCAAGGATCTTGGGCTTTATCCTATAAGCACAGTGAAAACATTGGTAAGGTTTAAGCAGGGGTATTGTGTTGGTTCTTCTCTGTTTCCCTTACATGAAAACCCACTCTTTGCCTTGATCTTGCCATGGAAAGCTGATCCCCACAGGGTCCACCACCCAGTTTCTTTTGCCTGCTGGCTTTTGGTTCGGTTTGGCCAATGAGTTGTCTATGCCTCATGCCCTCTTGCTTCAGTGCTGTATCTCTGTCAGTGACTATTTATCTCTCCTGGGTCTCCAGCTCTCACGGAGTAACTATTTCTTGACCCTACAGGCCTTAAAGATGGATATGACTTCCCTGTTCCTAGTCTTCTTAATTTTGCTCACATCTCTGTAAGAAACTTTTCTATGGAAAGTTTTCATCTGAACCATCTCAGTTAAAGTCTATTTCCTTTAGAGAATCTGACTGATAAAGAAATGATTAGATCATATTTCTATTTTACAAAGATCCTTTAGGCAGCTTTATGGAAAACAACCCAGAGGATGGAAAGCCTGTCTTCAAGGAGATGAGTAAGGAGGCTGTTTCAGAGGTAAGAGAGGACAGTGGCTTGGGCTAAGGTTGCAGAACAAGAGATAGGGAATGAGGAGTCCAGCTTCTTGCCAAAATCCTATTTGTGACTTTTCAGGTCCTACAATAGGCAATTACAAAGGCTTTACCAGGCAGGCAGCATAGGGAAAAGCCTCTCTCCCACACTAGCCAATGCACTGCAGTCTCTAAAGAGAGTTGCAGCCATACTCTTACATACTCTGTATTCCTTGTCCAGGTATCTCCACTAGGAGGTCTCCTTATCAGGGACCCTGGAAAATGCTTTTCCCATTCCAACACAGTACTCAGTATTTTTCCACTTCTAGCCCTTCTCCATCTTCCTCTCCTTTGGCTCCACGGTTCGTAAAATTGTTTGGAGTTCACTCAACAGTGGGTCAGCTTAATCTGTTCATAATTCCACAGCAGAAAACGAAATGGAGGGTGTCAACACTTAGTTTGCTTTTATCCTCTTCCTTGTACTATTGTAGTTAAGTGATTAAAGACTTGACTGTTACTTTTAGCTCATTGTTAATCAGCTACTCCAACACCTGACAGCTAAACGTTCTCTGGCTCACTTGAGCTCCCAACAGACAGAAGCATGTGGATTCCAGAAATAATTGGAAGACAGAGTTGACAGGTTCAGTTATTGACTAGATTCAGAGTGAAGTGGATGAAGAGCATTAAGGGAAAACATAAAGCCAAGGAAGTTGCTTAGTTTTCTCATTTGGATAACTGAGTGGATAGTGCTGTCATTCACTATGTGAATGTGAAACAAGGAGCAAGAGAAGAGCAGCAGGGAGATATTTCCATTTGAGGTCTGTGGGTCATCCAAGTTAGATCTGCACAAGGGAGTTGGATATGTGAAAAGAAATTTAGGGGAGAGGTCTGGATTGCTGTATAGATTTGAGAGTCACTGGTTTATAAAAAGTATTTGTAGTTATGGACATGGATAAAATGGTCCTGGGAGAATACAGGAAGAAGAGATGGTCTGAGACTAAAGCCTACAATGGTCCTTTCTTAAAGCTGACCTTTTGGGATTCTTTAGAGAATTTCCCTAACAATATATTTGTCTATGAATCTAGCAATACCCTTCTTAAACTTACTGAATAAAGTAGATATAGCAGATTACAACGGAGCACCAAAATTTAGAGTCAGTCCCATCATTCCTACTCTCCTCTGGCCTCCACATTGCCCTCCCTGCCCCCATAACTCTAAACTATGCCCTGGCTCACTCTTCTTGGGGAGCTGGAGGATGATGGACCCAGTCAAGCTATCTTTTGTTATCTTTCCGTGAAATCACACAATCCTGACCTCCCTATATTTTGAGTCTCTCCAAAGAGCAAAGGAATAGCCAGAATTTAGAGTTCAACTCTTGAATTTTTCTTTCTTTGAAGGCAGGGATAATAATAGCACTTACTTCATAACATTCTATATCAAATGATATGAGATAAATTAAAGCATTTATGACTGAGCTTGGAACACGGTAGATATTCAGTAAATGTGAGCCCTTTCTCTGAACTCCATGTCCCTCAGAGTTGATAGAAATCCAAAGAGCTGATTAAAACACATGGTTAATGGCAAGCTGTTCCCAAATGAAAGCAGCTGCCTTCACAACTGCAGGTAATATAGTTCTTGGAATAATGTGTTCTGTACCTTTACATCAATAGTGTAAATGATTATTTACACTATTTGGTTCACAAATAATTTCTCCTAATCAGTATAGAGTACTACCTCTAAACCAAACCTGACTAAATGCTTTTCTCAGGGAACAGGCACCATGCCTCTGAATAAAACTGCAGAATAATTTCTTGAAACCTTTTTTTTTTTTTTCCATTTCCTATTGGCAAGCCTAAGGCTAAATTCCTAAATATCAGGAAATATAAGGGTCACTGTGTATATTTCATCTTGAAAGGTTGAAATTAAATCAATCTGATAATGATGGGGATTTCCTGATTTTCATTCTGTTTATAATGAACTATTCTTTTGTTATGTTTTAAAGCATTCTTTCAAAACAAATACTTGGCAAGATGCCTGAGTATCTAATCTCTTTCTTACCTCTCTTCTAATAGGCAGCACAGGCCCCACAGTTCTATGAAAAAAAAACATAAGTTTTGGAATTAGGCAATCTTGGGCTCAACTTTGAGCTTCACTACTAAGCAGATTTGTGACCTTGGATCAGCCACTTAAACTCTATGAGCCTTAATTTTTCTATCTGTGTAATGATAATTTCACTGGGGTCCTGTGTTAATTAAATGAAATAATATGTATAAAGCTTCAGGAACACAGTAGGTACCCAACAAATGGAAGTCATGATGATATTTACTATGGAGGGTTAAACCAGACAGAAGAATGGAGCGGGCCCAGAAAACATTTCTTGAGAGGAAGAAAGAAAGGAAAGGAGTAGACAGAAAAGGAAGAGAATCTCATGGCCTTTTATTCACTTCTCAGGGAAACTGGAAGAGACAATATAAGGGTGGGAGGGTCACTTGGGAAGCTGTCCTGGGTGAAAAGCATATGAATAAAGGTTCACCAGGTCAAAAAAGAGAAGCAAAAGTTCATTAATACTTCTTTTTGTGTTCAAACAAAAATTTCTAAGAAAAAAATTCCAATTAGAGATGGGGTTGCGATTTTCAGGGAGGTGAAATGGAATCATCATCCCAGAGGACTCAACAATAGAATCAGGCTGTAGGGAAAACACTAGAGAAAATACCTGGGAATGGGACCTGCAAGCATAGCTGGTATTATTTGTCTCCATGTTTGTCTGGTTTATATTTTCTGTCCAAGAGCCATTTCTGTATCTGAGTGAGAGCTCCCTATTTTACTTTGGGAAGATTACTTTTCCTAATGAAGTTGCAAAGGAGGAACTAAAGCAAAGATGAACTAAAGAGCCTCTTGATGAGGGTGAAAGAGAAGAGTGAAAGTGACCCCATTACTTCATGGCAAATAGAAGCGGAAAAGGTGGAAGTAGTGACAGATTTCCTCTTCTTGGGCTCTGAAATCACTGCAAATGGTAACTGCAGCCATGAAACCAGAAGATGACTGCTTCTTGGCAGGAAAGCTATGACAAACCCAGACAGTACGCTGAAAAGCAGAGACATTACTCTGCCGACAAAGGTCTATATAGTGAAGGCTGTGGTCTTCCCAGTGGTGAGGTACAGTTGTGAGAGCTGGACCATAAAGAAGACAGAGCGCCAAAGAATTGATTTTTTTGAGTTGTGGTGCTGGAGAAGATTCCTGAAATTCCCTTGAAGAGCAAGATCAAACCAATCAATCTTAAGGAAAATCAACCCTGAATACTTGTTGGAAGGACTGATGTTGAAGCTTAAACTCCAGTATTTTGGTCATCTGATGCAAAGAGCTGACTCATTGGAAAAGTCCCTGATGCTTAGAAAGATTGAGGGCAGGAGAAGAGGGCGTCAGAGGATAAGATGGCTGGATGGCATCACCGATGCAATGGACATGAACTTGGGCAAACTTTGGGAGATGGTGAGGGACAGGGAGGCCTGGTGTGCTACAGTCCATGGGGTCACAAAGAGGCAGACGTGACTGGGTGACTGAACAACAATGACAATGAAGTTGCCATCCTTTCGAAGACTGATCAACTTAATTATCTTTTCTTGAACTTTGAATCTTCAGTAGAGATTTAAAAATGAAAAATGGATACAATGAATTCCTCTAAACGGGAGTGCTTAGCAGAGTTCCTACCCTTACCCTACCCCATCGGTTTCTGTTTTCCAGTTCCAGCTTTCCCTCCACTTCTGTTAGCACCCAATTATCTTTCCAATGAATCTCTTTTCTTCTTAAGTACATGAGAGATAGAAATCCAGTTGCTCAGTGATGGCATTGAATTACAACACAATTTACAAGAAAATACGCCTCTAAAAGTAAGAAGATGATCAAGTCAATAATATGATATCACTCCTTGGGAAAGCTGATTTTTAGTTTTCATTCATGCCTTTTAACATTCTTTATATTACAGGGTGCTGGAAATCTGCAAATTAGATTTTCTAGGTTCCCTTGCCAGGTAGTTTCCAGTGAGATTCCACCAAACGCAGGCCTAGAGAAAGACTAGGCAAGAGAAGAGAGAAGGTGTCTTTACCATTTTTTGCATCTGGATCAGTGGCAACAGGCAACCATAAGCCCCAGAAGTCCTGGTTATTCCAGTAACACCAGTGGAACCGTGGGCTTCCATGTTCTTTCAGCTTCAGTAAGAGTGCAAATTCTCAGCTCCCAGAAGTAACAAATACAGAAGGGTCTCAATAGCATAGCCTTAGTACTACAACTCTTGTGAGCTCTGGGTACCATCATATGCCCATTTTGGCCTCTTTGGATTTTATTCCCTTTATCTGAACTGCCTAGAGCACGTCTGCTTTTCTGACTAGGCAATGACTAATAACTGGGTGATTTAATAGTACAGTTTTTATGGGACTGTTAACACACAAGTAGAATCAAGCACCCAAGTACTGCATTTTGGACTCTTTTGTTGACTCCATTCCTTCTAAGAGATTCTTGTCCACAGTAGTAAATATAATGGTCATCTGAATTAAATTCACCCATTCCTGTCCATTTTAGTTCACTGATTCCTAAAATGTCGATGTTCACTCTTGCTGTCTCCTGTTTGACCACATCCAGTTTACCCTGATTCTTGGACCTAACATTACAGGTTTCTATGTAATATTGTTCTTTACAGCATCAGACTTTACTTTCACCACCAGACACAACCATAACTTCACGTCATTTCCGCTTTGGCTCAGCTTCTACATTCCTTCTGGAGCTATTTCTCAGCTCTTCTCCAGTAGCATATTGGACACCTTCCTCCCTGGGTGGCTCATCTTCTGGTATCAATTTTTTTTTGCCTTTTCATACTATTTCTGGTGTTCTCCAGGCAAGAATACTGGAGTGGTTTGCCATTCCCTTCTCTAGTAGACCACATTTTGTCAAACCCTGCATAGGAGGACAGGCCCTTCAGTAGCTCCACATAGCTGGATGACATGCCTGGTGCCCTGGTTGTCCCACTGCTGGTCCTCCTTGAGTGTATAAACCTTCACTGGCCATTGAATTTTGGTCAACGTGCTGCCAGGGAGCCAAGGCAGAGGCCCTGCTGGAGTCCCCCCGGAAGGGGATCTGAGAAAGGCTGGAGGAGATGTTTGATGGCACCCAGGAGCGGAGGGCACACAGGCCTCTCCTCTACACTGGCCGCCCTTATAAGTGGACTCTCTCTGCATATTCCTGCTTGAGCTCATGGGTGTATCTGAGGGACATGGGCAACGACATTCATTCACACTTACTGAGATCTGTTTTCCTAAGACACATGCTTGGTATTCTAGTTTGCACTAAGAAGGGTATGTTTGTCCATCTGAACCACAGATGGCCCACGGCACTGCCTGCGGGTGGATGGAGGGGGCCCCTTTCAGGGCTTATGCCCAAGTCCCAAATCTTTCATACTGTGCATGAGCCTCTGATGATCAACTGCAGACCGCAGTCTGAGAACCTTGAACAATGCACACTTTGTGGCGACTACATTTCATCCTTTAGCCTGACAGAAGTCTTTCCTGGACTCCCAGTGCAGAAATAATCATAGTCTCTGAAGCCGTTCCACTGTCCGGCCTCTTGGTTGTACTGGGACACCTTGCTGAACTACTGTTTGTCTTCCAGAAACTTGCCGTCATCCAGCTGGCCTGCAGCCCCCTGAGCCTACCCGCACCAAGCAGCCACACCCATGCACAGCACTGCCGGTGCCTGGAGCATCTAGGGATGCTGACACCGGAGCCAAATACACGGAGGCCCAGAACGCACGACTCAGCCAGGAGCAGGGGTGAGAAGGCAGCTGGTGTCAATCCTGTGAGCCATCCAGCCGCCGCCGGACGCACTGGACAAGCTCCCAGAGCCACTCCTGGATCCCATGGCCGTTGACATCTGCCGAATCCAAATCTATATCCCAACCACTAATGTCGAAGCTGAAGTAGAACGATTCTACAAAGAATCACAAGACCTCCTAGAACTAACACCAAAGAAATATGTCCTTTTCATCACAGGGGACTGGAATGCAAAATTAGGAAGTCAAGAGATACCTGGAGTAATAGGCAAGTTTGGCCTTGGAGTACAAAATGAAGCAGGTCAAAAGCTAATAGAGTTTTGCCAAGAGAACACACTGGTTATAGCAAACACACTCTTCCAACAACAGAAGAGATGACCCTACACATGGACACCACCAGATGGTCAATACCAAAATCAGATTGATTCTATTCTTTGTAGCTAACGATGGAGAAGCTGTATACGGTCAGCAAAAACAAGACCAGGAGCTGACTGTGGCTCAGATCATGAGCTCCTTACTGCAAAATTCAGACTTATATTGAAGAAAGTAGGGAAAACCATGAGGTCACTAAGGTATGACCTAAAAATCCCTTATGTCATACAGTAGAGGTGACAGATAGATTCAAGGAACTAAGTCTGGTAGGCAGAATGCCTGAAGAACTATGGACGTAGATTTGTAAAATTGTACAGGAAGTGGTGACTAAAACCATCCCCAAGAAAAAGAAATGGAAGAAGGCAAAGTGATTGTCTAAGGAGGTCTTACAAATAGCTGAGAAAAGAAGAGAAGTGAAAGGCAAAGGACAAAGGAAAATATATACTCAACTGAATGCAGAGTTCAAGAGAATAGCAAGGAGAGATAAGAAAGCCTTCTTAAGTGAACAATGCAAAGAAATAGAGGAAAACAGTAGAATGGGAAAGACTAGAAATCTCTTTAAGAAAATTAGAGATACAAGGGAACTTTTCATGCAAAGATGGGCACGATAAAGGACAGAAATGGCAAGCAGAATAGATTAAGAAGAGGTGGCAAAAACACACAGAACTATACAATATAGTTCTTAACGACCCAGATAACCATGATGGTGTGGTCACTCACCTAGAGTCATATATCCTGGAATGTGAAGTCAAATGGGCCTTAGGAAGTATTACTATGAACAAAGCTAGTGCAGGTAATGGAATTCCAGCTGAACTATTTCAAATCCTAAAAGATGATTCTGTGAAAGTGCTGCACTCAATATGCCAGCAAATCTGGAAAACTCAGCAGTTGGCCACAGGACTGGAAAAGGTCAGTTTTCATTCCAATCCCAAAGAAGGGCAATGCTGAAGAAGGTTCCAACTACCACACAACTGCCCTCATTTCATATACTAGCAAGGTAATGCTCAAAATCCTTCAAGCTAGGTTTCAATGATACATGAACTGAGAACTTCTAAGTGTAGAAGCTGGATTTAGAAAAGGCAGAGGAACCAGAGATCAAACTTCCAACACCCACTGGATTACAGAAAAAGCAAGGGAATTCCAAACATCTCTTATATTGACTATGCTAAAGCCTTTGACTGTGTGAATTGCAACAAACTGTGGAAAATTCTAAAAGAGATGAGAATACCAGACCACCTTACTTGCCTCCTGAGAAATCTGTATACAGGTCAAGAAGCAACAGTTAGAAGCAGACATGGAACAATGGACTGGTTCCAAATTGAGAAAGGAGTTGTCAAGGCTGTATATTGTCACCTTGTTTATTTAACTTAAATGCAGAGTACATCATTCAAAATGCTGGGCTGGAGTGGGTAGCCTTTCCCTTCTCCAGGGGATCCTCACAACCCAGGGATCGAACCCAGGTCTCCCACATTGCAAGTGGATTCTTTACCAGCTGAGCCACAAGGGAAGCCTAAGAATACTGGAGTGGTACACGACTGAAGTGGCTTAGCAGCAGCAGCAGCCTATTCCTTCTCCAGCAGATCTTCCCAACCCAGGAGTCTAACCAGGGTCTTCTGCATTGCAAGTGGATTCTTTACCAACCAAGTTACCAGGGAAGCCCCTGTATGCAGAGTACATCATGCGAAATGCTGGGCTGAATGAAGCACAAGCTGGAATCAAGGTTGCTGGGAGAAATATCAACAACCTCAGATATGCAATTGATACCACACTAATGGCAGAAAGTGAGGAGGAACTAAAGAGCCTCTTGATGAGGGTGAAAGACAATAGTATATGAAAAAGCTAGCTTAAAACTCAACATTCAGAAAACTAAGATCATGACATCTGGTCCCATTATTCATGGCAGATAGATGGGGGGGAAAGTGGAAACAGTGACAAATTTCATTTCTTGGTCTCCAAAATCACTGCAGATGGTAACTTCAGCCATGAAATTAAAAGATGCTTGCTCCTTGGAAGAACAGCTATGACAAACCCAGGCAGTGTATTAAAAAGCAGAGACATCACTTTGCTGACAAAGGTCCATCTAGTCAAAGCTATGGATTTTCCAGTAGTCATGTATGGATGTGAGAGTGGGACCATAAAGAAGGCTGAGGGCCAAAAAACTGATGTTTTTGAACTGTGGTGTTGGAGAAGACTCTTGAGAGTCCTTTAGACTGCAAGGAGATCAAACCAATCAATCCTAAAGAAAATCAACCCTGAGTATTCATTGGCAGGACTGATGCTGAAGCCGAAGCTCCAATACTTTGGCCACCTGATGCGAAAAGCTAACTCATTAGAAAAGACCTTGATGCTGGGAAAGATTGAGGGCAAGAGGAGAAGGGGTCTACAGAGGATGAGATGGTTGGATGGCATCATTCACTCAATGGACATGAGCTTGAGCAAACTCAGGGAGATAGCAAAGGATAGGGAAGCCTGGCATGGCACAGTTCATGGGGTTGCAAAGAGTTGGACTTAGAATCAGCAAGGTGTACTGCAGTCAGACAGACCTGTGTTTAAACCTGGCTCTTTCACCGAGCCAGTGTCTTGGGCAAGTAACCTAACTTAAACATGCCTCAGTTTCCGTATCTGTAAAATAGAGATGACAAGATTCCTCAAAGAGATATTATATAGATTAAATGATAATATTTATGTACTTAACACTTAGTAGGCACTTAACAAATTTTAGTTTCCTGTATATCTCTTTTTCAGCACTTGCCTACACATGGTTTGGGGCTTCCCTGGTGGCTCAGTAGTAAAGAATCTGCCTGCCAATGCAGGAGACGTGAATTTGATCCTTGGGTGAGGAAGATCCCTTGGAGGAGGAAATGGCAACCCATTCCAGTATTCTTGCCTGGGAAATCCAAGAACAGAGAAGCCTGGATGGCTACAGTCCATAGGGTCACGAAAGAGTCAGATATGACTTAGCAACTAAACAACACATGGTTTGGGTACGTCAGTACAGACACAGTTCAGAAATTTTTACTTCAGACAAGCTTATCTCAAGAACTAAGGTACAACAGAATCGGACTATAAGAAGTCAGAAACGGAGAGGAAACATTTCCTGTCAGTTGGTGATAGGAAATTTAAGCTGAGTTTGCAGAAAGAGTGCCTTCCAGAAGATAAATATGACATACACACACAAAATTTAAATCCTCACTTCATAACAACCTAGCTCAAAGCATAAATATAGGGCTCTACTCAGAAAAATTATGTTCTTAGTAAGTGTGGGAATTACATATTAATTTGGCAAAAAATTTACTACTAATCCCACTGTGGCTAATTTTCGTAATCTTACTTGGAAGATGGAATGAGTTATTTTTGACCTATCTGTATAGGTCATATTTTGTGTCATTTAGTATGAGTCATCACGGATGTTAACAGAGACAAAAATGCCTTTTCATATAGGGCCCCTTTAGCCCTGTGGAGCACTGGCTCTTTAGAACGAATTATTTGAAGTAAATCCAAAAGAGATAAATAAAAATGACTAAATGACTAAAGGATTATTACAAGGACTTCATGAGGAAATATTAGGGATTAAAGATGTTTAAGCCTAAATAAAATTATAGGATACTAGTATTGGATGAGGAGATCCTTACCTTCATTCTTATTTTTGTATGAGGAAATCTAAGGTCAGAGGAGAAGGGACCCACTCCTAAGTCACACATATATTTGAAGGCAGAAATGTAATGAGGTTTCCTATATTGGGAGGGAGGTCCCCAAATGTGCTATCTTTTGATGTTTTCTGGAATGGCTTTGGCCACAGTCTTTAGCTTCTGATGGTGGGGCTGGAGGATAATCATTGCTATTCACCTTCTTAGGGCTAACAAGCATTAGACATTTAAAAAAAACCATCTATCAGAAAAGCTCAGCCTCTCTCTCAGGGAGAGCACCAGCTGTTCACTCCTTGCAGTGCAACCATACCAGGTACATTGGTTCCGGGGGAAGGGCAGCACCATACAGTGCCCTCTGGGCAAACTCTGTCCAGATCTTTGACTTTGGGGAGCTCCAACAGTGATCTCCCATTCTTGGTTAGTAAGGTCACACGTAAAAATATGCCACTCTCTACCACATATGTTTCGATCTAGTATTGAATAGACAGACATTTGCTTTCACATATATCCTTCCATATACTTTCATCATAAGCTTTGCAACTTTTATAATTACAAATGATCAAAAAGGCCTCAATTTTGACAAATGCATATAAAATGAAGAGTGACTGCTCCACTCTGTTCTAGCAAGGAACAGAAACTGGCTTGGAGAGCATGCCTTTTGATATTCAGTCTTATGTTTTTCTAGTTTCTCCAAAATACCTAACAATAGCTTACAAAAGTATTAAAATACAGTGCCCTTCATGTGTTTTATAAGAAGACTTTATTTTCCCTTAAAAAAGAGACTTGTAATAGCTGGTCTAAATTTCTAGGAGGCACAATCAAAGAATTTAAAGTAAATATTTTAATATTACACTAATGGTTACTAAGGATCATCATAGTATTACTACTATTTCTAGAAAGCTTGAAGAACATGTTTGACAATGTGAGGGATGAAAAGATAGCCAGAAGTTAGTTTTAGTTCACACTGTTCTTTAAATGTGTTGACAAGTGATGATGCTGAGGAGTCATCCCCACAGGATCCAGTCAAAGGGGAAAGAAAGAGAAACGGTATTGGCAGTTAAGAAACCAGACATTTTGAGTGTTGCTGTTGTTATTTTTAACCACTATGTTTTAAAAAACAGTTTTATTGAAATACAATTCACATATATACAATTCACTCACTGAAAGTATACAAATCAATGGTTTTAATATATTCATAGGGTTGTGGTACTATCACTACACTCAGTTTTAGAAGACTTTCTAAATGAAACCCTGTACCCATCAGCAGTCACTCCCCATTTCATCCTTCATCCCATCTCAGACCCTGGCCACCGCTAATCTGCTTTTTGTCTCAATGGAGTTGCCTATGCTGGAGCTTTCATATAGATGAAATATCTATGTCACTCATACATGGCCTTTTGTGTCATTTCTTTTACTTAACAGAATGTTTTCAAGGTTTGTCCATGTTATAGTATGTACCAGTATTTCATTCCTTTATATTGCTAAATAATATTCCATTATATAAATATTCTACATTTTTAAAATTCATTCACTAGTTGATGGACATTTAGGTTGTTTCTCATTTTTGCTATTACAAAATTCAGTATGAATATTCAGGTACAGGTTTTTGCATGGACATAATGCTTTCACATCTCTTGACTATCTACCTGGGAGTGGATTTCCTAGGTCATATGGTAACTCTATGATTAACCTTTTGAGAAATTTCTAGACTGTTTTCCAAAGTGGTTGCACCATTTTATATTCCTACCAGCAGTATCAGAGGGTTCCAACTTTCTACATCCCTTCAAAAATCTGTTATTTTGTCTCTTTTTTTATTTTAGCCATTCTAGTTTATAAGGTGTTGTACCTGATGGTTTTGATTTGCACTTCCTAATAGATAATAATGTTGAGTCTTTTCATGTATTTTTTTAGCCACTTGTTTATTTTCTTTAAAAAGCTATCCTTTTATGGAAGAAAGTTTTGCTGTACATACATCCTGATAGTCACTTTCTTTCAGTATTCTCAAAATGTGATCCCACTGCCTTCTGGTATCTTGTTTCTTATGCGAATTCAGTGATCAAACTAATTGGAATTCCACTTCATATAATCACTCATTTTTCTCTTATGCTTTCAGAATTTCTATTTTTGGATTTTTACATTTATGATACATTGTGTATCTCTATATTTACCCCACTTAGAATTTATTGAGTTTTTTGGATGTGTAAATTCAAACTTTTCATGAATTTGGGAAGTTTTCAAACACTGAATCTTCTTTAATTTTTAATTTATATTTATTTTTTGGCTGTGCTGGGTCTTTGTTGCTGCATGTGTTTTTCTGTAGTTGCAGTGAGCAGGGGCAACTCTCTAGTTGCCATGCACAGTATTCTCACTGAGGTGGCTTCTCTTGTTGTGGAGCCAGGGCTTTAGGCACACGGGCTTCCGTAGTTGCGGCTTGCAGGCTTAGAGCATTGGCTCAGTAGTTATGGCTCACTGGCTTGGTTGCTCTGTGGCATGTGGGATCTTCCTGGTGTCCCTTGCATTTCAAGGTGGCTTCTTTACCACTGGGCCACCAGGGAAGCTCTCAATCATTAATTCTTTGATTATTTTTTTCTGCTCCTTTCTCTTCTCTCTTTAAGGTACTTCCATTAAACAGATATACACATACTTAATGGTGTGCCACATTTCTCTAAGACTGTTCATTTCCATTTATTTTTCTTTTTGTTCTTCAGATGGCATAATCTGTTCAGTTTATCTTTAAGTTCACTGTTTTTTGTTGTTGTTGTTGTTGTTTAATGTTTGTTGAAATCTACTACTGAGTTCTTCTAGTCAATTTTTCTTTCAGTTACTGTATTTTTCACCTCCAGAACTTCCATGAGTTTGTAATTTCTATCTCTTTATTGATACTCTGTATTTGGTAAGACACCATAATCTTGCCTTTTTAGGCTTTAAAGCATGATTCCTTTTAGTTCTCTGAACATATATTTAATAGCTTTCTTGCAGTCTTTTTCTGCTGAGTCCATTTGGGTATTCTCACAGGAAGTCTCTATTGCCTGCTATTTTTCCTATATATCACACCTTCCTGTTTCTTTGTGTTAGATAGTTAGAATAGGAACAAGGAGTCCGAAATGGCGGTGGCCAAAAGATAAGGACGGGAAAAGCCCACAAAAGTAGAACAAAGGAAGGTCCAAGGACTGGAGTGAGGACCTCAGGTAAAACAACCAGCACTCCTTGCTAGACCAATTTACATAGGGCAGGCCCGGGGGAGGAGAAAAGACATATAAAAACAGGAGCCAAAGGGCCAGGGATCTCTCTCTTTCCTTTGTGTCTTTTGGGTCAGCATGCCCTCATGCCTCAAGGATGTATTTTCCTTTACTTTCTAAATAAAACTGAGCTGTAACACGGAGCTGTAACACTGGTCCATGCGAGGGCTGTAACACAGGTATGTTGCTTCAAATTTTTGTTGTGACAAGACAGAACCGAGGAAATTACACACTCCCCCGATATATATGGTGCCATAACTCGGATTTAACCTGGCTGAAACAACCTTGGCATGGCCTTTGCAAGGAGGAGGCCAAGCACAGCAGAAGCCCAACTTGGCGAAAGCTCCCATGGTAGAAGCTGAACACAAAGAAAACCCAGCACAGGGGAAGTGACAATAAGCCCAGCATGCTAGAAATGGGACAGCGAAAAAAGAAATCAGCAGAAAGCTCACGTAGCTCAGACTCAGATTCCAGAAGACCTCCAGTTAAGGTAGGAGGTCCTTGGTCCTATGGCTGGAAGGACATATGCCTAACAAAATCTTAATTCCTTTACAGTCTCTCATTTCTTGTTTTCTTGAACCCCCTGTGAACAGGTGAGCAGCAGTAGGTGCAATTGAGGTACTCTGGAGAGGTTACTCCTCAGTGTGTCCTGAAGACTATCCTCTGCATTCTAGTAACTATTGCCCAAGCTGGTGGGGGTTCTTCTGTCCTTAATCTTCTTTGTGCCATGGATCAGGCCAATGAAAATTGTGAGCACAGGTCAGGTATTTAGCAGATTTTCCAGCAGGTTATGAAGGGGATTCCTCAGCACATTTTCCCACACTGTTTTTTCCTCCTATCTTTCAGCTCTTCTCTCCCAGGACTTAAGCCCGGCCAAAACCCATGATGCCTGGGTTCAGGACCTAATGAAGCTCAGGCTCTGAGGTCTCATTGCAAAAATTCAGCTAGAGACACAGCAATAGTTAAGAGGTGGATTTGTTGGGATTCAGAGAGAAGCACACTCTGCAGGGTGTGGGTCATTGCAGAGGGCAAGTGCTGAGGCCATGGAATATGGTGTGGCTAGTTTTTGTGAGCTGGATGAATTCATATGCTAATGAGCGGGAGGATCATCCCAACCATTGGGGAACCACTCACTCTTCCATCTTTTGACAGTGCCTTGGAACTGTCCTGCCACCTCTGGATGTGTCATTTAGCTTGCAGATTGGGGATCAGGGTTTAGTTGAATTTGGCTTGTCATCTTGGATACACTTGATTTTAATTGGTTTATGTTATGCCTTTGGGCTATGTAATTCTTTCAAAAATTGTGCCCTGCTCCCTTCCCTCCTGTTTCATGCTCTTTTTCTGAGCCCTGTCCAGGCCCACAATGTTGCCTCTACAATCTTCTAGAGGGACAACCAGAGACGAGCTGGCCCTTGGGAGGGAAATACTGTATAATATCCAATCCCTCTAGATATTCAGGCCTTCATCGTCCCTGTTTCCTACAACATGTGCAACATCAGCATCTCTCAGTGAACCCACTAGGGTGGGAGACAGGCACACAATGCCTGCTAGAAGTCCATCTGTTGGCATCCCTTCAAAGGCAATTGGGCTTCCAGGGATAATGTTGGCCACTTTGGGAGTTAGCCCTGCAGGCCGTTAGGCCCAAACCCTTACCACCCTTCTCCTAAAGTTACAAACATACCCCCGGATCAATCTCCACTCCACTTTTATGGAACATCTGGTCTGTTGCCTCTTATCAATTTGTTCTTAAGCCAATTACTAACTCTTATGACCAGAACCCTGACCCCTTATAGGCAGCATTGCTCCACCCTACTTATTATTAAAATATTCTTAATGCCCCTAACAGGGCCACATAACCCACTCCTTTGTCATTATTTCTGTTATTACCTAAAGTGGGTCTATGATAATGAAATATTTACCATTGGAGACACCCTAACCTGCTCTTATGAAGGACTAGGGGAGGAAATCACTGACTTACATTCCCTTAAAGCAGTAAGAGGATAAGGCTTATGGCTGTTCCACCAGGTTTCCAGTCTCAGGGCACAGGCTTGGATTGTTTTACATCATGATATCTATTCCTATATGTGGTGAACAAACTGGCAATGAGTTAAAGATTACAACCTCTTAATCCAGCACTGGTCATGCTGGAGACCTTGGGGATGCCCAACTCCAGTTCAGGGGTCCTAGGAGGTCAACCTGCCTTGACCTGCCTAGGGATCTGGTCCTTGAAAGGTTTTCACACCTCAACCTGCCTGGGGATCTGCCAGTTCAGGGGTCCCAGGAGGTCGACATACCTCGACTTGGCCAGGGACCCAATTCTCAAGAGGCCGACATGAATCGACCTGCCTGGGGATTCAATCTCCAGGTGGCTGTCACACCTCAGCTTGCCTGGGGATCTGCACACTGACCCAGGGCCATCTGGCTTTCAGGTTGCAACAGTATTGGGTAGGATAAGCTTCAGAAAGACTCATCCCTAAGGAAGTCAACCCATGGAAACAGAAGGAAGACTATTACTTGTGGGACTATGCCCAGTTTCAGCAACAACTCAGGAGCCCAACAAGAACCCCATTGCCTTTCTGGAAAGGCTAAAAGAGGCCCTCCAAAAGTTTACCAATTTGGACTTAGACTCTTATGAGGGACAGGTGATTTTAAGGGACAAATTCCTGTCCCAATGTGCAGCAGACATCAGGATAAAGTTACAAGAGCTACAGCAGTAGGACCCTGCTGTCTCTTTAGATGAGATGCTCCAGACAGCCACCCATACCTTTTATAACAGAGAACAGGAGAGGGAGGCCAAGGCCCAGGAAAGAGAGAAAAGGAAAGAGACAAGCCATGATCAGAAGGTGGCCGCCCTCCAGGGAAGCCCTATGGCAAACCCTGGGTCCTTGAAGGACAAGGCACCAGGCAAATGCCTAATCTGAAGACAGGCGGGGTATTGGGCCAAAGAGTGTCCAAACAGTGACAAGTCTCCCAAAATGGCTTGCTACAAATGCCATCAATTGGGACACTGGGCGGCACCCTGCCTTCGGGACCCAAGAGCCTCAAGGTCAAGCGCCAAGCTTTCCCTCACGTTGGTTCAATAGGACTAAAGTGGCCCACTCCAGCCAGCCTTCCTGTCACAGATAACCATCATGGGGCTGGAGCCAAGGGTACAGTTGGATGTGGCAGGTAGGTTCAAAAATCTCTTTGTTGACACAGGGGCTACTTACTCTGTCCTGACCTCCTACTCCAGAGCCTTCTCCTCCCAAACTTGTACTATTTTGGGTGCTACTGGAAAAACAATTACAAAAGATTCACCCAAGTACTTCATCATTGCTGGGATGGACAAATATTTTCCCACCAGTTTCTGGTGGTCCCTGAGTGTCCTACTCCCTTACTGGGAAGAGATCTTTCCTGCTTTTTAAACCTTACAGCTATTGCAGTCCTGATAGAAGATGCTTTAAAACTCTCTTGGGGGCAAACCATTTTTATCAGCCACCAAGTGAAACAACTCCTGAATGGGAGAGGCCATTTATGAATGTCTGATCAAAGGATCCTCAGATATAAAGTAGTGCTGATGGAAAATCCAGGCTTCACTACATCCCCTTGTGAGGTTTTTAACCCAGCCAACCTCCTGCCTACCCCCAAGGGCTCTCTTCCCTTTCATTCTTGCCTAGAAACCTTGGGCCACTGGACAAAACCCAGAGAGAGATTGTTGGAAGATCCTCTGACCAATCCTGCAGAAATCTGGTACACTGATGGAAGCAGCTTTGTTTTGGACAGGAAAAGAAAAGCCAAATATGCAGTAGTCTCTAATTTTGAGACCATAGAGGCTAAACCTTTGCCACCAGGTACTTCAGCCCAGTTATCTGAGCTCAAGGCCCTGACTAGAGCTTTAGAGCTGGGAAAAGGAAAAAGAGTAGTCATTTACATTGACTCCAAGTATGCCTTTTCTGGTTCTACATGCACATGCTGCTATTTGGAAACAAAGAAGCCACTTGACCACCCGAGGGTTGCCAATCAAGGATGGTGATTAAATCCTTAGACTCTTGGAAGCAGTTCATCTGCCTGCTGAGGTTTCAGTCTCCCACTGTAAAGGACACCTAAAAGGGAGCATGGAAGTGGCACAAGGGAACCAAGCAGCCGATCAGGTAGCTAAGAGAGCAGCATTACAGAACAATGACCTAATAGGGGTTGCCACCCTAGTTCCACAGACTAATTTGCCAGAAATTCCTTCATATACTGAAGGTGAGATTCTTAAAGCTAAGAGTAAGGGCTTTCAAGAAGATCGTATGGGATGGTTCCAAAAGGAGGGACTCCTTTTTCTGCCTGGGAACCTCCAATGGAAATTGTTTAACTCCGTACATGCTACCACTCATTTAGGGGAAAAGGCCCTCCAAGGATTACTTGAAAGATCTTCCTTCAGAGGAACAGGCCTCCAAACGACTATAAGGCAAGTGGTCTCCTCTTGTCCCACTTGCCAATTAAACAACTCCCAAGAAGCTCAAAGAGCACAGCTGGCCCAGCCTGTCCAACGACTTGGGACCTACCCAGGACAGGACTGGCAGATGGATTTCACTCAGATGCCAGTTTCTCAAGGGTATAAGTACCTATTAGTCATGATAGATATATTCACAGGATGGATTGAAGGCTTTCCCACCAGGCTGAGAAGGCTGAGGAGGTGGTAAAAAAAATTGCTCCGTGAAATCATTCCAAGCTTTGGTCTGCCCAGGTCATTACAAAGTGACAATGGGACATCATTTACTTCTAAGGTCACCCAAGGGGTCTCTAAACCATTGGGCATTACTTATTATCTCCATTGTGCCTGGAGGCCTCAGTCTTCAGGAAAAGTAGAAAGAGCCAACCAATACTTAAAATCAGTGATAAAAAAGATAACCTAGGAGACCTCCCTGGGATGGAATGAGGCTTTACCAATGGCTCTCCTCCACACCCGTATTGCCCTTAAGGAATAGGTTGGTCTTAGTCCTCTTGAAATGTTATATGGGAGACCTTTTGTTTGTGTCAATGACCTCTTCCTAGATCCAGAGGCTAGGACCTTCTGGTCTTATACCATGGCCATTGGGCAATTCCAACAGGATATACACTTGTGGGGTATATGCTGGGTTCACCACCATACTGGGTTCACCACTATATGCTCCAGGGACTCAAGTCCTAATTAAAGTCTGGAAAGACAGGTCCCCAAAGGCTCAACTCCAGCCCACATGGAAGGGCTCCTACCCTGTAATACTTTCTATTCCCAGAGCAGTCAAAGTACCAGGACATGACTCCTGGATTCACAACTCATGAGTCAAGTCATGGAAGAAAACAGAAGAGGACCCTCCATACACCTGTGAGCCCCTGGGAGATCTTAGTTGACACTCCATGAACAGTCACTGTCATGACCTCTTTGTATACATCCTCAGCTCCTTAGATCCTATCTCCTTTCCTCATTCTTACCAAATATATTCCAACACGGGTTAAATCCAGTTTTCCACCTACTCAGCACTTGCAATGCATCTGCACATAGCCCAGGAAAAACACATACCTACCTGATAGACCTTAAATATGCCAGCCTACTTTCACCTGTGCCATATATTCTGAATACCTTTAAAAGTAAGGGATATAAGTGTAACTCCTCCATATGGGCATTAAATCCCATATCCTTGAGCCAGCTCAGAGACTACGACACTGTGATTGTCCCTTCTTTCACTTACATCATTACGTTCCCCCATCTCTACTCTCTAATTCACATCAGCATACAAATTGTTGTAATTATCTCCCACAATATTCCTCTTTATGTCCAGATTACCACCCTCCAGATGTCATCTTCTTTTCAGCAAAGCTTTTTAAAAGAGAGATATTTACTCTCCTTTGGGATCGGCCCACCATCATGCCTCAAGGGTGTACTTTCCTTTGCTTGCTGAATAAAACTTTGCTGTAACTGAGCTGTAACACTGATCAGATCAGATCAGATCAGTCGCTCAGTCGTGTCCGACTCTTTGCGACCCCGTGTATCGCAGCACGCCAGGCCTCCCTGTCCATCACCAACTCCTGGAGTTCACTCAGACTCACGTCCATCGAGTCAGTGATGCCATCCAGCCATCTCATCCTCTGTCGTCCCCTTCTCCTCTTGCCCCCAATCCCTCGCAGCATCAGAGTCTTTCCCAATGAGTCAACTCTTCACATGAGGTGGCCAAAGTACTGGAGTTTCAGCTTTAGCATCATTCCTTCCAAAGAAATCCCAGGGCTGATCTCCTTCAGAATGGACTGGTTGAATCTCCTTGCAGTCCAAGGGATTCTCAAGAGTCTTCTCCAACACCACAGTTCAAAAGCATCAAGTCTTCAGCGCTCAGCCTTCTTCACAGTCCAACTCTCACATCCATACATGACCACAGGAAAAACCATAGCCTTGACTAGATGAACCTTTGTTGGCAAAGTAATGTCTCTGCTTTTGAATATGCTATCTAGGTTGGTCATAACTTTTCTTCCAAGGAGTAAGCGTCTTTTAATTTCATGGCTGCAGTCACCACCTGGAGTGATTTTGGAGCCCAGAAAAATAAAGTCTGCCACTGTTTCCACTGTTTCCCCATCTATTTCCCATAAAGTGGTGGAACCGGATGCCATGATCTTAGTTTTCTGAATGTTGAGCTTTAAGCCAACTTTTCACTTTCCACTTTCACTTTTATCAAGAGGCTTTTGAGTTCCTCTTCACTTTTTCACTCTCCACTTTCACTTTCATCAAGAGGCTTTTGAGTTCCTCTTCATTTTCTGCCATAAGGGTGGTGTCATCTGCACATCTGAGGTTATTGATATTTCTCCCGGCAATCTTGATTCCAGTTTGTGTTTCTTCCAGTCCAGCGTTTCTCATGATGTACTCTGCATATAAGTTAAATAAACAGGGTGACAATATACAGCCTTGACGAACTCCTTTTCCTATTTGGAACCAGTCTGTTGTTCCATGTCCAGTTCTAACTGTTGCTTCAAGAACTGCATACAAATTTCTCAAGAGGCAAATCAGGTGGTCTGGTATTCCCATCTCTTTCAGAATTTTCCACAGTTTATTGTGATCCACACAGTCCAAGGCTTTGGCATAGTCAATAAAGCAGAAATAGATGTTTTTCTGGAACTCTTTTGCTTTTTCCATGATCCAGCGGATGTTGGCAATTTGATCTCTGGTTCCTCTGCCTTTTCTAAAACCAGCTTGAACATCAGGAAGTTCACGGTTCATATATTGCTGAAGCCTGGCTTGGAGAATTTTGAGCATTACTTTACTAGCGTGTGAGATGAGTGCAAATGTGCAGTAGTTTGAGCATTCTTTGGCATTGCCTTTCTTTGGGACTGGAATGAAAACTGACCTTTTCCAGTCCTGTGGCCACTGCTGAGTTTTCCAAATTTGCTGGCATATTGAGTGTAGCACTTTCACAGCATCATCTTTCAGGATTTGAAATAGCTCAACTGGAATTCCATCACCTCCACTAGCTTTGTTCGTAGTGATGCTTTCTAAGGTCCACTTGACTTCACATTCCAGGATGTCTGGCTCTAGGTCAGTGATCACACCATCGTGATTATCTGGGTCATGAAGATCTTTTTTGTACAGTTCTTCTGTGTATTCTTGCCATCTCTTCTTAATATCTTCTGCTTCTGTTAGGTCCATACCATTTCTGTCCTTTATCGAGCTCATCTTTGCATGAAATGTTCCTTTGGTATCTCTGATTTTCTTGAAGAGATTCCTAGTCTTTCCCATTCTGTTGTTTTCCTCGATTTCTTTGCATTGATCACTGAAGAAGGCTTTGTTATCTCTTCTTGCTATTCTTTGGAACTCTGTATTCAGATGTTTATATCTTTCCTTTTCTCCTTTGCTTTTTGCTTCTCTTCTTTTCACAGCTATTTGTAAGGCCTCCCCAGACAGCCATTTTGCTTTTTTGCATTTCTTTTCTATGGGAATGGTCTTGATCCCTGTCTCCTGTACAATGTCATGAACCTCATTCCATAGTTCATCAGGTACTCTATCTATCAGATCTAGGCCCTTAAATCTATTTCTCACTTCCACTGTATAATCATAAGGGATTTGATTTAGGTCATACCTGAATGGTCTAGTGGTTTTCCCTACTTTCTTCAGTTTAAGTCTGAATTTGGCAATAAGGAGTTCATGGTCTGAGCCACAGTCAGCTCCTGGTCTTGTTTTTGCTGACTGTATAGAGCTTCTCCATCTTTGGCTGCAAAGAATATAATCAATCTGATTTCAGTGTTGACCATCTGGTGATGTCCATGTGTAGAGTCTTCTCTTGTGTTGTTGGAAGAGGGTGTTTGTTATGACCAGTGCATTTTCTTGGCAAAACTCTATTAGTCTTTGCCCTGCTTCATTCCGTATTCCAAGGCCAAATTTGCCTGCTACTCCAGGTGTTTCTTGACTTCCTACTTTTGCATTCCAGTCCCCTATAATGAAAAGGACATCCTTTTTGGGTGTTAGTTCTAAAAGGTCTTGTAGGTCTTCACAGAACCATTCAACTTGAGCTTCTTCAGCATTACTGGTTGGGGCATAGACTTGGATTACTGTGATATTGAATGGTTTGCCTTGGAAACGAACAGAGATCATTCTGTCGTTTTTGAGATTGCATCCAAGTACTGCATTTCGGACTCTTTTGTTGACCATGATGGCCACTCCATTTCTTCTGAGGGATTCCTGCCTGCAGTAGTAGATATAATGGTCATCTGAGTTAAATTCACCCATTCCAGTCCATTTCAGTTCGCTGATTCCTAGAATGTCGACATTCACTCCTGCCATCTCTTGTTTGACCACTTCCAATTTGCCTGATATGCCATTTCAAATCTTTGCTGTGGAGAGACAGAACCAAGGAAATTACAAACTCCCCTGACATATCTGGTGCCGTTTCCCGGATGTAACCTGGTTGAAACAACCTTGGTTTGGCCCCTTCAAGGCAGAGGCCAAACACAGCAGTAGCCCAACTTGGTGAAAGCTGCCATGGTGGAAGCTGAGTGCAAAGAAAACCCAGCACAGTGGAAGTGACAAGAAACCCAGCACTCTGGAAACTGGGACAGCAAGCACCCTGGAAAATGGGACAGCAAACACAAACTCGACAGAAAGCTCACGTGGCTCACTCTCAGAATTCAGAAGATCTCCAGTTAATTTCTTTTCCCTTTTAGGTGTTGCATAATCTGTGTGGTTCTAAGAGTTGCTTTGGGATTCTGACTGAGTGAAGGAGTCAGGCTGCCAGTCCCTTCCATCTGGATTGCTGGCCAGTTTATGCTGCTTCCTCAACTATTGAACATGGTTAAGAAGAAACCACAGCACTGGCTTTAGGGAGCCTTGAGGAGAAATCCATGTGCTGAGAGAAACTGAGCATCCTGCCAACAGTCAGCAAGGAGCTGAGACCTTCTGCCACTAGTTCTGTGAGTGTGACATTTTGGAAGTTGATCACCCAGCCCCAGAGATCAAGCCCTGAGTCTTTGGAGTGGGAGCACTGACTCCAAGAACCTGGACTACCAGAGAAGTAACCCTAGGGGGTATCAAATAGTGAGACCTCACACAAAGGAAACCACCTGAATACAAGACCTGGCATCACCCAACCACCAATAGCACCCTGTGCAGGACACCTCATCTAAACAACAAACAAAACAAAAATACAAACAAAATCATCAGCAGACAGGATTACCACCCCTAAGTCTTGCCCATCAGAGGAAAATCAAACAAACAAACAAATAAACTCAGCACAAATCTTACCCTATACGAACCTTACACAAACCACTGGGCCAACTTTAGGAGGGCAGAAACCAAAAGGAAGAAAGAATTCAACCTTGAAGCCTGAGAAAAGGAGACCTCAAACACAATAAGTAAAAAAAAATAATAATGAAAAGGCAGAGAAATACTACACAAATAAAGCAACAAACTAGAAACACAGAAGTACAAATAAGTGAAAAGAAATAGGAAAACTACCTAAAAAAAAATTCAGAATAATGATAGTAAATATCATCAAACACCTTGAAAACAAAATGGATAAAATGCAAGAATCAATTAACAAAGACCTAGAAGAATGAAAAAATAAACATAAAGAGACAAACAACACAATTACTGAAAATAAAAATACTCTGGAAGGAATCAATAGCAGAATATCTGAAGCAGAAGAACGAATCAGTGAGCTGGAAAATAAAATGGTGGAAATAACTTCTGAAGAGCAGAATAAAGTAAAAAGAATGAAAAGAACTGAGGATAGTCTTGGAGACCTCTGGGACAATATCAAACACACCAACATTCAAACATTAGGGGTCTCAGAAGAAGAAAAGAAAAAGAAAGAGTATGAGAAGATTTTTGAAGAGATTATAGTTGAAAATTTCACCAACATGGAAAAGGAAATAGTCAGTCAAGTCCAAGAGGCACAAAGAGTCCCATACAGGATAAAACCAAGGAGAAACACACCAAGACACATATTAATCAAACTAACAAAGACTAAACACAAGGAAAGAATATTAAAAGCACCAAGGGAAAAGTTGTGGCTGAGCAGTGAAAGACACCAGGATTCTTGGCCTCTGGAGGAGAGGAATTCAATCTGGGGCCAGTGATGAGGCTTGATCACTCAGAGCTTTTATGTAATAAAGTTTTATTAAAATATAAAAGAGATGGAGAAAGCTTCTGACATAGACATCAGCAGTGGGCAGAAAGAGTGCCCCCTGCTAGTCTTTAGCTTGATTTTATATAGCTACTAGCAGGCTGCTAATTAGAGTAAGGAGATGTCTCAAAACTCAGAGACTGGCATCAGGCCCCTCACCCACAACATGCATTTTGAGATAACATTGGCACAAGGTGAGTTGTCCCAGACCATAAAATGATTGACATGAATCTTGAAGTAAGGCAAGTTTCCAAACAAAGACACAGTCTCATTAACATAGCTTGAGAACATTTGCATAAGTAAAACATTGGTTTGTCAAGTTGTTTCTGAGTCTTAGTCAAACCCACTTGAAGACAGAGTTTGGGGTAAATACATAGTTTATTAACATAGCTTAAGAAAAACATTTCCATAAGAAACATGCATTGGTTAGCTCAAGGTTTGAGAAAAGTTAAGTTCAGGTGGAATCAGGTGTCATTATGGCAACAGAGAATATTAAAGGAAACTTCTTTTAAAAATTGTATAGAGAAGGGAAAAAAATCTGACATGTAGTTTGTTTCCTCCTGCTGCTTAAGAGAGAGAGATTTAAAAATGTCTGACACTTGCAGCCTATTTCCTCCATTTGGAGACTCCTGGTCTTCCTGCCTGTTACTCTCTCAAAGGGAAAAGCAACAAGTAATATACAAGGGAAACCCCATAGGTTTAACAGGTGATCTTTCAGCAGAAACTCTGCAGGCCAGAAGGGAAGGGCAGGATATATTTAACATATTGAGAGGGAAAAATCTACAACCAAGATTACTGTACTCAGCAAGGATCTCATTCAACATTGATGGAAAAATCAAAAGCTTTTCAGACAAGCAAGAGTTAACAGAATTCAGTACCACCAAACCAGCTTTACAACAAATCTTAAACGGACTTATATACTCAAGAAATACAAAAGAAGAAAAAAATTTACAAAATCAACCCCAAACAATTAAGAAAATGGCAATAGGAACATACATATCAATAATTACTTTAAATGTAAATGGATTAAATGTTCCAACCAGAAGATACAAACTGGTTGAACAGATACAAAAAGAAGACCCATATATACGCTGTCTACAAGAAAACCACTTCAGATGTAAAGACACATATAGACTGAAAGTGAGAGGATGAAAAAGTAGATTCCATGCAAATGGGAAGCAAAAGAAAGCTGGAATAGCAATCCTCCTATCAGACAAAATAAACCTTAAAATAAAGAAGATTACAAGAGATAAGGAAGGACACTACACAATGATCAAGGTATAAATCCAAGAGGAAGACATAACAATTGTAAATATCTATGCACCCAACATAGAAGCACCTCAATGCATAAGACAAACATTAACAGACATAAAAGGAGAAATTGACAATAATACAATAATAGTAGGAGATTTTACATTAAACAGAAAATTATAAGGAAATACAAGTCTTAAATGATACATTACATGAGATGGATCTCATTGATATCTTCAGGACATTCCATCCAAATGCAGGAAAATACACCTTCTTCTCAAGTGCACATGAAATATTCTCCAGGGTACACCACATCATCGGTCACAAATCAAACCTCAGTAAATTTAAGAAAATTAAAATCATATCAAGCATCTTCTCCAACCACAACACTATGAAACTAGATATCAATTACAAGAAAAAAACTGCAAGAAACACAAACACATGGAGATTAAACAATATGCTTCTAAATCACCAACAAGTTACTGAAGAAATCAAAAGGGAAATCAAACAATTTCTAGAAACACATGACAATGAAAACATGACAACTCAAAACCTATGGGATGCAGCAAAAGCAGTTCTAAGGGGGAAGTTTATAGCAATACAATCCTACCTCAAGAAATAAGGAAAACATTGAATAGACAATCTAATTTTACACCTAAAACAACTATAAAAAGAACAAAAAGGCCCCAAAATTAGTGGAAGAAAGAAATCATAAAGATCCGAGCAGAAATAAATGAAAAAGAAATGAAAGAAAAAATCAGTTCCGTTCAGTCACTCAGTTGTGTTCGACTTTTTGCAAACCCATGGACTGTAGCATGCCAGGCCTCTCTGAATAACCAACTCCCAGAGTTTACTCAAAGTCATGTCCATTGAGTTGGTGATGCCATCTAACCATCTCATCCTCTGTCGTCCCCTTCTCCTCCTGCCTTCAGTCTTTCCCAGCATCAGAGTCTTTTCAAATGAGTCAGTTCTTCGCACCATGTAGCAAAAGTATTGGAGTTTCAGCTTCAGCTTCAGTCCTGCCAATGAATATTCAGGACTGATTTCCTTTAGGATGGACTGGTTGGATCTCCTTGCTGTTCAAGGGACTCTCAAGAGTCTTCCCCAACACTGCAGTTCAAAAGCATCGATTCTTCTGTGCTCAGCTTTCTTTATAGTCCAACTCTCACATCCATACAAGACTATTGGAAAAAACCATAGCTTTGACTAGATGGACATTTGTTGGCAAAGTAACATCTCTGTTTTTTAATTTGCTGTCTAAGTTGGTCATAACATTTCTTCCAAGGGGCAAACGTCTTTTAATTTCATGGCTGCAGTTACTATCTGCAGTGATTTTGGAGCCCCGCCCCCAACCCCCCAAAAAATAAAGTCTGTCACTGTTTCCACCATTTCCACATCTATTTGACATAAAGTGATGAGACCAGATGCCATGATCTTAGTTTTCTGAATGTTGAGTTTTAAGCCAACTTTTTCACTTTTACTCTTTCACTTTCATCAAGAGGCTCTTTAGTTCTTCTTCACTTTCTGCCATAAGGGTGGTGTCATCTGCATATCTGAGTTTATTGGTATTTCTCCCAGCAATCTTGATTCCAAATTGTGCTTCATCCAGTCCAGCATTTCTCATGATGTAATCAAACTAAAAGTTGGTTCTGTGAGAAGATAAACAAAATTGACAAACCTTTAGCCAGACTCATCAAGGAAAAAAGAGAGAAAAATCAAAATCAACAAAATTAGAAATGAAAGAGTAGGTTACAACAGACAATGTAGAAATACAAAGGATTGTAAGAGACTATTATGAACAACTATACAGCGATAAAATGGATAACCTGGAAGAAATGGACAGATTCTTAGAAAAGTTCAATCTTTGAAGACTGAACCAAGGAGAAATAGAAATTATGAACAACCCAATTACAAGCACTGAAATTGAATCTGTGCTCAAAAATCGCCCCAAAACCAAAAGCCCAGGAACAGATGGCCTCACAGAGGAATTCTGTCCGACATTTAGAGAGGAGCTAATGCCTGTCCTTGTAAAACTTTCAAAAAATTGCAGAGGAAGGAACACTTCCAAACTCATTCTACGAGGCCACCGTCACCCTTATACTAAAACCAGACAAAGACAACACACAAAAAGAAAACTACAGGCCAATATCACTGATGAACATGGGTGCAAAAATCCTCAACAAAATTTTAGCAAACAGAATTCAGCAACACATCAAAAAGCTCATACACCACGATCAAGTTGGGTTTATTCCAGGGACGCAAGGATTTGTCAATATATGCAAATCAATCAATGTGATACACCATATCAACAAATTGAAAGATAAAACCATATGGTAATCTCAATAGATGCAGAAAAAGCCTTTGACAAAGCTCAGCACCCATTTATGATTAAAACTCTTCAAAAAATGGGCATAGAAGGAATCTACCTCAACATAGTAAAGGCCATATATGATAAGCCTACAGCAAACATTACTCTCAATGGTGAGAAACTGAAAGCATTCCCCCTAAGAACAGGAACAAGACAAGTGTGTCCACTCTCACCACTACTATTCAACATAGTTCTGGAAGTCCTAGCTATAGCAATCAGAGAAGAAAAAGAAAGAAAAGGAATCCAGATCAGAAAAGAAGTAAAGCTCTCACTCTTTGCAGATGACATGATACTGTACGTAGAAAACCCTAAAGATAGTATCAGAAAATTACTAGAGCTAAGCAGTGAATTTAGCAAAGTTGCAAGATACAAAATCAATACACAGAAATCACTTGCATTTCTGTATACTAACAATGGAAAATCAGAAAGAGAAATTAAGGAATCAATCCCATTCACCATTGCAACAAAAGGAATTAAATATCTAGGAATCAACTTACCTAAGGAGACAAAAGAACTGTATACAGAAAATTATAAGACACTGATGAAAGAAGTCAAAGATGATATAAACAGATGGAGAGATATTCCATGTTCCTGGGTAGGAAGAATCAATATTGTGAAAATGACTCTACTACCAAATGCAATCTACAGATTCAGTGTGACCCCTATCAAATTACCAATGGAATTTTTCACAGAACTAGAACAAAACATTTCACAATTCATATGGAAACACAGAAGACCCTGACTAGCCAAAGCAGTCTTGAGAAAGAAGAATGGAGCTGGAGGAATCAACCTTCCTGACTTCAGATTATACTACAAAGCTTCAGTCATGGAGACAGTATGGTACTGGCACAAAAACAGAAATATAGACCAATGCAACAAGATAGAAAGCCCAGAAATAAACCCATGCCCCTACGGGTACCTTATTTTTGACAAAGGAAGGGCAAATTTACAATGGGGCAAAGATAGCCTCTTCAAAAAATGGTGCTGGGAAAACTGGACAGCTACATGTCCAGAATGTAGCTAAGAATGAAATTAGAACACTTCCTAACAACACTCACAAAGATAAACTCAAAATGGATTAAAGACCTAAATGTGAGACCAGAAACTATAAAACTCTTAGAGGAAAACATAGGCAGAGCACTTGATGACATAAATCAAAGCAAGGTCCTCTATGACCTGCCGGGGACCAGCCCCGGCTGATCCAGGGTATTCGAAGGAGAGACGGCATAGGCGAGGATCAGGATACAATAGCTTCAATTAGATATTAATTAAAGATATAAAGAGTAATAGAATAAGGATAGCTCAGTAGGAAAATTCAGTGGAGAAAAGAGGTTGAGTAGCTTGGTTTACGCGGGAGACCAATAAAACTTCAAGACAAGAAGTTTGCACCACTTACGTAGGCCGCAGGCGTCCTTCCGTTCTCCCAAAGGAGAGGAGACACTGAGGCCTCCCCGGTCGGATCTTAGAAGCCCAGGCATAATTAGTAAGCATGGTGGGTTCCGCGCTCCAGATGGAGACTCAGTCAGAGTGAGAGAGAGAGCGACATGGGGAGACCAGTATTTCGAGAAACTGATCCCAATTCTTTATTTTCCAGAGTCTGTTTTTATACACTGAGATGTTATACAAAAGTCACGTGGGGACAGCAGTCCTGACTTTTATTAAAGTCAGGTGCTTCACACAAATGTATACAGAGGTCTTAGGGGTGTTACATCATCTTCTGGCCAGGGGGGCCTGCTGACAATTTACGACCCTCTCCTTGTGACAGCGGTCAGTCAATCAGGACACGTATTTCTCCAGGGCTGATTATTCTCAAAACAGACGCCACCCAAATAAAGTTACATTCCTACAGGGTGAGGGTGTAGTGGGTTTTAGTTAAGGAAAGAATTTACTTAGCCTAAGGTCTAACGTGATTAATATCAAAGGTTAATACTTATTTCTTCTATATATTCATTAATGTGTGTAAGGGCAGGGGATGTGGAGACTTAGCAACAAACATTGGCTCAACAAATGAAAAACCCTTCACCAACACAATTTCTAATCAGCCCATTATACTTATACTAATAGTTTTCTAACTTTTCTAAGGAACCTGTTTTTAGAAGGTTTAAAGCATCTTGTGCCTCTCACGGTTGGGAGGCTGTGAGCAATCACATGTGGCCGGACGAGCCTGTCAGGCAGGCTAGAGAACCTTCAGAGGAGTTTGTAGGTTAAAACACTCTTGTCACACCCAAGAGTTTTTATTGACTGGAGCTCTAGGTTAACTCCTTCTCCGAAAGAGGTGGTGGGGGACAGCCCCCCGTAAAGTCAGAGGTGTAGGTAAGAGCACAAAGTAGTAAAGTAGGCAGGCTCTGGTTATGGTGGTAGACGCTCGAGGATTTCCAGGGGGACTCCTGAGGCTCGATCCCGCTTTGCGTATGTCGAGCCTCCTTCCTCATGACCTTTGCCATGGGCGGAGTACCTCACTCTGGCCCCCAACATCGACCCACCTCCTAGAGTAGTGGAAATAAAAGCAAAAGTAAACAAGTGGGACCTAATTAAACTTAAAAGCTTTTGCACAGCAAAGGAAACTATAAGCAAGGTGAAAAGACAACTCTCAGAATGGAAGAAAATAATAGCAAATGAAGCAATTGACAAAGGATTAATTGCCAAAATAAGCAAGCAACTCATACAACTCAATACCAGAAAAACAAACAACCTAATCAAAAAGTGGGAAAAAGACCTAAACAGACATTTCTCCAAAGAAGACATACAGATGGCTAACAAACACATGAAAAGATGCTCAACATCGCTCATTATTAGAGAAATGCAAATCAAAACCACAATGAGATATCACCTCACACTGGTCAGAATGGCCATTATCAAAAAGTCTACACACAATTAATGCTGAAGAGATTGTGGAAAAAAGGGAATGCTCTTGTACTGTTAACAAGTTAGCCAAATCATTAAAGGCATTTAAAGAGCCGGGCAATCCGGAATGAGCCCGAATGTGCCCAGTGAAAAACATTTTATTTCTTTTCCAAATTTGTTGCTGTAATTTAGTTAACAAATGAAATATGGTAGGTTTATTTTCAGGCAAAAACCGCAGTTTCAATGTGTGGAAACAACCTGACAATATACTGAGAATCAGAATAAAGGTTAAATTCCTCATCTGCAAACATAGCAAAAGCCTTTATGACTGCTGTTATTTCAGTTCTTTGATCTGAAGTTTCCTGTGTTTCTAAAACCTTTTGGTGATTTTTAGTAACTATGGAGGCTTTACCGTTTGCTGACCCATCAGTAAAAACTATCTGAGCCTTTGGAATAGGAGATTGTTTACATCTGACAGGAAAAATAACTAGATGTCTGGATATAAAATTCAGCAAAACATGTGAAGGTAAATGATGCAAAAATTTTGACCAAAATAGTTTCCTATAGCAATCTGCCAATTTTCATCAAACATTAGAAGTGCATCAAGTTGTTCTTTATTATATGGAATTACAATTTCTGATGGCTCTTTACCAAATAATTTAATGTTCTGCTTTTTTCCTTTAATATCAAAGTAGCTATCAATCCTGGATAAGAAGCCACTACATTTTTAGTTTGAGCGGGAAGATGGACCCACTCTAGGGGGCCGTTTTTCTATAAAACCAATTTTTTGTCTGGTTACGCCAATTACACCTATGGGGGTTTTATGGCAAAGGAATTGTCAAACAGTTGTCAATTTAATTTTTAAAATTTTTAAAATTTACATTTTAGCAACATTAATTTAGGGACATGTTAATTTAGGTCTAATGTTTAGTTTAGGTCTCTATAAATTTAAATAATAAATGTATAACCTCCTTATTTCATTTTGGTATACAGATATATCTAAATGCAAAATGTATTTATATATGTATTTATATTTGGCAACAAGTATAAACTTATTGACATATAATATATATAAATCAATATACTTGAATTAATCTTTATAATTAATATATTAATATATATTACAGCAATACAACACGTACACAGCTAATACCAACCAACACAAACCAAGGTACTGCAATAATACATGTCACACATATATGATTATACAGTATATAGAACATATATCATCACAGCACATCAATCTATACCAATTAATATCAGCCACACACACATTATACTACTGCAATATATATTTAATTATACAGTATATATATAGTATGCATATATGGTATACATATTAACTTATATACAAATTAATTAAGTATAGATCCATAAATAGAATTAGGTATACCTTTATTATATTTCATTTATACCCATACCTAATTAGGCAAACTGTAATTAGGCAAATATATTATGTATTTATAACAATATATAAAGTATTGTTAATTGTACCACCTGTTGATAACTAAGAAATTGAGAAAACCCTTCTCTGAGTATCTCCTATTTGAGACAGCACGTCCCTCCCCCATAGGGTAAAGGGGAGCGTAGGAACTACATAGGGTTGGAAAGTTCCACAGGTATCCTCAAACTGCCAATCTAACATTTTTGAACTTTTAACGACTGTGGGGGCTTGAGGGCAAATGAAACAAAATTTGACCCCTGAAATCTATCAGGGCAACTTGCCAATTATCACTATTTTGTAAAAGACTTGCAGTTGATCCTTATTGAGTGAAATTATTATATTTGTTACTTCTTTTCTAAAAAGTTCCACACTTCTTTTTTCCTCCTTTTATAATTAATTGTGCCACCAAGCTGGGATAATAGGGGGTGTGAAATCATGCAAAGTCAGTAGTCTTTGATCCTTATTGAGACCAGGCTTTCTTTTCTGCAAACTTATCGTATACAAATGGTTTAGGTGATTTACATCATCTTCTGGCCAGAAGGCCTGTTAACATTTTATGACTCTGATAAAGGTTTGTCAACCATAAGACTTATTTTCTCTAAGAATAATTATTTTAAAGTTTGGCGCCATCCTCCGAAGGTGTTAGATAAAGTTGCATTCCTATAGGGCAAAAGTGCAGTGGGTTTACAACAAAGGAAAGAATTTATTACTTTGAGGGTCTAAAGCTGTTAACACCAAGGCCACTACTTATTTTTTTCTACATACCAACTATATTAATTAATACACTTACAAGGATACAATACAGGGGATGTGGAAACTTGGCAGCAAGCATTGGCTCAACAATGAAATTTTCTACTAGTTCTAACAAATTCTAACTCTCCGAGAGGCTCTATACTATTTGAATATTTTAAGCTTCCCGTGCCTCTCAAGGTTGGGAGACTGTAAACAACCGTATGCATAGCTGTAGGAGTCCGGGTAAACCTGTCAGGCAAGTTAGAGAGCCATCTGAGGGGTTTGGATTGAAACACTCCTATTACGCCCAGGAGGCTAATTAACTAGAGCTCTAAATTGATTTCCTTCAGAGAAAAGGTGGTGAGGGATAGTCCCCCGTGACTGTCAGAGGAGTTGGTGAAAGTCATTTTGGGGTAGATGCTCAGGCAGGCCCAGAGGGGCACCCCTCGAGTTCTGGCTCGCCTTGCCCCCCAGAACTGTCCCACATGACCTTGTCATGGGTGGGGACTCCCGTGCTGGCTCCCGGCACAAATTAAAAATTTTTTTGTTCTAATTCTGTGGAAAATACCATTGTAATTTGATAGGGATTGCACTGAATCTGTAGATTGCTTTGGGTAGCACTGCTGCTGCTGCTGCTAAGTCACTTCAGTCGTGTCCAACTCTGTGCGACTCCATAGATGGCAGCCCACCAGGCTCCACTGTCCCTGGGATTCTCCAGGCAAGAACACTGGAGTGGGTTGCCATTTCCTTCTCCAATGCATGAAAGTGAAAAGAGAAAGTGAAGTCATTCAGTCATGTCAGACTGTTAGCCATCCCATGGACTTCAGCCCACCAGGCTCCTCTGTCCATGGGATTTTCCAAGCAAGAGTACTGGAATGGGGTGCCATTGCCTTCTCCATTGGGTAGCATAGTCATTTTCAAAATACTGATTCTTCAAATCTAAGAACATGGTATATCTCTCCACCTGTTTGTGTCATCTTTGATTTCTCTCCCTGAGAAATAGTTTTCTGAGTACAGGTCTTTTGTCTCCTTATATAAGTTTGCTCCTAAGTATTTTATTTTTTTCTTACAGTGGTAAATTAAATTGTTTTTTTAATTTCTCTTTCTGATCTTTTGTTGTTAGTGTACAAAAATGCATGAAATTTCTGCACATTAATTTTGTATACTGCAATTTTACCATTTCATTGATTAGCTCTAGTAGTTTTCTTGTGGCATCTTTATTTATTTATTTTTTAATGTATAGTATCATGTCATCTGCATGATTTTTCCAGTAGTCATGTATGGGTGTGAGAGTTGGGCCATAAAGAAGGCTGAGTGCCAAAGAATTGATGCTTTCAAACTGTGGTGCTGGAGAAGATTCTTGAGAGTCCCTTGGACAGCAAGAGATCAAACCAGCCAATCCTAAGGGAAATCAATTCTAAATATTCATTGGAAGGACTAGTGCTGAAGCTCCAATACGTTGGCCACCTGATGTGAAGATCTGGCTTGTTGGAAAAGACCCTGATGCTATGAAAGATTGAGGGCAGAGGAGAAGAGGGTGACAGAGGATGACATGGTTGAATGGCGTCACTGACTCAATGGACATGAGTTTGAGAAAACTCAGGGAGATATGAGGGATAGGAAAGCCTGGTGTGTTGCTGTTCATGGGGTCGCAAAGAGTTGGACACCATTTAGCAACTGAACAACATCATCATCATCATCATCATATTTACATGTGTCTGTGGGTCAGCAAAATTTCAGACAGTCACCTTGCATCTACCCTGAAAGAAGGCAGCTGGTATTTGAGAAGGAATAGGAGAGGAGAAGGCAATGGCACCCCACTCCAGTACTCTTGCCTGGAAAATCCCATGGATGGAGGAGCCTGGTAGCCTGCAATCCATGGGGTCGTGAAGAGTCGGACACGACTGAGCGACTTCACTTTCACTTTTCACTTTCATGCATTGGAGAAGGAAATGGCATCCCACTCCAGTGTTCTTGCCTGGAGAATCCCAGGGACGGGGGAGCCTGGTGGGCTGCCTTCTATGGGGTCGCGCAGAGTCGGACACGACTGAAGCGACTTAGCAGCAGCAGCAGCAGCAGGAGAGGAGAAACAACTATATAAGTCATAAAACTGGGGTGACCATATCTCAATGTTCACCTGTTACTCTGGACTAATTATTAATAACACTCTTTTCATTCTCAAAAGTTTTAGTTTTGATAATAAATTATTCTACTGTCACTTGAATAAAGCCCAAAAGACCTGCAGTCCTCCTGGCTTCTGAAGACATGCTTTCATCTACACTGAACTCAAATTTCAATTTGAATGGAAGGCGTACCTTGTGGCAGTCCAGTATAGTCATTAAGATTAACCAGAAGAGCTGAAAAAGCCCCACAAACAAAAAACAAATTAAAAATCCATATAAACATAAGAGAAAGAAAAGAAGCATTGAGGATGAGGAATCAAGATTCCAGGAAGACAGAAATTGAAGCTACAGCTGCTTTTTTTCCAGGGACATTTGACAATTCCATTGTGTACCAGGAAGCAGCAATCTGGATTTCTGGGCAGAAGGCCACTGCTGGGAAATAGGAAAATCAACAAAGTCTTTGGTTGTCTTGTGGGGATGAAGTGACAAAATTGGAGGTTTGAAGGGTCAAGAATTCAGAGAAAAAAAGGGCTGGCAAGAACTGAGCCTGACATTCAAGGAATTTTCACCTCAAAACATTTGCCAAATTACACAGCTGCATTAGGTAGAGGCTTAAAAAGAAAGAAAGAAAGAAAGCCACTTAAAAGCAGAGCTGAAGTTTTGGCGGCTTTTATTTTGCAATCTTACTCCACTGAGGAGACAAGAGTTATAGAGCATGAATGCTAGGGGAAATTTTAATTATTTAAAAATTTTGTTAATCTGAAAGAAGCAAACATAGAAAGAAAATGAGGCATAAAAATGATTGACAAAATATAGAAAGAATAAAGCAAAATTTCAGAAATAAATGCAAATATACCAGCAACTGGGAGAAGTCAATGGCAACCCACTCCAGTACTCTTGCCTGGAAAATCCCATGGACGGAGGAGCCAGGTGGGCTGCAGTCCATGGGGTAGCGAAGAGTCGGACACGACTGAGCGACTTCACTTTCACTTTTCACTTTCATGCATTGGAGAAGGAAATGGCAACCCACTCCAGTGTTCTTGCCTGGAGAATCCCAGGGACGGAGGAGCCTGGTGGGCTGCCGTCTATGGGGTCGCACGGAGTCAGACATCACTGAAGCAACTTTGCTGCAGTAGCAGCAGCAGCAGCATACCAGCAATTACAGTCTAGTACAAAGACAAACTGGTTAAAGCCAGAACAAAACAAAAGTCAACTATACCCTGCTTATGAGACACTTCTTAAATAAACATCAATAGATAATAGATAAAGAGGGACTTCCCTTGTGGCTCAGCTGGTAAAGAATCAACCTGCAGTGCAGGAGACCTCTGTTTGATCCCTGGGTTGGGAAGATCTCCTAGAGAAGGGAACAGCTATCCACTCCAGTATTCTGGCCTGGAGAATTCCATAAACTGTATAGTCCCTGGGGTCGCAAAGAGTTGGACATGACTGAGCGAGTTTCACTTTCAGTAGATAAAGAGGGGCATTTTGTAGGAACAAAGTCAAAGAATAGCACTTTTCATTCTTTGTATTCTTAGTATTTGCAAGAATTTCCAAGGCAGAACATAATACAGTCCCTTGGTTGCTATTAATACCTGTCATCTCTCCCTCCCATTTACTGTACACAGCTCAATTCCTAATCAGCACAGATTGTCTAGCTTCCTGTCTGTTTGTGTTCTTCCTTCACTGCTTCATCTCAAGAGTGGATATAGTCTTCTTTCATTCCTCAGAAATGCAACACTTGGCTTGCTCAAGATCATTGCTCAAGTTTGGGGATGATGAAAGGGTTGCATATGAGTTGATTTTGATGGAAATTGGAAGCATAAAAACACAGAACATCAAATTCATAATTGCAGGATTAACTTAAGATGGAAATGGGGAGAAGACAATGAATTTTAGCTGACAGGATTGTTAACTATTGGTTGTTTACATGCTATTAAAAATCTGTTAAAATGTCACCCAATCAGCTCTTCCTTCCACAGCAATTTGGTTCTCTGCCAAACTTTCCATAACAAATAGAGCCTGCAAGCACTCTGAACACAGAGCTGCAGCTTTTCAGAGGAGAAATCAAAACAAGATCACAAGGTAAGAACGAAACCAATATTCTGGTACATTTTAATAAGGTCTTACAAAGTAAAATCTTGAGAACCACAGAGAAATGCTTTGTATTTCTATAAAATAAAGAATTAGGTTGATTTATTATTATTGCCAATAGAATTAAAAGTTGATAACAGTTGTTGCTAACTTAGAATTCCACTTTGTTCTCTTTTGAGTGATTTATAAAATTATTAATAAATTGCTAAAATAAGTTGTCTTTATAGTACATGTTCCCCTTTCTCACCACAAAACTTCATAAAGCAAGTTGATATTCTACTTCTTACTCCTGAAATGCTTATCCAAGGCAAACCTACTCACAATTGTTTACAACTGGTTTTTAAGAAAGAAGGACAAATATAAGAACTAAAGATGCCATCCTCTCAAAAACAATTTGTGGAAAAAATAAGGAATTGACATTCTAAATGAGTAAATTCAAAAGCTTATTAGTTTTGATACTATTCATTTAGAGTGAAAATCGCTTTTTTTTCCTCTTTAATTCTTGCTGTCTTGCACTCTTCTCTGCCTTATATTTCCTTGCATAAATACATGCCTCCTGGCTATTTTAATTAAAATAAAAAATGGCACAAAGTCCTAAGTACTGTGGCTGCACACAAGTTGATTCTAGAGGGTTTTTGGAGACTTGAGAGTGAAGTAACTAGGGCTAGGTGTGGCTGGACTTGACTCTCACTCCCTCCTCAGCACCGCATTTATTCTGTTTGAGTCATTGCTATATGTCATCCTATGCTATTCTCTATATTCCTATCTACTGCTTCTCATATTTCTCTTTTGAATACTTAATGCTCTTCTTTTAATTTTGACCCTGAAAAGGCACAGCTCTGTGTTCAGAAAACTTCAGAATTCTCTATTTCTTAGAGTTTGGGGTGCTTGAGCTGAATCACACTACTGGGTAGTATCCTTAAATTGTAAAGAACTCTCACAGGCATCACTTTCTGCAACTCAAATTTCACATGTTCTTCTACATGCTTCTCTGAAAGGATCCTAGATTTCCTACTAATCTTTAACTGGTGGCTGCCTAATTCATTTTCTCAGCAATGTATTGACCTAGATGTTTTACTCTTTCCCATCACTGTTTAACTTACAATATCTAAAGCCAAAAGATACCTCTTTTCCTTTCCCATTTATAGAGAGGGAAGAATTCTGAGGGGAATTTTCACTGAAACATTGAAACAGTGCTAAAAAGTAAAGGAAGAGACTGAGAAATGGGAGCCACCTCTCCTGGACACAGTCTGTAAAGGATTAAAGAAACAGCTTTCAACCAACTTCAGGGAATGTACTGAGTCACTGTAAAAGCTTCTGCTCCATGAAGGAATTAAATCATTTCAGCAAATACTGTGGGAGGTGAGAAGGAGGATAGCAGTGCAGCAATGAGGGAAGAAAAAAAAAAAAAAAAGCACCAAGAATTGTTCACACCAATAAATCTGATAACATGAGGTCTTTTTTGGAGAATATGAGTGCAAAGTTAAATCATTACATGGAAGTACTGCAGAGGGGATAGCACTGGGGAAGAAAAATATTACATCAGAGAAATTTATGCCACTAAATCTGACAGCAGGAGGTCTGTTTTTGAGATGAGAGTGTGACTGTGCCAAAATCATTGTATCTTTCATTCGACAACGTGAAATTTTGGAAAACACGGTGGTAATCAAGTGATAGAATTCTTCTTTTATATCTCAATTTGCAGCAGGGACATTTAGAAACATAAAGGCCAAAAATAATCTTGAACAGCAGAAAATAATTTTAATTCCATTAAAAACAAACAAACAAACCAAATATAATAATATTTGGTTCAAGGACTTTGGGACATAGTAGAGCCTCTAATCTCTTTTCATTTTCTGTCTGGTTTCCCTGGTGTTGATATCTGTACACAGAAGGAATCTTTAAGGGTACACAGTCTTAGAGGACAGGCAAAGTTCATTGTTGGGGGTGTTAAAGGTGGTATAAGGAGTTTGGGGCACTTCCTCACTGTAGCAGACTCCTGGCATGACATGCTCACATGCTGTCCTTTCTATTATTGGTAAATCATCCTATAACTGTGAAGATTTTTGTTTCTGTTCATTTTTTGCTTTAAGTGTAGACTACAGTGTAGCATAATAGTAAAAAACCACAAAATTTTAGAAGAAGATAGGCCTCAACTCCATCATCTGTCATTGACTAGCTGTGTGATTTTGTATCTTAACATTCCTAAGCCTGAATTATTTTCTCTTGTGTAAAATGTAAAACAAAAACAAAAGAATAATAAGATACTCTACCTTAGAGAGGTGTTGAGATGCTTTTGAAGGTAAAGCAATTAAGAAGCAGTCATGAAAGGTAACTGTTAATAATCACTGAAATTTCATTAAATGTGAGACATTAATTCCACATTCTCTCATTGAATCTTCATAGAATCTCTATAAAATAAATATTATCTTCTCCATTTATAAAACTAAACAGGTGAGATTTAGAAAGATTGTACTAACCCAAGATGACACAACCAGAAAATTTCAAACCAGCAATTAAAACCCAGAGTCAAGTTCCAGGAAGGAGAAAGAACCAACAGGGAAGACAGATTCCAAATGACTTCATTTAATGCATCTCTAATCATCTTTGTGAAGCCATTTTCTTCTATTTAAGGTTTCAGTCATTTTCAAACAAAAATTTTAATGAAATAACATTAAAATCTTTCAGCTATTTTCTTTAGGACTACATTTATTGCCATCTAAAGGAAAAGGTTCCTGTCAGCCACTATTCTCTTAAGTAATTTTCTATTGTCACTGCCATTAGTAAAGCCAGTACAGCATCCACCCATAAACTTGGCTTCACTTTTAACCAGCATAGCAGTCTACATCTAGTTCCCTCTCACTTTGCACAGATCATGAATTGGGTCATCATTACAATTTTCCCCAGAAGTGCTAATACACCTGAGACCTTTTGCAAGTGTAAGAATGTTTTGCTCATTACTTCTCTTGGATTTCCTAGCAAAGATTAGATATTTTCTTGAAGAACTTCATAGTTTTGCATATCTGCTGTGTTCAAATCCCAGCCACTCTAACTCCTTAGCCTGCTGGCTCTGTCATTGGCTGCTGTTTAAGAAATGCTATGTAAGTAGTTTATGTGTGTGTTGTGTGTTCAGTCACTCAGTTGTGTCTGACTCTTTGTGGCCCCATGGACTGTAGCCCACCAGGCTCCTCTGTCCATGTAATTCTCCAGGCAAGAATACTGGAATGGGTTGCCATGTCCTCCTCCAGGAGATCTTCCTGACCTAAGAATTGATCCTGTGTCTCTTGAGTCTCTTTCATTGTCAGGAGGATTCTTTACCACTGGCACCACCTGGGAAGACTTTAAGTAGTTTATATTTTCTTTTTAAAAAGAAAATCATATGCCTTTCTCCCATGTTCTTTCATTTGGGAGCTTATTAAACCCAATCACGAACTTTCCTCTAACCTGAATTTACTAGGTCCAAAATTTTTCCTTTCTGAGGTTTTACTTATCCATTATCTTTTATACACATGCTGCTGCTAAGTCGCTTCAGTTGTGTCCAACTCTGTGCGACCCCATAGACGGCAGCCCACCAGGCTCCCCCGTCCCTGGGATTCTCCAGGCAAGAACACTAGAGTGGGTTGCCATTTCCTTCTCCATTTATACATATATCATATAGCAATTGTCTACATTCTTTAGCAAAGGTGTTTAAATAGCTTATCAGTAGTCAGCATGGCTACTTCATACTAATCAATGAATATTAGTAGGATTGTTTTCTTGAGTAAATATTTCTTTTCTTCTAGTCTTTTTTAAAAGTTTGAGCCACAGACCTAGGTGCCAACATTCATTTTAATATAATTTGGTGGCTATTTTTAGCTTCTTTTTTTTTCTTCAATGTGACTTTTATAAGATTCATATTATATCAATGTATACGTAGCATTATTTATCAAAGAGCAGGCACAGTTTTTTCTTCACTTACTTACTCAAGTGCCATATGGCTTGTGAAATCATAATCATAATCATAATTGTCACTATGTGGTATAAAACAGTATAAGCTGTTTTAATAAACAAGTTTGGAGAGTGCCATGCCTAGGATGTGACATCTGGCTGTCTAATTACCATTACCTTTCAAATGTCATGTGGAAAGATTTCTACTCAGTACTAAAGGTCCATGAGAGTAGACTCAGCATTTAGAAGCATTAAAGTCATTTGCATTGTGATATGTCAGTTGGAAAAAAAAATACTATCTGTAAATCCTTGTATTTTTTTAATTCATAAAAGTATAAAAATTGGGTACAAATCCAATTTTCAGAGCATCCATTTTTTTTTCTGGTTATTTGTGACAAATCCTCCTAAAAGAGCATCTGTTTTTAGACTTATTGGTTCTCCCTACTATCTAGGTAGACCCAAGCAGGGACTAGTAGCCTCAAGGATTGTGGTTCACTGTTAGATCTGTATAACTTCTTTACCTATCCCATGTAACACCCCTTCTTGGCAAAGTAAGAGAGCCCAGTTACATTCTTCTGCCCTGTATGATTAGATATACTCAGAAAGAGGTCAACTCTGTCCAAAGAAGGAAAATGATTAGGTCTATCTTGAAGAATAAGAGAAGTATCTAGCACAATCTTTTCACTTTAAGCCCAGCTACCAGGTAAGCCTACTTAGATTCCCATGTAAGGATGATGAAGTCAGTAATTTGGGAAATGGTTGCAACACACGAATTAGGCAGGGTGGGAGACAAGGTTTATCATCCCATGGTGGACAAGTTTCCAGACCTCTGAATTGTATTTTCTGATCATTGAACAAGGTAACTCTATTGAAACTCTTATGGGAATTAAATATACAGGATGTGGACTGCAACTTAGCCTGTTCAGGTCAATGTGCAGGGACTCTAACATCTGTGAGTAGAAAGAGTTTATACTCTTGATTTTTAAATGTCTTCTAACAATAAAATTTAATATCTAATACACAATGCAGTATATCACTGGGTGGCCACTGGCTTGAGAAAGAAAATCTCATAGTCTGTACAGGGTGAGGTACAAAGCATTTAACAGCTGGCATGACATAAGCAGATATAATAGTGAGAAAGGTACTAGCCATTTGGAGCATGCCAGCTGAATGCCAGCACTGGGAGGGAACTTCACTGTGGCTTTGACCTGTATCAGCCAATCTAGGATAACGGGAATGACAGAGCAGTGGAAAAGCTAAAGGTTTACAGAGCTTTTAATAAGTTGGCCAGTGTTTCTGTTACCGTTCAATATTCAAATCCCAAACAGAAGAGAAAAATTCTATAAAAGTTATGCTAGCAATAACTTTAGTCTTTGTACAAGGAAACACTTTCACATACTATGAGACTATATTTATAATTAACTTCTGAATGGAGGTAATGTGAGATAATATTTGATCTAAAAACAGCCTTTTAGTCCATCATTATGGACTCATGATTTTGGTGATATTATAATTAACTCATTTTCAGACTTGGTTTGATTAGCTACAATTTTTTGTTGTGCTGAGCCACATGGTCACAATTTATCACACAGAAGCCCCTTCATGGTGGCTCTTTTTAAAATTTTCTCAGAATTTTAAAATATGCACCACTGCTTTCAGGCAAAAGTTATTCAGGCTTATCCTGCATTTCTTTTACTTGAAATAATAAATCAGCCATTCTCCAAAGAATCTCAATTTCTTTAGTGGAGAACATTATCAGGCTACCGAAAATCTGGGCCCTGGGATACACATTGGATTATTTCATCTTAATACTGAAATTAAAGCAGTTCAGTTATCAGATATAGGGAAGAAAATTATATATTAAATGAAATCATTAGTTCATATTTGTATTGTCATTGGAATTCTATGATATATGTCAAAATACTTCTTACAATTATTTTTAATATCTTATTTTGTTATGAGTATATAATCATTTGTTTGATTTACACTGTGGTCCAATTGTTTAAATTCTTTTAACTTTGAAAATATTGATTTCTTATTAATTGACAGCTTTTGTTTGGTTCCTATATTAGTTTGGAGTAGGAAATGGCAACCCACTCCAGTATTCTTGCCTGGGAAATTCCATGGACAGAGGAGCCTGGCAGGCTACAGTCCATGGGGTTGCAAAGAAGTGAACACATTATTGGAGGATATGGTGTAACTGGTGTCCATTACTTTACCAAATAGAGGTATTGCATATGATATGTACAGAAGTTATCTGGATCTACCAGTGAACCACAGTCCTCAAGGTTACTAGTCTCTGCATGGTTCTACCTGCTAAACAGTTCACTGTATAAGTAGGATGCTAACTGAAGTTTGATCTTCAGTGTCTTTATAAGTCATTTCATTTTGTCATTATTTGTCCACTCATAATGAGATAATGCATCATTATAAGATATGATTTTCATAATCAATTTCATACACAAATTAATATACATAAAAATTATGGCAAACAAGCTCAACTGGTGTTTTACAAGAGTAAAATATCAATAAAAGTACTATATTGGCAATCTGTAAAATTAGTAGTAAAAACAGTAATAACAGTACCATTATTGGCAATCTGAATTTGAAAAAAGAAAAAGAACAGACATGAAATGGTTACTTATAAATTTCAAAATTTTTTCCTGATACACACAAAAAATTCAGTTTACCCATTCTGTTTCTGGTGTATCATGCTGTTTTCTGATAAATAATATTTTTATTGATTTTAAAATATCATTTTATATATTCATATTATTTTATTAAAATTTTGCTTAAAATATAACATTACTTGAATATTAAAATTTTAAACTAGCTGCAATAGGACACGGTATGAAGATTCCTCAAAAAAATTAAAAATAGAATCACCATATGATCTAGCATTCCCACTTTTGGGTACATATCCAGAAAAATCAAAAATGGGATGTTGAAGAGAGAGCTGCACACCTATGTTCATTATAATATTATTCAAAATAGCCAAGAGGTGGAATCAACCCAAATGTCCACTAATGAATGGATAAAGAAAATATAGTATACACATACAATGAAATATCATTCAGCTTTAAAAAAGAAAGAAATTCTGTCACATTCTTAACAGGGATGAATCTTGAGAACATTATGTTAAGTGAAATAAGCCAAACACAAATACTGTGTACTATATGATCCCACTTATATGATGTACTAAAGTAGTCAAACACAAGAAACAGAGGGTAAAACGATGTTGCCATGGCCTTTGGGAAGGTGAAATGAGTTTTTTAAGTTTAAAACTAAACTATAGTTTTAGTTTTGCAAGATGAAAAAGTTCTAGAGGTCTGCTGCACAAAATTTGAATGCAGTTAACACTAGTGAAATATACTTAAAATGGGCAAGATGGTAAATTTTACATTATCCATTTTTACAATTAAAAAAAATTTTTAAGAAGAGCTTTGAGCAGGGGATAAGGAAGAATGTTTAAACAACCCAACTTTATTTAGAGATATTATTAATTCAGTGTCCAGAATACATTAGTTGTTAGCTACTTCTTTTTAGGATTTAGAAAAAGCCAATGCAGATCACATTTAGGCCAAAAATATATAAAGATAATTTGTATCACTTGATAAGCTTTAACTAGAATAAAAGATAAATTTACTATATAAGGACACTTAGTGCTCACTTAACAAGAGGTTCCAAAGTTGGCAGCCCCAGAGTCAGTACAAAGAATCAAGGACATCACCAAAAGACCCAAGCTCATCTTATCCTTCTGCTCTGCCATTCTTAGACTGTCCATGATCTCTCCCTTCAAGGGAGAGGATGGCTGGCCTAGCTCTGAGCATCACATCCTCACAGAAGCCAAGTGAGTGAAAGTTAAACAGCACTTACTTCTAAGGAGAAAAGTTTTCTCAGAAGTCTCAGACATGCCTCACCCTTGTCTCATTAGCAAGATCTGTGTCACATGCCCATACTTAGACCTGTTATTGGCAGATGGAAACAGTATTGCCATGAATGGCTTAGGTTTCTGCATATCTAAATTTCTTCTTTGGTGGAAGAAAAGATACTTGTCAGATAAGAAACAACATTTATACTAGGCAAGTCTCAGCATCATTTCATTTTTGCAGAATTCCAAGCATTTTTGGTTTTTAAGAACTTCTTGCCCATTGCTGAGAATGGCAGCCAAATTTTTTCAAAGTCATCCCGAGGATTCTGCCTCAGTCTGAAAAATACCTCAAAAGTCATCTTTAATGTGATTTTTCAGTTCTTTCAGAACAAAAACTAAGTCTTTAATCAGGTATATCAGAAGCACTTCTACCATATTAAGGAAAGAGAGGAATGTGTTCATTTCCCATCTAACCATTTTCTAGTCAGCTCAATTCATTCTTAAATACAGACAATGGTGTTCATTTAATTCTTTTTTAGCCATGAAACAGATTGCTTACTTAGTTCTATCAATCTCTTTGACCACCACACTTGAATCCATATATTTTAGAATTCACTGACAGTCTGTTTCCTTTAACTTAAAAAGTTCATTAACATATAACATACACACAGAAAATTGTACAAGTCATGGCTATACAGCTTAATGAGTTATCACAAAGTGAAAAAACTTCAGTCCAGTTCAGTCGCTCAGTCATGTCTGACTCTTTGCAACCTCATGGACTGCAGCATGCCAGGCTTCCCTGTCCATAACCAACTCCTGGAGCTTGCTCAAATTTATGTCCATTGAATCAGTGATGCCATCCAACCATCACACCCTCTGTTGTCCCCTTATCCTCCTGCCTTCAATATTTCCCAGCATCTGGGTCTTTTCCAGTGACTCAGTTCTTCACGTCAGGTGGCCAAGGTTTTGGAGTTTCAGCTTCAGCATCAGTCTTTTCAGTGAATATTCAGGACTGATTTCCTTTAGGACTGATTGGTTTGATCTCCTTGCAATGCAAGGGACTCTCAAGAGTCTTCTCCAACACCACAGTTCAGAAGCATCAATTCTTTGAAGCTCAGCTTTCTTTATATCAAACTCTCACATCCATACATGACTACTGGAAAAACTATAGCTTTGTCTAGACAGACCTTTGTCAGCAAGGTAATGTTTCTGCTTTTCAATATGCTGTCTAGATCAATCATAGCTTTGTTTCCAAGGAACAAGCATGTTTTAATTTCATGGCTGCAGTCACCATCTGCAGTGATTTTGGAGCCCAAGAAAATAAAGTCTATTACTGTTTCCCCATCTATTTCCCATGAAGTGATGGGACTGGATGCCATGATCTTAGTTTTCTGAATGTTGAGTTTTAGGCCAACTATTTCACTCTGCTCTTTCACTTTCATCAAGAGGCTCTTCAGTTCAGTTGCTTTCTGCCATAAGGGTGGTGTCATCGGCATATCTGAGATTATTGATATTTCCCCTGGCAGTCTTGATTCCAGCTTGCACAAATGTATGCAACCATAAAAACAGAAGAGTAAAGGATTCCAGAAGCCTCCTCTTTCCCTTTTCTAGTCATTTCTCTCTACCTCAAGAAAAGCCATTATTAGGTTTTCTAACATACATTCAATTTGCCTGTGGGGGTTTTGACCTATTTATAAATAAATTCACACATTATTTACCTTTTTTTGTCTGGCCTCATTCACTCAAGATTATGCTTGTGAGATGCCTCTGTGTTGCATATAGAAGTAGCTTGTTTACTCTCATTACTAGTTAGAATTCTTCTAAATGAACATGCCATAATTTATCCATTATGATGTAGATGGACATTTGCATTGTTTCCAGCTTGGAGTTACATGACTAGGACTGCTAGGAACATTCCCTTACATATATTTTGGCAAATACTTTTATGTCTTTCTGTTAGATATATTACCTTTAAGCAAACTTGTCAGGTCAATGGAGAAGGCAATGGCAACCCACTCCAGTACTCTTGCCTGGAAAATCCCATGGATAGAGGAGCCTGGTAGGCTGCAGTCTGTGGGGTCGCTCAGAGTCAGACACGACTGAGAGACTTCTCTTTCACTTTTCACTTTCATGCATTGGAGAAGGAAATGGCAACCCACTCCAGTGTTCTTGCCTGGAGAGTCCCAAGGACGGGAGAGCCTGGTGGGCTGCCATCTCTGGGGTCGCACAGAGTCAGACACGACTGAAGCAACTTAGCAGCAGCAGCAGCAGCAAATAAATTCTTCAGTACCATTTTTCTAGACTCCGTATATGTGTGTTAGAATATATTTATCTTTCTCTTTCTGACTCAACTTACTCTGTATAATAGGTTCTAGGTTCATCCACTTCATCAGAACTGACTCAAATGTATTCCTTTTTATGGCTGAGTAATATTCCATTGTGTATATGTACCACAACCTCTTTATTCATTCATCTGCCGATGGACATCTAGGTTGCATCCATGATCTAGCTACTGTAAATAGTACTGCAATGAACAATGGGATACATGTGTCTTTTTCAATTTTGGTTTCCTCAAGGTATATTCCTCAGGGTATATTCCTCAGAGATTGCTGGGTCATATGGTAGATTTATTCCTAGTTTTTTAAGGAATCTCCATACTGTCTTCCATAGTGGCTGTATCAATTTACATTCCCAAAAACAGTGTAAGAGAGTTCCCTTTTCTCCACACACTCTCCAGCATTTATTGTTTGTAGATTTTTTGATGATGGCCATTCTGACTGGTGTGAGGTGATATCTCATTGTGGTTTTGATTTGCATTTCTCTAATAATGAGCAATGTTGAGCATCTTTTCATGTGTTTGTTAGCCATCTGTATGTCTTCTTTGGAGAAATGTCTGTTTAGGTCTTTTTCCCACTTTTTGATTAGGTTGTTTGTTTTTCTGGTATTGAGTTGTATGAGTTGCTTGCTTATTTTGGCAATTAATCCTTTGTCAATTGCTTCATTTGCTATTATTTTCTCCCATTCTGAGTGTTGTCTTTTTACCTTGCTTATAGTTTCCTTTGCTGTGCAAAAGCTTTTAGGTTTAATTAGGTCCCACTTGTTTACTTTTGCTTTTATTTCCATTACTCTAGGAGGTGGGTCATAGAGGACCTTGCTTTGATTTATGTCATCAAGTGCTCTGCCTATGTTTTCCTCTAAGAGTTTTTATAGTTTCTGGTCTCACATTTAGGTCTTTAATCCATTTTGAGTTTATCTTTGTGAGTGTTGTTAGGAAGTGTTCTAATTTCATTCTTAGTTACATTCTGGACATGTAGCTGTCCGGTTTTCCCAGCACCATTTTTTGAAGAGGCTATCTTTGCCCCATTGTAAATTCGCCCTTCCTTTGTCAAAAATAAGGTACCCGTAGGGGCATGGGTTTATTTCTGGGCTTTCTATCTTGTTGCATTGGTCTATATTTCTGTTTTTGTGCCAGTACCATACTGTCTCCATGACTGAAGCTTTGTAGTATAATCTGAAGTCAGGAAGGTTGATTCCTCCAGCTCCATTCTTCTTTCTCAAGACTGCTTTGGCTAGTCAGGGTCTTCTGTGTTTCCATATGAATTGTGAAATGTTTTGTTCTAGTTCTGTGAAAAATTCCATTGGTAATTTGATAGGGGTCACACTGAATCTGTAGATTGCATTTGGTAGTAGAGTCATTTTCACAATATTGATTCTTCCTACCCAGGAACATGGAATATCTCTCCATCTGTTTATATCATCTTTGACTTCTTTCATCAGTGTCTTATAATTTTCTGTATACAGTTCTTTTGTCTCCTTAGGTAAGTTGATTCCTAGATATTTAATTCCTTTGTTGCAATGGTGAATGGGATTGATTCCTTAATTTCTCTTTCTGATTTTCCATTGTTAGTATACAGAAATGCAAGTGATTTCTGTGTATTGATTTTGTATCTTGCAACTTTGCTAAATTCACTGCTTAACTCTAGTAATTTTCTGATACTATCTTTAGGGTTTTCTACATACAGTATCATGTCATCTGCAAAGAGTGAGAGCTTTACTTCTTTTCTGATCTGGATTCCTTTTCTTTCTTTTTCTTCTCTGATTGCTATAGCTAGGACTTCCAGAACTATGTTAAATAGTAGTGGTGAGAGTGGACACGCTTGTCTTGTTCCTGTTCTTAGGGGGAATGCTTTCAGTTTCTCACCATTGAGAGTAATGTTTGCTGTAGGCTTATCATATATGGCCTTTACTATGTTGAGGTAGATTCCTTCTATGCCCATTTTTTGAAGAGTTTTAATCATAAATGGGTGCTGAGCTTTGTCAAAGGCTTTTTCTGCATCTATTGAGATTACCATATGGTTTTATCTTTCAATTTGTTGATATGGTGTATCACATTGATTGATTTGCATATATTGACAAATCCTTGCGTCCCTGGAATAAACCCAACTTGATCGTGGTGTATGAGCTTTTTGATGTGTTGCTGAATTCTGTTTGCTAAAATTTTGTTGAGGATTTTTGCACCCATGTTCATCAGTGATATTGGCCTGTAGTTTTCTTTTTGTGTGTTGTCTTTTTCTGGTTTTAGTATAAGGGTGACGGTGGCCTCGTAGAATGAGTTTGGAAGTGTTCCTTCCTCTGCAATTTTTTGAAAGTTTTACAAGGACAGGCATTAGCTCCTCTCTAAATGTCGGACAGAATTCCTCTGTGAGGCCATCTGTTCCTGGGCTTTTGGTTTTGGGGCGATTTTTGAGCACAGATTCAATTTCAGTGCTTGTAATTGGGTTGTTCACAATTTCTATTTCTCCTTGGTTCAGTCTTCAAAGATTGAACTTTTCTAAGAATCTGTCCATTTCTTCCAGGTTATCCATTTTATCGCTGTATAGTTGTTCATAATAGTCTCTTACAATCCTTTGTATTTCTACATTGTCTTTTGTAATCTCTCCTGTTTCATTTCTAATTTTGTTGATTTGATTCTTCTCTCTTTTTTCCTTGATGATCTGGCTAAAGGTTTGTCAATTTTGTTTATCTTCTCAAAGAACCAGCTTTTAGTTTTATTATTCTTTACTATTATTTTTTTATTTCTTTTTCATTTATTTCTGCTCAGATCTTTATGATTTCTTTCCTTCTACTAATTTTGGGGCTTTTTTGGTTCTTTTTCCAGTTGTTTTGGGTGTAAAGTTAGGTTGTCTGTTCAATGTTTTTCTTATTTCTTGAGATAGAATTGTATTGTTATACACTTCCTCTTAGAACTGCTTTTGCTGCATCCCATAAGTTTTAAGTTGTCATGTTTTCATTGTCATTTGTTTCTAGAAATTGTTTGATTTACCTTTTGATTTCTTCAGTAACCTGTTGGTTATTTATGGCATATTGTTTAATCTCCATGTGTTTGTGTTTCTTGCATTTTTTTTTCTTGTAATTGATATCTAGTCTCATAGCATTGTGGTCAGAGAAGATGCTTGATATGATTTCAATTTTCTCAAATTTACTGAGGTTTGATTTGTGACCCAAGATGTGGTCTATCTTGTAGAATGTTCTATGTGCACTTGAGAAGAAAGTGTATTCTTCTGCATTCGGATGGAATGTCCTGAAGATCAATGAGATCCATCTTATCTAATGAATCATAATGTATCATTAGACTTGTGTTTCCTTATTAATTTTCTGTTTTGATGATCTGTCCATTGGTGTGAGTGGGGTGTTAAAATCTCCTAGTATTACTGTGTTATTGTCAATTTCTCCTTTTATGTCTGTTAGTGTTTGTCTTATGTATTGAGGTGCTCCTACGTACGGTGCATAGATATTTACAATTGTTATGTCTTCCTCTTGGATCGATCTCTTGATCATTACATAGTGTCCTTCCTTATCTCTTGTAATATTCTTTATTTAAAGGTTTATTTTGTCTGAAATGAGGGTTGCTACTCCAGCTTTCTTTTACTTCTCATTTGCATGGAATCTATTTTCCCATCCTCTCACTTTCAGTCTATATGTGTCTTTAGGTCTGAAGTGGGTTTCTTGTAGACAGCATATGTATGGGTCTTGTTTTTGTATCCATTCAGCCAGTCTGTGTCTTTTGGTTGGAGCATTTAATCCATTTACATTTAAAGTAATTATTGATATATGTGTTCCTATTGCCATTTTCTTAATTGTTTGGGGTTGATTTTGTAAATCTTTTTTCTTCTTTTGTATTTCTTGAGTATATAAGTCTGTTTAACATTTGTTGTAAAGCTGGTTTGGTGGTACTGAATTCTCTTAACTTTTGCTTGTATGAAAAACTTTTGATTTCTCCATCAATTTTGAATGAGACCCTTTCCAGGTACAGTAATCTTGGTTGTAAATTTTTCCATTTCAGTACTTTAAATATATCCTGCCATTCCCTTCTGGCCTGCAGGGTTTCTGCTGAAAGATCAGCTGTTAAGCATAGGGGGTTTCCCTTGTACATTACTTATTGCTTTTAACCCTTGCTGCTTTCAATATTCTTTCTTTGTGTTTAGTCTTTGTTAGCTTAATTAGCATATGTGTTGATGTGTTTCTCCATAGTTTTATCCTGTATGGGACCCTTTGTGCCTCTTGGACTTGATTGGCTATTTCCTTTCCCATGTTGGTGAAATTTTCAACTATAATCTCTTCAAAAATTTTCTCATTCCCTTTCTTTTTCTCTTCTTCTTCTGGGACCCCTATTATTTGAATGTTGGTGTTTTTGATATTGTTCCAGAGGTCCCCGAGACTATCTTCAGTTCTTTTCATTCTTTTTACTTTTTCTGCTCTTCAGAAGTTATTTCCACCATTTTATCTTCCAGCTCACTGATTCATTCTGCTTCAGATATTCTGGTATTGATTCCTTCTAGAGTATTTTTGATTTCAGTAATCATGTTGTTTGTCTCTCTATGTATATTCTTTAACTCTTCTAGGTCTTTGTTAATTGATCCTTGTATTTTCTCCATTTTGCTTTCAAAGTTTTTTATCATTACTATCATTATTCTGAATTCTTTTTCAGGTAGTTTGCCTATTTCCTCTCCATTTATTTGGACTTCTGTGTTTCTAGTTTGTTGCTTCATTCGTGTAGTATTTCTCTGCCTTTTCATTATTATTATTATTTTAACTTCTTGTGTTTGAAGTCTCCTTTTCCCAGGCTTCAAGGTTGAATTCTTCTTCCTTTTGGTTTCTGCCTTATAACTTTGGTCCAGTGATTTCTGTAAGCTTCTTATAGGGTGAGATTTGTGCTGAGTTTTTGTTTGTTTGTTTGTTTTTCCTCTGATGGGCAAGGCTGAGTGAGGTGGTAATCCTGTCTGCTGATGATTTTGTTTGTATTTTTGTTTTGTTTGCTGTTTAGATCAATCTGATTTCGGTGTTGACCATCTGGTGATGTCCATGTGTAGAGTCTTCTCTTGTGTTGTTGGAAGAGGGTGTTTGCTATGACCAGTGCATTTTCTTGGTAAAACTCTATTAGTCTTTGCCCTGCTTCATTCCGTATTGCAAGGCCAAATTTGCCTGTTACAACAGGTGTTTCTTGACTTCCTACTTTTGCATTCCAGTCCCTTATAATGAAAAGGACATCTTTTTGGGGTGTTAGTTCTAAAAGGTCTTGTAAGTCTTCATAGAACCATTCAACTTCAGCTTCTTCATCATTACTGGTTGGGGCATAGACTTGGATTACTGTGATATTGAATGGTTTTCCTTGAAAATGAACAGAGATCATTCTGTCTTTTTTGAGACTGCATCCAAGTACTGCATTTCAGACTCTTTTGTTGACCATGATGGCTACTCCATTTCTTCTGAGGGATTCCTGCCCTCAGTAGTAGACATAATGGTCATCTGAGTTAAATTCACCCATTCCAGTCCATTTTAGTTCACTGATTCCTAGAATGTCGACATTCACTCTTGCCATCTCCTGTTTGACCACTTCCAATTTGCCTTGATTCATGGACCTGACATTCCAGGTTCCTATGCAATATTGCTCTTTACAGCATCGGACCTTGCTTCTATCACTAGTCACATCCACAACTGGGTATTGTTTTTGCTTTGGCTCCATCCCTTCATTCTTTCTGGAGTTATTTCTCCACTGATCTCCAGTAGCATATTGGGCCCCTACTGACCCGGGGAGTTCCTCTTTCAGTATCCTATCATTTTGCCTTTTCATACTGTTCATGGGGTTCTCAAGGCAAGAATACTGAAGTGGTTTGCCATTCCCTTCTCCAGTGGACCACATTCTGTCAGACCTCTCCACCATGACCCACCTGTGTTGGATGGCCCCACAGGCATGGCTTAGTTTCATTGCGTTAGACAAGGCTGTGGTCCTAGTGTGATTAGATTGACTAGTTTTCTGTGATTATGGTTTCAGTGTGTCTGCCCTCTGATGCCCTCTTGCAACACCTACCATCTTACTTGGGTTTCTCTTACCTTGAACGTGGGGTATCTCTTCACGGCTGCTCCAGCAAAGTGCAGCCACTGCTCCTTACCTTGGATGAGGGGTATCTCCTCACTGCCACCCCTCCTGACCTTGAACGTGGAATAACTCCTCTAGGCCCTCCTGCAGCCACCATTCCTTGGACATGGGGTTGCTCGTCTCATCTGGTCCCATCACTCCATGGGAAATATATGGGGAAACAGTGTCAGACTTTATTTTTTGGGGCTCCAAAATCACTGCAGATGGTGACTGCAATGATTAAAAGATGCTTACTTCTTGGAAGGAAAGTTATGACCAACCTAGATAGCATATTGAAAAGCAGAGACATTATTTTGCCAACAAAGATCCATCTAGTCAAGGCTATAGTTTTTCCAGTGGTAGTGTATGGATGTGAGAGTTGGACTGTGAAGAAAGCTGAGCACCAAAGAATTGATGCTTTTGAACTGTGGTGTTGAAGAAGACTCTTGAGAGTCCCTTGGACTGCAAGGAGATCCAACCAGTCCATCCTAAAGGAGATCAGTCCTGGGTGTTCTTTGGAAGGAATGATGCTAAAGCTGAAACTCCAGTACTTTGGCCACCTCATGCGAAGAGTTGACTCATTGGAAAAGACTCTGCTGCTGGGAGGGATTGGGGGCAGGAGGAGAAGGGGAAGACAGAGGATGAGATGGCTGGATGGCATCACTGACTCGATGGACGTGAGTCTGAGTGAACTCCGGGAGTTGGTGATGGACAGGGAGCTGCGACAGGCATGCTGCGATTCATGGGGTTGCAAAGAGTCAGACATGACTGAACGACTGAACCGAACTGAACTGCTGTTTAGATGAGGTGTCCTACACAGGGTGCTATTGGTGGTTGGGTGATGCCGGGTCTTGTATTCAAGTGGTTTCCTTTGTGTGAGTTCTCATTATTTGATACCCCCTAGAGTTAGTTCTTGGAGAAGGCAATGGCACCCCACTCCAGTACTCTTGCCTAGAAAACCCTATGGACAGAGGAGTCTGGTAGGCTGCAGTCCATGGGGTCGCTAAGAGTCGGACATGACTGAGCGACTTCACTTCATTTTTCACTTTCATGCATTGGAGAAGGAAATGGCAACCCACTCCAGTGTTTTTGCCTGGCGAATCCCAGGGACAAGGGAGCCTGGTGGGCTGCCGTCTATGGGGTCACACAGAGTCGGACACGACTGAAGTGACTTAACAGCAGCAGCAGAGTTAGTTCTCTGGTAGTCTAGGGTCTTGGCTTCAGTGCTCCCACTCCAAAGGCTCAGGGCTTGATCTCTAGTTTTGAATGAGTCTATATATTCTTTTCTGCTGGTCAGTTACTCCTATTCGCTCTCAGCTGGTGTTCTGCATGCACTTCTGTGTGTGAATGTGTATTCCTGATGTATCTTGTGCTGTGAAGTGGGACAGCAATCACATCTCTTAGGGGTTTAGTTTTCTTCCAGACCTCTTCATTGGCACTGGGGAAGGCAAATTTTTCTTAGGTTCAGTTCAGTTCAGTTTAGTCACTCAGTCGTGTCCAACTCTTCGCGACCTCATGAATCACAGCACACCAGGCCTCCCTGTCCGTCACCAACTCCTGGAGTTCACTCAAACTCATGTCCATCGAGTCAGTGATGCCATCCAGCCATCTCATCCTCTGTCGTCCCCTTCTCCTCCTGCCCTCAATCCCTCCCAGCATCAGGGTCTTTTCCAATGAGTCAACTTTCACATGAGGTGGCCAAAGTACTGGAGTTTCAGCTTCAGCATCAGTCCTTCCAATGAACATCCAGGACTGATCGCCTTTAGAATGGACTGGTTGGATATCCTTGCAGTCCAAGGGATGCCTAAGAGTCTTCTCCAACACCACAGTTCAAAAGCATCAATTCTTGGTCATGGTGTATGATCTCTTTAATGTGTTGTTGGATTCTGATTGCTAGAATTTGTTAAGGATTTTTGCATCTATGTTCATCAGTGATATTGGCCTGTAGTTTTCTTTTTTTGTGGGATCTTTGTCAGGTTTTGGTATTAGGGTGATGGTGGCCTCATAGAATGAGTTTGGAAGTTTACCTTCCTCTGCAATTTTCTGGAAGAGTTTGAGTAGGATAGGTGTTAGCTCTTCTCTAAATTTTTGGTGGAATTCAGCTGTGAAGCCGTCTGGACCTGGGCTTTTGTTTGCTGGAAGATTTCTGATTACAGTTTCAATTTCCGTGCTTGTGATGGGTCTGTTAAAATTTTCTATTTCTTCCTGGTTCAGTTTTGGAAAGTTGTACTTTTCTAAGAATTTGTCCATTTCTTCCACGTTGTCCATTTTATTGGCATATAATTGTTGATAGTAGTCTCTTATGATCCTTTGTGTTTCTGTGTTGTCTGTTGTGATCTCTCCATTTTCATTTCTAATTTTATTGATTTGATTTTTCTCCCTTTGTTTCTTGATGAGTCTGGCTAATGGTTTGTCAATTTTATTTATCCTTTCAAAGAACCAGCTTTTGGCTTTGTTGATTTTTGCTATGGTCTCTTTTGTTTCTTTTGCATTTATTTCTGCCCTAATTTTTAAGATTTCTTTCCTTCTACTAATCCTGGAGTTCTTCATTTCTTCCTTTTCTAGTTGCTTTAGGTGTAGAGTTAGGTTATTTATTTGACTTTTTTCTTGTTTCTTGAGGTATGCCTGTTTTGCTATGAACTTGTATGAGACAGCAAAAGAGACACTGATGTATAGAACAGTCTTATGGACTCTGTTGCAGAGGGAGAGGGTGGGAAGATTCGGAAGAATGGCATTGAAACATGTAAAATATCATGTATGAAACGAGTTGCCAGTCCAGGTTCGATGCAAGATACTGGATGCTTGGGGCTAGTGCACTGGGACGACCCAGAGGGATGGTATGGGGAGGGAGGAGGGAGGAGGGTTCAGGATGGCGAACACATGTATACCTGTGGCGGATTCATTTTGATATTTGGCAAAACTAATACAATTTGTAAAGTTTAAAAATAAAATAAAATTAAAAAATAATTTAACAGGCAACCTAAAAAAAAAAAAAAAAAAGCATCAATTCTTCGGTGCTCAGCTTTCTTCACAGTCCAACTTTCACATCCATACATGACCACTGGAAAAACCATAGCCTTGACTAGATGGACCTTTGTTGGCAAAGTAATGTCTCTGCTTTTTAATATGCTATCTAGGTTGGTCATAAATTTCCTTTCAAGGAGTAAGCGTCTTTTAATTTCATGGCTACAATTACCATCTGCAGTGATTTTGGAGCCCAAAAAAATAAAGTCTGACACTGTTTCCACTGTTTCCCCATCTATTTGCCATGAAGTGATGGGACCAGATGCCATGATCTTCGTTTTCTGAATGTTGAGCTTTAAGTCAACTTTTTCACTCTCCATTTTCACCTTCATCAAGAGGCTTTTGAGTTCCTCTTCACTTTCTGCCATAAGGGTGGTGTTATCTGCATATCTGAGGTATTGATATTTCTCCTGGCAATCTTGATTCCAGCTTGTGATTCTTCCAGCCCAGTGTTTCTCATGATGTACTCTGTATATAAGTTAAATAAGCAGGGTGACAATATACAGCTTTGATGTACTCCTTTTCCTATTTGGAACCAGTCTGTTGTTCCATGTCCAGTTCTAACTGTTGCTTCCTGACCTGTGTATAGGTTCTCTATAGGTCAGGTGGTCTGGTATTCCCATCTCTTTCAGAATTTTCCACAGTTTATTGTGATCCACACAGTCAAAGGCTTTGACATAGTCAATAAAGCAGAAATAGATGTTTTTCTGCAACTCGCTTGCTTTTTCGATGATCCAGCAGATGTTGGCAATTTGATCTCTGGTTCCTCTGCCTTTTCTAAAACCAGCTTGAAATGACACTGAAAACACCATCTCTCAGAGTTCACTGTCTTCCTGGATGCTCAGCAGCAATTCATATTTTTTGCTGAGTGTCAGAAGCTTTAAAGTAGAAAGTTCAGACAAAGGAAAACATATTTTTAGAACTTACATTTAATCTTCATAATATTGCTAGAGCGTACTATGTAGCAGTTGACTTCCATCCTTAAAGAAGCTTTTTCCTTAACTGTTTTTATTTTTAAAGCAGGTCTGGTACATTTATCTTCCACCAATGCAAAGATTTGCTATATCAACTACTGCTTTGGGTTGCCTTTTCTTGGCCCTTAATTTTATTTTTTTGCCTACACTGTTGCTGTGGAAGTCCCCTTTGGTCTTAAATTTTAGAGATTAGATTCCTTATTTCCCCACTACTATAAATATCTGGCTCACCCTTTCAGAAGCTCCTCTTGTTATTCCTCAGTTTTCCAAATCTGCCTTCAAATGAAGTCTACTACCTCCAGGATCGATTCCAGAAGTATCTAGTGGCATCCCTTTGCACTGGGAATGGAAGTTAGGTACACTTTCACTGGCTTTAAAGATATATATATATTTGTGGTATCTGGAGGAAACTCTTCTTATCAATGTTTTATGTAGTTAATAAATGCACCACACCCAAAGGCTACTACTTTAGGAATTGAAAGATAACTATTGCATTCTTTGAGGTTAGACTTCAAAATCTAATGCTTTTCTTGTCTAAAATCTGATGTCTCTCTTAAAAAAAAACAAACATCAAGTCATCTGATAGAATTTCAGATGCTGCCCAAAGAACCCTATCCTTGTTAGGATTTGGAATTATAATAATTCACAAATAATAAGTCGTGTTAGGCTCTGGAATCTGGGCACTATTCCCAGAGTCAATGGTGATATTAATGGGCAAATTCTTATCTTTGATTAAGCAATTGTTTTGGTTGAATTGTTGCCATCCATACTGGCATTCACACTTGTTAGCATGTATTTGCAGAGACTAGGCAAGATCCAGAAATAACACTTCCAAGCATACATACGAACAGATAAAATTACTATCATTTTATAAATAAACAAGAATAATAGAGTTTGATATATCTTCATTGTCTAACCTTGCAAGTTGTCTTCCTTTGTGGATCTAGGTATAAACTTTTTTTTGGCAGTGTAATTTCTGGTAATATTTATGTTCACAAGTTTTCTGATACATAGATTAATTTTATAATCAGAAAAAGCTTATCATAGTATATTGCTAAATGAAAACAATTATAAAATAGTAACAGACGGTGGCTATTTAAAAATATACATATATAAAAACTCTAAGATAACAGAATGTAAAGTAATTCCACTTGAGTAATGGAATTATAAATTTTATTCATTATTTCCTAAATTTCTTATAAAAAACATTACTTTGGTAAAATGAACTTATGTTAAGGGGAGTGGAAGTTCTGGCATGCATTACCAGGAAGAGTGTCATACCTCATGATCTCAACTAGCTTGACCTGTGGCTATGTGGCTACTTCCCATCCTAGTTTTTCTTCTCATTTTTTCACCCCTCCCCACAACATATCTAAATCTGCTCTTTTTACTGCTTAGCTCTGAAATCCCCCAGAAATGGTTCAGGCTACCCTCATAGTCAAGGTGAGAGATGTGGAACAACACTAAGCTGTGGCATGAGAAGTGGAGAGACAGGCTTGGCTGGATTGTGGGGATTTTTCTAAGGTGGAAGATTTTAGACTCTGGTGGTAAAGGAGAGGGAAGAGCAGAGATTTTTAATCTGGGCAGCTGGCTGGATGGTGGCGGGAATACAGGAAAGGTGCAGGTGTAGACAAGTTGAGTTTGCACAGCCACAGTCCTGGGGGTGATGTGCAATAGGTGGTTAGGTATGTGGATGCTGAAAGTTTAATAAAGGTCTAGATTTGGGCATGATGAATGCAGGGGTGAGTAGTACTGAAATCATGGAGTGGGTAAGGTCAGCCACAAATGACAGAAAAGAGTAAATCAGGTTGATAGAATCTTGGGGATTCTCCCTTTAAGAGGTAAGGAGAACTCTTAAAAAGGGAGGGTAGGCAGCAACCAGACTTCAGTGGCTGAAATAAATGAATTAGGAGAGTGGAAACAGAAAATATTTAGATATCTCTAAACTGATGGTCTACCAGGCTTCTGCAAAATACGGAATTTGTTGTCAGGATTTAAATTAAGTAAACTTCTCATAAATCTGGATTTCTGGCTTTCCTCAAGAAATAAGGAGATTCAACAACACTGGACAGTTATTTCGATGTGGCAATAACCAGCAGGAATCATATACAAGCTACTTCATAGTTCTTAGATATAAACCTTTTAGAAAGCAAAGCAAGGCAAGTCTAAACAGTGAACTGAAGCAAAACAGATAGGATTTTATCTTCAGTTTTGAAAGCTGATTTTATGACCTAGTGACTCAGGTATATCCACAGACTGTGGTTTAACACCTGCTTTTACCTTGTGTATTTCTCAGCAAAACCTTTGTCCAGGCTGGAATTTTGCTCCCACTCCTTGTTCCCCTGTCACTAATGTAATGTTATGCCAGTAACATTTTCTGTGACTCAGTTTTAATCACATCTTCTAAAACTTTTCTCACTCTTCCCTCACATTGTCCTACAAGCTAGAAGAAAACAAAGCAAGGCTGCATGCCTTTATCCCCATCCAAAAAAAGTGAGCAGTTTCCTTGGTTCCTAGAGATGGGACATTGTACTGTGGAAGAAGTTATTCAAATATTTATTAAATTATGTAAGTGAGACAAAACAACAGCATCAAAAAGTTACCTGATAAAATGGAAGTCTTCCCTGTACTTTCTTCATTTTGTTTTTCTTTGCTGCTGTTGCTTAAATTTTTAAAGAAACAGCATCAGGTTATAGAGGAAAGAGCAGTCATAGCTATGGCTCTGTGAGTTGGGGACTTAAGTTCTGGTCCTGGCTCCACCATGTACTCACTTCCTAGCTGTGTGACCTTGAAGAAGACTGGCTTTGAGTGTCACTTCCTTCATCTGTAAAACAAGGAGTTTTAGACCAGTCCTGCAGTTTTTAATGGTACTCAGTGGACTAAAAAATGTGCTTTAGTGGTTCTAGAAATATCTGACGCTAATTTCATGGATTCTGGACTACATAGTTCTAAGACTACATACTCGTCCATAAATCCAATAAAAAATTCCTTTCTTCTAATCCAAATTGTTTCATTGTTTTTAGTGGCTGACATTACAATCTTCTCTCTTTTTAAAAATGTCCTGCAGTTTCATAATTAATATGTCAAGATGTATATTTATTTCTTTTGTTTTTTAAACCCACATTGGGATTTTTAGATCTCAGGATTTGAGTCTCTCAATAATTCTGGAAAGTTCTCAGCCTTTATTTCTTTAAATATCACTTCTTTCTTATTCTACCGCCTTTTAAAATTCCAACTAGATACACATTAGACTGTTTCATCCTGTTCTTTCAGTTTCTTAGCCCCTTTTAAGTATTCCTTGACTATATTCCAAGGAATATTTTCAGGTATATTTTCTAGTTTATTGACTCTTCATTTGTGTCTAATCTGTTTAATCAATACACGGAGCTATAATTTCAACAATATGTTTTTCATTGCTAGATATTCTATTTGGATCTTTTTCATATCCATTTGTTCTTTGTTCATGTCTTCAATCTTTTTAGAACACTACCTAAACATATTAAAATCAGCTGTTGTATATGTCATTTGTGATTGTCCTAATACATAAAGTCTTGGCAAGGTGGTTTCTGCTGTCTGTTCCCTTTTGTCTCTCTCAACATGGTGCCTACTATTCTTGTTTGCTTAACAAATCTTGGCTGCAAATAACTAATTCATCTGGGAAATTTTTTTTGTTTAAATGTTTTGCAGCTTGGGATGCAGTTCATAAGATTCATCAAGATAAGATTTGAGTTTGTCTTTCCAATATGACTTGGGATACTAGCAACCTACAACCATTTTATATTTAATTCTATATTTCAGGCTTTTGGAAGCACACAGGTACTGAGTATGATTTCAAGCTGCAAAGATTTGTGGGGGCTGATTTTTCATGTTGTTGTTGTTCAGTTGGTGGGTCATGTCCAACTCTTTGCAACTCTATAGTCTGTAGCATGCCAGGCTTTCCTGTCCTTCACAATCTCCCTGAGTTTGCTCAAACTCATTGTCCACTGAGTCAGTAATGCTATCTAGCCAGCTCATCCTCTGTCACCTGCTTCTCTTCCTGCCCTCAATCTTTCCCAGCATCAGGGTCTTTTCCAATGAGTTGGCTCTTCGCATCAGATGGCCAAGTAGTGGAGCTTCAGCTTCAGCATCAGTCCTTCCAAAGAATATTCAGGGTTGATTTTCTTTAGGATTGAATGCTTTGATCTCCCTGCTGTCCAAGGGACTCTCAAGAGTCTTCTACAGCACCATAATTCAAAAGCATCAATCCTTAAGCACTCAGCCTTGTTTATGGTCCAAATCTCACATCTGTTCATGACTACTGGAAAAACATAAGGTCTGACTGTAAGAACCTTTGTCAGTAATGTCTCTGCTTTTTAATACACTGTCTAGGTTTATCATAGCTTTCCTTCCCAGAAATAAGTGTCTCTTAAACTTCATACCTGCAGTACCAACCACAGTGAGTTTGGAGCCCCCAAAAATAAAGTCTGTCACTGTTTCCATTGTTTCCCCATTTGTCATGAAGTGATGGGACCAGATGCCAGGATCTTAGTTTCTTGAATGTTGAGCTTTAAGCCAGCTTTTCCACTCTCTTCTTTCACCCTCATTAGGAGGCTCTTTAGTTCCTCTTTGCTTCCTGCCATTAGAGTGGTAACATTTGCAAATCTAAGGTTGTTGATATTTCTCCTGGCAATCTTGATTCCAGCTTGTGAGTCACCCAGCCTGGCATTTATTTCGCATGAAGTACTCTGCATATAAGTTAAATAAGCAGGGTGACAATATACTGCCTTGATGTACTACTCCTTTCCCAATTTTGAACCAGTCTGTTGTTCTATGTACAGTTCTAGCTGTTGCTTCTTGACCTGCATACAGGTTTTTCAGGAAGTAGGTAAGATCTAGTATTCCCATCTCTTTAAGAATTTTCCACAGTTTGTTGTGATCTACACAGACAAAGTCATTAGCACAGTCAATGAAGCAGAGGAGATGTTTTTCTAGAATTCCCTTGTTTTTTTCTATGATTCAACAGATTGGCAATTGGCAATTTGATCTCTGGTTCCTCTGCCTTCTCTAAATCCAGCTTGTACATCTGAAAGCTCTCAGTTCAGGTACAGTTGAAACTTAGCTTGAAAGATTTTGAGTATTACCTTGCTAGAATGTGAAATGAGTATTACCTTGTTAGCATGTGAAATGAATATGGTAGTTTGAATATTCTTTCTCATTGACTTTCTTTGGGACTGGAATGAAAACTGACCTTTTCTAGTCCTGTGGCCACTGCTGAGTTTTCCAAATTGTTGGCATATATTGAATCCAGCACTTTTTTTTTTTAATATAAATTTATTTAATTGGAGGCAAATTACTTTACAATATTGTATTGGTTTTGCCATATATCAAAATGAATCCACCATGGGTGTACACGTGTTCCCCATCCTGAAACCCCCTCCCACCTCCATCCCCATACCATCCCTTTGGGTCATCCCAGTGCACCAGCCCCAAGCATCCTGTATCATGCATTGAACCTGGACTGACGATTCGTTTCACATATGATATTATACATGTTTCAATGCCATTCTCCCAAATCATCTCACCCTCGCCCTCTCCTATAGAGACCAAAAGACTGTTCTATACATCTGTGTCTCTTTTGCTGTCTTGCATACAGGGTTATCGTTACCATATTTCTAAATTCCATATATATGCATTAGTATTGGGGGCAGGAGGAGAAGGGGATGACAGAGGATGAGATGGCTGGATGGCATCACTGACTCGATGGACGTGAGTCTGAGTGAACTCCAGGAGTTGGTGATGGACAGGGAGGCCTGGCGTGCTGCAATTCATGGGGTCGCAAAGAGTCAGACACGACTGAGCGACTGAACTGAACTGAAATGATACAGCAACCTCTTCCAAAATGGCTTAATCATACAGAATCATACAGTGACTGATCTGATCTGATCTGATACTGTATTAGTGTTTTTCTTTCTGGCTTACTTCACTCTGTATAATAGGCTCCAGTTTCATCCACCTCATTAGAACTGATTCAAATGTATTCTTTTTAATGGCTGAGTAATACTCCATTGTGTATATGTACCACAGCTTTCTTATCCATTCATCTGCTGATGGATATCTAGGTGTGAAATAGTACCTCACTGTGGTTTTGATTTGCATTTCTCTGATAATGAGTGATGTTGAGCATCTTTTCATGTGTTTGTTAGCCATCTGTATGTCTTCTTTGGAGAAATGTCCGTTTAGTTCTTTGGCCCATTTTTTGATTGGGTCGTTTATTTTTCTGGAATTGAGCTGCAGGAATTGCTTGTATATTTTTGAGATTAATTCTTTGTCAGTTGCTTCATTTGCTATTATTTTCTCCCATTCTGAAGGCTATCTTTTCACCCTTCTTATAGTTTCTTTTGTTGTGCAGAACCTTTGCTTTTATTTCCAATATTCTGGGAGGTGGGTCATAGAGGATCCTGCTGTGATTTATGTCGGAGAGTGTTTTGCCTATGTTCTCCTCTAGGAGTTTTATAGTTTTTGGTCTTATGTTTAGATCTTTAATCCATTTTGAGTTTATTTTTGTGTATGGTGTTAGAAAGTGTTCTAGTTCCATTCTTTTATAAGTGGTTGACCAGTTTTCCCAGCACCACTTGTTAAAGAGATTTTCTTTTCTCCATTGTATATTCTTGTCTCCTTTGTCAAAGATAAGGTGTCCATAGGTGCATGGGTTTACTCTGGGCTTTCTATTTTGTTCCATTGATCTATATTTCTGTCTTTGTGCCAGTACCATACTGTCTTGATGACTGTGGCTTTGTAGGAGAGCCTGAATTCAGGTAGGTTGATTCCTGCAGTTCCATTCTTCTTTCTCAAGATAGCTCTGGCTATTTGAGGTTTTTTGTATTTCCATACAAATTGTGAAATCATTTGTTCTAGCTCTGTGAAAAATACTGTTGGTAGGTTGATAGGGATTGCATTGAATCTATAGATTGCTTTGAGTAGTATATTCATTTTCACTATATTGATTCTTCTGATCCATGATCACGGTATATTTCTCCATCTATTAGTGTCCTCTTTGATTTCTTTCACCAACATTTTATAGTTTTATATATATATATATATGTCTTTTGTTTCTTTAGGTAGATATACTCCTAAGTACTTTATTCTTTTCTTTGCAATGGTGAATGGAATTGTTTCCTTAACTTCTCTTTCTATTTTCTCATTATTAGTGTATAGGAATGCAAGGGATTTCTGTGTGTTGATTTTATATCCTGCAACTTTACTATATTCATTGATTAGCTCTAGTAATTTTCTGGTGGAGTCTTTAGGGTTTTCTATGTACAGGATCATGTCATCTGCAAACAGTGAGAGTTTTACTTCTTCTTTTCCAATTTGGATTCCTTTTATTTCTTTTTCTGCTCTGATTGCTGTGGCCAAAACTTCCAAAACTATGTTGAATAGTAGTGGTGAAAGTGGGCACCCTTGTCTTGTTTCTGACTTCAGGGGAAATGCTTTCAATTTTTCACCATTGAGGATAATGTTTGCTGTGGGTTTGTCATATATAGCTTTTATTATGTTGAGGTATGTTCCTTCTATTCCTGCTTTCTGGAGAGTTTTTATCATAAATGGATGTTGAATTTTGTCAAAGGCTTTCTCTGCATCTATTGAGATAATCATATGGCTTTTATTTTTCAATTTGTTAATGTGGTGTATTACATTGATTGATTTGTGGGTATTGAAGAATGATTGATTTGTGGGATAAAGCCCACTTGGTCAGGATGTATTATCTTTTTAATGTTTTGTTGGATTCTGATTGCTAGAATCTTGTTAAGGATTTTTGCATCTATGTTCATCAGTGATATTGGCCTGTAGTTTTCTTTTTTTGTGGCGTCTTTGTCACGTTTTGGTATTAGGGTGATGGTGGCCTCATAGAATGAGTTTGAAAGTTTACCTTCCTCTGCAATTTTCTGGAAGAGTTTGAGTAGATAGGTGTTAGCTCTTCTCTAAATTTTTGGTAGAATTCAGCTGTGAGGCCATCTGGACCTGGGCTTTTGTTTGCTGGAAGATTTCTGATTACAGTTTCAATTTTCATGCCTGTGATGGATCTGTTAAGATTTTTTATTTCTTCCTGGTCCAGTTTTGGAAAGTTGTACTTTTCTAAGAATTTGTCCATTTCTTCCACGTTGTCCATTTTATTGGCATATAATTGCTGATAGTAGTCTCTTATGATCCTTTGTATTTCTGTGTTGTCTGTTGTGATCTCTCCATTTCCAGTTCTAATTTTATTGATTTGATTTTTTCCTTTGTTTCTTGATGAGTCTGGCTAATGGTTTGTCACTTTTATTTATCCTCTCAAAGAACCAGCTTTTGGCTTTGTTGATTTTTGCTATGGTCTCTTTTTGTTTCTTTTGCATTTATTTCTGCCCTAATTTTTAAGATTTCTTTCCTTCTACTAACCCTGGGGTTCTTCATTTCTTCCTTTTCTAGTTGCTTTAGGTGTAGAGTTAGGTTATTTATTTGACTTTTTTCTTGTTTCTTGAGATATGCCTGTATTGCTATGAACCTTCCCCTTAGCACTGGTTTTACAGTGTCCCACAGGTTTTGGGTTGTTGTGTTTTCATTTTCATTCGTTTCCATGCATATTTTGATTTTTTTTTTTATTTCTTCTGTGATTTGTTGGTTATTCAGCAGCGTGTTGTTCAGCCTCCATATGTTGGAATTTTTAATAGTTTTTCTCCTATAATTGAGATCTAATCTTACTGCATCGTGGTCAGAAAAGATGCTTGGAATGATTTCAGTTTTTTTGAATTTACCAAGGCTAGATTTATGGCCCAGGATGTGATCTATCCTGGAGAAGGTTCCATGTGTGCTTGAGAAAAAGGTTTCCATTGACTTTATTGTTTTGGGTTCGAGTTTATACACCCTTTTTTGTGTTTTCTGTCTAGAGAAGATCCTTTAGCATTTGCTGGAGAGCTGGTTTGGTGGTACTGAATTCTCTCAGCTTTTGCTTGCTTGTTTGTAAAGCTTTTGATTTCTCCTTCATATTTGAATGAGATCCTTGCTGGGTACAATAATTTGGGCTGTAGGTTGTTTTTCTTTCATCACTTTAAGTATGTCCAGCCATTCCCTCCTGGCCTGAAGAGTTTCTATTGAAAGATCAGCTGTTATCCTTATGGGAATCCCCTTGTGTATTATTTGTTGTTTTTCCCTTGCTGCTTTTAATATTTGTTCTTTGTGTTTGATCTTTGTTAATTTGATTAATATGTGTCTTGGGGTGTTTTGCCTTGGGTTTATCTGTTTGGGACTCTCTGGGTTTCTTGGACTTGGGTGATTATTTCCTTCCCCATTTTAGGGAAGTTTTCAACTATTATCTCTTCAAGTATTTTCTCATGGTCTTTCTTTTTGTCTTCTTCTTCTGGGACTCCTATGATTCGAATGTTGGGGAGTTTAACATTGTCCCAGAGGTCTCTGAGATTGTCCTCATTTCTTATAATTAGTTTTTCTTTTATGCTCTCTGATTCATTTATTTCTACCATTCTATCTTCTACCTCACTAATCCTATCTTCTGCCTCCATTATTCTACTATTTGTTCTCTCAAGAGTGTTTTTTATATCATTTACTGCATTATTCATTATATATTGACTCTTTTTTATTTCTTCTAGGTCCTTGTTAAACCTTTCTTGCATCTTCTCAATCCTTGTCTCCAGGCTATTTATCTGTGATTCCATTTTGTTTTCAAGATTTTGGATCATTTTCACTATCATTACTTGGAATTCTTTATCAGGTAGATTCCCTATCTCTTCCTCTTTTGTTTGGTTTGGTGGGCATTTATCCTGTTCCTTTACCTGCTGGGTATTCCTCTGCCTCTTCATCTTGTTTATATTGCTGTGTTTGGGGTGGCCTTTCTGTATTCTGTCAGTTTGTGGAGTTCTCTTTATTGTGGAGTTTCCTTGCTGTGGGTGGGATTGTATGGGTTGTTTGTCAAGGTTTCCTGGTTAGGGAAGCTTGTGTCAGTGTTCTGGTGGGTGGAGCTGGATTTCTTTTCTCTGGAGTGCAGTGAATTGTCCAGTAATGAGTTATGAAATGTTTGGGCAGCCTGTATATTGAAGCTCAGGGCTATGTTCCTGTGTTGCTGGAGAATTTGCGTGGCATGTCTTGCTCTGCAACTTGTTGGCCCTTGGGTGATGCTTGGTTTCAGTGTAGGTATGGAGGTATTTGATGAGCTTCTGTCAATTAATGTTCCCTGGAGTCAGGAGTTCTCTGGTGTTCTCAAGATTTGGACTTAAGCCTCCTGCTTCTGGTTTTCAGTCTTATTTTTACAGTAGCCTCAAGACTTCTCCATGTATACAGCACTGCTGATAAAACATGTAGGTTAAAGATGAAAAGTTTCTCCACAGTGAGGAATACCCAGAGAGGTTCACAGAGTTACATGGAGAAGAGAAAAGGGAGGAGGGAGATAGAGGTGACCAGGATGAGATGCTGCTAAGTTGCTTGTCGTGTCTGACTCTGTGCAACCCCATAGATGGCAGCCCACTGGGCTTCCCCATCCCTGGGATTCTCCAGGCAAGAACACTGGAGTGGGTTGCCATTTGAGGTGGAATCAAAAGAGGAGAGAGGAAGCTACCCAGTAATCACTTCCTTATGTGTGCTCCACAGTCTGGACCGCTTAGAGATGTTCATGGAGTTATATAGAGAAGAGAAGAGGGAGGAAGGAGACAGAGATGGCCAGGAGGATAAAGGGGGTGGGGATCAAAAGGAGAGAGACAGATCCAGCCAGTAATCAGTTCCCTAAGTGTTCTCCACCATCTGGAACACACAAAGAGATTCACAGAGTTGGGTAGAGAAGAGAAGGGGGAGGGAGGAGATAGAGGTGACCTGGTGGAGAAAAAGGAGAGTCCAAAGGGGGAGAGAGCAGTCAAGCCAGTAATCTCACTCCCAAGTGAAAATGGGTACTGAAGATTGGGTTTTTAAAGGTACAAAATTGATAACAAATACCAAAAGTCAAAGATTAAAAATCTAGAGTAGAGTTTAGATTTTCAAAAATACAATATTAAAGAAAAAAAGTCACAAAAATTATAAAATATATATATATATATGAAGTTTGTTTTAAAAAATAGGGTCTCTCTCTCTCTTTTTTTTTTTGCAAAGTAATAGTAGATTACAAAAATGAAAATTAAAGGAGTAATAGAGGACTTAAAAATTAAAAAAACTTTTTTAAAGATTAAAGAATGATAGTAAAAATAGCAAAAATATATCTAGGACTTTCTCTGGTGTTGTTATGGGCAGTGTGGGGTCAATTCATTTTCCGATAATTCCTTAACCCAGCATAAATTTTCAAGATCTATAGGCCCCTTCCTATGTAGTCAGTACTAACTAGGGTTTTAATCATTGCACCTGTCACTTTCAAGGAGGTTCCCTCTGTTTTAGCTTCTTCTGTTTGCTGGTCTCTTCAGTGTCTAATTTCCTCCCTGACACAAGGGGGTGGTGGTAGACACTTTTTTAGGTTCGCTTGTTCAGTCATGCTGTGGGGAGGGAGGGACGCTGCAAACAAATAACACTGGTGTGTGCTCACAGTGTCTCAGCCACACTGGGTTTATCCCCACTCACAGCATGTGTGGTTTTCCAGTCTACACTGCTTAGGCTCTAGGTTGTTCTGCCGGGAACCGTCTGAGGCCAGCCCTGGGTTGTATGTACTTCCCAGGTCTAAGCCACTCAGGTTCAGGTACTTGGGTAGTCCTCAGAGGTGCAGACTTGGTTGGGCCTGCATTTTGTGCCCTTCCCAGGTCTGAGCAGCTCAGGTGACCAGGTGTTTGGCGAGCGCGGTCGCTGTGACTTATTGCCTCCCTCATCCCTGCCGCTTGGCTTTCTGGGTGTACAACAGGCACACCTTCTCAGACGGATGTTGACCGTGCAAGAAGTCTTGGTTAGCAACAAAGCCTGTTTGCAGTTTGGTAGATAATGCCTCTCTGGGGCCATGATTGCCCCTTTCCGGCTCTGGCTGCCCTCGCCTGCCTGTCCTTTGTTCTGTGAGCAGGCCTGACAGTGTCTTAGGTTAGGGCTTTTCACATAGCTCTAATCAGTCCTTTGTTCTGTGAGCGGGCCTGGTGGTGTCTTAGGTTAGGGCTTTTCGCACGATAGCTATCCCACAGTCTGGTTTGCTTTCCCAAGTTAGTTTCCTCAGATTGCCCTTGGGGCATTCAGGCCTGGTCCTTACTCTAAGCAATGTAGCCCGCTTCTCCCTGCCCAGCCCCTGCTTGCTAGTGGCAGGTGCAGGCGTCTGCACTGCTTCTCCACTGGGGGAGTTACCATTGGGCATGTAATCTGTGGATTTTAAGTATTTATTTATTTTTCCTCCTGTTTATGTTGCCCTCTGTGGTTCCAAGGCTCGCCACAGACTCAGTAGTGAGAGTGTTTCCTCTCTTTTTTAAGACTCTCTTCCCGGGACAGAGCTCCATCCCTACCTCTTTTGTCTCTCTTTTTATCTTTTATATTTTTTCCTACCTCCTTTCGAAGACAATGGGCTGCTTTTCTAGGTCCCTGATGTCCTCTGCTGGCATTCAGAAGTTGTTTTGTGGAATTTACTCAGCGTTCAAATGTTCTTTTGATGAATTTGTGGGGGAGAAAGTGGTCTCCTCGTCCTATTCCTCTGCCATCTTAGGACTGCCCCCCAAGTGCAGCACTTTAAAAGAATCATCTTTTAGGATTTTAAACAGCTCAGCTGGAATCCCATCACTTCCACTAGTTTTTTTTTTTTCACAGTAAAACTTCCTGTGGCCCACTTGACCTCATACTCCAGGATGTCTGGCTCTAGGTGAGTGACCAAACCACTGTGGTTATCTGGTCATTAAGATTTTTTCTGTATAGTTTTTCTGTGTATTCTTGGCACCTCTTCTTAATCTCTTCTGCTTCTGTTAGGTCCTCACCATTTCTGTCCTTTATTGTGCCCATCTTTGCATGAAATGTTCCTTTAGTATCTCTAATTAAAGAGATCTCTAGTCTCTTTCATTCTATTGTTTTCCTCTATTTATTTGCATTGTTCACTTAAGAAGGCTTTCTTATCTCTTCTTGCTATTCTATGGATCTCTGCATTCAATTGGGTATATCTTTCCTTTTCTCCTTTGCTTTTCACTTCTTTTCTCAGCTATATGTAAGGCCTCCTCAGACAACCACTTTCCCTTCTTCCATTTCTTTTTCTTTGGGATGGTTTCAGTCACCACCTTCTGTACGATGTTAGGAACCTCTGTCCATAGTTCTTCAGACATTCTGTCTACCAGATCTAATTCCTTGAATCTATTTGTCACATATGTGAGACATGAGGTGGGGAAACCAAAGGGAATAAAACAATACATTGAACTGAATAATTCAAAATGTTGATCACACTAAAACCACAGAGCCAGAGACTAAACAAAGTCAGCTTCTTTAAATGCTTTAGAACAAGCACTGACCCAAGAACAAGAAGACCTGGGTTCTATCAGGTTGAGTCATATAAAAGTGTTATTTTTATAGGTCAAAATTCAGTAGTGCCAGTTTCATAATGCTCAACCCACAGTTCCTGCTACACCACTCTGTGGTGATCTTTGGGATTTGGATAGGGCTTCCACATCTGTCCAGCTGGTGATGCCTGCCTTGCCTAGTTTGTAGGGTTTCTGCAAGGACCTATACAAATTATACAACATTTTATTGAGTGTCTGCTCATGAGTAGTTGCTTGGAAAACAAAAGATGACTAAGGTATAATGTTCGTTCCCAAGGAGCTAACAGCCAATGGAGGAAACAAAGAGAAACAACGTTGGATATGATAAGCAAGTAAGGAAGGAAGCAATAAATTCCATTGGATTGGTAGACAGAATCATTTCAATTGAGCTCTAAAGGTTAAGTAGAAGTTTCCCATGTAAAGGGGAAGAGACAAATTTAGCAAGAGGAATAACTTGAACAAGGCATGCAGGTGTGAAAGCGCATGGTAACTTGAGGAACAGTAAATCATCCAGTGGGTCTAAAATGTACAGGGTAATGAGGAAGAGGGTGTGTGAGACCAGAAAGTTTGAAAGGGTGGGTCACACCAGGGTATAAAAATGATTGGATAAGATGCATCTAGAGGAACTGTAAGAAAGCATAGAGTGTTTTACAAATGCTGTTATTTACCTTGAATACATAAAAGAAAGTTTCCCTGAAAACTCACATCATCCCTTCCCTGAAAACTCATAAAAGATTTGGCTTGAGTCATAGACTGATTTGCCAGATTTCTTAATAGAGTGTTTCCTCTCCCTAGGCGGCACGTAGAAATTTTCAGAGTGGTGGGGAAAGGAGAACAGGAAATGATTCAGTTTGAGTGCTATCTCATTGTTGCCTTGCCCCCTTCTTCTGTATCAGTTCTCCCCCAAGAAAAAATTAAAGCCACCACAACCAATGGAGGAGAGGGTCAGTGTGAGCACACTTCCCTCCTATCTTTTCCCTTCTGCTTCCCTGTAAAATCTCTCAGAATTAAGGCATTCAGTGTTGCCAAGCTTAGTCATATTTTCCATTTCCCCTCTCTCCTACCAGCCAAGATCAATTTTGGGGTGCTGACTTCTTTCAATAATTTTCTGGTACCCAACAATGGGTTAGTATAATTCCACCATACCCTCAGAGTTCCTCTGCACAAACAAGTACATGCAAGCCTGACAACACAGTGAATAGAATCGAAGGCCAGGGAATTCAGTTTCACCTTATTCTACCAATGGCTCCCATGGAATAAGAGAAAGAACCAAATGGACTTGATTTCAAATTCTGCCTTTGCTACTTACTGACTATGTGGCCTTTTGCAAGACAGTTAATCACTCTGAGTCTCTATTTCCTCACTTCTAAAATGGAGGAAATAATATCAAATACTGGTGATATGGTGACTATTATAAACAATGTATGTAAAACATGTGATCCACAGAAGATGCCCAAGATACTGTAACTGTTATCACCATTAGTGTCATTGCCACCACCATCATTATTAAGAGTCTGAACTAATGCAGACTCCCTGCTGGTCTCATTCCTTCTCTCTTCCTTCCCTCCATCTGTTCCTCACATGGCAGCCAGAGTACTCTTTAAAAAACTAAGTCATATTCCACATTACTTAAAACCCTTCTTTGGCTTCCCATTGCAGTTTGAATGAAATACAACTCCTTCCCCTGGCCTCCAGGGCCCAGCCCTACTTGGTTTCTTCCTCCTTCCTTCTCCAACCCCATTACATTATACTCTCCCAATTGCCCAACCTGCTCCAGCCACACTGGCGCTCTTAGTTCCCTAAAAACTGCAAGTTCTGTCAGGGCCTTTGCCCCTGGAGTTTTCTCTATCCAGAAGTCATCCTCTGTCCCCTCTCGGCCATATGTTCTTCACACCCTTTGGGCACGGCTTAAATGCCACCTTCTCTGACCACACTATCTTAGTACCATTCTAGTCCTTAAACTTCCTCATCAATCTAATTCTTATTTATCATATTCATAAATGATTTATTTGTATGGTTATTTTCTCAAAATATATCTCCCCCCAAAAGAATAAACTCCAGGAGGGCAGGAAGAAGTTTGCTTTATTCACTACTGTATCCCTAGCACCTAGCTGGGCACTAAAAAAGTGTTTGATTTATTATCGTTATTCCTAGCACTCTGTGCAGATACAAATCCATACTACTTGTGAACTCGGGACCTCAGAGAGGTTGGGATTTCTCTATAATGATTACTAGCTATATTTCTTTTCAAAGCATTTAACTACTTTCTAGGACATCAAAGATTAAACTTTCTATTTTCTGTATCATCCAAATTTTCCATAATGAACATATATTTTTAATAAAAATTTCTCTTAAACTCTGCATTTTAACAAGACTCCTCACTCCAATTTGATTAAATTCATTTATTTTAAAAGTAAAATTCACAAAGAGGAAAGAAAGACCAGCAGCCAACTTAACACTCTTAAGGGTATCAGTATTTTGGAAGAGAGAAATTGCTAATCAAAGAGCATCGCCTGACATATAAGAGACATTTACTGATTCAATAAACAATTTTCCATGTGATCAAATGTAGATTATATGACAAAGTAAAGTGAAAACTGTTGTGCAGTGTCCCACGGGTTAATGCTGATGGAATACATAGTCCCTGGCAACTAATGGGCACTCAGTATTTGTGGAATGTAGACTAAAGCAGACTCCCTGCTGGTTTCATTCCTTCTCTCTTCCTGCCCTCCATCTGTTCCTCACATGGCAGCCAGAGCACTCTTTAAAAAACTAAGTCATATTCCACATTACTTAAAACCCTTCTTTGGCTTACCATTGCACTTTGAATGAAATCCAACTCTGGATTGGATTTCAATCCAATCTGGAGCCTTCAGCCAGCCAAAGAAGCAATCATACGCATGGCAACTTTGGAAATGACATTGCATACATTTTTGTTGTTGTTGCTCAGAAATGAATTACCAAGTAATGAATTTCTATTTAAGATACTATTCCTTGATTAAAATCTCATTTCAGGTTTTTATTTTACTTTTTTGTGATTTAGTGTTAGTCACTCAGTCGTATCCGACTCTCAGTGACCCTATTGACTGAGGCCAGCCAGGCTCCTCTGTCCATGGAATTCTCCAGGCAAGAATACTGGAATGGGTGGCGATTTCCTTCTCCAGGGTTTAGTGATTTAAATGTATGTCATTTCCTCTGGAATGTTCCTCTCCACTACACGTACACTCTTACCCTCTTCTTTCTCCTTCTTTCTTAAAAAGTTCCTTCTCTTTCCTTGTGTTGTCTAAAACACAAGGCTTTCCCCTGGTGACACCACTATTCTTAAACCCACTCTCTTTCATTGTGTGCCCATTTCCCAGCACCAATACAGGAAGCGGCACATTTCTCACTTTCCACTGCCCTTGGTAACCTCAACCCTGGGCCCAACTACTTATGTTAATGTCTTTCCATTCTTTTTACCAGGGATCCCAACATCCTTTTCTGTTTGAGCTGCCTCCTCTATCATCACCCTCAGTTGACTTCATTGCCTGTTTTAATGATTCTTTAGTCCTCTACACGGAGAAGGCAATGGCACCCCACTCCAGTATTCTTGCCTAGAAAATCCCATGGACGGAGGAGCCTGGTAGGCTCCAGTCCATGGGGTCGCTAAGAGTCGGGCACGACTGAGTGACTTCACTTTCACTTTTCACTTTCATGCATTGGAGAAGGAAATGGCAAACCTTCCAGTGGGATGCCGTCTATGGGGTCGCACAGAGTCGGACATGACTGAAGCGACTTAGCAGCAGCAGTCCTCTACAGGGCTTTGCTGGTGGCTCAAGTGGTAAAGAACCCGCTTGCAATGCACAGATCACTCACAAAGCCTCATCCTGACCACCATTATCATCAGAACATATCCACCTCCAAGATAAGAACACTGGAATTCACCTGTTTATAATATAAAACAAGCGTCTGTATTTTTACTTCTCCCACTCCCATTTTTAAAACCTTTAGAAATTGTGCTAAAATGTAACAATAAATATAATACATCTGATCTTCATTTTAATCATTTTAAGTGTACATGAAATACACTGACATTAGTGAGCAACCATCATAATCCAGCTCCAAAATTTTTTTCATCTTCCAAAAATGAAGCTTGATATCCATGAACAGCATTATCTCATTCCCTAGTTAAGTCTTTTAAGCATATTTATATTCCCCTTAATCGCTGTAAAGCTTCTCACAACCTACTTTATGAACAAGAATCAAGCCATTTTACAAGATCCTCAAGTTCATGTTCCTAGACCTGACATTTCACATCTCCCCCATTCTCTCACTTTTCCTCCTCTCCTACACAAAGAAATATGCCTCCTCCTTTTCAAAGCTGACCTTCCACTAGTATTCTTTCCCCCTCTCTCTTCTGTCTCCTCTGGGACTTTGATATAGAAAACTATTTATATAGTTTTGATATAGAAAACTATATCAGTTTTCTCTTTCTCATTCACTACTTTCTCTCTACATTGAAATACACCTAGGAGTTTAATATTCTAATAAAAAATAATAATAATGTGTTAAGTTTTACTATGTTCTAGCTATTATGCTAAGTGCTTAAAATGTACCTCCTTATATAATTCTCATAAAAATCCCATGAGTTCAAAATATTATAAGAAAAAGTGTTATTATGAGGAAACTGAGGCTTTAGAGACATCACGTAACTTGCCCTAGACTTTTCACCTGACTAGTTAGCAGCATCCTCCCTTCTCCATGCTGCTGTCAAGATACCATTCTCTCTGCATTTCCCTTTCATTACTATACTTTTTTAAAAGTCTTTCTCCTTTCTTCTTCACACTGTGCAGTAAACTACAGTTTCCTACCATGTTTAAAGGACTCTCTCCAAGGCCTCTAATCTGCTAGTTCTCTGCACTGCTCATCAAATGTTCCTTTTTGAGAGGATCTGCTTTCTTAGCCTTCATAATATGACCTGTTTTTTTTTTTTTTTTTTTCTCCTTCTCTTTCTGATGTTCTTTGCTAACTCCTTTTCTTCTCTTACCCCTTAAATGTAAGAGTCTCCACAGTTCCATCTAGACACAGCTTTCTCTTCCTGCTCCACACTCAGCTGAGCCAATCTCACTTTGCTCCCACATAATTAACAGTTATGCTTTCACAAATGAACAAATCCACATGGCTAAGTCTGGCCTTCTCAACCCACAACCCAGCTCCAGCTCCCTGCTGAAATTTCCATATAATTGTTCCTTAAATTTGAGATACCATTTGCCCTATATTACTCATTACTTGTTCCTGTCAATGAAACTCTTCACATGAGTTTCCTAACCAGACCACTGGCACCAATTTCACTTCCCTTTGCCTTCCCTTCCCCTGTCCAGAGCTGATATACCCACATCCAAAAAGAGCTATGGAGGCTCTGTGGCAGATACAACACTGAACTGCGAATGAACTTTGGTTCTAATCCTGACTCAGCCACTGAAGAGCTATGTGACAATGGAAGTAGGACCAGGGATCTCTGGAGCCCTTTCTCATTCAACATTCAAGGACTTATGAAATATGCCTGAAGCACTAATCACCTTCATCCCTGCCTGACTAGTCTCACTGACACTGCCCTAGCTCTATTCTCACTGCTTTTTGCCTGGGTTATTTAATTGGCCTCCTAACTGCCGTTCTTTCCTTTCTTCTAGTCCTTCATACAGCCATAAAATTACATTCATAAAACACATCTTTGATATTTCTCACTTGCTTAAAAAACTTAAAAAAGATTCTTGTTAGCTACAGAGTAAAACTCAAACTCCTTACCATTATATTCGCAGCTCCCTGCATTCTACTCCCCACATAACATATGAAGCCTCACTTTATCTAAATTGGATTACAAAGGTGTTTGGGATAAACATTTGGGGAAAAAAAAAATCCCTAAATTACTCTTTATACTAGACGTAATAAGTGATTAAAGATTGAAATATTAAGTAGTAAAGAATAAAACTTTTAGAAAGTGGCATGATAAATTAATTTATAATCTTTGAGGAGGGGGCATCTTCAAAGCAGGACACAAAATCCATAAGTTATAGGAGGAAAAGTTGATTAAAATTTACCATGTAACATGGGTGTACCTATGCCTGATTCTTGTTGATGTTTAACAGAAAACCACAAAATTCTGTAAAGCAAGTATCCTTCAATTAAAAAATAAATAAATTGGCAAAAAATCAATCAAACATGAGTAAACCTACGGTTGATTATCTTGATGTTTGCTAAAAACCAGTGCAACACTGTAAAGCAATTATCCTTCAATTAAAAATAAAGTTTTTAAATATCTTTAAAAAATTTACCACATAATACTTGAAAATTTTTGTCAAAAAAATTTAAATGCAATTAATAAAGTAATAATTGGTACTGGGGAAATTTTTTCACAGACAACAATTTCACCTCTTAATTTACAAAGAGTCCACGTAAGTCATTAATTTATAGACACTGACAACAAATATATTTTTTAAAAAAAATGTTAAATCTCACTAAATAATTAAAGAAACAAAATTCAAAACATGAGCTATTTCCCACTCTTTAGAAAGCAAACATTTTAAAGGTGAGGACTTCCCCTACCCCCACTGGACCCCTGATGCTAAGGCAATGGAGAAAGGGCACACACTTGAATTGCTGAAATTATAAATCAGTACAAACTTTTTGAAGTCAGTTGGATAATATCTATCAAAATATAAGATGCTTATACAGTTTGATCCAGAAATCTTGCTACAAGGAATGTATGCTACCAATGAACTTACAAAGGCTTACCAGAATCACAACACACAAACACACACACACATAGACCTGTCAGTTACAACACTGGTTATAGCAGAAAAGAAGAAAAGGGAAAAACTGGAAACAGCCAAAGAATTAATCAATACAAGATTGCTTATAGTATATTTATATGATTATGTATATTTGTTCTTGTGGTCCTTTAATGGACCGGAACCTGGTGGTCCGGAGTCGACGATAAGAAAGTGAAAGAGAGAGAGAGAGAGAGAAAGAAAGACAGACACGGGGACCCAAGCTCTGATGGAGCAAGGGTGCTTTATTAGCAGAAATGCAGGCTTATATATCTTTACAACAGACTGGTTCCAAATAGGAAAAGGAGTACATCAAGGCTTTATATTGTCACCCTGCTTATTTAACTTATATGCAGAGTACATCATGAGAAATGCTGGGCTGGAAGAAGCACAAGCTGGAATCAAGATTGCTGGGAGAAATATCAATAACCTCAGATATGCAGATGACACCACCCTTATGGCAGAAAGTAAAGAGGAACTAAAAAGCCTCTTGATGAAAGTGAAAGAGGAGAGTGAAAAAGTTGACTTAAAGCTCAACATTCAGAAAACGAAGATCATGGCATCTGGTCCCATCACTTCATGGCAAATAGATGGGGAAACAGTGGAAACAGTATCAGGCTTTATTTTGGGGGGCTCCAAAATCACTGCAGATGGTGACTGCAGCCATGAAATTAAAAGATGCTTACTCCTTGGAAGGAAAGTTATGACCAACCTAGATAGCATATTCAAAAGCAGAGACATTACTTTGCCAACAAAGGTCCATCTAGTCAAGGCTATGGTTTTTCTAGTATGGATGTGAGAGTTGGACTGTGAAGAAAGCTGAGCGCCGAAGAATTGATGGTTTTGAAGTATGGTGTTGGAGAAGACTCTTGAGAGTCCCTTGGACTGCAAGGAGATCCAACCAGTCCATTCTGAAGGAGATCAGTCCTGGGTGTTCTTTGGAAGGAATGATGCTAAAGCTGAAACTCTAGTACTTTGGCCACCTCATGCGAAGAGTTGACTCACTGGATAAGACTCTGATCCTGGGAGGGATTGGGGACAGGAGGAAAAGGGGACAACAAAGGATGAGATGGCTGGATGGCATCACTGACTCGATGGACGTGAGTCTCAGTGAACTCCAGGAGTTGGTGATGGACAAGGAGGCCTGGCGTGCTGTGATTAATGGGGTCGCAGAGAGCTGGACACAACTGAGCGACTGAACTGAACTGAACTGAAGATGATTACTCAGCTCTTACACAGGATGAAATTTTATCAATAGCCACAATATGGATAGTCTAATACATACAAGGTCGCTGACGCTGCAAAGAGTCACTGCATGTCTCATCCTATGACTTCAGTCCTGAGAACTGTGTGCAGCTCTACTCGTTCTCCAAATAGGAACCAATAAGGAACAGAAAATCCTTGAGAAATAGAAAACAGCATGCAGGAATCGGTCTGTTAAATGACAATTTGTAATGCTTCCTGTAAAAAGAATTATTCTGACATGTAGAAATGTCATGTTTATGCTTATGATGCGTGTTAACTGTATAATGAAAAAGCTTACAAAATAACATTAGCAGTATGATTCTACTTTTTATTAAAATATATATATAGTACTTATTCACTGAAAAAAAGAATGTTAGGATCCACAGTATACATGCTTTCCTGTCATTTACACATTTTCTAAGTGTACATATATCATTTTTATAACCAGAAAAAGATTACTTGAAAAGTTCTCAACTTTCTGTAGGAAAGAGAAAGGCAATTAAATAATCTGGGTCCTTATATGCTCTACAGTGAGTAACAAACAGTATGTAGAGTCCAAATGATAGAGGTTTTATCAAAGTTAATGATTAACTGAGTATAACTCATTGAAAGTGCTATGGCTAAAATAATCTAAAAAAAGCTTTGTTTAGGATTTAGTTGTGGGAATGAGAATGCATTCCCACCCATTCTAACCCATTCAACTGGCTCTGTTAGGATTGCCTCATTCATCTAATGCTGTCACCCAACGTTGCCTAATCCAAGAGTGTGTATATATAACTGGAGTTGGAATATAACTGCATCAACTACTACCAAGTGTGGACAACAGGAAGCCTCATCATTTGAGACCAGCCCTTCACATTTATAACTTAGGTGGGTATCATAACCAGTATGCGAGAATATGTGCCATATATTATTGGAAAGAGCAGCTCAAAAGAACCAGTAGCATTTACAATGCCATACTCTAATATTTCTGATTTTAAAATAAGAGAATAAACAGTAAATTTTTAAGTGTAAAATTTTTTTTAAGTGATTGTATTTTTTAAGGTAAAAGATTTGTAGGTTGTTTAAAGAAAATGTTTTGTCTTTCAGACAAAGATTAGAAAATATTTCCTGTTTTTGACTTATTGCATGCTCCTTAAAAAGCAGTTGACCTTTTCTGTGTCCGTGACTCCATTTTAAATGTTATATTTCATTTTCTTATCTATCTTACATGAATCCGCAGGCTAATACTGGTTTAGAACAGAGTTCCTCCAAGTGTGTTCTCTCAAACTAACCATGGGAATGTTAACAGAGTGAGTTGAGGAGATTATTTGAGATCAAATAATCACTGAAAATAATTAGTTAAACAAAAGTATCCAAATTCTACAGTGAGGGAATGTTAGCACCTTTACTATGCTAACATGAATTCTGACTTTCCAAGAAGTGGAATATAGACTGAAATATTTCCCAGATTTATTTGAAAATACAACTTTTAAAAATGTCTATCCAAGAGATCTTTTTTCTAGGACATAAGGATTCTTGGATAAAAGAGAAAAACAAATCCTGCAATGTAATCTTCATGTTATCAGTAAAATATTACCTGAACACCTACTGTGTGCAGGGTACTATTTGAACTATTTTCTGTACAATTTAAAATTTAACACAATAAAGCTACCAAAATGCACTATCCCACATTATGGTTAGAAATTAAATATCATATTCTGAAATTTATTATTTAAAAGAATTTGGACAATTGCTTGAGCATTTGAAGCTGAATTCTCATTTCTGCTTACTTTCTTTCTACATTTGGAGGGAGAAGAGAATAGCCAGGGTCAGGAAGCTCTGGCATAAAGATGGAAATCACGAGACTAGATTCTAGTCCTGGTTCTGCTTCTGTGAACCTGGGCGAGGCACTTAACCTTTCAGTCCTAGCCTACTCAACTAGAGTTGGGAGGGTGGGGTGCTCAGTAAATGATGTCTAAGTTTCTCTGCTTCTTATCTTCAACTGTTCTTGATCAATAAAGGTGGCAGAATCAGAAGAAGAAGGTAAGGATTGATGCGAGTCCCTCATGCTCTTTGAGGATAATATTTACTCCCATGGATGATACATTCATTTCTAGGGGCAGAATAGGGAATCTCAATTATGCTATCATTGAAGGATTTTGCTCATCAGACAGGCTGTAAATAGAATGGCTTTATGTAAGATTCTAGTTCCATTTAAACAAGAAAATTTGGAATTTCAGCCTACTGGGGACTTGGCAAGGGACAAAAGTAAAGGTGCAGGAAGTTTATTTTCCAATGAGTCCTCTAACCCAGGAACTCAATGTTCCTCCTTTACTCTGCTAGAAGAACTGGTCCTAATGAAGTTTATAAGAGATTTAAATAATAACCACTCTTGGGATAATTTGGACTCAATTTCTTTAAAATCTAGCACAAAGAAAGCAATGCTTACTAAAAGAAGTATTAACTATTATAGAACTTCAGGTAATATTAGAGAAAGTTTAAGACTGGAGGAGCAATCTTGCTCCCTCCACAAACCACAGCAACAGTGCCTTACCTTGACCATGAAGCCTGGTTGCAGTACCCTACTGAAAGAACACATGAAAGTGAAAGTGAAAACGTTAGTTACACAGTCATGTCTGACTCTGTGATCCCACGGACTGTAGCCCACTAGGCTCCTTTGTCCACGGAATTCTCTATGAAAGAATACTGGAGTGAGTAGCCATTCCCTTCTCCAGGGAATCTTCCTGACCTAGGCAAATTATAAGACAACTCCATGTTCCTTCAAAATGGTACTATGACCCAGCTTGATAATTAAGGAACAGCATCATTGATGATCCTTGCCTGAATCAAATATTAAATTGGGGGCTGCAAATGGTGATTTTTCTAATTCTATCATTCCTTCCATAATGAATAAATCTTATTCATTCTTAAGAAATGTTATGGACTTGCAGCTTTTTTTTTTTAATAAAATGCTTTATGGTCAATTACCATCATTTTTTCTGATGCTCAAACTATGCCAAATTTGTGCAGCAGGAGACCCTTCAAGGGGACTCCTATGTCCTTTTGACACAATCTCACTAGTTTTTGAATGATTCACTGCTTTCTGGCACAATGACATACTCAGTATTCACTTCTATTATTTCCCAACCCAGATCTAGAATCCTGGTTCCCTTCAGTGGAAAAGGTAGTTAGAAACTAAGATACAGGCACATTGATATTGATAATTCAAATTTAGCACTAGAGGGATTTTCTTTTCTATTTTTATTTTATATTTATATCTCCTTTTCCCTGCAGTGAAAATCCTATAACACCAATACATTGTTCTATTCCATAGTATAGCAAAAAAGTCTCAGAATTTCAAAACCAATATTTCCACTAACAACAAGCCCACAAAGTAAAGTTTAAGATTGGAATTCTTTTCACCCTCTGACAATAGTTCTAGTATGTGTGTGTGTGTGTGTGTGTGTGTGTATACAGAATACTATATTCAAATTTTACTGAATTATTTTTCTATGTAGCTTTGTTATCAATTTTACATTGAGTTAGCCACAGTTGTTTCTGTTTGTTTTCAAGTTGAGACAATTGAACTAACATTATACTTTAATTCAACAGAAGCCTGAAAAATGAAGCCTAAAATGAAGTATTCAACCACCAAAATTTCTCCAGCAAAGATGAAATGCTCAGCAGGCAAAGCCTTGGTAAAATCTCCCAAGTTGAGAAGTAAGGACTTAAGTCTTTCTGATTGTTTTACACACTATTGTTTATCTGTTACCAAATCTTTATTATTCCAATGTTTATACATGCAAACTTATTAAAAACTACTAAGATGGCTCATAAGTGTATAATAGAGAAGGCTTTGGTTGTAAAATCAGACTATAAAGGGCCAACTTTTGTTTATTTGATATATCACAGAACAGGAGTGGCTTAGGTGATTTAAACTTGCTAATAGTGATAAATATAATTACAGCCTGTCATATCAATTCCTTCTCTACCCAAACCTACTGCCACTGAATCCCAAAACTTTTCCCAGATCACCGAACAAAAATTTAAACTGACTGACTTTTATTCAACAAACATTTTTTAAGACCTTTGGTATATCAAGTTTTTGTTCTTGACTTCAGATAAGGGAGAGAATAACAAATGAAGGTATTTGAATAATCCAGGCACCAAATAAAGCAGAACTGACCAAATGATGCTCAAGTTTATCTAGTGGCAAACTCAAAGTGTCTGAAATAAGTCGAAGGGCAGATAAAATCAAAAAGTAGCCATATCTTCAAGATGAAAGAATTATTAACATCTTTGATTCTTAAAATTATCTATCCTAGGAAAGAATTATGCAAATTTACACTCATGTTTTTCATTTGAGAGCAGTAACACAAGAGAATTAACAGAGCTCTGGTGTACTGAGAGAAAAAAGAGAATGAAAAATGGTAGTGGGACTCCATATCTTTGTCTTTTGTGCTCCTCTTCATTTCCCTGAACATGTAAGGCTAGAAGAGAAAACAATGTCAGACAGAATATCATTTCTGTCTTCCCTGAGGCTCTGGCCCATTAATGCTCCTCTCTTATAAGTAGGAAGACCAATCTGCTGTGGTTTCTGAATCGCCAGGAAATCACAGCTAAGTTAGTTGTTTTATTTATGTCTGAGTCAAAATGCTCCTTTCAGGAACAGTGACTCATTAGAAGTGACTCTGTGCCCCCAAATTCCCTCTTAATAAAGAATGCATTTTCTTTGTACCCTAGAAGATGTGGGCTCTCTATAGATGCTGATATGAGGCAGCAGGCTGGGAATATACACCAGAGTCACTGGCATTAATGGAAAATGAAAACGTAACCCATCCTTTAAGGGTGCAATGGACCCAACAGCTTATTTATGCCATTTAGAGAAACAATGATTAAGATTATCCCCAAGTCACATTACATTATTTTTATCATTCCTTAGCAGATTTTTCCCTTCCAATAATAACTGGTTCAGTTTAATACTAAAATTGTCATTATTTAAACACTCTTGGCTAAAATTTCAACAGATAAATGTGTGGTATCTGACAGATATGAACTGCTTCTCAAAACTGAAGGTGCAAGAAATGTCACACCTTATTTTTGTAAATAAACTGCCCTGAGTACCCAAGCAACAAAGTCCATTTTAATACCTTCTCCTTCCCTGGGCTAGCAGGATCTTACACAGTGGAAAAGCCACAAAACTCAGTACTTAACCTCTACCAGTATCCATACAGTCAGATCCCACATGAGTTCTGGTCAGCACCAGAGCATTTCACCTCTAGTGCCAACACAGTACAGAACTTCAGGAGTTCTGAAGGAAACTAGAGGAAAGCCTCTCCCCAAATGTATCTCCTTTCCAGGAAGCTACTCCTTAGAGTTAGCCCATTCTCCCCTACTATCTCCTCTCCCTCATACCCATTAATCCTTTCCCTGCCCTGACAATCCAGTGTCGTTATGGATCTATTCAGAAGTCACAATAAGGAAGCCTTGGCCCATATCCATCTAACAGAAGTATTTTAGTTGGCCTGAACAGTGTTACTGTTGTTTTTCAATTGAGGTAACATATAAAAATTGGGAGATTTTGCATAAAAATCTGAATTACGGCTTCTCAGGAGAAATTTGAAGATCTAGCAACAACTGGGCCCACATATCCCTACATGGCAATAGCTGGAGGCAGAACAGAGTAGGGACCACCCCCTTTAGTTTGGAGTTGTCTATAAGATAATCTTCTGTTACAGTGAAGGAGCTTTAACTTTATCCTGTGGATAGCAGGGAACGACTGAAAATGTTTAATTGGGAAATAATAAGACATTTTTACTTTGGATAGATCATGTTGGTGGTAGTGAAGATAGAGTAAAGAGGAAAGAGAAGAAACAGAGACTGGTCAGAGGTCTACTGCATTCATCTTAGGGGACTGATGATGAGGGCCTGACCTAAGATGACAGAATGCAAAGGAAAAACTAAAATTCAGATACATTCAGAAAATGAAATCAATAAGGCTTAATAACAAACTGAATAAATTGAAGAATGGAGATAGGCGGGGAAATGGATAATTCTCAGCTTTCTGATTTTAAAGTTGGGCAGATAATGGCAGAGAGCAGTACTATTTTTAAAGATGGGGAATTCTTCAGGAATATATTGGGGGTAGAGAAAGAAAAAGTTTATTTTTTTTAATTGTAAATGTATTTGCATTTGGGGTAGGTGTAGGTCATCTGGGTCAAGATATCCAGAATTCAGGAGGTTCTACATAGATAGAAATAGGGATGCTTTCAGTTCAGTTGCTCAGTCGTGTCCAACTCTTTGCGACCCCATGAATCACAACACGCCAGGCCTCCCTGTCCATCACCAACTCCCGGAGTTCACTCAAACTCATGTCCATTGAGTCAGTGATGCCATCCAGCCATCTCATCCTCTGTCGTCCCCTTCTCCTCCTGCCCCCAATCCCTCCCAGCAGCAGAGTCTTTTCCAATGAGTCAACTCTTCACATGAGGTAGCCAAAGTATTGGAGTTTAAGCTTCAGCATCAGTCCTTCCAAAGAAATCCCAGGGCTGATCTCCTTCAGAATGGACTGGTTGGATCTCCGTGCAGTCCAAGGGACTCTCAAGAGTCTTCTCCAACACCACAGTTCAAAACCATCAATTCTTCAGTGCTCAGCTTTCTTCACAGTCCAACTCTCACATCCATACATGACCACTGGAAAAACCATAGCCTTGACTAGACAGACCTTTGTTGGCAAAGTAATATCTCTGCTTTTCAATATGCTATCTAGGTTGGTCATAACTTTTCTTCCAAGGAGTAAGCGTCTTTTAATTTCATGGCTGCAGTCACCATCTGCAGTGATTTTGGTGTGCCAAAAAACAAAGTCTGACACTGTTTCCACCGTTTCCCCATCTATTTGCCATGAAGTGATGAGACCAGATGCCATGATCTTTGTTTTCTGAATGTTGAGCTTTAAGTCAACTTTTTCACTCTCCTCTTTCACTTTCATCAAGAGGCTTTTTAGTTCCTCTTCACTTTCTGCCATAAGGGTGGTGTCATCTGCATATCTGAGGATTTTGATATTTCTCCCAGCAATCTTGATTCCAGCTTGTGCTTCTTCCAGCCTAGCGTTTCTCATGATGTACTCTGCATAGAAGTTAAATAAGCAGGGTGACAATATACAGCCTTGACGTACTCCTTTTCCTATTTGGAACCAGTCTGTTGTTCCATGTCCAGTTCTAACTGTTGCTTCCTGACCTGCATATAGGTTTCTCAAGAGGCAGGTCAGGTGGTCTGGTATTCCCATCTCTTTCAGAATTTTCCACAGTTTATTGTGATCCACACAGTCAAAGGCTTTGGCATAGTCAATAAAGCAGAAATAAATGTTTTTCTGGAACTCTCTTGCTTTTTCCATGATCCAGCAGATGTTGGCAATTTGGTCTCTGGTTCCTCTGCCTTTTCTAAAACCAGCTTGAACATCTGGAAGTTCACGGTTCATGTATTGCTGAAGCCTGGCTTGGAGAATTTTGAGCATTACTTTACTAGCGTGTGAGATGAGTGCAATTGTGTGGTAGTTTGAGCATTCTTTGGCATTGCCTTTCTTGGGAACTTAAGTCAAAATGCCCCATGGCATCAAAATTTCTGTGCAGAAAAAACAAAAGATACAAAGCTTGGGAGAGAGACCAAAGGTCTACTTACAGTTTGGGGAATCATCAACATATAAAAAGATGATTGAAGTCATTGGAGCAAGCAAGATTGCCCTGAAAGTCTAAACTGAGAAGAAAGACAAAGGACAAAACCTTTAGGAAGACCAACATTTTAGGAGGAAGCAGAGAAGGAAGAACAACAAAGAGACAGAGATGGAGTGATCAGAGGGAAACAAAAAGAATCCAAGAGGAGTGATGATACAACAGTAAGGGAAGAAGGATTCAGAAAGGATGTGGTCCCCAGATCAAATATCACAGACAGGTCAAAGATAGTAAACAGTGAGGGGAGACCTTTGGTGAAATTAGTGCTTGGGGGAAAAAAGAAAGATGAAGTCACTCACTTCGGCAGTTCCTGTCAGCCATGGTCTGGCTCTCTCTGTAGCAGAATTAAAAAAAAATTTCTGGGCCCATTCCCATGACATGCCTGAGGGATTTCATCATGCTGTTGCTATGATAAAATTATAGGTTATGAGAATTTACTTAAAAGCCTTTAAAGACAGTGCCCTCGGATATCAAGCAGGATGGAGACATAGGAAATGGCAACAGTAAGTCTGAAAGGCTTTGACCCTAATGGAACACTCTCTTCAACAGAGTTCTCATAGCCATGCCAGCTTTATGCTTTCCTCTCAAGAACACAACCCTCATACCAGTTTCAGCTACTTCAAACATCAGAGTATACCTTCTTCCAAATTCTCCCATCCTGGAATGTGAAGTCAAGTGGGCCTTAGAAAGCATCACTACGAACAAAGCTAGTGGAGGTGATGGAATTCCAGTTGAGCTGTTTCAAATCCTGAAAGATGATGCTGTGAAAGTGCTGCACTCAATATGCCAGCAAATTTGGAAAACTCAGCAGTGGCCACAGGACTGGCAAAGGTCAGTTTTCATTCCAGTCCCAAAGAAAGGCAATGTCAAAGAATGTTCAAACTACTGCACAATTGCACTCATCTCACATGCTAGTAAAGTAATGCTCAAAATTCTCCAAGCCAGGCTTCAGCAATATGTGAAACGCAAACTTCCAGATGTTCAAGCTGGTTTTAGAAAAGGCAGAGGAACCAGAGATCAAATTGCCAACATCTGCTGGATCGTGGAAAAAGCAAGAGAGCTCCAGAAAAACATCTATTTCTGCTTTATTGACTATGCCAAAGCCTTTGACTGTGTGGATCACAATAAACTGTGGACAATTCTGAAAGAGATGGGAATACCAGACCACCTGACCTGCCTCTTGAGAAACCTATATGCAGGTCAGGAAGCAACAGTTAGAACTGGACATGGAACAACAGACTGGTTCCAAATAGGAAAAGGAGTACATCAAGGCTGTATATTGTCACTCTGCTTATTTAACTTCTATGCAGAGTACATCATGAGAAACGCTGGGCTGGAAGAAGCACAAGCTGGAATCAAGATTGCTGGGAGAAATATCAAAATCCTCAGATATGCAGATGACACCACCCTTATGGCAGAAAGTGAAGAGGAACTAAAAAGCCTCTTGATGAAAATGAAAGAGGAGAGTGAAAAAGTTGACTTAAAGCTCAACATTCAGAAAACAAAGATCATGGCATCTGGTCCCATCACTTCATGGCAAATAGATGGGGAAACAGTGGAAACAGTGGCAGACTTTATTGTTTTGGGCTCCAAAATCACTGATGGTGATGGCAATTGCAGCCATGAAATTAAAAGACGCTTACTCCTTGGAAGGAAAGTTATGACCAACCTAGATAGCATATTGAAAAGCAGAGATATTACTTTGCCAACAAAGGTCCGTCTAGTCAAGGCTACAGTTTTTCCAGTGGTCATGTATGGATGTGAAAGTTGGACTGTGAAGAAAGCTAAGCGCCGAAGAATTGATGGTTTTGAACTGTGGTGTTGGAGAAGACTCTTGAGAGTCCCTTGGACTGCAAAGAGATCCAACCAGTCCATCCTAAAGGAGATCAGCCCTGGGTGTTCTTTGGAAGGAATGATGCTGAAGTTGAAACTCCAATACTTTGGCCACCTCATGGGAAGAGTTGACTCATTGGAAAAGACCTTGATGCTGGGAGGGATTGGGGGCAGGAGGAGAAGGGGATGACAGAGGATGAGATGGCTGGATGGCATCACCGACTGGACGGACATGAGTTTGAGTGAACTCCAGGAGTTGGTGATGGACAGGGAGGCCTGGCGTGCTGTGATTCATGGGGTCGCAAAGAGTCAGACATGACTGAGTGACTGAACTGAACTGAAAGTATTACTTCAAACACAGTCAGCTCCCAAGGAATTATATCCAGATTTTGTCTTACTAGATGCTACTTGCTACACTACTATCTTCAGCCCCTAATCCTCTTTCACATCCACAATATTTCCTCAGTACTATGACCTTCACTTCTAACTGCCCAAGACCCATATCCTACTCCCCACAGAGTCCACTTCCAATATTGGACATACCTGGCATGGCCCTATGGGACACTACTCATTAAGATAAGCTTATAAGGAATGAACATGTTTAGAGTATCATCTTATGCCTTTTAACTCAGAAAAGACAATGTGATACAATATAGTGTAAGCCATGACAGTTGGATTTTGCTTTTCTATTTTGTAATGCAAGTGCCTGACTTAAGCTTTGATTGCTGAGGCACCTACTTCAAAAATGATCATCTCAAATAAACACACATATAGTCCATGGAATTTTCCAGGCCAGAATACTGGAGTGGGTAGCCTTTCCCTTCTCTGTTGGATCTTCCCAACCCAGTGATCGAACCCAGGTCTCCCACATTGCAGGCAGATTCTTTATCAGCTGAGCCATAAGGGAAGCCCAAGAATACTGGTGTGGGTAGCCTATTCCTTCCCCAGTGGATCTTTCTGACCCAGGAATCAAACCGGGGTCTCCTGCATTGCAGTCAGATTCTTTACCAACTGAGCTACCAGAGAAGCCCAAATATACACAGCCAGTCACAAAACTAGATAAAGATCAGAAGATCTTGGTTGATTTCCATAACTGACAGTTTGGACTACTTGCTTTTTTTTTTTTTTCCTACTCTTCCCATGCTTTAAATTCCTGCTTGTATATTTTAAATTCACCAATAAACAGTGAGCTCTCACTATCCTAGGATCACACACTCAATCCCAATAAAAAGCAGAACCTCAGGCCCATGCACTCTCTCTACCTGTGACCTCTCTGTGTGGTCCCAGATATGCAGTGTAATTTCCAAATCCTATAATTATAGTCAGAGCTATGGGTTTTCCAATAGTCATGTATGGATGTGAGAATTAGACCATAAGGAAGGCTGAGTGCCAAAGAATTGATGCTTTTAAACTGTGACGTTGGAGGAGACTCTTAAGAGTCCCTTGGACTGCAAGAAGATCAAACCAGTCAATCCTAAAGGAAATCAACCCTGAATATTCATTGGAAGAACTGATGCTGAAGCTGAAACTCCAAGATTTTGGCCACCTGATGTGAAGAACTGACTCACTGAAAAAGGTCCTGATGCTGGGGAAGATTGTAGGCAGGAAGAAAAGGGGATGACAGAGGATGAGATGGTTGAATGGCATCACTGACTCAATGGACTTGAGTTTGAACAAACTCTGGGAGATGGTGAAGGACAGGGAAGCCTGGTGTGCTGCAGTCCATGGGGTTACAAAGAGTCGGACACAACTGAGTGACTAAACAACAACAACAAATAATTAACCTTTATTTCTTCAATTTCCTGATGGTTATTGCTGAAGGGCATTTTGCAATCATAATAAGAACATTAAGGGCCAGTCCAAATCCAACATTGGTTATTATTAACAGGCTAAGATCAGCACAAAACATACAATTTATAACATATTGTATTAAATTATTGTCAGAAGGCCAAGTTCAGGGTTGACTCTGGCACAGCTTTGTAAATTATCTTTGCCTTAAATACAGGTAAAATACCACAGTTGACATATCTAAAGTTATAAAGGAATATTAGGAATTTCCAGGGCAAATGAGTACGATTAAATGGCCTTACCCTGTTCAAACAGTTGAAGACACCTAAAGGTAGATGTTCATCCGAATTGGAGGCAAGATATAGAAAAGTCAAACCAGTAACTAACAAAAGTTTATTCCACTTAATTTTGATAATCATATTAGGAAGGCAAATCTACAGAATTTAAAAAAAGATCATAGGATATATCTGAAAATCACAAGTAATTATTTTCATTTTCTGAATTACTGTCAATTATTGAATTTGGCTATATTGTATAAATTTCTTGATAATTCATTGGCTATAATTTTTTTTTGAATCTTGTAGCATTTATTTCAGTCATTAAAAGATGCAATAAGTGGAAACTACACTGATTTACATTAGGCATGCACCTCGACCTGATACTGCTGTTAGTTTCTGACTGGCCCAAATCTTAATTTTTTTCATTGAGGCACATCATTAAAATTTTTTGAACCCTGATACACAGGGTAAGTTAACTTCTTCCTTGTTGCAGTTTAGTATGAAAATTACGTTCACTGGCTAGATTCCTTTAACTAAAGGCCTCTAGACTCTCAGGCAACCTGTACTAGCTCGAGATCATATGTCATATAGATATTTAAGTGAATCATGGTATAAGGGAGACAGAGAATCTAGAAAGTTGAAATATATTTTTTTCCAGCACTGATAATTAAACACTGGATAAGGAGGCCTACAGTTGAGTACCAAATTACTCTTCCCCTACTGCTGCCATTTCTGAGAGACACAAAGATGTATACTGATCTCCCCCAAAATCTGAAATGAATCCACACAAATAACAGATTATTACCTATCCGGTCCCAGTATCAAATTATAGAGCAATTCCACCATTAAAATTATAGGAAGCAGTTAATGGGACTACAAGAAAACCATCATCCCACAAACAGTAATATGCATCTAGTAGAGTTTTTCATTCATCTGTCAATTGTTTCACAAGATTAGCATTATAAAAACACAACCCCAAATACATCTGACCCTCAAATCCCCCACATCAAAAATTGGTCTTTGTTCATTCTCAGATGACAGGATGTCCCAAGAGTGACAAAGGTGGGGGCCAACTCCCCCATAGCCTTTTCTTCAACTACCCCATCAACTGCTCTTCATCTCTTGAACTACCTTCCTTTTCCAAAGAGGTAATGCTGAGGTCAGTCAGAAAGGCTTTCTGAGAAGACTGGCTTGGATTTCTGCGTCTGTTCCAGTCGATTCAAGATGAATTGGCTTGTGTCAATGAAGCGCTCAACGCAGTTCAAAAACAGGCCTCAGCCCGACTGTCCAACTTTGGCCCAGGCTTGTCCATGCACTTTTCCCAACAAAGTTCCGTCATCTGGTGCACCAGCTGCTGGAAGCGCTGCTTCTGTGTCTCCACCTCAATGAAAGGTCGAAAGCAGCTGCGGGTCTACCGAGCCCAAACCTGCCGCGGAGCAAGACGAGGAGGAATCCATCCCACGCGGTCACACGTGTGGAGACGAACTCCACACCAACTCACCGACCTTCACGTGTCTCCGCGGTGGAACCGGAACCACCCATTGGCTATAATTTTGAAAATCGACATCTTATCACCTAGGTGTTATCACTTTCTTTTCTATTTGACTTTTAAAGGCTTTTTTTAAAATGATTTTCAAGTGGCAAGTTTAATTTTTATTTGAAATTTTAATTTTTATTTGGATAAATTAAATAAGAATTAATGAATAACTGATTTTTTTTACTTCAACTGATTTAATTTCAGTTTGTGTTTTGTTAGTCTCTAAAATTGCAATATAGCATTTTCTTAGATGGAGTAGATGGAGGTATAGCTTTGATATTAGACACACTTGAGTCACAACTTCTCATCAGAACTTTGGCAAATATCATGACTGCTAAGAACTTCAAATCATCATTTGTAAAATGAAATGAATAATACCTACCTTGTAATATTATTTGTGAAGGTTTAAATGAAAATTATGCACAGTGCTTGGCCCACTGTAGACACACTAATATTTGACAAGGAAGCCAAGAATACTCAATGGAATAAAAACAGTCTCTTCAATAAATGGTGCTGGGAAAACTGGATTATAACATGTAAAAGCATGAAACAATCCCTATCTACACCACTCACAAAAATTAACTCACAGTGAATTAAAGACTTAAATGTAAGACCTGAAACCATGAAACTCCTAGAAGAAAACATAGTCAAAAAGCTCCCTGACCTGGGTCAGTTCAGTTCAGTTCAGTTCAGTCACTCAGTTGTGTCCGACTCTTTGTGACCCCATGAATTGCAGCATGCCAGGCCTCCCTGTCCATCACCAACTCCCGGAGTTCACTCAAACTCGTGTCCGTCCAGTCGGTGATGCCATCCAGCCATCTCATCCTCTGTCATCCCCTTCTCCTCCTGCCCCCAATCCCTCCCAGCACCAGAGTCTTTTCCAATGAGTCAACTCTTCACATGAAGTGGCCAAAGTATTGGAGTTTCAGCTTTAGCATCATTCCTTCCAAAGAACACCCAGGACTGATGTCCTTTAGAATGGACTAGTTGGATCTCCTTGCAGTCCAAAGGACTCTTGAGAGTTTTCTCCAACACCACAGTTCAAAAGCATCAATTCGTCAGTGCTCAGCTTTCTTCACAGTCCAACTCTCACATCCATACATGACCACTGGAAAAACCATAGCCTTGACTAGATGGGTCAGCTATTCTTAATAACCTTTACAGACTATAGTCATCTCTCTAAAATTATTAAAAATAGATTCTAGATAAGTAGAAAGGATTATAGATTTCATATAACCAAAGAGCTCCCTGCCAGCTAGGCAAAGATTGATATATATGTTGGATGTAGAGCCACACACTCTTATGTCAGTTTTTAAACCAAAATTTTTTCTAAAGACCTAAAACTTTTCATAACTCATTTGATAGCAAAATATGGCCTGAATTCATTTCCAGTTCTTGCCTGGAGAATCCCAGGGATGGGGGAGCCTTGTGGGCTGCCGACCACGGGGTCGCACAGAGTCGGACACGACTGAAGCGACTTAGCAGCAGCAGCAGCATTAACAGTTAAATCCTGACCTAAACCAACATGATGTCTTTATTTCACTTAATGTATATTTTCCTGTGCTCACTATAAAGTTATTAATTTTTTATTATGAGGTGCTCCCCTAGTCCCTGCTGGGTGTGCTCCCCTAGTCCCTGCTGGGTGTGCTAGTTATAGACAATATGTATTCTACATGACAATCTTAAAATCTAAAAAAACTCTGAATTTTGAAAAACAACTGGCCTGAAGGTTTGTGATAAGATACTGTGGACTGTGGTTGCTTTCTTGATCTGCTACACTCAGGGTTTGTAAAAGGATAAAGAAGGATGGAATGAAATGGTATCACGATTTTTTCAATTACTTAGAATCCCAACAGAAGGCTGAAGAAGTTTGTCAGATATACTATATGCAGCTACGCTCTGGCCTTAAAATAGAAAAAAAGGTCTGTTACTTTAGGAAAGAAACCACCAAAAGGCATTCATCAACAGGTAAGGAGAAACTATGCATTTCCTGATAATTTTTCAACATAATGATGGGCGTTGATTTGCCTTCACTTATCACATCAAGATACGTAATTTCCTTCCTCACCCAAATTCCTTCTGGAAAAGAGTAAGGATGAGAAACTATTTTTTAGTCATTTTCAGAAGGGCATATAAAGTTTTTAATAGTGTGGAAGAAATGGTTGTATCATGTTAAGTAAAAATAGAGGATACAAAATTATAAATATATTTTATAATATTTTTAAATGTTTTTTCTTTCATTTAATGCCTGGACTCCAATGAGTGCGTCCTATTGGGATAAAAGTATGTAGAAAGTATTGATCCCTTCAGACCATAGCATGACCAAAGCCCTGGGGTCAGTCATCACTGTGAGCAAGCAGCCTTGACTGGAAGTCCTCAAAGGGGTGATGGGAAGGGGTCTGCACTGAGTGAGGACTGACAGTCCACTCCTATCCCCACCCCCGTCCTGCAGCTGAGAAGTACAAAGAGCATCTGGCATTAGTTGCCTGTGAGCAGCTGAACCACCTTCAACAGTCTGTGGAGCAGGGCTTCACCTTGGGTAAAACGATGGTCCCATACACTGCAGCAACTAGCCTTCCAAGTATCAAAGGTAAGATTGGTCACAGGGGTATGTGAGGGTGAGAAGAGAGGCAGGACATGGGACCCTCGCAAGTGCTGGTGCAAGAAGCAGCCCCAACTCTACAATTTCATGTATATCAGAAACTTCTGTCCTTTTTAAGTGGTATCCAAAGTAGTACAGGGTATCTGCTGTAACAGTACTTGTGCACTCTATAGTCAGAACTATACTATTGTTTTGAAATGCTTGCTATGGATTGGAATTTCATCTACATAATTCCTGAGAAAAATATATTATCCTTTTTGGGGGGGAAAAAAACACATTATCTCTCCAAATTTCAACATTTTGACAATGAAAGAAAAGGAAGAGCTATTATATTTTCAAATACAATTTCAACTCAAAAATTTTAAATAATTGTTGATTGTTTTAAATTATATCACACACATGTGAATAAATTCAATATTTAAAGTTCTTAATGTTTTATATATTATTTTCTTTAGCATAATTTTACACTATAAATAAAATATAATTTTTTTTCCTCTAGGGCCTATATATGTAGTCTCTAAATCTGACCCAGTTTACCCCAGCATGCTGCAGAAATATCATTTTTTGCATGTGCTGATATATTAAAAAAATTGAGAGTACTGATTTAAGTGTTGCAGTTTTTTTAGCCAGAAGACAAAATGAGGCTCACACTTGCATCCTCCAGGATTGTTGAAAGTCTCCAAGTAACTCCATCTTTATAGATGGGTATTCACTTATCCATGTCTATCAAAATACAGTCCCCTGTTGTCCACAGTTCCCTAGATCATATAAATTAAGAAGCAGAGTTTTCTTCAGGCAACATCTATCACTTTTCCGGTTTCTTTCTCCCCATCAAACCCTCCCCTTAAGCACACTAATATGGCCTCCCATGGCCTTCACACAGGAGGCTAGCATCTTTGATCTCCTTCATGCAGATGGTTAGCATCTTACGATCCCATAACGTAGCTCAACCTTTGAGCTATGTTAAGTTTGTGCCTGAGACTTTCATCTATTCAACGGTGATAGACAAAGTACAACTCAAATTGCAAAGACAAACAAACAAAAAAAAACCACAACACATTTAGAAGGTTTCTTAATTTCCAAAAGATTTTTCATGGAAACAAATTTTTAAATTCTTAATGACAAGATTTTTACTTGTTACAGAACATTCTGCTTCCCTGAGTACATACAACGATCAGTTCATTACTTTTGTTTTGGAGGATGGAAGCTATGAGATCTATGTGGAGGACTTGATAGACAACCAAGAGAAAGGTAGACTATTTCCTTTTGTCTATAATAATATAATGATGACTAGTAAAGTAAAAGTTAATAAACTTAGCAAACTGTAAACAATAGATTAACTCAGATATGGCTAATAGATTTCATGCTATGTGCTTACTCCAATGCACTGGCAATAGATGCTTGAATATCACTGTATTGGGGAGGATTCAGAAGCTTATTCAGGGTTCATCAAGGAAGAATGATGATATTGAGAAGTCGCATCTGTTGTGAAATATGGAAGGAAGTACCACACATATTTACTGTCATTAAATTATTAATATCTACTAGGTCTTTCCAGTTTTATCAATACCACTAGAGTGTAATTCCAGAGAAGGCAATGGCACCCCATTCCAGTACTCTTGCCAGGAAAATCCCATGGAAGGAGGAGCCTGGTGGGCTGCAGTCCATGGGGTCGCGAAGAGTCGGACACGACTGAGCGATTTCACTTTCACTTTTCACTTTCATGCACTGAAGAAGGAAATGTCAACCCACTCCAGTATTCTTGCCTGGAGAATCCCAGGGATGGGGGAGCCTGGTGGGCTGCCGTCTATGGGGTCACACAGAGTCGGACACGACTGAAGTGACTTAGCATAGCATAGCATAGAATAGAGTGTAATTTTAGCAAAAGAGTATACCAATGCTATGAACAACATTTTAAATATTTTAATACCAACATTGTTGGAGAAATCCTCAGAGCATATTTATACATTTTTAAGACCTTTCTCAAAGCCACAAAAGTTTTGCTTTTATTGACACATAATAAGAGGATGTTTTCTGATGTTATATATGTTGAAACCGAAATCATTTGATAAAATTATATCTCACTAAAGGGATTTTATGCATTCTCTTTCAGACAAGGTGTTACTCCGTTACTATGATTCCCAATTCCCCTCAAGTGAAACAGGTAATTTGGGGAGCTGGGTAGCTCTGGGGCTAGAATTCTTAAATTTAGGGGTAAAGACAAATCCAAACATGTTCCATGGGAAAGGAAGGTGTCTCAGAAGGTTCTCTCCTACCCAGTTCATGGTAAAAAATATTGGATTTTAGATTTTAAAAGGACTTATTCCATCTCATCCATTTTGCAGTTTAATAATTAGGACAAACTGGCTGCATTTAACAGAGATTCAGAATAACAGTGTCTTAAGTTACACAAATTTTATTTCTGTTTTAGCTAGGGCATAATGGCAGTTCAACATGTTGCCCAGGGACCAAGCTCCTTTCATCTTTGTGGCTCTGTAGCATCTACATGATTCAAGATTCCTTGCCACCATGAAATATCTTATCAGAAGGACAGAGGAAGACAAACTATGAGTTTTATTTCCTTTAAGAACACAACCTGGAAGTTGTACCATTCACCTCATGTTGGTCAGAACTAAGACATATTGCTACATAAGGCAGGCTTGGAAATATTCTAGAGGAGTTAGATATTGGGAGACAACTATCAGTGGCTTTCTATGCAGACACGGAAGCTGACACTGAGAGCAATACCCATTAGAGTCTCAATTCTACTATTAGAAAGCATATAAGAAAACTAACTTCTCTCCTAAAGGGCCTTAGAATTACACCTTACTGTCCAATGACTCTTTAGTTTTATCTGGGTACAAATATTTCTAATAGATGTGTTGGTGAATGAAATAGTCATTTTACATCTTGGTCTCTTTTCCTGGGTGTTAAATTCATTTAAATTAAAATGAGTTACAATTCTTAACTTTATAATTTGTGTGTTTTAATTGCAAGATGGTGGTGGCAGTCATCGGAAGTTAATGGTAAACCTGAGCCCCACAAAAGACAAAGACTTCTTGCTGCATGCCAACAGTAAGGAGCACTCTGTGGAGGTAACAGAAACATGCACCTAATTGTCATGATTGACTCTACTCATCTGTGCAGATTTGGGGGTTGGCGGTACTTCGAAGAAGTTTTGTTTGTAATATTGTAAATAAAACAAAATCAGTTACAATTAATACCTTGCTTCTGAAATAGGGAAGGGAGTAAAATTGGCATGTGTAGCCTTCCTACTGAAAGTCTGGTCTCTGCCAGCAGTGCAGCATTACCTGGGAGCTTGTTAGAAATGTAGACTTTCAGACTCCCTCACAACTGAATCAAAATAAGCATTTTAACAAATCTCCAGGAGACTCATAAGTACTCCTGGGTACATAGGTACTCATAGGTACATAGACTCATTAAAGTTTGAGAAGCACTGCTGAATAGAATGATATAAAATCCTTTCTATTTGGCTGTAGGAACTGCTGTTTTCTTCCAGGCAGTATTTCCTTGTAAAATATCATTATCTTGGGCAACTGAAAAGTCATTTTATAGTCTGAAACTGCTAAAGAGGTGGGTTCATAAACATTTCCATATGCCAAGATATAGAGATAGCATAACAACCTACATTCTAATCACAGGATTCACTTCCCTGTCTTCCTCAGTTAGTAAATAGAACTGTTATGTTGGTCATGATAAGTGAACAATGAAAAGAAATAGAGGAAAACAATAGAATGGAAAAGACTAGAGATCTCTTCAAGAAAATTAGAGATACCAAGGGAACATTTCATGCAAAGATGGACACAATAAAAGACAGAAAAGGTATGGGCCTAACAGAAGCAGAAGATACTAAGAAGAGGCGGCAAGAATACATAGAAGAATTGTACAAAAAAAAGATCTTAATGACCCAGATAACCACAATGGCGTGATTACTCACCTACAGCCAGACATCCTGGAGTATGAAGTCAAGCAGGCCTTAGGAAGCATCACTACAAACAAAGCCAGTGGAGGTGATAGGATTCCAGCAGAGCTATTTAAAATCCTAAAAGATGATGCTGTGAAAGTGCTGCACTCAATATGCCAGCAAATTTGGAAAACTCAACAGTGGCCATAGGACTGGAAAAGGTCAGTTTTCATTCCAATCCCAAAGAAGGGCCCTGCCAAAGAATGTTCAAACTATTGCACAATTGTGCTTATTTCACATGCCAGCAAGGTATGCTCAACAATATGTGAACTGAGAACTTGAAGATGTATAAGCTGGATTTAGAAAAGGCAGAGGAACCAGAGATCAAATTGCCAACATCTGTTGGATCATATAAAAAGCAAGGGGATGCCAGGAAAACATCATCTTTTGCCTTTATTGACTAGGCTAAAGCCTTTGACTCTGTGGATCATAACAAACTGTGGAGTATTCTTAAAGAGATGGGAATACCAGACCACCTGACCTGCCTCCTGAGAAACCTGTATGCAGGTCAAGAAGCAACAGTTAGAACCAGCCATGGAACAATGGACTGGTTCAAACTAAGGAAAGAAGTACATCAAGGCTCTATATTGTCACCCTGCTTATTTAACTTATATGCAGAGTACATCATGTGAAATGCTGGGCTGAATGAAGCACAGGATGGAATCAAGATTGCCAGGAGAAATATCAATAACCTCAGACATGCAGATGACAACCACCCTAATGGCAGAAAGCAAAGAGGAACTAAACAGCCTCTTGAGGAAGGTTAAAGAGAAGAGTGAAAAAGCTGGCTTAAAACTCAACATTCAAAAAACTAAGATCATGGTATTGGTCCCATGACTTCATGGCAAATTGATGGGGATAAAATGAAAACAGTGACAGACTTATCTTCTTGGGCTCCAAAATCACTGTAGATGGTGATTGCAGCTATGAAATTAAACGACACTTGTACCTTGGAAGAAAAGCTATGACAAACCCAGATAGTCTGTTAAAAAAAAGAAACATCACTTTGCCTACAAAGGTCCATATAGCCAAAGCTAAGGCCTTTCCATTAGTCATGTACAGATGGGAGAGTTGGACCATAAAGAAGGCTGAACACAAAAGAATTGATGCTTTCGAACTGTGGTGCTGGAGAAGACTCTTGAGAGTTCCTTGGATGACAAGGTGATCAAATCAGTCAATCCTAAAGGATATCAACTCTGAATATTCATTAGAAGAATTGATGCTGAAGCTGAAGCTCTAATACTTTGGTCATCTGATTTGAAGAGCCAATACCCTGGGAAAGACCTTGATGCCAGAAAAGATAGAGGGCAGGAGAAGAAGGGGACAACAGAGGGTAAAATGGATGGCATCACTGACTCAATGGACATGAGTCTGAGCAAACTCAGGGAGAGAGTGAAGGACAGGGAAGCCTGGCGTGCTGCAGTTCATTAAATCACAGAGAGTTGGACACGACTTGGTGACTGAACAACAACAGCAGTATAGCCATGCAAGGTACTAATGTAAACTCTGGATGCATCTCCCTTAACAAAACATTTCTAAGTTTATATAACAGTGTTTGGCATATATAATTACTCAACAATACAAGCTGACTCCTAATGAGCTTTATTATATATACCAAGTTGTGTGCTAAAGGTTAAGTACTGTCTTATTTAATTCTCACAGTAATTCTCTCTTATGAAGTCATTGTATTGGTCAGATACACTGTGTAACGAACCACTTGATAACTTAAAATAATACTCATTTATATCACTCACATATCTATGGGTAAGTTAGGGGTTGAACTAGAAAACTGGCTGCAATAAAAACTTGAGACTTGAAACATAAAGCAAAGTGTCTAGTTCTCAGAGATATCACATGGCAAAAAGAGAAGTATGAATCCAGAACTACTGCATGAAGATCCACTTATTCTAAGCCATTATGTCTCTCAAAATATACTATCAGTGAATCAAATCAAATTCCCCTACTTGGGCCCTCTGCTCACTTCCTCCCCACTTCCTATCCCCTATCCAGTAAGCAGGCTTGCTAGAAATATCAAGTTATGAATAATTATTCTGTTTTAGTTTTCAACACAGGGATGTAAAGTTGACTCTGAACTTCCACTCACATATTGGTTACTTTCTCTCTTGTTTTCCTCAGCTACAAAAATGTGAAAACCAGTTGCCAGAACAAACCTTCTTTGTCCTTCATGAGACGTCCTCCCAGTGTGTTTCATTTGAATGTAAGAGCAATCCTGGAGTGTTTCTAGGAGTAAAGGATAACCAACTAGCTCTAATTAAAAGAGGGGAACACCCTGAGGATTCAAATTCACAGAATATCACATTTAAGCTCTCAAACTTAATGTGATGGAAAGCTGCAGATCTTGGGTTGAGTAGCCCAAATAGCTACCACTGCAAAAAAGATGAGATATAAAGAGACAGAGGCACTAATAAAAAGACAACTCGAAGCTCTACAGATTGACCATTTCACAACCAGAATAAAACATCAAGATTGTTTATAAATACTCAAAATTTCATATGCCTAAATGGCTAAGCAGGTAATATGAATATGTGAAAAGGCAAGAATAATTTTAAAATTAAGAAAATTAAATCTAGTATTTAAAAGTGAATAATTTCATCTCTCATTTTTAAAATTCCAATTTTTATAGATTGCATTAACTTTAAGTAAGGCATTCTTACATTAGAAAGTAAAATAAATTTTATTTCAGACATAAAACTGAAATTATTAGGAATATCTAACAAACTAGAATTTTTTTTCAAAGCATTGAGCCACAACATATGTTCAGGCATCCAAGTACCATGGACTGCAAGTGCTATGGAAGGGCCAGGAGTCCTCAGCCTACTAGAGCTTACATGGGACACAGGATTAATATTACAATTTCAATAACTGGCTATCCCTCATATGTCCTTCTGACCCTGACTTTCAGGAACCCATGACTTTTGATATATTCATCACCTTAAACAAAATTTTTTCTAATCCTTTCTTCTCACATGCACAATTCCTTTTATTGTCTGATTTTCCAATGACCCTGCTTACTATGGAATGTGTGACTTGTTCCTTCCTCTTTTCTTTTGACCAACTGTGTCCTTTTGTACTCCCTGACCTCACTTCTACATCACCTGATCTCTCATGCCAATATATTTACTCTGCTTTTTCTACCTGATGCTGTAGAATTTTACATAAACCTACTGGTGGCAATATTTTTCATTAAACATCTTTGTGTTTTATTGTTACTAAGGTACTAAAGTTTATAGTCAATCATATAATAACATTTCTCAACTACTAGTTTTTGCTTATTTTAAAACCTTTGCAATTTCTACTGTAATATTTCATAGGTGTAATACTGACAATAAATGATAAACATAATGACAAAATACTTACAAAATAAGACTTTTTCTGAAAGTGTAGGCTTTTTAAGTTGTTGAGATATATTGACTATAACTGCTGGTGCAACATAAAAGAGGCTGTGAATTACTATATGAGGGCAAAAACTTATAGAACAATATATCTTTGTTTCATTACTTTGTCAATAATTTAACTATAAAAACAACAATAAAAACAGAATCTATATCATTCCTCTGAAAAACACTAAATGTTGATGATGTGTATCTGTATAATATACTTAAAATGATTACTATTAAGTAACCAAATATATCCATTACATTGTTCATATTCTTAAATAAACTGTGTTTTTCAAAAGCATATGAGACCAGAGTGATTTTGTCATAAAATGACTCAATATTGTGAAATTCTTAAGTGAAAGTACACATACCCTAATCCATCAATGCTAGTAAGTGGAGGAAGTTATTTCTCTAATATTTTTGGTGATTCAAAATTAAGTAAAATTTTCCAGAGAAGAGATTGTGTCTTTTTCATTTTTGCACTCCCAGTGCCCATCATGGTGGCCAGCACAAAGTAGGTATTCAGTGACTTAAACCCAAGATCAAACAGCCAACACATACTTGCATTATAATTTTAACCTAAGACTTCCAACCTGGTTTTCTTATTTTACATGATTAATTTTCCTTTAAAAAACACTTTCTGTCATCACTATAGTCAGTGTTATTTGATTAAAATATTCAAATGTATGGTGGTTTTTGTCACTTAGATGCCTGTGTTTTGATGGTGGATAAAAGCAATGCCAAAGAATGCTCAAACTACCGCACACTTGCACTCATCTCACATGCTAGCAAAGTAATGCTCAAAATTCTCCAAGCCAGGCTTCAACAGTACGTGAACTGTGAACTTTCAGATGTTCAAGCTGGTTTTAGAAAAGGCAGACATCAATTGCCAACATCTGTTGGATCATGGAAAAAGCAAGAGAGCTCCAGAAAAACATCTATTTCTGCTTTATTGACTATGCCAAAGCCTTTGACTGTGTGGATCACAAGAAACTGGAAAATTCTGAAAGAGATGGGAATACCAGACCACCTAACCTGCCTCTTGAGAAACTTGTATGCAGGTCAGGAAGCAACAGTTAGAACTGGACATGGAACAACAGACTGGTTCCAAATAGGAAAAGGAGTACGTCAAGGCTGTATATTGTCACCCTGCTTATTTAACTTCTATGCAGAATACATCATGAGAAACGCTGGGCTGGATGAAACACAAGCTGGAATCATGATTGCCAGGAGAACTATCAATAATCTCAGATATGCAGATGACACCACCCTTATGGCAGAAAGTGAAGAAGAACTAATGAACCTCTTGATAAAAGTGAAAGAGGAGAGTGGAAAAAGTTGGCTTAAAACTCAACATTCAAAAAACTAAGATCATGGAATCTGGTCCCATCACTTCATGGCAAATAGATGGGGAAACAGTGACAGAATTTATTTTCTTGGGCTCCAAAATTACTGCAGATGCAGCCATGAAATTAAAGATGCTTGCTCCTTGAAAGAAAAGCCATGATCAACCTAGACAGCATGTTAAAAAGCACAGGCATTACTTTATCAACAAAGGTCCGTCTAGTCAAAGCTTTGGTTTTTCCAGTAGTCTTGTATGGATGTGAGAGTTAGACTATAAAGAAAGCTGAGTGCTGAAGAATTGATGCTTTTGAACTGTGGTATTGGAGAAGACTCTTGAGAGTTCCTTGGACTGCAAGGACATCCAACCAGTCCATCCTAAAGAAAATCAGTCCTGGGTGTTCATTGGAAGGACTGATGCTGAAGCTGAAACTCCAATACTTTGGCCACTTGATGTGAAGAACTGACTCATTTGAAAAGACCCTGATGCTAGGAAAGATTGAAGGCAGGAGGATAAGGGGATGACAGAGGATGAGATGGTTGGATGGCATCACTGACTCAGTGGACATGAGTTTGAGTAGATTCCAGGAGTTGGTGACGGACAGGGATGCCTGGTGTGCTGTAGTCCATGGGGTCGCAAAGAGTTGGACATGACTGAGCAACTAAACTGTACTGAACTGAAGAAGGCAAAAGAACTGTGCTCCAAAAACTGTAAGATGCTGATGAAATAAATCAAAGAAGACACAAACAGATGGAAAGATATACCAATTTCTTGGATTGGAAGAATATTTTATAATTATATATTTGTTATATTTTACAATATAAACAAATATCAAATCATTATAAAGCACACTTAGAACGAATATAATTTTATGTCAATTATATCTCATTTTAAAAAGATTCCAGTAGATTAAACTCTTTGCAACAGTAACCATCTGTCATATAAGTGCCTTTGTTCCTAGAAAGGATTAAGTTACATGATATTGATGATTTAACACAACTCCATCACCAGTTCAGAACCACTTGACTGATGCTCAGCAATTTATCTTTTCAGATTAAAGTTTGGAACTCATACACATTTAACATTTAGCATTAGTCACCTTTGTTTTTTCATATTAAACTTTAACAGGTGTTGGCTCACTTTGGCCAAACCTGCTAGTTTTCTAAGGATGCCTCTCTCCTGCAGACTCCTTATTGCTCCTCTACCTGAAACATTCATTCCTACCAGTCTATTTTTTCACATCTGATATATCTTCTTGATTCTTTTCTATCAATGTCTTTCCCATGCTTCCTTCAAAATCCAGTTGTCTCCATCATCTTATTATCTTTTCAAGACTTATGGATGACTCTGACTGTAGTGACAAAGTTGACTGTATTCTGCCTAGCACTGTATGTATGCATAATTTATCTTCCATAAAGGGGTGTAATACCATGAGGACATGTTCTTTTTTCTTTTAATCTTCCTTCTAGGACACACAGTGATCTATAACTAGGACAAGTTAATTTTATTCTGTTCTTATTTGTATCTTCATTTCAGGATTATAGCAAACTTTTGTCAGAACACATCTTTCAGAGAATATGCCAAACTTCTTTGTCCTATGTCATTCTCTTCTCAAACATCTGTTAATCACTTTGCCAACAAAGATCCATATAGTCAAACCTATTGTTTTTCCAGTAGTCATGTATGGAAGTGAGAGTTGGACCATGAAGAAGGCTGAGTGCCAAAGAATTGATGCTTTCTAACTGTGGTGCTGGAGAAGACTCTTGAGAGTCCCTTGGACTGCAAGGAGATCAAACCAGTCAATCCTAAAGGAAATCAACCCCAAGTAATCATTGGAAGGACTGATGCTGAAGCTGAAGCTCCAATACTTTGGCCACCTGACTTGAAGAGCCAACTCAGTGGAAAAGACCGTGATGCTAGGAAAGATTGAGGGCAAAAAGAGAAGTGGGTGACAGAGGATGAGATGGTTGGATGGCATCATCAACTCAATGGATATGAGTCTGATCTAACTGCAGGAGATAGTGAAGGACAGGGAAGTCTGGTGTGCTATAGTCCATGGGGTCACAAAGAGTTGGACAGGACTGCATGATGGAACAACAAATTAATTCTTTAGATCTTGGTAAAGTCTTCTCAAGTGTACCATATTACTGATGCAAAATACTCACACTGGGAAAACAGTTCCCACATTAACGGGGTAAGGGAGTGAATATTGATGGATAAAGCTAAAAAGTTAGGCATGGAACATATCATTCAGGGTTTTATAAGTCATGTTAAAAATTTGGTTTTTACTCTATGTGCAAAGGGAATCCATCAAACTTTCGAGCAAGATGACGAGATTCAGTGGATTGGAAGGAAGGAAGGAAGAAAAGAAGTGGAGAGATTATTTGGAGAGCTATTACAATAATCCAAGTTTTTAAAATGATGTTTGGTTTAAGGTGATGGCAGTAGACAATGGCAGAGAAGGCAATGGCACCCCACTCCAGTACTCTTGCCTGGAAAATCCCATGGACGGAGGAGCATGGTAGGCTGCAGTCCGTGGGGTCGCTAAGAGTCGGACACGACTGAGCGACTTCACTTTCACTTTTCACTTTCATGCATTGGAGAAGGAAATGTCAACCCACTCCAGTATTCTTGCCTGGAGAATCCCAGGGACGGCGGAGCCTGGTGGGCTGCCGTCTATGGGGTGGCACAAAGTCAAACACGACTGAAGCGACTTAGCAGCAGCAGCAGTAGACAATGGAATTAGTGCACAGATTGAAGATACATTTGAAAGATTTTAAACAGCACTTGGAGATGAACTGGATTGAGAACTGAAGGATGAAGTGATTTGGAAATGATTCAGTTTTCTGACTTGAGCAGAGATGCACAAAGGCACTGAGATGGCAAAACCTGAAGAGAAACAGATTCACAGATGAATGAACAAGTGCTTCATTTTGAATAGTTTGAGATGGTTGATGTACCCACATGTAGATACCAAAACAAGTTTCAATTCTGCAGCTCAGAGGCACTATTCACAGAGATAATCTGCATCATAGTTGTTTTCAGTCAGTTCAGTTCAGTTCATTCCAGTTGCTCAGTCGTGTCCTACTCTTTGCAACCCCATGAATCGCAGCACGCCAGGCCTCCCTGTCCATCACCAACTCCCGGAGTTCACTCAAACTCACGTCCATCGAGTCAGTGATGCCATCTAGCCATCTCATCCTCTGTCGTCCCCTTCTCCTCCTGCCCCCAATCCCTCCCAGATCAGGGTCTTTTCCAATGAGTCAACTCTTCGCATGAGGTGGCCAAAGTATTGGAGTTTCAGCTTTAGCATCATTCCTTCCAAAGAACACCCAGGGCTGATCTCCTTCAAAATGGACTGGTTGGATCTCCTTGCAGTCCAAGGGACTCTCAAGAGTCTTCTCCAACACCACAGTTCAAAAGCATCAATTCTTCAGCACTCAGCTTTCTTCACAGTCCAACTCTCACATCCATACATGACCACTGGAAAAACCATAGCCTTGACTAGACAGACCTTTGTTGGCAAAGTAATATCTCTGCTTTTCAATATGCTATCTAGGTTGGTCATAACTTTCCTTCCAAGGAGTAAGCGTCTTTTAATTTCATGGCTGCAGTCACCATCTGCAGTGATTTTGGAGCCTAGAAAAATAAAGTCAGCCACTGTTTCCACTGTTTCCCATCTATTTGCCATGAAGTGATGGGACCAGATGCCATGATCTTTGTTTTCTGAATGTTGAGCTTTAAGCCAACTTTTTTACTCTCCTCTTTCACTTTCATCAAGAGGCTTTTTAGTTCCTCTTCACTTTCTGCCATAAGGGTGGTGTCATCTGCATATCTGAGGATTTTGATATTTCTCCTGGCAATCTTGATTCCAGCTTGTGTTTCTTCCAGCCCAGCGTTTCTCATGATGTACTCTGCATAGAAGTTAAATAAGCAGGGTGACAATATACAGCCTTGACGTACTCCTTTTCCTATTTGGAACCAGTCTGTTGTTCCAAGTTCAGCTCTAACTGTTGCTTCCTGACCTGCATACAGGTTTCTCAAGAGGCAGGTCAGGTGGTCTGGTATTCCCATCTCTTTCAGAATTTTTCACAGTTTATTGTGATCCACACCGTGAAAGGCTTTGGCATAGTCAATAAAGAAGAAATAGATGTTTTTCTGGAACTCTCTTGCTTTTTCCATGATCCAGCGGATGTTGGCAATTTGATCTCTGGTTCCTCTGCCTTTTCTAAAACCAGCTTGAACATCTGGAAGTTCACGTTTCACAAATTGCTGAAGCCTGGCTTGGAGAATTTTGAGCATTACTTTACTAGCGTGTGAGATGAGTGCAATTGTGTGGTAGTTTGAGCATTCTTTGGCATTGACTTTCTTTGGGATTGGAATGAAAACTGACCTCTGCCAGTCCTGTGGCCACTGCTGAGTTTTCCAAATTTGCTGGCATATTGAGTGCAGCACTTTCACAGCATCATCTTTCAGGATTTGAAATAGCTCAACTGGGATTCCATCACCTCCACTAGCTTTGTTCGTAGTGATGCTTTCTAAGGCCCACTTGACTTCACATTCCAGGATGTCTGGCTCTAGGTGAGTAATCACACCATCGTGATTATCTTGGTCGTGAAGCTCTTTTTTGTACAGTTCTTCTGTGTATTCTTGCCACCTCTTCTTAATATCTTCTGCTTCAGTTAGGTCCATACCATTTCTGTCCTTTATCGAGCCCATCTTTGCATGAAATGTTCCCTTGGTATCTCTGATTTTCTTGAAGATATCTCTAGTCTTTCCCATTCTGTTGTTTTCCTCTATTTCTTTGCATTGATCTCTGAGGAAGGCTTTCTTATCTCTCCTTGCTGTTCTTTGGAACTCTGCATTCAGATGCTTATATCTTTCCTTTTCTCCTTTGCTTTTTGCTTCTCTTCTTTTCACAGCTATTTGTAAGGCCTCCCCAGACAACCATTTTGCTTTTTTGGATTTCTTTTCCATGGGGATGGTCTTGATCCCTGTCTCCTGTACAATAGCACGAACCTTCGTCCATAGTTCATCAGGTATTCTGTCTATCAGATCTAGTCCCTTAAATCTATTTCTCACTTCCACTGTATAATCATAAGGGGCTTGATTTACTGTTACCTAATTCTGTTTTCAGTAAGAGAGCAATTTCATCACTGTATCTTCTAGATTTAGTCGCCACAAAATTGCAGCTTAAATCCTAGCATAAGGTTGGCAGTATGGAAACTCTTTTTAAAGACTTGTTATAAAAACACTTATAAAGAAAACTTCAACAAATGAAATGGATCACTGAGCTCATGAACCCAAGGGCCTTCAAATTAAGGTTGATTATGCACCCACCGATGTGCTAGGCTACATGCTTTACATACATTATCATATTCTGCAAAGTGGTTCTGTTACTCTGCCTAGTTTACAAATGAAGAAACCAAGGCTTAGAAAGATTAAGGCATTTTCTCAATGATATTTGGCATCACAGCTTAGTGACTAATAAAGCTAGGACTAGAAGTCAAGTTTATCTGAACTCTTCGATCTTTCATTGTTTTCTTGGAGGTCATTTTATGCAACATGACCACCCAAAATGTCAGCAGCAGCATTTTCTTTTCCTAGAATATGAAATACTACTTCCCTCCCCAGTCCCAAGTCTCCTTTTTCTCTACTAGATTTCCTCCCCAACCCTTTTCCTTCTCTCTCCTCTTACTTTCATTTGGGAAAAAAACCAAACAATTCCTATCTGAGTGATGGATGAGGAAGGATGCTGCTGCTACTGGTAAGTCACTTCAGTTGTGTCTGACTCTGGCGACCCCATAGACAGCAGCCCACCAGGCTCCCCCGTCCCTGGGATTCTCCAGGCAAGAACACTGGAGTGGGTTGCCATTTCCTTCTCCAATGCATGAAAGTGAAAAGTGAAAGTGAAGGCGCTCAGTCGTATCCGACTCTTCGAGACCCTATGGACTGCAGCCTACCAGGCTCCTCTGTCCATGGGATTTTCCAGGCAAGAGTACTGGAGTGGGGTGCCATTGCCTTGGGTAAGAATCAAATATTCCAATGATACTGGTTAATTTTGGCTTTCTCGAGGCACTGTTAAATATGCTACTAACTGAGAGCTACAGAGAGAAAATAGTCACTCTGGTCTGGTACTGGAATAAAACTCATTTGCCTTCATTATAAAACCATTATGAGTTGATGGATGGGGTATGAACTATTGTTACAACAGCTGTTATATTCATTAGTTACTCAAGTAGACTATGAGGAAAGGACATTCTGCTTTTGTGAAACAACTTACCACACCCTTCATATGGTTTCATTTTACTGTGTGTAAGTCAGTCTCAAAGTTAATACAAAGTAAGTATACAAATGGCATCACTGACTCGATGGATGTGAGTCTGGGTGAACTCCGGGAGTTGGTGATGGACAGGGAGGCCTGGCGTGCGGCGATTCATGGGGTCACAAAGAGTTGGACACGACTGAGCCACTGAACTGAACTGAACTGAAGTATACAAATTAGAGACAGCCAAAATTGATTTCAATGTTGGTCTTGAAATTGTCTTTTAAAGTATTTTCTTGTATATTCTCCCTCTAGACTTTCCAGAATACCAATGTTCAATTTGGCAAATTATTCCTCTCACATAGCCAATTGTTGACACCATACTCTTTATCCCTAAAGACCTATGAATTATTTTTTAAATGAAAGGAAAAAAGAACATAATGGACTATGTTAACACTTCCTGGATTTAAGAAGTAATTTGAGCTATTGTGAATCTTCCTGTTGTATGGTATAGCAGACACTGCTCATGATCTACATAACATGTGGGATAGTCAAGACCATCCCTCCTCTTAGTTCATGAATAATGAGGCTTATCATTTTCAAAAGACATCTGAAGTGTTTTCTGCTTTTCACTGTTACAAGCTGCACTGCTGTTAATATTCCTATACTTTCTTTATACGTCTTCCAGGGCAAATGTGCAAAAATTTCTCTTTAAGAGTGGGACTGATGAATCATGGGGTATTATATTACTTTTCTTTAATTTCAAAGGGGTTATACCAATTTACATCCCCATCCACAGTCTAAGTATTCCTCTTATTTCACATTCTAACCAAAACTACTTATTGTTACCTTTTTATTTTTGCAAGTCTCATGGGTAAAATGACACGGTACTATGTTATGATTTTAATTTGTATTTCCTTAACTACTGAGGTAGAACATTCTTTAATAGGTTAATTTGTTATGCAGCTTTCTGTTTCTGTGAAATGCTTTTTGAGCTTTTTCCTGTTTCTTTATGAACTTTTTTCTAACTTAAATGTAGAACTTATGTATATATCCTGGATACTGACTTTTTATCGGTTTTACCAGTTGCCAACGTCTTCTTCCAATTAGTGCCCTATATTAGTAATTTCTCTTTGTGCTGTCTTTGGTAAAGGGAAATTCTTAATTTTAACATAGCTGAGTTTATGCACCTTTTTTGATTTATGCTTTCTGTATTTTTTAAAGAAATCCTTCCCTACTCCATGTCATCCACATCATTAAGACATTTTTCTATACTGTTTCTAACAATTTCATAATTTTGCTCTTCATGTTGAAATCTGAATGCATCTACAGCCTATTTTTGCCATGTGGATAATCGATTTTCCCAGTATCATTTCTTTAAACATTCATTCTTTCCTTCACTTATTTGCTGTAAGGTTTCATATACACTGTAAGTTTTCATATTTACATGGACCAGTTTCTTATGCCTCTATTCTGTCCCATTACTCTATTTGTCTGTCTTGATATCTAATAGCATTTTGGTACAGCAGGTCCCCCAATCTAATACTTCTTCAAGAATGACATGTATTTTTATAGTTCTTTGCATTTCCACATGAATTTTAGAATTGATTCATCAGGTTTAAATACACAATTGGGGGACTTCCCTGATGGTTCACCAGTTAAGAATCTGCCTTTGAATGCAGGAGACACAGGTTCGATCCCTGGTTGGGAACTAAGAGCCCACATTCTACAGGGCAACTAAGCCCACGCACTGCAACTACTGAGTCTGTGCACTCTTGAGCCTGTGCTCCACAATAAGAGAAGCCTGGGCACTGCAACTACAGAAAGATTGTGTACCACGACCAAGACCCATTTAGCCAAAATAAAAAGTAAAATAAAGTCTTTTTAAATTATAAATAAATGAATAAACAGTTGAGACTTTTGATTGAAATTGCACTGAATCTGCTGATCACTTGGAACAAGGTAAATATTTACAATAACACATCTTCTAATCCATGAATGTGATTTATTTCTCCATTTAGGTATTTTCTAATGTCTTTTGGTAATGTTTTATAATTTATGCCAAAACTTATTTGGACACACCTTGTTAGGTTTGCTCCAGAACTTAACATTTCTTAATTTTATTGTAAATTTTATTAAAGCATACTTTTTGTTGCTATTGTATAGAAATGTAATTTTTTTTTGGCATATTTATATTGTGCCTAATAGGCTTGCTAAACTTTCTTATTAATTCTAGTAATTTATCTGTTGATTTTCCAATCTTTATACATTTTATTCTTTTTTCTTGCTATATCACACTGGCTAGAACCTTCAGTACCATATTAAAAGAAAGCAGATGATAGACACTCTTCTTGTTCCTAATCTAAAAGCAAATTCTTTCAACATTTCAACACTGAATTATGCCTATATCTAAAGCTGAATAAATCATACTGCTCAGCAGTAAACCAGTTGCTCGAGATCATAAAGCCTTTAAGTGATAACTCCAGGATTCAACATTAATCCAAGACCCATGTTTTTTGTTTTTTTTTTTAATCAATTTGTGTCAGTGGCCAAAAATTTAACCAGGGAGACTTAAATTAGGCAGAAGCAAGGGGATACATTTGTATTTAAGACAATCTAACCCAAAGTAAAAATTAAAAATAAAAGCCTTAGAGCTTTGCTAAAACTTCAGAAAATTCTGGTAATCATTCTGAGGTTCAAACATGGACATAATCCTTAAAATGTCCTGATAGTTCCTTGCTTCTCACAAGGATAAAGTCCCAATTCTTAGCAGAATACCCTTCCAGATTCACTTCTAGCTACCTTATCCCCAAACACCTTCAACATGGCACGATCCACTATTCTCTAAACCTGTCATACATTTTCATCTCCTGTGACTTTGAGCACTCAGTCCTACCTGTTCTACAATTAAGAATCTTAACCATTAATTAATTCATTCATTCAACCAACAAATACTTACCAAGAGCCTTGAATATGGAAAAAGTTGTGGTAAACACTGAGGATATAATGGTACAGGAAACAGAAAAGTCCCTGGATTTGTCAAGGCTTTAGAAAATAGGAAATAGTGAGAAAAGAACAGAAGACAGAATAGCAGTGTTCTAATTGTATTTCTGTTTGCTTTAATTGAATCTTTGATTTGTAAGCTGCGTTAACCATTCTGAAGTCCCCTATCTTTCTTACTTATCCTTTTACTTCTTGTATTAGTCAGAGTTCTCCAGAGAAACAAACCAAATGGATGAATGTGTAGCTGTGAATGTATGTATAACACATACAGAGAAAGAGAGAGATTTTAAGGAATTGACTCATACGATCGAGGGGGCTTCGGAAGTCTGAAATATGATGGGTAGGCCAGCATGCTGAAGATTCAGGAAAGAGCTACAGTTTGAGCCCAAAGGCAGTTTGCTGGCAGAATTCCTTTTTACTTTGGGGAGGATGAAGGAAAGGTGTCAAGTCTATTGAAACTTTCAACTGATTGGATAAGGCTCACCCACCCATTAAAGTAGAGGACAATCTACTTTACTATGTTAACCTCATCCAAAATATACCCTAACAAAAACATCAAGAATAATGTTTGACCAAATACCTGGGCACCATGGCCCAACCAATCTGACATATAAAATTAACCATCACACTTATCCTTTCCTCTCTTTTCTACACTCTTGAATTAATTTTTTTTAAGGAGAACTTGAATAGGAGAAGGGAGAGGGGGATAGAAAGAAAGTTTCAAGAATAGACATCTGTTTTTTTCTCTTTTTCTGCAAGCTTAAGCTATGAGGAAGGTGTGGTTGAAGAAGGGCTCAATTTTTCAGTCTGTTTAACCCTGAAACCCCAACAAACAGCATTTGTCTTCATGCTCATCTCCCTCAGAAGCTCCAAGTACATGCATAAATTATCTGGCAAACGCTCCTACAGCTGGAGGAAAAAAAATCTTATAGAGTAGTTATTTTCTTTCTCAGGAGAAAATAAATATAAAAATGTTTCAGATTTGGGGTTTATATTCACAAAAATGGCCCACATAGACTCCCCGTTCTGAAAGAAATTTAGTTTTAAATGTTAAATAATTAAATAACAGAAAATAACTCTTTAAAGTCATATAAAAATAATATAGGAAAGAAAGACATACTGAATGTAAAATGAGGTCCTTTTGGGGATATCAGAAGCAATAAGTATTTATTTTTCTAAATCTCTCTTCCACACAGATTGAAAAAGAGGTATCAAATAAAAAAATGTATCCTGCTTGCAAAATCATGTGAAATAGTTCCTTCAGGATAGGAATAAAGCTCTGTGAATCGACAGGGAAATATCAATAGATAAAACATTACAAGGGTGCAAATACACAAATCTGAATTCACCTTGGAATAGCTGAAGAGGCCATCATGAGAAGAGTCCACACTACCATCTAGCGGTTCATTTGAGGAAATGACATTTGTACCCTTTAATATGTTTCAATTGGGCTAAGACAATGCTCTAAACAGTCTTTTTTCAAAACCTGGAATCTGTTCTATTTTCAAAAAGTGGGGATCCAAATACCCCTCCTGCCTGTGTAGGAAAGCTCAGAGCAACACACAAGAGAGTGAGACAGAGAGAGGTTGAGAGAGAACTTTTTTTAGAAAGGGCTATAAATTTTCATGTAGTTATTGAAGGCACTGTATTAAATGTAGTAGTTGTTCAGGTGGAAGGACTGAAAAATAGTGGTATTAGTATGAAGTTCGTGATACAAGAAAATGAGCAAATCACCTCCTGGAGAACCAGACACAGAAAAAGATCAAGGCCAACCTAAACTAGTAAGTTGTTACTTCTTTAAATGATAGTTACAGTAGAGATTCCATTACCTAGAGTCACCAAAGCAGATATTGCTATCTGGATGTTCACATGTTACATAAATCCCATAGTTGCTAATATGTGTGTGTTCAGTCATGTCTGACTCTTTTGCAATCCCATGGACTATAGCCAGTCAGGCTCCTCTGTCTATGGGATTCTCCAGGCAACAATACTGGAGTGGGTTTCCATTTCCTACTCCAGGGATCTTCCCAACCCAGGGATGGAACCCAGGTCTCTTACATCTCCTGCATTGGCAGATGGATTCTTTACCACTGTGCCACCTGGGAAGCCCCTAGTTGTTATCACAATATTTTAGAAAAGCTGAGTCTTTGGGGGGGAACTACCTAGACAGAAGGGACACAATTCTAAGACTTAAGGCCCAGGGGCTTGAAGGTTTTGGTCCTAATGGAAAGCAATAATAAAACCATAATTGTTATATTCGTGGTCACTTATTTCTCAAGGCCACTTCTTTCTGAAGAAGTGAGGATGAAATAAGCTATACAGGAATAAAATACCAATAATTGCACAGTCAGGAAAGGGATGTTCTTTTTCCAAGATCCAGGTGGAATACATGGCTCTTGGAGAAAAAGCATCCCTTTCCTATTATTATGGGGCTTCCCTGGTGGCTCAGTGGTTAAAGCGTCTTCCTGGAAGGCGGGAGACCCGGGTTCAATCCCTGGGTTGGGAAGATTCCCCTGGAGAAGGAAATGGCAACCCACGCCAGATCTCCTGCCTGGAGAATCCCATGGACGGAGAAGCCAGTCCTCCCATGGACGGAGGCTACAGTTCATGGGGTCGCAAACAGTCGGACACAACTGAGCGACTTCACTTTCCTATTATTAGGTGGTATCTCTACTATGCTGATACTTCCTACTCTGCACGATCTCCCATGTCTGAATCCGCTGTTGGCTTTCTCTCTGGCCTAATTTTGTCTCCCAAGTTTGAATTAATCTCTAGCACTTTGCTAGTAGTGTGAATCTGACTTGAGAAATCCATATGTATCAGGTAATCAATTATATCTTCCAGAGCCTTCTGAGATGTTCCAATCTGGGGTAGTTAACTTCAATGCCTCGGTACATAACTCTCATTCTGGGATCATCTGTCATTATCAATCCTGGGAATTCCTTGACCTCATTTGTATCACCTGTTTCATGTACCCTATGTTTTACCCTTCCTTGTTTTGGTGGAGCATATCCTCCAGTAACTTTCTGGGAAAGGGTGCATGATAAATAAAATATGACACCTTGCATGTATTAAAATGTCTTTATTCTATCTTCACAGGTGATTGATAATTTGGCTCGGTACAGAATTATGGGTTAAATCTTGAAGGCACTGTTCCATTGCCTTCCAGATTCCAGTGTTGCTTGTGAAAAATCTGAAGTCATTCTGATTTCTAGCCTCTTGTATTTCACACCTCCCTCTCTCTCTCTCTCTCTGCACCAATATTTGCTTTGAGTTCTGAAAATTCACAATGAAGTCCCTTATGAAATTAGATTGAAACTGATTTCTTTAGTTCTGGGGGATTTTCTTGAGTTACTGACAAATTTCTGCCCTCCATTTTTGCAGTTCTCTTTTTTGGAACCTAACGTTCAGCTGTTAAATCTGCTAGAATGACACATTAATGTTTTCTTTTCTTATTTTTCATTTCCCTTGTTTTCTGCTCTACATTCAGAGATGTTTTCCGTTTCATTGCCTAATTTTTATACTGAGTTTATCATTTTGGTAATCATATTTTTAGTTTTCAAGAGTTCTTTTTTATTCCTTAAATATTCCTTTTATAGTGTTCTCTTATTTCAAGATTACAGTATCTTATCTCTATGAAAATATTAATGATCATTTTTAAACTATTTTCCTTCTTCCTACATTGTCTCTGTTTTCTAAGTTATTACTTAGTTTGCATGCTTTGGTATTAATAGCTTCCTTTTGTGTACACAGCTTTCCTCAAATTTCTGATATTCTTTAGTTGTCTTCTCACAGTTAAGAGAGCAGAACTAAAAAGCTAATTGGATGTCCAGAGTACCTGGGTGCCATACGCTCACTGTGAGTTTCATCATTAGATATTTCAGAGAGTCTGTTTAACTGGGAATCTCCAATGCCAGTATGTGATAAAGTATGCCAAAAGTTGTTTGATAGCTAACCTGTTGACCATTCTTCCCTACACAGCTGCTAATAGAACACCATTTTGTTTTTCTTTGGAATGGTAAATTTCCTCAATCCAAGGTATGAAACATAGTCCTGTGGGAGCAGCTGCATAGCCTATAACACAGCTTCCAAAAGGCACAGCAATTCTTGGCCATGAGTTAGGCAAATGTCAGTACCAAAGGAGTACAATCTAGGAGTACAGAGCAGAGTGGAAATGGAAGGTATTCTCAAAGCCACAAAGGTTACTACATCATGATCCCAGACTATATCTACTCATTTGTAACAAGACTAAGGAAAGTGACAGGGGAGGGGGAGAGTCAAAGGAAGTTCAGTTCAGTTACTCAGTCGTGTCTGACTCTTTGCGACCCCATGAACCACAGGACGCCAGGCCTCCCTGTCAATCACCAACTCCCAGAGTTCACTCAAACTCATGTCCATGGAGTCGGTGATGCCATGCAACCATCTCATCTGTTGTCATCTCCTTCTCCTCCTGCCCTCAGTCTTTCCCAGCATCAGGGTCTTTTCAAATGAGTCTGCTCTTCACATCAGGTGGCCAAAGTATTGGAGTTTCAGCTTCAGCTTCAGTCCTTCCAATGAACACCAAGGACTAACCTCCTTTAGGATGGACTGGTTGGATCTCCTTGCAGTCCAAGGGACTCTCAAGAGTCATCTACAACACCACAGATCAAAAGCACCAATTCTTCGGCGCTCAGCTTTCTTTATAGTCCAACTCTCACATCCATACATGACTACTGGAAAAACCATAGCCTTGACTAGATGGCCCTTTGTTGACAAAGTAATATCTCTGCTTTTTAATATGCTGTCTAGGTTGGTCACAACTTTCCTTCCAAGGAGTAAGCGTCTTTTAATTTCATGGCTGCAGTCACCATCTGCAGTGATTTTGGAGCCCAAGAAAATAAAGTCTGTCACTGTTTCCACTGTTTCCCTATCTATTTGCCATGAAGTGATGGGACTGGATGCCATGATCTTAGTTTTCTGAATGTTGAGCTTTAAGCCAACTTTTTCACTCTCCTCTTTTACTTTCATCAAGAGGCTCTTTAGTTCTTCACTTTCTGTCATAAGGATGGTGTCATCTGCATATCTGGGGTTATTGATATTTTTCCCAGCAATCTTGATTTCAGCTTGTGTTTCATCCAGCTCAGTGTTTCTCATGATGCACTCTGCATGTACGTTAAATAAGCAGGGAGACAATATACAGCCTTGACATACTCCTTTTCCTATTGGGAACCAGTCTGTTGTTCCATGTCCAGTTCTAACTTTTGCTTCTTGACTTGTATACAGGTTTCTTAAGAGGCAGGTTAGGTGGTCTGGTATTCCCATCTCTTGAAGAATTGTCCACAGTTTATTGTGATCCACAATCAGAGGCTTTGACATAGTCAATAAAGCAGAAGTAGATGTTTTTCTGGAACTCTCTTGCTTTTTCTATGATCCAGCAGATGTTGGCAATTTCATCCCTGCTTCCTCTTCCTTTTCTAAAGCCAGCTTGAACATCTGGAAGTTCATGGTTCACGTATTGTTGAAGCCTAGCTTGGAGAATTTTGAGCATTACTTTACTAGCATGTGGGATGAGTGCAATTGTGCAGTAGTTTGAGCATTCTTTGGCATTGCCTTTCTTTGGGATTGGAATAAAAACTGACCTTTTCCAGTCCTGTGTAATGCAAAAAAAAGAAATCAGGTACCAAGCACACTGGGGAGCAAAACTGAAGCAAAACTTACCCTACAAATAAAGCCAAAATTAGGGGATGGAGGGAAAACTACAACAGGGGATTGTCTAGACAAGCTGGGCTCTTGTTGGAAAGCAAACACTAGGTTACTGATATTGTTGATTAGATTGCCATTTTCAGGGCTGACTCAGGAACTGGTGAGAGTTTGAGCCTAACAGATAAGATACATCATCTGCAGAGCTGGATAAAACACTGAGTGACAAAATAAGGCAGTAATAGACAACATAGGCTAAAGTAATATCTAAAGGATCCTAAAGAGAGTGAATGATTCACATAAGGACAACATGGTTAAAGTAAAAGAGAAAGGCTCAGGTTTGACAATTAGTTATGTATACCATTATAACAATACCTACTGTAAAATATGAAAATACTTCCATGCTAGTTTGCAAACAGCAGTTGCAATGAGCCTTCAAAGTGTCCCCCTCTCCTCACCCCTCTCCCTCACTGACATCCCCAGTGGCAGATCATCTCATGACTCAGCATATAAACAGCACAGCAGAAGGTCTTCTGGACCCTATTCCAGCCACTTTCCATTCTGTTTATCCATGCTCATGCATCATCAGTTATTAAATAATTTGCTATATTCCTGGGAGGCTTAACCTGAATTATGAATGTAAAAATGTGTATCTGTCTGATGTATCAAATTGTATGCAAATGAACAAGTTCATAAATGTTTTTGTATGAGCAACCCAACTGTTTAGTACCTTTATGCATGTCAATGCAAAGATATTCTAAGAGGTTATGGAAAGAATTTTCATCAATAGAGGAGTCTTCCTCACAATGATATGGGAAACTTCAAGGTTTTCTGGTCTATACAGCTGTCTTTTATAACCCTTTTGAGTCTATGAGACATCTGTAGTACTTACCAATATAACAAGGTCCAGTAAAACACTTTCAACTTTAAGATACAAATTCAACTCTGGACTTCTGTTAAAACTCCACATCCTCCGATGATTTCACCAAAATAAGAATAGAAGGAATTACATACTTTTAAGGCACAAGCCATAAGGACAAAGAGAGAGAGGAGACAATCACCACAAACATGAAGAAAGCAGAGGGAAGAGTAGTAACTTGCTTGGAAGACAAATCCTAAGCTGGTAGTGGAGAAAGTTAAGAATCAAAGCAAGTTACATTGCATGACTACCAAAGGTTTAAGAAGTGGCAGTACCAGCTGTCTCTGGAAGTAGAACAAGGAGGGTGGTGGAATGAAAATGGGACTAAAAACATGAAGACAGGTTGAAAATTCAGTTAAGGAGTTAGACTTCCTACAACCCCTCCCCCAACTGTGGTCAAGCAACTATGTCAAAATCATCACAAAATACTGAAAGTTTACTGTCTGGAAAGGGTAAAATAGGGTTTTTGTATTGAAGGCACAAATGAGAGCAAAGATTTTGTACTCAAACTGGGAGATAATTTTGCAAAACAACAAAGCCACAGATGGCCAATGAAGATCTTTCTTAAGTTCAACTAGTAATTAAAGTAATATAAATTAAACAGTAAAATGTAATTTTTCCCTATTAAATTTGCAGACTAATGATATGACCTAGTGTTAATGAGAACACAGGAAAATAAACTCTCCTACATTCTGCTGATGGAGTGTTAATTGTTATAAGTTTTTCTGATTTATATATATATATTTTTATATATATCAGGTCACTTATTCATTCTTTTACCTCAATTATTCTGCTATTGATTCCTTCAAGAATATTTTTCATTTCATACATTGTATTGTCCATCTCTGTTTGTTCTTTAGTTCTTCTAGGTCTCTGTTAAACATTTCTTTCACCTTTTTGATCCTTGCCTCCATTCTTTTTCTGAGATCCTGGATCATCTTCACTATCATTATTCTGAATTCTTTTTCTGGAAGGTTGCCTATCTCCACTTCACATAGTTGTTCTTCTGGGGTTTTACCTTGTCACTTAATCTGGAATACATTCCACTGCTGTTCCATTTTGTCTAACTTTCTGTGATTGGGGTTTTGGTTCCACAAGAATTGTAATTCTTCATGTTTGTGCTCTGTGCCCTCTGGTGGATGAGGCTAAGAGACTTGTGCAGGCATCCTGATGGGAGGGACTGGTGGTGGGTAGAGTTGGATCTTGTCCCTCTGGTGGGCAGGGCCATGCTCAATAAGACTTTAGTCTGCTTGTCTTCTGATGAGTGGAGCTGTGATTCCTCCAAGTTGCTTGCTTGGTCTGAGGCTTTCCAGCACTGGAGACTACAGGCTGTTGGGAGGGCTCACACTAAAGAGTACATCGCAGAACCACTGCTGCCAGTGTCTTTGTCCCTACAGTGAACCACAGCTGACCCTGCCTTATCAGGAGACTCTCCAATACAAGCAGGTAGGTCTAGCCCAGTCTGCTTTTTCCCCTGGGGCCTGGTGCTCACAGGTCCTTGTGCATGCCCTCCAAGGGCAAAGTTTCTATTTCCCCCAGTCCTGTGTAATTCCTGTAAATAAACTCCACTGGTCTTCAAAGCCAGCTTCTCTGGGGGCTTCTTCTCCTATTGTCAGACCCGCAGGCTGGGAAGCCTGATGTGTGGCTCAGAACTTTCACTCCAGGGGAAAAACTTCTGTGGCATATTTGAAAAAGAATAGATACATCTGTATGTATAACTGAATCACTTTGCTGTACCCCTGAAACTAGCATAACACTATTAATTAACTATACTACAATATAAAGTAAAAAGTTTTTAAAAAAAGAAAGAAAATAGCCACATAGGATCCTGGGGTAGGGGTGGGAAGCAGGTAGGGTAGGGTAGGGTAAGGATAGGAGATTTCCCATTGCATATCTTTTAGTATCTTTTGAATTCTGTGTCTTGTGAGTGATTTACATATTCTCCCATCACCACACATACACACAAAAAAACAATTTTTAAAATAAAAATGTTTTTAAAGTATTTTAAAATCATAATAAAAGAATGTATATTTAATGACATGGAAAACGTTCATGATAAACTGATAAGAGAAGATAACAGGTTATAAAACAAATGTATATATAATCCAAATCTAGTAATCATATATGCACAGAGGGAAAGAAGCCTGGCAGGGTATAATGAAAACTTTTCTTTTGCAGCTAGAAAGAATTGTTAGCTTTAAATGGATATTATATATAGCTATAAAAAAGACATAACAAAATAAACACATAACAACATAAATAAATCTGACGTAAATTTAAATAAAAGAAGTCACACACACACAAAAGTGTTTATTACATGATTCCATTTATAGACTGTTCAAGAAGAGGCAGAATTCATGTTAACAGAGGCCAGATTGGTGACTATCTCTGTGGGAAGAATGGCTGTGACTGGAAAGGGGCATGAGATAGTCTTCTAGAGTGTCAGAAATACTCCATGTCTTGATCTGGGGGGATGTTACATAGTTGTGTCCATATGTACAATTATCTTGAGATATACACTCAAGACTTGACCACTTTATATATGTTATGTCTCAATTTTTAAAATTAAGCCTGGAAGGATATGTGTGTGCATGTGTGCATGCTCGGTCGCTTCAATCATGTCCGAGTCTTTGCAACCCCATAGACTATAAAGCCTGCCAGGCTCCTCTGTCCATAGGATTTCTCAGGCAAAAATACTGGAGCAAGTTGCCATTTCCCTCTCCAATTATGAGAGTTATATATACCATATCTCAAGAGAAAAATAATACGGATGTTCCAGGTAACATGAAATGGTAAAGAGGTTGAACTTTGGAGTCAGATAGACCTAGGTTTGAATTCCAGCTCTGCCACTTATCAGCTCTGTGAATTTGGGCAAGTTATCCAACCTCGCTCTGTCTCAGATTTCTCATCTGTAAAAATGGGAAAAATAAGAGTACTGATATCACAGGATTATTGTAAGTATCAAACAAGATAAAGTAGGTGAAGTGCTTAAAAGAGTAAGTGAGTAATAGTTAGTAGGTATTGTATTCAGGAAAAATTTCTCTGCTGCTATAAGTAAACACAGAAATTCTTTTTTTTTGATCCAACACAGGAGCATGCCCATGCCTGAGCACCCACTTGCACACACACATGCATGCATACACATACGCACACAGACACATACACACAGATTCTCTACAAATGCCTCTATTCTATTGGCCAAAATTACCAAGAAATAAAGCAAAAAGAAAAGAGACTAACAGCCAGAATTACACCATTTCCAGGGAAAATATAAAGTATTAGACAAAAATATTTTAAAGTATGCATATTTCAATTTGCATAAAACATTCTGTGAAGTTTCCAATGGGATTTTCAAAAATTCTAACATCAAAAGAACATATTCAATATTCATCATCAGTTTTCAAAATTATCACTTGGGAATAAACAACAACGTCTTACTGTATAGCACAGAGGACTATATTCAGTCTCCTGTGATAAACCATAATGGAAAAGAATATTTTAAAAAGAATGTATGATTGAATCACTTTGCTGTACAGCAGAAATTAACACAATACTGTAAATCAACTATTCTTGTTTAGTCGCTAAGTCATGTCCCCATGGATTGCAACCCCATGGATTATTTCAATTCAAAAATATGTTTAATTCTCACTGAGAATTTCAAATAGGAAATTGGAAAATGCATCAGAAAATGGACATGCAAGTTTGTAAATGCAATTGACTTCCCTTATTGGAGATATTCAGATCAACCATTAACTATGTGGTGAAAAGGTAAATAAATCTTCATTTGTATACTAATAAAAGCTGAAATAAACCCTGTAATTCTTTTGCTTGGGCCAAAGGGAAGAAAAGAGTAATAACTCTTTTTCATAGATTTTTAATCAGAACTGCACTCCTGGCCTGGGAAACAGAAATATATCAGTGGATCAATGACTAAAAGAACCAGTATTCTGAAGAAAAATTTCAAATTGTGAATGAACATAGCACAAGTTTAGTAACTAAATTATACAAACAAAATGAGAATAAAAATCTTTCAAAGGAGTGCCCTGTGAAGTATTTTTGTTGGCAGACAATGCAAATTTTAAAGCAATGTACAATATTTTAGGGATAATTCAAAACTCTAAGAAATAAAAAGACAAAGATCTTCCCATGTTCAAAGTTTAAAAACCAGGTTATTTGTGATTTTTGTTTTACCACTGAGCACCAATAATTTAATTTCTGAGAGTGAGAGAGACCAGAGGACACATTAATGGAAATACACAAATCTCACGTTAGTCAATAATATCAAAAAATAGTTAAAACTGATACTGAAAGGTTGTTGCTGAGCCATGAAAAATGCCAGGATTCTTGGCCTCCAGAGGAGGATTCAATCCGGGGCCAGTGACTAGGCTTGATTGCTCAGAGCTTTTGTGTAATAAAGTTTTATTAAAGTATAAAAGAGACAGACAAAGCTTCTGACATAGACGTCAGAAGAGGGCAGAGTGTCCCCCTTCTAGTCTTTAGCCGGATGTTTTATGTCTGTTAGAAAGCTGTTAATCAGATAAGAGAGACACCTCAAGGCTGAGGGAGTTTCACCAAACCCCTCTCCCACAATATGCATTTTTGAGATAGGATGGCATGAGGTGTGTCATCCCCCAGCCATAAAACAATTGATATGAACACTGGTTTGTTGAGCTATTATCAGCCCAAGGTTTGAGAAAAGAAAAAAAGTTAGTCTTAGGTGGAATCATTTTGAAGAAAGGCAAATTCCAAAGCAAATACGCAGTTTCATTAACATAGCTTAATAAAAACATTTCCGTAAGAAAAATGCATTGGTTAGTTCAAGGTTTAAGAAAAGTTAAGTTCAGGTGGAACCAGGTGTCGCCATGGCAACACAGAATTTTAAGAGAAACTTCCTTTTAATTTTGTATGGAGAAGGAAAAAAATCTGACACTTGTTTGTTTCCTCCTGCTGCTTAAGGGAGAGATAATAAATGTCTGACACTTGCAGCCTATTTCCTCCATTTGGAGACCCCCGGCCTTCCTGCCTGTTACCCTCTCAATACCCTACTTCCTCTGTGCCAAACACTACTCTAAGTGTTGTTCATGTATCTACTAATTTAATATGGTAAATATTATCCAATTTAATACAGTAAAAAATTATCTACTAATTTAATACAGTAAATATTATCATTATTATCACTTAACAGACAAGGAAACAAGGAACAGAGGGATTAAGCAACTTTACCAGGTCACGAACTAATAAATGACAGAATCATGATCCTAATTCAGTCTTCAGACTCTGATACTGATGCTCTCACCACTCAGTCATTTAACTCAATATTAAAAAGTATGTAAACTCAGTGATGTCATGTTGATAGTATCCTTGATATAATGTGATGAGAATGACACTCTCCTTTGTGGTTATCCTCTCCCAAACATCAGACAACCTTAAATTGATAGACTTCTACAAAATACTCGACTAACACTACTCAAAACTGTCAATCTCTTCAAAAACAAGTTAAGTCCAAGAAACTGTCACAGGCCAAAGGAAGCTAAAACGGCACTAGGACTAAATGTAATGCGGTACAAATGGTGGATGAAATTCTGGAATAGAAAATGGACATCAGGGATTCATTAGAGGATTCAAATTGTGGAATTTACTTAACAGAAATATGCCAATGTTGGTTCCTTGGATGTGGCAAATATAGCACAGTAATGTAAGACACTAATAAGAGAAAACTGAGTGAGTGAATATAGGAATGCTCTGAACTATTTCTGCAACTTTAATGTAAATCTAAAATATATATATACAAACAACTTATGCAGCTCAATATTAAAAAAACAAATAACCCAATTTAAAAGTGCATAGAAGATCTTCTTTCTTCAAAGAAGACATATAGATGGCTAAAAAGCACATGAAAAGATAGTCAATACCACTAATTATTAGAGAAACTCTAATAATTAGTCAAAACTATAATGAGGTATCATCTCACCCCAGTCAGAATTATCATCATCAAAAATATACAAACAATAAATTCTGAAGAGGGTGTGAAGAAAGGGGAACTCTTCTAGCACTGTTGGTGGGAATGTAAATTGGTGCAGCCACTCTGGAGAACAGCATGGAGAGTCCTTTAAAAACCAAAAATAGACCTATCATATGACACAATAATCCCACTCTTGAGCATGTATCTGGAGAAAATCATGGTTCAAAAAGAATAGCCAGGACATGGAAGCAACCTAAATGTCCATCAACAGAGGAATGAATAAAGAAGATGTGGTACAGGGACTTCCCTGGCAGTTCTGTGATTAAGACTCTGTGCTTCCACTGCAGGGGGAACAGGTTTGATCCCTGATCAGGGAACTAAGATCTTGCATGCTGCACAAAACGGCAAAAAAAAACAAAAGAAGAGGAAGACATAGTACATATATACAATTAAATAATACTCAGACATAAAACAGAACAAAATAATGCCATTTTCAACAATATGGATAGACCCAGATATTGTCATACTGAGTGAAGTCAGACAGAGAAAGACAAATACCATATGCTATTGCTTATACATGGAGTCTATTTAAAAAAAAAAAAAAAAAGATACAAATAAATTTATCTACAAACCAGAAATAGAGTTATAGATAGAAAACAAGCTTGATGGTTACCAAGGGGGTAAGGTGAAGAGGGATAAATTTGGGAGATTGGGGTTGACACATACATACTGCTGCTGCTGCTGCTAAGTCACTTCAGTCGTGTCTGACTCTGTGCGACCCCAGAGACAACAGCCACCAGGCTCCCCCGTCCCTGGGATTCTCCAGGCAAGAACACTAGAGTGGGCTGCCATTTCCTTCTCCAAATACTATATATAAAATAGATAACTAGTAAGAACCTATTGTATAGCACAGAGAACTCTACTCATTACTCTGTAATGGTTTACATGGGGAAAAAAATCTAAGAAAGAGTGGGTAAATGTATAACTGATTCACTCTGCTATACACCTGAAACTAACACAACATTGTGAATCAACCATACTCCAATAAAACTTTTAATTACAAAAACATTTTTAAAATGTATGTTATAAATAAAAATGGTCTGCATAAACTCCTTTTTTAAAAAATGTAAATCTAAAACCATTCAAAAATCAAAAGGCTATTTCTTTTAAAATATATAACCAAATGTATGATTTTTTACTTGCCATCTCCACTCATCCTTTGAGGTACTTCTTGGTGAGATGTCCAACAGATAAGCAGCTAGTGTCAGAAAAACACAAAGAGGGAAACAAATGAGAGATTTTCTTTCCATGCCAGGAAAAAACTCCTGGAAAAGAAAGTGGGTTTTATCTTGTTGCTCTTGGAGAAAGTTCTCTGGAATCTAGCCAAAAGACCTGAAAGCAAATGAAAATAATCTGTATTTTTCCATCTCTCTTTTACCAACAAGGATATGATTCGTGCCCTACCCCCAACCTAAGGACATTTTTTAACAATGGAATTTCCATATTTCCTGTTTATTAGAGTTACTAGTATACAAAACAGACCTTTCATACAATCTTTATAGGCACCAAGTATAATTATACAGTTTTATTCAATAGTACTTTGGATACTCCAGAAAACCAATTCTGACTAAACCCTGAGATGACAGCAGAAGTCCCCTCTGTTAATTCAAGGAGAAACTCCAAACCAGAAGGTAGTGGAAGACGGTTTCTCTAATCAGACAACTCCTGATAGGTGGGCAAGAGTTGGCCAGGAAATAATCATTCCAGGCAGAAAGAGTGACATGTGCCAAGGCCTATAGGCAAAAGGATACAGTAAACTTGAAGTTTTCAGAACTGCAATAATGTAGCCCTGGAGTATAAAGTGTATGATGGGAAGTGAAAGAAATGTGGATGGAAAGATAACACCTCAAATATGTTTCAGGATGCATTTCAGGAAAGAAGAGTCTACTGTGAACAAATGCAGTCACGTGTGCAAGAAAATATTAAATGTATATGCAGGAATAGACTTAGGACAGGCCTCTAATCTGGGGTGGTATACCAGAAAAACTCGCCTTCTAGTCACTCAGCATCTTGGTAAAGAACTTTCATAGATAGAATGTTCAAATACATTGTGTTATAGGCATCAGATCAGATCAGTTGCTCAGTCGTGCCTGACTCTTTGCGACCCCATGAATCGCAGCACACCAGGCCTCCCTGTCCATCACCAACTCCCGGAGTTCACTGAGACGTCCATCGAGTCAGTGATGCCATCCAGCTATACAGCACTGAAAATGGATAAATTATAGCAATAACACCAAAATGAATGAATCTTAAAAGTCGTGGACAAGTCACAGAAGAATACATAAGGTATGATTCCATTTATATAACATTCAAAAATGGTGACAGATGTTAACTAGACTTATTATAGTGATTATTTCACAATAAAGTTGATCTGTGAACAACATGGAGGTTAGGGATGCCAATCCCCACACAGTTGAAAATCTACATATAATTTACAGTTGGCCCTATGTATCTATGGTTCTACAACTATGAATTTAACCAACTGTGGATCATGCAGTACTACAGTATGTATTTACTGGGGAAAAAAAATCCATGTATAAGTGGACATGTGCAGTACAAATCTATGTTGTTCAAGGATCAACAAATACACAAATATCAAATCATTATGTTGTACACCTAAACTGTTATGTCAATTATACCTCAATAAAAATAAAGTTCAAAAGTTGGCAAAACTAAATAATACATTATTTATAGACACAAAGTTGGTAAGAACTTATGAAGAAAAAAAGGAATGATCACCCCAAAATTTGGAGTAGAGGTTAACTGGGGGAGGAAACAGAATGAGTTGGACATGATGTATCAAGCTTCAAAAACACGGGAAACACTGTTAGTTGAGTGGTGAGTACATAGTTATATTTATAATTTTTAGAAGTATGTACATTATATATACTTTTGTGTGCATAATATTTTTCAGAATTGAGAAGATAATGAAAAGATTAAATGTGAGTTTAAAAAGTGAAGCAGCCTTCAGTTTACAGATTAATACCTCAAATTTGCTACTTAATAACTATGTTACAAGTTATTTTCTGTGTCTATCAGTTTCTTGATCTGCAGAAATGGAGAAACTAGTTTCACAGAGTTTAACAGTATTTCTAATCTCTCTCTCTCAAATTATGAGGATTAAATGAAATAACATATATGAAAGCACTTAGAACAATTCCTGGCACATAGTAAGTAATCAATAAATATTAGATATCACCATTATTTTTACTACTGTAGCAGGTATTTAATAAATGCTAATTTCCCTCTGTCCTTCTTTCAAAAAGAGAAGAGGAACCAGTGCAAATGAAGGTCCATTTGGAATTCCAATAGAAGAATCAAGCACAGCCATTAATGTTTATACTTTGCTTTGTTACTACTGTATTTCTTCACTTCTAATATTCACACTTTGTGACATTTTAATGTTTCTAAAATTGGGATTGAATGATTTAATCAGCAGGATTTAATACAGGTTTTTCCTCCTAGAAACCTCATTAAAATGAAGATGTGTCTCACAATTGATTGTGTCTCAGAATCAAGGAAATAAAGTAGTTATGCTGTTGCTACAGAAGGCATGACAGTTTTAAGACAATAGCTAGGCAACTATGCAGTAGAGTCCAGGCCTTAGGCTTTTTGTGTTATGACAAATTCACCACAATGGCCATAACCTTTAAAAGACTGTGAATTTTCTATTGGTAGTAGCCTGATTGTTCCCAGGCCCCTGCAGCCTATGGATACAAGTGAGTCAAACTGCTTTGGCCCCCATGTTTCACTAGTTCTAAATCCTCAGGGCCAAGCTTCAGGACTTAAGCACACCTTCCACTGCCAAGTCTTTCCAGTTACTTTTTGGAGTCTTCTATGCTCAGGGCCAGCCTTTACATGAGATTCTAATCTGTTCTCTCTGTAGATGTCCAATCTGCGCCCAGTCACTTGAGGGAAGGTGTACTCAAAATCTCAACATCCTCCAGACAAATTTTCCTGCTTAGTTAAAGTGTCAAGTAATCTGGGTCCCTTATACACATTTTAACAGCAGTCTGTGCCTTTGTTGAAACTGCAGGTACTTCAGGAAGTGTGTTACTTGGGGAAGAGGGTGATAGTGAGAAGCAAGTGTGTCAAAATGTCTTTCAATAATCCCCTGCTTCCTTTTTAAGGAATCCTCCTAGTTTTTATATCCTGACTAGAGAAACACAAAAAAACCCTGGGTTCTTTGGCAGAGCACAGACAACCTATTTCTCTCAACCCATAACTAACCAAGTGTTTTCTGGCTCATGTACCAGCTTCACATACATTCTTCTCTTGGATGACTCCCTATTGTCGCTCCCAGGACTTATCATCAACATACTGTCTTTCTTCATGTAAGAAGAAATAAAATAAAAAATTCTGCAAAGGGAGAATTTGTTCCCTACACTTTCTTCATCCAACTGGGAAAAAAAAAAACAAATGAGAACATATTCTGTTGTGAAAATTCCCCTTAAGTCTGCTCATCAGTTCAGTTCAGTTCAGTTCAGTCACTCAGTCGTGTCCGACTCTTTGCGACCCCATGAATTGCAGCACTCCAGGCCTCCCTGTCCATCACCAACTCCCGGAGTTCACTCAAACTCACATCCATCGAGTCAGTGATGCCATCCAGCCATCTCATCCTCTGTTGTTCCCTTCTCCTCCTGCCCCCAATCCCTCCCAGCAGCAGTCTTTTCCAATGAGTCAACTCTTCGCATGAGGTGGCCAAAGTAATGGAGTTTCAGCTTTAGCATCATTCCTTCCAAAGAACACCCAGGACTGATATCCTTTAGAATGGACTGGTTGGATCTCCCTGCAGTCCAAGGGACTCTCAAGAGTCTTCTCCAACACCACAGTTCAAAAGCATCAATTCTTCAGTGCTCAGCCTTCTTCACAGTCCAACTCTCAAATCCATACATGACCACAGGAAAAACCATAGCCTTGACTAGATGGACCTTTGTTGGTAAAGTAATGTCTCTGCTTTTGAATATGCTTCTAGGTTGGTCATAACTTTCCTTCCAAGGAGTAAGCGTCTTTGAATTTCATGGCTGCGACCAGCATCTGCAGTGATTTTGGAGCCCCCAAAAATAAAGTCTGACACATACTGCCCTTTATTTAGCTTAGTTTTGGGGTTTCTTTGCCTTTTATCTTCAGCATTAAGAGGAGAGTTTCTCATTCAGAATCCGGGAAAATGCCTGAAAACACTAATGTTTCTGCAAGCATCAAAAGAAAAGTCCATTCTCTGGGACAAAATAGTGGTTAAAGAGCCCTTACTACTCTTTGTTGTTGTTTAGTCACTAAGTCATATCTGATTGTGACCCCATGGACTGTACCCGCCAGGCTCCTCTGTCCATGGGATTTCCCAGGCAAGAATACTGGTACGGGTTGCCATTTCCTTCTCCAAGGGATCTTCCAAACCCAAGGACTGAATCTGAGTCTCCTACATTGACAGGCGAATTCTTTACTATTGAGTCACCAGGGAAGTCCAACTACCCTTTGTAGGTCTTTACATAGCCTTCACATTTCCAAAAAGAAAAATATTCATTTTTAATCTAGGGAAGTTCCTATATCTTTTTTTTTAATTAATTAATTTATTTTAACTGGAGAAGTTCCTATATCTCTTGATCATTTTCCCTTCCCTTCTTTTCACCCTTCCATCTCCCTGTCAATTCCTCTTCTTCTCCTTCTGAGGTCCTCCTAATAAGCCACTTCATCTCATACATATCATCTATTGCAAAATGCAGGAGGGAGAACACTAGTTCTTCAGATACAACCAGATTCTGAATTTTAATTTGATTCCTCCAGGGATTCTTGCTACAATTATATATACCACCAAAGAGAGTGAATAACTCTCCAAGTAAAATAAGCTCTTATTTAATTCCTGAGAGTATGTTTGGGCTTCAGAGAGGAAAATCCTACTCTGTAATATACCTCATTATTTTTTTAGTTAATTAGTCCATGTAGAGGGGCTACTGAAAGGAAATGCCATCCTGGTTCTAAATGAATACCAACTCAACTGCTGAACTGTGAGGATTATTACCAATAACTCAAGCAGCTGTAAACCACAGCAAATAAATCAGTTCATGCTGGAGAATATCTATGGGGAGGGTGACTCACTACATACATTACTGATGAAGCTGGGCTGTGATTTGAGATAGTTATGAAAATAACTTATAAACTGAAATCAAATATAATATTATGGCTTTCCACAAGAAAAGCCTAACTACCAATTTTCTCCTCCTACTCTTGAAACATTCTGACTAGATTAGGTTTTAAACTATATGTCTTATTTTAAGGCCCAATTAAATATTTGAACATTTTTCTTGGTATTCAGCTAAAATGAACAAAATATTCATGATAGTATTATAGTTCTGTCATCATAGAAATAAAGCCCTAGGGAAATCACTATGGTTAAATCTAGCAGTGCAAACAATCAGACTACAGGGTGAATTATCACTTCTTTAGAAGCAATCTTAACCACCAATGTGGATTATTTTACAAGAGTTGATGTAATCAGGAAGCTCTATATTGACCTTTCATAACAAAAGTAGTTATGAAAGGGGTTTCCCAGGTGGCACTTCCCATCTGCCAATGCAGGAGATTTAAGAGATGTGGGTTCAGTTCCTGGGTGGGGAAGATCCCCTGGAGGAGGAAATAGTAACCCACCCCAGTATTCTTGCCTGGAGAACCCCATGAACAGGGGAGCCTGGAAGGCTATAGTCCACAGGGTCACAAAGATTCAGGCACGACTGAAGTGACTTAGCCTATAACACAGTGCCACAAAAGAAGTAGTGAAAATCGCTGACACTGGTGCAAGTCCCGAACCATTTCTAGACTCAAGTATCAATTAATACAATCTCGCTCCTTTCATCCCCAAAAACCCAGACCTGGTGAGTGGTATCACTCTGCTTTTACATTCAAGTTTTACTAATTCATTTCTAAAAGATAACATATAGGCTTCTAAACAGTAAAAGAAAAACAATCATTTTGTTGTATCACTTACCTTTACAAAGGATTAGTATAAATCCACCACTCTTACTAGAAAAATAATTCAAATTTTATTCTTAACTAAAAATGGGTCAATAATGTGTTCCTTGGCAACAAAAGATAGCAAACCACTGTAGAAATAAAAATAACTTTCAAGATCTCTTTTCAGAAATTACTGAATCAAATATTTTGGCTGGTTTTAGTACATGTGTGTGCATACCGAGTCACTTTAGTTGTGTCTGACTCTTTGCAACCCTATGGACTGTAGCCTGCCAGGCTCCTCTGTCCATGGGATTCTCCAAGCAGGAATACTGCAGTGGCAAGAATAGTGAAGTGGGTAGCCATTCCCCTCTTCAGGGGATCCTCCCGACCCAAGGATTGAACCCAGCTCTCCCACATTGCAGGCAGGTTCTTTATCATTTTAGCCATCAGGGAAGCCCCTTTTAGCGCATAATAGCATCAGAAAGCTTTCAGTTTCAGATGAACAGTTTTGTATGCCTTGCTGTATAATACAGATTATTTCATCATCTAATATAGAGATGTCAGCTTCTAAAGTCATGAGGCAGTAGCTCAGTATTTTACATCTTAAAAAAACAGCTTATTCAAATAGTTTCTTAGAATCACTATAAATCAAGTGAAATTTCATTTGAAAGATCTGTTTCCAAAATACATGAGTTTTTTGTATGTAGTTATGCATAAGCCTAATAAAATGGATTATTTCACTGTGTTACCTATTTTTCCAGGTCTACTCAGGTCAGAACATTACTACTAGTTAGGAGGCCCCCTTCCAGAGGCTATATTTTGATTTGGAATCTGGAAACAAAGTTGCTCAGAGAGGTCAGGTCAATTTTGTATGAGAGAAATCATTACTCTACAAAAAGAATCAAACTTAACAAAAGATTTCATACACTAAACTAAAGGGTGAGGAAATAGAAAAATAAGAAAATAGGCAATGAGGTTGGTGGCTGCAACAATTCAGAGGATAATCAAGTGCAAGCTCAAATCCAGTGATTTGGAATCTCAGCTTGGAATAGACAAATGTGTGCTCCACATTATTTAGCTTAATTCAGAGGTTTCTTTGCCCTTCACCTTCAGTTTTGAAAGGAGAATACTGATTCAGAGTCAGAACATTCCTGAAACCACTAGTGTCTCTGCAGGCAATGGAGGAAGAGTCTACCCTCTGGAACATAACAGTTTTTAAACAGTCCTTACTGCCCTTTTCAGGCCTTTATACATATAGGAAAATCTCTTATCAGCCTTCATGTTTCCACAAGGGCAATCCTCATTTTTTTTCAATCTAGGGAGACACATGCTTCAAGGTAAGCCAATAATAAACACTACTGAGCTATATGAAAGGATTATTAAATATAAAGCCAAAGGTTTGTAGTTGGTTTGGATGCCCAGCTAGATGCTTCACTGTAGCTATATAGACATGAGTATGGCAAATTGCTGAAACCTGCTGAGGATTGTATCACCTTCCACAAGATCATGCTTGTAAGAATTACCAGAATATCCAACAAAACCACTCACTAGAAACTAAGACCTGCTCAAGGCTATTCCCTGGGAATGGGCAGCCAGGTAATGAGCTAAGTGATGCCTAACCACCTGCCCTCACTGGACTGAAGTCCTGATTTTTCTACTCTATAAGTTACCAGCTCTGATTGAAGTAGTAGATCGGCACCCTGATAGAGCCTGTTCAACTACTACTACTACTACTACTACTACTACTACTACTACTTTTCTGTGCGGACCACCTCCCACAACTGGTAACGGTGTATGTGGACAGACGTGCCCTCAGAAATGTAAGTGGATGCTTGGAAAAGAAAAAAAAAAGAAATTGAAAACCCATGAATATATCTGCATATATCATATTTCTTCTCTCTTAAATTCTCATAATACAGTAACCTTTGCTTTTCTTAAGCTTAAACTTGACACAACTATTATAAATTTACTAATTCTCCCTCCCTTTCCTTCCTCAAAATAACAGACAGTTGTGACTGGTCAGGCTCATTTTCTAAGCTCCACCACCCCAAGCCTCTGGCACTGTTGATACTTCATACCATGGGGGCAATGTTAAATTTAAGAGCTTTGAGGGCCCTTCAAATACACTTTACAAGTGGTGCCAGAAGTTTCTCAGGCCCCTTTGGGAACTTGGGAAGGGAAAATTGGGAGGGTACCAATTGGAGTTCTAGACTCCCTGTCCCACTTTGCGACGGTTTTTATTTATTTCATGTATGAGGCTTATAAATCTGTTAGTAGAAAAAAGTTCAACTGATTTTCAGAGTTTTTAAAATGGCTGCTCTGATGGAAAGAGGTCCGTACACGGAGTCAGATTTGGTTTGAAGGCCAGAACCAGTCACCTACTGAGGTAGGAGGGAAAATACCTCTCCCTGACAACTGCTGCAGTACCTACCTCACAGTGACGTTGTGATGTCGAAGTTCCGCCCTCCACCACCTTTAGGCCGGAAGTCCGACCTCCACAACCCCAACCCAACCTACCCTACCCTCCAGCCACCCTACCCTCCAGCCACCCCGCCAACCCTAGCCGGAAGTGGACCCTAAATCTACTCCGCAGCCAGGACATTCACTCACTGGCCAACGTGTCCGTTCTACCAGACAAGACATGGATCCTTCCTGCCTAGAGTCCCACCCCACCCTAGAGTCTGACCCCGAGGGCCTAGACTTCAACTCTGCTGGCCAAGACTGTTTCTCTTCTGGTCACGAGTTCGACTCTCTCTACCAAGAACTGGACCTGGACTCTCTTAATGAAGATCTTCTTTCTCAGTCTATGCCAGACGCCTTGACAGAGACCTCTACAGGCCTTTGTGAATCCCACTTGACTGCCGAACCAGAGGATCTCACTGAGGCAGAGCAAAAGGAGCTCAAATGTGAGCTCGCTAAACTGGAGGCAGAAATTGTAATGCTACGCCAAGCGCTGGCAGCCAAAGAGAGACGCTGTGTGGAGCTCAAGAAGAAGTTGGCCCTTACGGCCTTCGGGGGGCTGAGGCAGAATCTGTCCAAGAGCTGGCACGACGTTCAGGTCTCCAACGCCTACGTGAAACAAAAGACGTCAGCTGCCCTGTCCACGATGGGCTCTGCCATCTGCAGGAAGCTTGGAGATATGAAGAAATCAGTCACATTCAGATCCTTTGAAGGTCTTATGGGGACAATCAAGTCCAGAGTCACAGGTGGCAGAGAGCTTGGCCGTGACTGTCTTCCTTCTTCAGCGGGGAGTGGGGATGATCCACTCCCAGTTTCTGGGAGTAGGGATGATCCGCTCCCGGTGTCAGGGAGTGGGAATGATCCAGTTCTGGCAAGTAGGGATGACCTACTTCCCTTTCTGGAGCCAGAATGAGCTCCTTGGTTAACTTGCCTGGCCACCTAACCAGTGCAAGAACTCCCTTCCATGATCCCAACTGCAACTCTGCCCATCAAAAACAAATAACCAAACCACAATGGTAAAGTGAATTTAGGAAATGGAGAGAGTCCGGTTTTGAGAAAAGCAATCCCCGTTTGTACATAGATATTTGCTACTGTTGAGATAAAAATATCCAACGTTTTGTACCCAGTTATTTTACACTGAAGTTTGTAGATGAAATGTATCACTATACTAGCCTTCCTGGGGTTGGATTTAAATGGACAGGAGTTTGGTTCCAGAGGGGTTTTAGGCCAAAGCCAAAACTTCTTTTTTGGAAAAACTAGTGTACAAAAAGGGCAAAATAGGTTTCTGTTTAGATCCAGGAACAAAGTATGAAAGAACTATAAGTTTCCTTCCTTCTTTCCCTAATATTAGAAAGAACCTTGAAAGCTCTGCCTGGCCTATGATTTTTATTTTTTAAAGGTGATAAAGAAAACTGTTATTTTTCTCTGAGGCCCTCAGAAAGGGGGAAAGTATTAATAGACTAATTGGTACAGGATACTATGACTTTTATAAAATGATTTTTTTTAAACTGCTAATTAAGCAAAGTAGCTTCAATTTAGGGATTGTCAACTACTTTGGATTCAAGCTGAAATTGCAACTTTATTCTGCTTTGTGCTTTGTTTATAATCTTTTTATATATGAAAATGAGGGCCTTATAATTTAATCCTTGTGGCCATGTGTCTCTGCCACAGCAGCATGCTACCTATAAAAAAAGAATAGTTTCTTTGTTCTGCAGCAATTCCTAGTTATCATTTTCAGTTGAGGGACTGAAGGGAAAAGAGCATTGCCAAATTCAAGAAAGGTAAACCCCTGTCTTAAGTGACATTTAAGACAGACTCTTACCCCTGAAATTCTGGCCATTTATACCTTTGAATGGACCTAACCAATTGTACATCACTGGTCACTTTGACCCCAAGTTTGTACTTGTTTATAAGCACTTGTTTGTACTAATCCGAAATGAGAAGGAGACAAAACCCAGCCCTCAGGGGATATCAAGATAACAGGACCCTGTAGGACCTGGTTTGGGTTTATTAGAACTTTCTCATATCTGATTTTCATAGGAGCTACTTCTTTTTTTTTTTTTTTTTTCTATTTTCAACTGTCAGGATCTGGCAGCTTCTTTCATTCCTCCAGTAACACTGCCTGGATTAAAAGCTTGAGTTTTATATTGGCTTTTAGCAGGGGTCTAGAGTCTTTATTTTCTTGGATATATATATTGATAACATCTCATTGCCTAAAGGTAGTCCCTACAATGTAATAAAGTGATCCTGTTTTGTTGATTTTTGACTGCTTCCTCTATATTCCTTTGATTTGACTATAAGCAAAACCAACTACCACTATAAATACAAAAGCATTTGGTAAACTATAAAGTCACTGATATAAAGCCCACATATTCCTGAAAACAAAGTTTTGCTTGGATTAAAACAAGATGTTCACCTTGTCTTACAAGTTGTGTTTTAATTTGTTTTAGTTTTTTAAATTTGGGGCTTATTTATTTATTTTTGGCCGTGCTCAGTCTTTGTTGCTATCTGCAGGCTTTCTCTAGTTGAAGTGAGTAGGGACTACTCTGTTGTTGTGCATGGGCTTCTCATCACGATGGCTTCTCTTTTTGTGGATTATGAGCTCTAGAGCACCTGGGCTTCAGTAGTTGCAACTCACGGGCTCTGGAGTGCAGGCTAAGTAGTTGTGGTACATTACCCTGCAGCATGTGAAATCTTCCTGGACCAGGGATTGAACCTGTGTCCCCTTCATTGACAGGCAAATTCTTTACCACCAGACCACTGGAGAAGTGCAATTTGTTGTAGTTTTATAAGTTGAAGAACTAGAGAGAAACTTGCAGAATTCATGAAGCCAAAGTAGCCCAACAGGCAAAGTCTTTGATCCCATATTACAGAAAACCTTGTGTTAGAGAAAAATCTCCAGCTAACATGATGGGCCAAACCCAGGATATGTTCTATTTTATTTAGTAATTTATACAAATGCTATAATCAGATCAGATCAGATCAGATCAGTCGCTCAGTCGTGTCCGACTCTTTGCGACCCCATGAATCGCAGCACTCCAGGCCTCCCTGTCCATCACCAACTCCCGGAGTTCACTCAAACTCACGTCCATCGAGTCAGTGATGCCATCTAGCCATCTCATCCTCCGTCGTCCCCTTTCTCCTCCTGCCCCCAATCCCTCCCAGCATCAGAGTCTTTTCCAATGAGTCAACTCTTCGCATGAGGTGGCCAAAGTATTGGAGTTTCAGCTTTAGCATCATTCCCTCCAAAGAAATTCCAGGGCTGATCTCCTTCAGAATGGACTGGCTGGATCTCCTTGCAGTCCAAGGGACTCTCAAGAGTCTTCTCCAACACCACAGTTCAAAAGCATCAATTCTTCGGCGCTCAGCCTTCTTCACAGTCCAACTCTCACATCCATACATGACCACAGGAAAAATAGTTTCCCCCAATAAATCCTCAACTCCTGAAAGCAGTGAAGAACACAACTATTTTTGTTTATCATTGTATTCCCATGCCAGGCTTAGGGTAGATGTTTAATAAATACTTGTTGCATAAATGAAGGAATCAACATCACATACTTCAGACATCAAATCTTGAATCCAAGAGATTATCAACAACATGAACTCGTTGACAAGTTCCTCCTGCTTTTAAAACATTTCACTTCCCTATCCAGAGATAATTTGAGATCCTACTATGTGTCAGGCACTGTGCCAAGCTCTGAAGGCATAGAAATTTATTAGTCATGGCCCCTGCTCTCTAGAAACATTTTCAAATCATTGCAACTCAGTGCAGTAGATGCTAAAATAGAAGATACCTATAAAGAAAGAATGTTCAACTCTGCCTTGGTAGATCAGAAAAGAATTCAGAGTCAAAGTCTTAGAGGACTAGTAGGAATTTATAAGGTATAAAAGAGTAGAACATTCCAGACAATATCCAGAGGAACTAAGTCATGAAGGAATGTAATAGAATAGTATGTTCCAGGAAATACCAATAGGTCGTTGTGGCTAGAGAGAGGGGGGAAGTGGTGAGAGATGAGGATGGAGAAATAAGCAAAGGGCAAGATCATAAATAGTCTTATATACTATCTGACATTAGTATTTAATTCTGTAGGAAATGAGTTGAAGGTGCTTAAGTCAAATTCATATTTTAGATGTATCACTCTGGTCACCATAGAAATAGATTAAGTATTTAAGAGATATAATCTCTAAAATTTAGGAAGAAACTGCATAGGAGAGAGGGACAGATAGATTCGCAAGTTGATAAAGATGTAGAATTGAAAAGACTTGATACTGATAATGCTGGAGCTGAACATTCATTTTGCTCTGACTCTTTTGATTCCAGCATACCTGCATCAACAGCCACAGACACCAAACAAAATGCCTCCATGAGCATGTGGACTCTGCATCAAAAGTTTCCTCCAGATTTTCTTTCTTCCACTTGCCTCTACCCTTCCCATACATTGCTGACCTTCATTTTCTAGCCTGTTAACCTTTATAATTGGATCACTTCTGTTCATCTAGCCACATCTGGATTTTGTAGCCCAGCATCAGTCTATTTCAGTTTAGGCAACTTCAGGATGCAGTTTGCAATAGTGCTCAGAATATGTGAACCCTCAAAGATGCCCCATCTGACTCAATTTCTGAGAACCTTCGATTGGGAGTGATATTGGAACAAAATTCCCTGAGTTTCTTGGTTTTCTTGGTCTTCCACTGCTCATATGAGTGAAGAGCTGGAGTAGAAGATAGAGACAAGGTTGAAAGTTCTAACTCCCACAGATGGCACTCTCCATGCAGTTAGCAAGGATGGGAGTATAGTACCAAACCCTTGTTCATTAGCATCATACATACACCAGCATATTGCAAGCATCACTCCCAGAGAAATTCACTTGCACTTATGGAATCTACTTTATTCTTATCTTCATATTTGAGAGAAAATATATCACATACCTACTCTCATGAATTGCATGAACTGCAGAGGAGTCAGCAGTAATCTAGAACTGTGTAGGTCTTCTTACAGTGCTAGCCAATGTGCTTGATGGCCCTCCCCATTAAGCGGACAATGATGCCATTTGTTAATTCTGCTAAGGAATGAGATCAGTTGCCTCTGGGCCATGGAATTTCAGTTCTTATCCATGAATTCCAACATAAGAAAAATGATGAGTGCCACGCTATCAAAATTACTGGGGCTGACCATGTCCCACTCCTTCTGACCAGATCTATTGCTGGGAGGCTCAATGATGCCATGCCTTCCAGTGCCTAGAGCCTGATTCACATAAGGCAAGTGAAAAGTGGAAGAATGCCCTCAAAATGATGCAGCTTGGCCAGCTACTGTGACACATTATCATGGCACTTGGTCGTCTTTCAGAAATTACTAAGCAGATCCCTAGAACAGTCAAAAATATCTGGAAATTCCTGAGAATTCACCAGGTAATTTAAAAGTTCCTTCCCTGTTTAACTATACAACAACCCAAATAAATGATCACCTCAAGAAAAGGAGTGGGTTCTTCTGGAAATTGAAGATTTCCATCACCTCTACCCCAATCCTGGCTACCTTACCTCAGGCCCATGGCACTAAAACTTTCAGCTAATTGGATAAAAAATGCTTATCTAAGTTAGAGGAACAATTCATAGACTTAGCTGAGCCAAACTTTCATTCTAGAACATTAGAACTAAGAAATTAAAAGATTCAATTACATTGAAAATGGTCTATACAGTCATATAGATTTTTCATATTTAACTTCATAGTATGGCTTTAAATATCCTAGTATTGACCTAGAAACTTGTATTGTAACCCAGGCCACCCACACTTCTGACCAATTGGCTACAAACCTTCAGGAATTTCTTAGTACTCCTTGAAATACCATAATTAATTGGAATGACTCACAGAACTCAGGAAAGCCCTGTACTTGTGATTAAAGTTTTACTATAAAGGGTATAAATTGGGATTGACGAAGTGAATAAGCACCAGAATGAGTCCTTAGAGGAAACCTGACGCTTCCATGTCTTCAGGATGCATCATCCTGACAGCACATAAATATATGATTACCAATCTGGCAGGCTCAGTTGTACAGTTTCAGGTGACCAGAGTTTTTATTGGGGTTTCATTACATGGGTATGATTGATTGAATTATTGGCCACATGATAGAACTCAATCTTCAATCCTCTTCTCTCTACAGAGATTGGGAGGACAGGCTGATATAATGTGACTCAACTCTCCAAACCTTAATCACATGGTTGGGTCTTTCCAGCACTGCTAGCCCCGGTCTTGAAACTACTGAGGGACCTATCATGAATAACGACAACAGTCCTTTCACTTGGGAAATTCCAAGGATTTAAAGGCTCCTTACAAGGAATCAGAGACAAAGACCAGCCAATATTTTTTATTATACAGAAAAACAAGCAATAGGAAGCTGCTCTACAAAATGGTCCCTCAATCTCCACAAACACAAGCAAAAGTCATTGTGCCTCTGTGCTAGCCTGTAAACACTTCTTAGAAATAATTTAGCTGGTCAATGTTTCTAATTGCCACAAAAATCTCATGTAATTCACAGCATTGCTTCACCACCCAACATATACCATTCCATAACTCTTATAGCTTCCAGACTATTATTTACCCCAAATTCCTGATTATTAGAAACACCCCAATGATCAGCACCTAGAAAAGACACAGACTACAGTGGACATGTATAAAATACCTTCAAAGGCACCAGTGACCATTGGATTGAGGCTATACTAGAGATGAGACATCTACTCCACTCATTCCTGCATAAAATTTAAATATGTCTTCCTTAGCATATTTATCTATCTTTATCTATCCTATGGAAGAAGATAGCTAATTATTCCCATCTCTGCATATTCATCCTGCCTTCCATCAATCCTTGCTGAGCCGAGTCAATCTAAATCTTTACCTACTCTTAAATATTATCTCCTAGTCCTAAAAACTTGGGCTGAGAAGCCAGGGCACATAGAAATATTAGACACCTGTTGATTGGTACCTTGGCTCCCTCTTCTACAGTACTTAATACGATGGGGGTTTTATGGAGACAGAAAAAAATTGTAATGGAAATCAGTCTCCCACTGCAAAATTATCCTAGACCCTGGCCAGGGCCTTTCATGAGGCTTTCCTGATGGGGTTGGGTGGGGAGTCTAGGGGAGTGGGATGAAGCTTTGCAGCAGCCATCCTGAACACCATCTCATTTGTTTCTAGCATGCTGTCATACTGAACTCTCCTTCCTCTATGCTCTTCCCCACCTCTGACTCCCAACTTTTGACTCTATACCCCCAACTTTAAGCCTACCTTTGGTTATATGGATTTGTTATTCAAATCAAGTGTTCTCATCAAATGGCCCTTATCTTTTCCCAGTGGACTTAGTTTACCTTTCAATCTGTGACTTTGTGTTGCTGCCTATGAAAGCCTGATAAGCCCACCTGAACCTTATAGGAGAGGAGATAGGCACACATTTGGAGGAATGAGATTAGCTAGTTTGTAATGTATATAGTTGCCAGGAAGACAAACATTTATAACAATAAGAGCAAACATTTATATACTGTTTACTATGGACCATAAATTTTCCCAATTTCATTTCATTTTATTAATTTAGTCCTCACGATACCTCTGCAAGGTAGATTATTATTCCAATTTTACTGATTAGGAAACCAAAACGCAAAGAAGTAAAGCAACTTTCCAAAAAATACAGCTAGTAAATGGCAGAGTCACATGCATGCCAGGAAAGAGGAGTCTCCTCAGAAACCAACCCTAACAACACCCTGCTGTTAGACTTCCAGCCTCCAGACCTGTGTGAAAACAAATGTCCTCAATTTGAGCCACCCAGTCTGTGGTATCCTTTTATTATAGCCCTACCAGACTAATCTCCTTCAAATTTTTACTCAAAAACAACCCCTTTGGCCACCCTATGTACAGTTTTAACCACTGTATCCTTGTTCCTGGGTTTAGCATCATATGTCACATTATATTTTTGCAATCTGTTTGTTGTCTGCCTCTTCCACTAGAACGTGAACTTCATAAGGGCAAGATTTGTGTCAGTTCACTAGTTCACTAGTGTTCACTAGTATATTCCCTGTGTATAATGAAGTGTCTGGCATAAATTAAGTGTTCAAATGAATGACAGGAGGAAAGAGAGTCCAGGAGCTGACTGGCTCCATTCTCCTCATATCACCAAACTCCACAGGACAGAAAGGAGGCAGGGCTGGGACAATAAATGAAACCTTGTCTGTATGTAGAATGGTTTCAGCATGATGACAAATACCAACTTCTACAAACAGAGGAGCTAGAGTCAGAAAAGCAAGCCAAAGAGACATCTAAAATTGCTAAAAACTGGCGCAAGGCGGAGGTACGCTGTTAGCCGGTCTCCGCGCGGGTCTGGGTCGCGGAACCCGGTGGCTGCTGTGCGGGCGTCATGTCAGACAACGAGGACAATTTTGATGGAGACGACTTTGATGACGTGGAGGAGGATGAAGGGCTCGATGACTTGGAGAATGCCGAGGAGGAGGGCCAGGAGAACGTTGAGATTCTCCCTTCTGGAGAGCGACCGCAGGCCAACCAGAAACGAATCACCACACCATATATGACCAAGTATGAGCGAGCCCGTGTGCTGGGCACCCGAGCCCTTCAGATTGCGATGTGCGCCCCTGTGATGGTGGAGCTGGAGGGGGAGACAGATCCCTTACTGATCGCCATGAAGGAGCTCAAGGCCCGGAAGATCCCCATCATCATTCGCCGCTACCTACCCGACGGGAGCTACGAAGACTGGGGCGTCGACGAGCTCATCATCACCGACTGAGCCGGAGTCAACCTCTGGACTGGGCCTCCGCCCGTGGCTCGTCTCATAGTCTTTTTATAGTCTTTATACGTGTAAATAGTAAATTCTTCAACCTTTCAACTCAAAAAAAAATAAAAATAAAAAAATAAAATTGCTAAAAACTTAAGGGCATCTAGGCGACCAATGACTAACTCTACCCTATACCTGCTTGTTAAGGCTTGTGACTTTTACTTCTGCTTATTTTACCTACTCAGATATCTGTCTTCAGAATGCTTCTGCCTCCAGAAGCCTTCTCACTCTTACTTTAGCACTCTCGTCCTTAGCTAAGGCAAGATTGGTGGTGATTTGAGGAATGATATGCAAGTTTACCCAGGGTCTTCAAAAATTTCCTTCCCTTAAAAGCTCGAGAGTCCTAGAAAAACAAATGCTTATAGTGTTTGCTCAGGTAGCAGCCAGGAATCTCTCCAGGCTCCACCAGGAATCTCTTGCTTCTGCCTAACTTCGCTACTGTCTATAGCTCATTCCTGGCCACTTGATTTTCACCTCCGGGATGGCATCTTAGTTTTGGTTTCATCCCTGGATGCTTCTCTTGAATTGCCTTAAGCACTTTACCCAGAAGTCTCTTGGCAGATGAACCCAGCATCCTGGAATTCTGCTCCTGAAGAAGTGGATTTAAAGCAAAACAATAGAGAGGAGGAGCTTCCCGGGTGGTACTAGTGGTGAAGAACCCACCTGCAATGCAGGAGACACAAGAGACGTGGGTTCAATCCCAGGGTCACAAAGATCCCCTGGAGTAGGAAATGACAACCCACTCCAGTATCCTTGCCTGGAAAATTCCATGGACAGAGGAACCTGGTGGGCTATAGTCCATTGGGCCATAAAGAGTCAGACATGACTGAGAGCCTTAGCACCAACAAAGAGAAATTCTGTAACACTCCCATCTCTCAGCCACCTCCCATCTACGCACAGCTTCTCCTCAACACTAGGGGGTGCTAGTCACACTGTCATTTTACCCTGTTAAACTTCCAACCATCAGTTACATTTCTTGATGATATGTTTATCACTAAATACCAAATCCATGGCCCCTCTTGAAATATGGATAAATCTTGCACCTATTCCTTATATGATAGAAGAGGACTTACCATTAACTAGGGTTTTGACCTTAACCTGTAGAACCTACTTGAAATACTGAGAATAAGGTCAGGGGGGAGTTTCTTTGCTAACTCCATAGAGTATCTGATTCCGTGTGTTCTGTGTATTCGTTTCAGGACTACGCAAGCAGAGGGGACTCGTTGTTCTGATGCAAAATGAGAAGAGAGAAATCCTTCTTTGAAGAAAGAGGTTGTTTGTGGCAGTGGAGGGAGAAGGAACAGGATCAATTATTGGGGTTGGTGGATCAAAAGCAAGGAAAAGAGGAGGGGCACGCAGGCTGAGGACTGGGGGTGGATGGAGTGCAGGCACAGTGGGATCTGAGGGCCACCTGTGCCTAGGAGCCTTGGACATGTATTTCCAGCTGGCCGGGGTGCTGTGGGCCAGGAGTATCACGTGCTATTTTGAGCTGGTGACAGTTATGGGAATGAGTGGGGAGAAGCAACCTAAACGTTCATTGTCAGAGGAAGGGATAGAAAAGATGTAGTATGTATATATCAATGTAATACCACTCAGCCATTAAAAAGAATGAAATAATTTCATTTGCAGCAAAATGAATGAGTCTAGAGATTATCATACTAAGTCAGACAGAGAAAGTCAAATACCATATAATATTGCTTACATGTAGAATCTAAAAAAAAAAAAAAAAAAAAACACTTCCCAGATGGCACTAGTGGTAAAGAACCTGCCAATCCCCTGGAAAGGGCATGGCAACCCACTCCAGTATTCTTGCCTGAAGAATCCCATGGATAGAGTAGCCTGGCGGGCTATAGTCCATAGCGTTGCAAAGAGTCGGACATGACTGAAGTGACTTAGCATGCACACACATAGACAGAATCTAAAAAAATGATACAAATGAACTTATTTACAAAACATAGACTCACACACTTAGAAAACAAACTCATGGTTACCGAAGGGGAAAGAAAGGGGAGGGGGATAAATTAGGAGTCTGAGACTGACATATACACACTACTCTATTTAAAATAGATAACCAGCAATGACATATTGTACAGCATAGGGAACTCTGCTAAATATTCTGTAATAACATAAATGGGAAAATAATTTGAAAAAGAACAGACACATATGTATGTATAACTGAATCACTTTGCTGTACACTTGGAACTAACACAGCATTGTTAATAAATTATAGTTCAGTATAAAATAAAAATGTTTTTTAAAAGAAAGGAAGTACATCAGGAGCTACTCCAAAGCTAAGCAAGGGAGAATTCTCACAACATATCATCCTCTGGTCCCCAGACTCCGAGAGCCTCCAGCTCCACACCTCATTACCCTGCTTTCAATCATCTCCTAGGGAAATTCTTTTCCCTAGGCAACAGAGGCTCAGAAATGGAGGATGGGAAGGACTGAAGAGGCTCCATTCCTGGCATCCATAGTTAGATCCCTGAACATATTTCCCTGTAAAAATACTGCTCATTGAATGGCCACATCATATAGTTCTGTTGGAATTTTACTTCTAAGTATTATGGGTTAAATATAATTAACCACCATGTATAATATGGTTTCTATGGAGAATGCGTTGTGAGTTCCACATAACTCACTTCTACAAACAAACCACTGGAATTCTGGCACTCCAACAGGAGGACTGCCTGTGCAACTCTCAAATGAGAGAGGAAGATAAATTAATGTGTTTTGGGACTGTTGACTTCATCGGACAAGGAAAGACTTTGTGTCCTTTTTGCTTGAGAGCTTTCTTATATTGCCTCCTGATCATTCTAGAGATAAAGAAATATAAGAGAACAAGTGAAATATAAGAGAATGAGTAAAAATCAGAAGGAAATCTAATTTTAGCTTCTTTGGGTATTTTGATAATGAAAACTACTAAAGCATACCAAATAAAAGTGAGATCAGTAAATTAAGTTTATCTAAATTCAGATTATTAAACTGTACTTTAACCACTGTAGTATAATTGTATGTGTGCATGCACATACACACAGATTAGGGAGAAGTGGAGAAAATGATTCATGCAGTTCTTCTTAGTGAAACTGAAAGTTTAGTTAACCCTGAAAAGATGCCATTATTAAGTGAGCTATAGCTCATTGTTTATGTGCAAGTTAGCCACCAGACCACATGTATCCTTTCTGGGGGCCCTTAGCAAAACAAGACATTTAACTTCTAGTACATGGAAATATTTTTACATTTGCAAGCGTTTTTTCTGGTAAAAGAAACCCCATGCAAGAGATGAAACAGGCTTTTAAAAATGATTCTTCAGTAATTAACATTTTTGCATAAAAGAAATGTCCTGCAAATATTTAAAGAGCATTCATAAGTGTCAGGACAGAGATGAAAAAAAAAAAAGTCCAGTAAACCTTGATATCATGCATTTGAGCACTTCCTATGTGCTAAGGGCTTTACTTCTATTATGTTCTTTAATCCTCACTAAAGGAAGAAATTAACTCTCACATTTCATCAATGAGAAACTTAAGGCAGAGAGACTAAAGAACTTGCCCAAGTCTTCAAAGTCTGCAAATAACAGAGTGAACACTTGAATCCAGGTGCAGATAACTCACAGCCAGGCTCTCAGCTACTCTGCTGCTTCACGAATGGCAGAAGTCCAAGTGCCACTATTAAACATTAGCCATTATTACCAAGAATTGCCCCACTGGGATCTTTATAGTTCAAGTATCATATGCAAAACACTCCCATAGGGTTTCTCTTTAGAAAAGAGTACACTTGCCAGAGGAAGGTGTTTCTGAATATCATTACCAGTAAAAAATCCTTAAACTTAATCTATACTTTTTGGGCAATAAACAATCTAAACAAGTACCATTTTTAGAAATAAACCATGAATAATGCAATCTGCATAAAAATAAGCATAATGTCTTGGAGGGATATAGATGCCCTGCTTGGGGGAGCTGGCAAACAGAGGTGGACAGGCAAACACAGGGGCTCAAGTGTGTTTACATGTGTGTGCACCTTGAGGCATGGTTCTGTTATCATCCAAGAGAAAAAGGGAGTCATGGTCTGTTCTATCTCTAGCCTTATACAGAGCTTGTTCATATTGGGAGGTTCAAGTCTAGTAACCCGAACTAGTTCATTGCATAACCCACTCTTGAGGCTCTGGTTAAACTGTGGTGGAAGTTTGGATCCTTTCCCCCAAGAGAGCCCATAAAGCTTAAGAGCTGTCAATTCTTTCTCCTGGCAGCTGATCAATGTCTATCAGTTCTTGTGGGTAGACCTTCATTGCTTCCTCTTCCCTCCTGGGAAATGACTGCTGGGCTTCTAAAGCTATCACCCTCCACATCTCCTAAAATGTAGTATGTCAGAATTGCAATCAGTGTGCACCCAACAGTATTACCAACCCCAACTCCCCACCAATTCTCAACCAAAGCTCCGGATATTTATGAATCATTATGACTACTTAATCCCAGCAAGTTCTACTGAATTGCCTCTAAATTTCTCTGGATGTGTGAATAGGGAAAGGCTTAGCTGCTCAGAACAGTTGTTAGACTCAGTACCCATGAAAGCAGGGTCTGAATCTGCATCTCAACCTCCACTGACTGGATGGACCCAGCAGAAATCTGTCCTCAGGATTTTGAATTGTCCTTCTGTAGTCATAGTCCCCATGCCTAAGGACAGAGGAGCCTGGTGGGCTGCAGTCCATAGGATCACAAAAGAGCTGGACATGACTTAGTGACTAAACAACAAGGGAGTAAAGAAAAGCAGAGACATTGCCTTCTTGCCAGGGCGAACAAACAGGTGCTCTGAATCCAGTGGTTCATAACAAAATGCTCGATTTCTCCTTGCTTGGCAGCAGAAGTTGATCTAGCTAGGATAGAAGTTAGATTCCAAGTGATCAGAACTGGAACGGTGTTTGCCATGTGATGTCAGGAGGTCAATTGAGCCAGTTAAGTCACAATTCAGTAGGGAAATCTTACATTTGAAAGCTGGCAAGACAAATAGCTAATATATAACCCAAAGGCCAGAAATTAGTATTTCAAAACAGACTTGAGAATCAGACAAACTGTAGTTCAGTTTGTTACAAAGGAAGGTAGAGAGCAAAGAAAGGTGTCTAAGGGCACTCTTGTAAAGAACCTTAGAGTGTTCGTAAGTGAAAAAGAAAGTGAAAGTGAAGTCACTCAGTCGTGTCCGACTCTTTGAGACCCCATGGACTGTAGCCCACCAGGCTCCTCCGTCCATGGGATTCTCCAGGCAAGAATGCTGGAGTGGGTTGCCATTTCCTTCTCCAGGAGATCTTCCCGACCCAGGGATTGAACCCGGGTCTCCCTCATTGTAGGCAGATGCTTTACCATCTGAGCCAAAGGATATACAGGCAGGTTTGTCAGGTTTACAGCAAAGTGTGCATACTTCTTGCTCCTGCCCAAATGAGTTGGAACAGTTTCAGGCCCAGGGGTATGCAGCAGTGAGTTACACTATAGAAAAGCTCCTTCCTCAGAGCTGTGATATTACCTTGGCTCCATCTGAATATTTTTGTCTACTTTTACCTATATTTGATCACAGACCAGCTGAACTCTCAAGTCCCCTCTTTCAGATATTCTGTCTAAAAGCTTTGCAGATAAGTCTCAAGGTCCCAATCAACTCTCACTTAAAGCTTTGCAGACCTAATTGCAGGTCGACTGGCAAACAAGATATGATAAAACAAAAATCTGAAAGCCTTTTCATGGTCTTCAAAGCTTAGATCATCAGTCTCAACTTATTATAGCTTCCCGTGCTTACCTCCTTCTAGCTTCACCAATCTTTTTGTTCCCTGATCATTCCAAGCTCCCCTTCCACTCCTAGACCCAGGCCCTGCCTCAAGTCCTGTACTTTATAGGGTTCCATCTACCTTTCCTTCATTCATGTCCTTCCCTGTAGGGTGAGGTCAAAAGACAAGGGCCATGCCACTGAGACCCAGTACCTCCCACCCTTTTAGATCACACTTGGGATTCCTAGGACCACAGAAGGCTCTGACCAAACAGCCTCGAACCTGCCCCTAGAACCTGCAAGGAGGTTTTCCTTCATCCTCCTGAGAGAACCATCCCCCCCACATCTAGATTCTGTGTTATGTAGCATATCGTGGAATATAGTGACACAATGTAGTTACTGAACAAAAAATCAAATTATTCAACATATTTGGTTAGAAATATGAAGAGTTAAATTAAAAGCAGTGCCTTCAGCTGTGCCCTGCCTGAACGTCAACTCACTAAAATTTCATTAAACCAGAGTCAGGGAAACTCAGAGCTCAAGTTACTCCCAAGACAACTTTAGTTCTTGTCTCTTTTGATGAAAATCCAGGAACTTGCTCCTAGTCTTTCAATATATGCAGTGCTTCAAGGTTTGAGGATTAAACCCAGCATTTCACAAGTCCATTGCCAAATTAATGCTACAACACAAACTTTATCATTGACAGTAAAGACTGTCTTTTAAAAATATTTTCCAAGTCAGAATGTCAATCATATTCGGACTGTGGTGCAGAGATTAGAATATTTAGCACTTGCAATCTTAAAATAATTGCTCATGGACACTGGCTTGCTGATACAAACTAAATGACAAATGTAAATTAAAATGACCAGATGCTATATGGCTATTCAGATGCTATATGGCTATTCAGAGAAGTGCAGCTGTCTTTCAAAACTTACCTCTGCTTATCTACATATTTATGTTTCTCTTTCTAAGTTCAACCGCTTGGAGTGTGTGGAGGTCCATTTTCTTAACTCAGATTTACTAGAAAACAACATGAAGCAAAACTTTCCGCTAATTCTTCATTGAGGATTCAGTCCCAGGGAGGCAAGAAGGAAGGGAAAAAGCAAATACGGCAAAGAAGAAAAAGGTAAATAGACACTTTCTTGTATTTACTGAGCTCACTAGACCTTTAAAAGAGACTTCACAAGTTGTTTGGTAATGTAGGATATCTCCAGAAAGGCATTCTTGGAATTACTGCATTTTGGAATCTTTGAAGGGCAAGAAATTCATCTTTCAGCTTTTTTTCCGTGTCTGGTTTCCCATATGGCATCAACTCAGTGCTGTTCCTGTCATGTAAAGACAAAGAGATTTTGATACTTCCTACTGTGGACTGGAAGAAAAGCTTTTATTAACCGATACTTGCATGGCAAATGCCAGAGGATAAATTGATATGATTTTGTAAAGATAACCATATCCTGCCCACTAGCCATTACTGGGACTGTCACCAGACTGGATGAATGGGGACTCACCATCATCCAGAACCATGATCCATATGGTTTTGAGAGAATATAGAAGTGAACACTGAAAGGGAATATGATGGGTACCACCATCCCCACATCCTTCCAGTCCAATAGTAGCACTAATTACTGCAATCTTTCCTCAGGTGAGACATTGTTTCTAATTTACATTCTTGAATGGGAGGGTGGGAATGGTCAGTTTCTGGAACTTCCACTTGGCTGTTCTAAAAATAATGGTCCTTAATCTACATAGTGGAAGGAACATATATAAGAGTTCTGATATCTATTCCAATTGACACCTACTCCATTTATATATTCAAGGACTAGGAAAGTAACTACAGATTACAGGGCAAGTCTGCTGACTCATTGTCCTACTGTGAATTGGACTTGGGCTAATACCCCGCTTATCATCTGGCTACTGTAACTTATGCTCTAACTAGAAGACCAGGATAGCATTTTGGTTCTCCTAATATCGGTGTCGGGCTTCCCTAGTGGCTCAGATGGTAAGAATCCACCTGCAAATGTGAGAGACCTGGGTTTGATCCCTGGGTTGGAAAGATCCCCTGGAGGAGGGCATGGCAACCCATTCCAGTATTCTTGCCTGGAGAATCCCGATGGACAGAGGAGCCTGGAGGGCTACAGTACATGGGATTGCAAAGAGTCGGACACAACTGAATGACTAAGCACAGCACAGCACAATATCAGTGTCAGTGCCAGCTCAAACCTCATATCTAACAGATTTGAAAAGCCTGAGTAGTTGCCCTTTCCTCTGGAACAGTTACTCTGGTAAATGACCGAAGGTCCCCTTAGGGAAGAATCAGAAAAGACATTTATCATATATATCTATGGTGGCACTGACAGACTCTTCCTCATGGGGACAGGTCTCCCTATCAGTAAATGAACTCTAGGTCTATAATCCCATTTAGTTCTAGAAACTGGGTGATTTTTTCACTATAGCACTGATGTCAGCTTTCCAGCTCTCAGTTTTCTATTACACAAATCAAACAATGCCCAGGTCAGTTCTCCATCTATCTTACCCCTAAAATCACCATAAATCCATGTAGGCCTAAGTCAGTCCGATTTCTACTCTGACTTTGATGCCCATGGCTGTAATTGTGTCCATTGTGACTCTGAGAATTAAGTCCTGCCACTGGTCTCTGTCATTCTGAAACCCTACCAGCCTTATTAATATCACGCAGCCTAACTTTTACACCACGTATACAGTCATGGCCAGCAGAGAACAGGCACCACCAAGCTTCCTAAAGAAACTGGAGTACCTAGCACTAGTATATTTCTTATTGCTGTAGAGATGGGAGTGAGCTCTGGACCCTTCCAGGGTATATAATCAGTGATAAGCTCTCCGGTTGTACATAGTAAATCCATTCTAACGTTCCTTATCTGGAGCTGCCAATGAGGTGTAGTAGAGGCAGTCTTTGAGGAGAACAAGTATTATCTTGTTAGGCACATTTACGTAAGATCACTGCACAGACTCTAGGAAAGGAAAGAGGAGGCTGCTTTCCTTTAGCAAAGAAAGCAGGTAGATTCCACTGGCCCAGAAACATTCCAGGAAATTTTTTTAGTTCTTTCTTAGGTATAACCACTCAAATATCTTCATTACAGACAGGTCTTCCTGCCCTCTTTCCCACCTGGGTCCTGAGATTTTCATATAGCATATTAATGGATGCTACAAATTTAATTTCCTTTACCTCTCTACTGTCTTTATAATTATAATCTGTATCTGATTTTCAACTCATTCTACTCTGAGACCAGACTGCTATTGACACCTTTGGTTTTCAGAGGATCATTTAAGTTAGCAAGGAGCTGCCCTGAGTCTATCATTTTCTTTTAATAAGACTTGCACTGCCACCAAAAGCAGCCACCCCCACATAACAAATCTCATAATTACCATTTACCACATTATAATCTCACAGTGTCTTGCCTTCTGCCTTGCATCTCCTTCCAACCAATCAGGGGTGAAATTTCATTAATTGTGACCTCACTGCCAGGGGTTATTACCCCCACTACCACTGAGCAGTGGGGTCTCTATTGCCTTTAGTCAAGTAGGCAATTCAACTCTAAAATTCCATCCTGAGAATTTGCTTTTTGGGACCAATCCTGGAATCTGTTGGGGCATCCCAGGTGGCACTAGTGGTAAAGAACCCACCTGCCAACACAGGGTGACATAAGAGACACAGGTTTGATCCCCGGGTTGGGAAGATCCCTTGGAGAAGGGCAAGGCAACTACTCCAGTATTCTTGCCTAGAGAATCCCATGAACAGAGAAGCCTGGCAGACCGTGGTCCATAGAGTCACAAAGAGTCAGACTTGACTGAAGCAACTTGGAACGCACACCCACATGCACTGGGATCTGTTTTCTTAGCCTCAGTTCCAACTGAATCTAGGCTTTTGTGCCATTGTTTTATTGGGAGTGCAATTCTACAGAAAAAAGAGGAAAAAAGAGAAGTCAGCCAGGGAAGGAGAGGAGGTAAATACAAAGTAGAGCATTAATAAGTTGACCATAGCTCCATAATGCATACAATGAACTGTCCAGTCATCATGGGACCTCTCTAGAAAAGCCATAAAAGCTACAGTGTCTTGAAATCACCTGTTAGGGAAAAGAAAGGTGGGCAATTTATCTACTGATTGCTTTGTGTTTCCTACTCTCTTCAGGCAAGTTTGCCTCATGTAGCATGAATGCCCCTTCCTCCACATTCCCTCTGAACATCTACTGGTTCCAGATTGATCAAAGAGGTCATAGAGTTACTGTGATAAGCAGCGAAGAACCTTGGAACATGATGGATCTATGAAGACATATATAATCTAGGTCTTGCATAGCCATAGCACAAGTAGGGAGAAATGTCATCTCACAACTTTGAGCCACTCAAAGTTATTGTTAAAACTCTCAAAGAGAAACAAAGTTGGATATGAGTTAAAGCAGTAAAAACAGATTTATTCGGTACCTACTGCTATAGTTAAGAGAGTCCAATGTAAACTAAGCTCAACTTTGATCCATGTAGAGGTGACTGGGCATTTTAAAGGGAGAAAGATTAACTGGAGAGAGGGAGAAAGTAAGTAGAAGCTCAACAGAGTCAGGCAAGAAGAAAATTGTGTTTAAAAAAAGGGTAGCGAGGTTGGTCTATAAGATCACAAAAAGCCAGACACTATGGAAGCAACTTAGCACACACAAACACGTGTACATTTAGTCCCACACTTCTCTAAGAAGCCTGGAGGTTTTAATAGTTCCTGCCTGACTTACAGCTGGAAACCTCAGCCACCTTAAAATAAGACCCCTGCTTTTGCCTTCTAGAGCCACATGTAGTCTCTTCAGTTTTCAACTGTCCAGACCTCTAGGTATTCTCTTCTGACATCCATTGACTCCAGCAGGCCAGCCCTGACTCACCAAGCTAGCTCAGTGTCCCAGAGCCCTAGTTAGGAAAAAAAAGTTCAGAAATCCCAGTAAGAAAATTATCTTCCTTTGCAATTGAGTACCATCTCCCCAATCCTGAAAAAAAGTACCATCTCCTCAACCCTGAAAAAACAGCAAGAAAAACTGTAAAACATCTCCTCAACTCCTGACTCTTCTCTGAAAGACACTGCAATTAAGATTAATTAAGCTTCTAAACCTCCAAAGGTGTAAAATAACTCTGGTTTCTTATTGTTCAAAGAGAAATTGGCATTTTGTTGCTGTTGTTGCTGCTGCTGTTTGGCGGGATATCAGGCATTACTGCCTATCTATTATAAATTCATGTTTTAGTCTCACTGACTTCATTTAACTGGCTGCTGGTTTATATATTTAAAGTCAGTTTAACGGCAAAGCAACTTATGTAAAAACTGAGAGGCTGCCCCTCTGAAATTGTTTAATACAGATATAGAGCCAGCAATCAGACTTACCTCTGAATTCTAATTCAACTCTGTGAAAAACCTACCTATTGTGGCAACTCCCTATTGCAAAGATGCATTTGGACTTTTTAAAAATCTAGCTTCAAATTTTTAAAATAAATCTGAATATTAGATTGTCAATCTCTATCATAGAAAACCTGGACCAAGAGAATTCTTTTCCAAAGAGTTATTTCTCTAATAATAATCTATTGGACAGATAGATTGTCCAATAGATTGACAATAATCTATTGTCAATAACAATAATAATTGTCTATTAATCCTTGTCTATTAACCTAAATAGGTTATTTCAACCAAATTTTGCTAGAAGACTGTGGGCCAATGAGAAATTTTGCCCATTTGCTCATATTTAAGTCATCCTTGAGTTAAATATTTTGATTTATCATTGAGTTAAATATTTGGACTAATTGCCCACCTAAGAAATGTTTGGTTGGTATTTTATACACACACACTCACACCACACACACACACACACACACACACACACACACACACACATATATATATATATCACATCTTCTTCAACCAGTTGTCTGTCAGTGGGCATTTGTGTTGTTTCTATGTATTGGCCATTATAAACAGCATTTCTGTGTCTTTTCAAATTGGAACTTTTGTCTTTTTGTATATATATTTGGGAATGGGATTGCTTGATCATATGATAGTTCTATTTTTAGTTTTTTAAGGAGCCTATTATACTATTTTCCAGAGTGGCTGTACCAATTTACATTCCCAGCAACAGCGTAGATAGATTCCCTTTTCTCCACACCCTCTATGGCATTTATTATTTGTAAACTTTTTGGTGACAGCCATTCTGATAGGCATGAGGTGATAGCTCATTGTGGTTTTGATTTTCATTTCTCTAATAATTAGAGGTACTGAGAATCTTTTTATGTGCCCATTGGTCACCTGTATGTCTTCTTTGGAAAAAAATATCTGTTTAGGTCTTCTGCCCATTTTTTGATCAGGTTGTTTGTTTTTTCAATGTTGAGTTATATGAGTTGTTTGTATATTTGTCGTCATATCGTTTACAATATTTTTTCCCCAATCCATAGGTTGTCTTTTCATTTTGTTTGTAGTTTCCTTTACCATGAAAACGCTTTTAAGTTTGCTTAAGTCCCATTTTTTAAAATTTATTTTGCCTTAGAGACTGATCTAAGAATATATTGCTATGATTTATGTCAGATAATGTTATGTCTATGTTCTCCTCTAGGATTATATGGTTTTAGGTCTTATGCTTAGGTCTTAAACCATTTTGAGTTTATTTTTTTATATGGTGTGAGGGAGTGCTCTAATTTCACTGATTTATATGTAGTTGTCCAACTTTTCTGAGGGCTTCCCAGGTGGCTTAGTGGTAAAGAATCAGCCTGCCAATGCAGGAGACACAGGAGTCATGGGTGTGATCCCTGGGTAAGGAAGATCCTTTGGAGGAGGAAATGGCAAACCATCCCAGCATTCTTGCCTGGAGAATCCCATGGACAGAGGAACCTGGTGGGCTACGGTCCATGGGGTTGCAGAATCAGACATGACTGAGCAACTGAACATGCACACACGTCCAGATTTTCCAACAACACCTGTTGAAGAGACTGTCCTTTCTCCATTGTATTGTATCTTCTTGCCTCCTTTGTCATAGATTAACTGCCCATAGGCGTGTGGGTTTATTTCTGGACTCTTCTGCTCCATTGACTTCATGTCTTTGGAAGGGTTATGCCTCCAGCTTTGCTCTTTTTCCTCAAGATTGTTTTGGCAATTCTAAGTCTTTTGTGGTTCCATATAAATTTTAGCATGATTTGCTCTAGTTCCGTGAAAAATGTTGTATTTGATAGGGATTGTGTTAAATCTGTAGATTGCTTTGGGTAGTACGGTCATTTTAATAATATTAATTATTCCAATCCAAGAGCATGGATAATCTTTCCGTTTCTCTAAATTATCTTCAATTTTCTTTATTAGTGTTTCACAATTGTCAGCGTATAGGTCTTTCATCTCCAAGGTTAAGTTTATTCCTAGGTATTTTTTGATGTGACTTTAAACAGAATTTTTTTTTAACTTTCTCTTTCTGATATTTCTTTATTAGTCTAAAGAAATGTACAAACTTGTGCTTTTAGTCTGCTATGCTGCTACATTGCTGAGTTCATTAGTTCTAATACTTTACTTTCTGTGTGGAGACCTTATGGTTCTGAGTATCATGTCATATACAAATAGTGTCCTGGAGAGAGGCATAGCAATCCACTCCAGTATTCTTGTCTGGAGAATCCCCATAGACAGAAGAGCTTGGGGGGGCTACAGTCTATGGGGTCCCAAAGAGTTGGACACAACTGAGTGACTAAGCACAAATAGTGTCAATTACATCTTCTTTTCTAATTTGGATAACTTTTACTTCCTTTTCTTGTCTGACTGCTATGGCCAAAACTTCCAATACTGTGTTGGATAGAAGTGGTGAAAGTAGGGATCCTTGTCTTGTTTCTGAATTTAGCAGGAAGGCTTTTAGTTTTTCACCAGTTAGTATTACGTTGACTGTAAGTTTGTCATAAATGGCTTTTATTGTATTGAGATATGTTCCCTCTAAACCCACTTAAAGGAGAGTTTGAAAATTAGAGATACCAAGGGAACATTTCAGGCAAAGATTGGCTCGATAAGGGGCAGAAATGGTAGGGACCTAACATAAGCAGAAAATATTAAGAAGAGGTGGCAAGAACACACAGAAGAAATGTACAAAAAAGATCTTCATGACTCAGATAATCACAATGGTGTGATCACTCACCTAGAGCCAGACATCCTGGAATGTGAAGTCAAGTGGGCCTTAGAAAGCATCACTACGAACAAAGCTAGTGGAAGTGATGGAATTCCAGTTGAGCTATTTCAAATCCTGAAAGATGATGCTTTGGAAGTGCTGCACTCAATATGCCAGCACATTTGGAAAACTCAGCAGTGGCCACAGGACTGGAAAAGGTCAGTTTTCATTCCAATCCCAAAGAAAGGCAATGCCAAAGAATGCTCAAACTACTGAACAATTGCACTCATCTGACACGCTAGTAAAGTGATGCTAAAATTCTCCAAGCCAGGCTTTAGCAATACGTGAACTGTGAACTTCCAGATGTTCAAGCTGGTTTTAGAAAAGGCAGAGGAACCAGAGATCAAATTGTCAACATCTGCTGGATCATGGAAAAAGCAAGAGAGCTCCAGAAAAACATCTACTTCTGCTTTATTGACTATGCCAAAGCCTCTGACTGTGTAGATCACAATAAACTGTGGACAATTCTTCAAGAGATGGGAATACCAGACCACCTGACCTGCCTCTTGAGAAACCTGTATGCAGATCAGGAAGCAACAGTTAGAACTGGACATGGAACAACAGACTGGTTCCAAATAGGAAAAGGAGTAAGTCAAGGCTATATATTGTCATCCTGCTTATTTAACTTATATGCAGAGCACATCATGAGAAATGCTGGGCTGGAGGAAGCACAAGCTGGAATCAAGATTGCTGGGAGAAATATCAATAACCTCAGATATGCAGATGACACCACCCTTATGGCAAAATGAAGAAGAACTAAAGAGTCTCTTGATGAAAGTGAAAGAGGAGAGTGAAAAAGTTGGCCTAAAGCTCAACATTCAGAAAACTAAGATCATGGCATCTGGTCCCATCACTTCATGGCAAATAGATGGGGAAACAGTGGAAACAGTGGCTGAGTTTATTTTTCTAGGCTCCAAAATCACTACAGATGGTGATTGCAACCGTGAAATGAAAAGACACTTACTCCTTGGAAGGAAAGTTATGACCAAACTGAACAGTATATTAAAAAGCAGAGATATTACTTTGCCAACAAAGGTTCGTCTAGTCAAGGCTATGGTTTTTCCAGTGGTCATGTATGGATGTGAGAGTTGGACTATAAAGAAAGCTGAGTGCCAAAGAATTGATGCTTTTGAACTGTGGTGTTGGAGAAGACTCTTGAGAGTCCTTTGGACTGCAAGGAGATCCAACCAGTCCATCCTAAAGGAGATCAGTCCTAGGTGTTCGTTGGAAGGACTGATGCTGAAGCTGAAACTCCAATACTTTGGCCACCTAATTCGAAGAGCTGACTCATTGGAAAAGACCCTGGTGCTGGGAAAGATTGAGGGCAGGAGGAGAAGGGGACGGCAGAGGATGAGATGGCTGGATGGCATCACCGACTCAATGGACGTGGGTTTGGGTGGACTCTGGGAGTTGGTGATGGACAGGGAGGCCTGATGTGCTGCAGTTCATGGGGTTGCAAGGAGTCAGACACGACTGAGAGACTGAACTGAACTGAATGTTGAATTTTGTCAAAGTCTTTTCCTGCTTCTATTGAGATGATCGTGTGTTTGTCTTTCCTTTTGTTAATGTGTTGTATCACATTGATTTGCATATGTTGAAGCATCCTTGTGACACCGGAATAAATCTTGATCATGGTGATCACGACTTGATCATCGTGTATGGTACTTTCTTGTAGTGTTGGATTCTGTTTGCTAATATTTTGTTTAGAATTTTTTCTTTTATATTCACCAAAGATATTGGCCCATAATTCTCTTTTTTATAGTGTCTTTGGCTTTGGTATCAGGGTGACAGTGGTTTCATAGAATGAATTTTGGACTGTTTTCTCCTCATCAGTTTTTCAGAATTGTTTGAGAGGGATAGGTGTAAGTTCTTCTTTGTATGTTTCATAGAGTTCTCCAATGAAGCCATTCAGTCCTGAACTTTCATTTGTAGATAGTTGTTTTTCTTTATTATTATTACAGATTCTATTTCACTTCTGGTGATCAATCTGTTCAAATTATCTGTTCTTCGTGGTTTGGCTTTAACAGGCTGTATGTTTCTGGAAACTTGTGTATTTCTTCTATGTCCAATTTTTTGGCATATAACTGCTCATAGTATTCTCCTTTATTTTTGTATTTCTGTGTTTTGTTGTTGTTGTTGTATTTCTGTGGTATCAGTTGTTTTTTTCCTCTCTCATTTTGTTTATTTGGGTCCTCCCTCTTGGTGAGTCTGACTAGAGGCTTATTTATAAAAATAAGATTTTATTTATCTTTTCAGAAACCAGTTCTTGGTTTTATTGACCTTTTCTATTGTTTTTTATTTTTTTTCACATTCTATTGTTTTTTAATCTCTAATTAATTTATTTTCTCGCATGATTATTATTTCCATCCTGCTGCTGGTTTTTGCTCTTCTTTTTTCTAATTAAGTGATAAATTAGGTTATTTTCTTGTTTTTTTGAGAAAGACCTGTATCACTATGAACTTCCTTCTTAGAACTAATTTTGCTGCATCCCATAGATTTTGTAAGATTGTGTTTTCATTTTCATTTGTCTTAAGGTATTTTCTCATTTCTTCTTTGATTTCATCATTGACCCATTGGTTTTTTAATAGCATGTTGTTTAGTCTCCAATCTGTTCATTCTTTTCTTGTTTTTCTTTCTCTGCTTGATTTCTAGTTTCACACAGTTGTGGTCAGAAAAAATGTTTGAAATCATTTCTATTCTTAAAGTTTGTTGAGGTTTATTTTATGATCTAATATGTGGTCTATCCTAGAGAACATCCCATGCATACTTGAAAAGAATGTGTATTCTGGTTGTTTTCTTTTTCTTTTTTTGAAGGGGGTTGCTGTGGTGTCCAGTAGATATCGATTACATCTACTTGGTCTATTGTGTCATTTAGGACCTCTGTTACTTTATTGATTTTATTTATGAATGATTTGCCCATTGATATCAGAGAGGTATTAAAGTCTTCTGCTGCTGCTGCTGCTAAGTCGCTTCAGTCGAGTCGGACTGTGCAACCCCATAGAGGGCAGCCCACCAGGCTCCCCCGTCCCTGGGATTCTCCAGGCAAGAACACTGGAGTGGGTTGCCATTGCCTTCTCCAATGCATGAAAGTGAAAAGTGAAAGTGAAGTCGCTCAGTCGTGTCCGACTCTTATCGACCCCATGGTCTGCAGCCTACCAGGCTCCTCTGCCCATGGGATTTTCCAGGTAAGAGGACTGGAGTGGGGTGCCATTGCCTTCTCCGATTAAAGTCTTCTACTATTATACTATTGTCGATTCCTCCCTTTTCTGGTTTTTGGTATTTGTTTTATATATTTAGATGTACCTATATTTTTGTTGTTGTTTGGTCTCCAAGTTGTGTCCAACTCTTTGCGTCCCCATGAACTGTAGCCCGCTAGGCTCGTCTGTCCGTGGGATTTTCCAGGCAAGAATACTGGAGTGGGTTGCCATTTCTGGTGCATACATATTAACAAATGTAATATTCTTTTTTTGTATTGGTCCCTTTATCATTATATAATGCCCTTCTTTGTCTTTATGCCTTTGTTTTAACTCGCTTTTGTCTGATATGAGTTTTGCTACCCTTGCTTTCTTGTAATTTCTATTTGTATGAAAAATCTTTTTCCATACCCTCACCTTCAGTCTGTGTGTCTTTCACCCTGAAGTGAGTCTCTTGTAGGCAGTATATTGTACGTTCTTGGTTTAAAAAGAAAAAATCCAACCTGCCATTTATGTCTTTTGATTGGAATATTAAGTTCATTGACATTTAAAATAATTATTGATAAGTATATTCTCATTGCCATTTTAATCCTTGTTTTCCAATTCTTCTTTGCTCATTCCCTTTTTTGTTTTTCCTTTTGTGGTTTGATGGGTTTCTTTTGTAGTATACTTGAATTCCTTTCTTTTTTATTTATGTGAATCTATTGCATATTTTTGAACTCCATAGTATGGAGTTCAAGTGTGTTGTGACTCATGACTATATCTACTCCCTTTAAACTGATAATCATTCCAGTTCAAACATTCTAAATTATCTACACTTTTATACTCCCCTCCCCCGCACTTTGTGATTTTGGTGTCATATTTTAACATCTTCATGCTTATTTTTCACTGCTAATTGTAGCTATAATTTGCTTTTACAATTTATTTTTTTAATCTGTGTAATGGCTTATTCAAATAATCTTCAATCCTCTTATATATGTCTTTCCCATTATGATTTTCGCTTTCCTATGGAATCTTGCTTCTTTTTTATTTCACAAAGATTCTTCAATAGTTCTCTTAGGGTAGGATTAGTGTTGCTGAGTTCTTTCAGTTTTTTGCTTGTCTGAGAAGTTATTTCTCTCTCCTTCTATTCTAAATGTTAATCTTTTAGGATAGAGCACCCTGGTTTGCAGGTTTTCCCGTTTCAGGACTTTGACATATCGTATTGTGCTACTCCCTGCAATAGGTTTTTATTGTTGCTTTATAGGCTTTTGAAGTGCATTTATTTACCAGTGTCAGAGTGGGGAAAAATGAAATGGGAATGACTTTCTCCTGATTTTCATAAGCCATTCTAGAAGCTATTACAGTGAAGCATATGGGTATATAACCATTTCCTTTGCTTCAGAAAACATCATTGAGCAGCAATAACAAAAATATCTTTCCTGGATGATTTTCAACAAAATTACAATATTTACAGTAGATAATATCTGTGGTTATAGTTGCTGGGAGAAAAAGAACAGATTGTAAATTTTTCTAACCTGAATTTTTAAAAGCAAATTAAAAACTTCTTTTATATCTGTAACTTTATGTGATCATTATATCATATTTTAAACCTCAATGAAAGGTTTGGATTTTCAAAATAGGGAGAATTTCTGAGAACAAGCACACCAAAACCTGCCAACACACAAGAGCCACTCCAGATTTGTGGACAAACCAGCCAAGCAACCACAGGCTTCTTTGCTTGTATGCACATAATGAAGGCCAAATCGAAACAATTATTTTTCAAAGTGATTCAGTACACTCTTCCTTATTTTTCTAAAGCCAGTATCTATTCCTAAGATATTCTTAAGATAAAACATACATATAGATTCTATCTCTTTAGGTTATGTATACAAAACTCTTTCTTTTCTTACCATCTATTTTTAGAAATTATTAGTTTGAATTATTGAGTTCTGTGTTTTTTCAGGAAAACATTTTGTCTTAACTATCTCGCTTTAGAAAACAAGTTCTTTATTTAAGCTATTTTAGGATTTAATCTGATTTATTAAAAGGAAAAGGAGCTCTGAAAATAAGGACAAGTCCATTGCATTCTTTCTCACAGTGTTTTCTCTATGCAGTGGTTTTTTTGTTATCTATTTGTCAGTGTGCTGACTAACATTTTTAGATAATTGTGTTTTCTAAGATTAATATTGATTATGTGGCTATAATTCATTCAGCTGTTAGCAATCTGAACTTCTACCTGGCTGAAGCAAATGTTCAATTCCTAAATTAGTTCTGGATTGGTTTGTTTGTTTTATAAATAGCAATTCACCCTTTATTTAAGGTATTTTACTGCTTGTAATTAATAGCAAGTTGTAATATTAAAAGGAAAGTGGATAACAAGACAATTTTAAGTTCATGGGTATAGTATCATCCCATAGATTCATTGTATCCCGATCCCCAGAATTTATCTGCTGAAGTCCTAATCCCCAGTGTGATGATATTTGGAGATAAGCCTTTAAAGAGGTGACGAGGTTAAATAGGCGGGAGAAGGCAATGGCACCCCACTCCAGTACTCTTGCCTGGAAAATCCCATGGACAGAGCAGCCTGGTAGGCTGTAGTCCATGGGGTCACTAAGGGTCGGACACGACTGAGCGACTTCCCTTTCACTTTTCACTTTCACGCATTGGAGAAGGAAATGGCAACCCACTCCAGTGTTCTTGCCTGGAGAATCCCAGGGACGGCGGAGCCTGGTGGGCTGCCGTCTATGGGGTCGCACAGAGTTGGACACGACTGAAGCGACTTAGCAGCAGCAGCAGCAGGTTAAATAGGTCATAAGGGTAAGATTCTAATCCAACATGATATCCTTATAAGAAGAGAAGGAAACACCAGGGATGCACCAAAACAGAATAAAAGACCATGTGAACATACAGTGAGCAGGCAGCTATCTGAAAGCCAGGGAGAGAGGCCTAGGAGAAACCAAACCTTGGACACCTTGATCTTAGACTGCCATCCTCCTAACTGTGAGAAAATAAATTTCTTTTGTTTAAGTTACCCAAGTTTGTGGTGTTTTGTTATGACAACCTTAGAAAACTAATACAAATCTGAGGCATTTAAATCACCAAGTATTTTTAAACCACAGATAAATGTCTATGAATGATAACAGGAAAAAAGAACCACAGGAATCTTGCAAATAATTTAACAGAAAAATAATAAACTGGTTCTATACACAATAGCAAATAGAAAGACCATGTGTCTAGATGCTTTAATGACTACACCACAGTTAAACTGATTGCTCCAAAGCTAGGCTACGTTCAGAGTAACCAACTTAATCACCATATATGGATTGGGACTCAGCCCAGAAAAGATACAAAGAAATCACACTTCCTCTGTGCACCTCTCTTATTGTTTTGCTTGGACTTCTTTCTTCAAAGGAGACATTCAGGGGCATCTATTCTATTTCTACTTAGATTTCCAAACTATGGGACATATAAAAACCCTCAAGCAATATTTTAACGGTTAATTTGCTAAAGTTACTGAATACAAAATCTGACAAGGCCATGACCCTATCTCAATTACATCCACTGTCCTTGAGTTTCTTTTGACCTCTTTGACAATTATAATTTATTCAGCATATATGCTGACTTTGGATAAAGTTGTTGAAGATAATTTCAATGCAATGATTTCAGTCACATTCATTCCTAATCCATTATTTTCCACCACCAATCTATGACTAATTCAGAATAGCTGAAAAACCTCAAGGAATATATTTTTAATATGATCCTGCTTTTAAAAATTCACACTTTTCTTCAGTTTGTCCCCATAATCATGATATCAGGAAGCTAAATGCAAACGTATTTTGGCTTTTAATTTTTGGCTTTTTAAAACTATATGCATGGAGTATCTCAACATATGAAAAAAAAAATCCAGTAGCTCTCATTCTTTCATCTCTTCTCATTCACATGTCATCCCAGTCTCTTTATCAAAGATCCTATACCACACTGTGAGCCAAGTGTCTGCTCATTCTCCCCCAGCTTTTTCACTCCCGCCTCACCTCAGGAGCTTGGTCTCTCGTCCCCTCCTGCATTTGTCCATGCTATAGCAGCTTCTCTGTGGTCACATAACTCCTAACTACTGCCTCCACAGTGAGGTTTGGTTCACTTCACTCCTGGTGGCTTTGTGAAGTCTAGGGTCACCGTCATCCCTCACTACATCCTGTTTTTCTAGTTACATTGGCCCCAGGGAGAAGTGCGGTGGTAAGGCTGCTCTTCTGTTTACTGCCTTGTCTTCTTAATTCCCTGCCCACTGTCCCCACAACACCAAGCACATAAGGCTGCAAAATGGGTGCTATGCTTTCCTGAAACATTGTGGGAAATATAGAGTGAATTACAACATAGGAAAAAACATAGAACTGGATGCTATAGGTCTAAAAGAACAGAAATAAAGGTCCCCTTGGACCAGCACTTTAGTTCTAGACTTGCTTTGACTACTCTCTGTCATAGTTCACTTTTACCCTCCTTTCCTCTTCACAGTGTGGTATTAACCCTACTTTAGAAATATTCTAGTCCCTAACACACAAGTGATTTCCTAGTCCTGGGCTCTCTGCCTTGTATCCCACCTCCATCTACAGCAATTCATCTGAAGCTGAACAGTTCCCCAAATCTGCATTGCTATCCCAGAGAAGGCAGTGGCAACCCACTCCAGTACTCTTGCCTGGAAAATCCCATGGATGGAGGAGCCTGGTAGGCTGCAGTCCATGGGGTTGCTAAGAGTTGGACACGACTGAGCGACTTCACTTTCACTTTTCACTTTTATGCACTGGAGAAGGAAATGGCAACTCACTCCAGTGTTCTTGCCTGGAGAATCCCAGGGACAGAGGAGCCTGGTGGGCTGCTGTCTACGGGGTCCCACAGAGTCGGACACGACTGAAGCGACTTAGCAGCAGCAGCAGCAGCATTGTTATCCAGAATAATAGCCCTTGGGATCTTCAGCAGAATTTCGGGACTCAAAGCCTACACCCTTTCATGAAACTTTTGCTATTTTAGAGAACAGTTATGCCTCCTCACACTTCCTAAGGGAGTTTAGTAGAAAATATACATGCACACATGTACACATTAGTGTGCACAGAGCATATGCACACACATGGTTACACAAATGCATACATATTCATACATGTGTATATGTGCCAAACGTTTCCCAATAAATAGAACAACCAATCTCTCATCAATATTCTTAATTCATGAAACTGTGGAACACTTAGGAAGTTTTTATTTATTTTGTGTGTATGCTATTTTTGGGGGGTGTTTTTATCTTTTAAGAAGCTTTTAAATTTCGTTTGTCTTATAATTTTGACTAGATCAAATTCTTATACTGGACTTCCCCCTAATTAATCTCTGAAAGAGGAGGAGGAATAGCAGAAAACTTTTTAATTTCGATAAACAGATCAACTTGAGGCCGTGAGTAAGATTTTTGTTTTCATTTATAACACCACTACATAGAATTTTAAAATCCACTTTTTCTAAAACGGACATCTATATAAATATGTGTATACTTTACTATACATGTATGGTAAAGCGAATATATCATGAGTATATAGTTCACTAAATTTTTACATATCTAAACCCTGCTGTGGCTCCTACCTAGATCAAAACACAGACTATTACCAAAACCCAGAAGTTTTGCTTTTACTCTTACCAGTTAACACTACAAATTTTGTTACTCCCCAAAGGTTTGACATCTAACAATATGGACTAAATTTGCATCTTCTTGAACTTTATATGATCTAACATCCACTGGATCATCGAAAAAGCAAGAGAGTTCCAGAAAAACATCTATTTCTGCTTTATTGACTGCCAAAGCCTTTGACTGTGTGGATCACAACAAACTGTGGAAAATTCTTAAAAAGATGGGAATACCAGACCACCTGACCTGCCTCTTGAGAAATCTGTATGCAGGTGAGGAAGCAACAGTTAGAACTGGACATGGAACAACAGACTGGTTCCAGATTGGGAAAGGAGTACATCAAGGCAGTATATTGTCACCCTGCTTATTTAACTTATATGCAGAGTACATCATAGGAAACACTGAGGGCATGAAGCACAAGCTGGAATCAAGATTGCTGGGATAAATATCAATAACCTCAGATATGCAGATGACACCACCCTTATGGCAGAAAGTGAAGAAGAACTAAAGAGCCTCTTGATGAAAGTAAAAGAGGAGAGTGAAAAAGTTGGCTTAAAACTCAACATTCAGAAAACTAAGATCATGGCATCCAGTCCCATCACTTCATGGCAAATAGATGGGTAAAAAGTGGAAACAGTGAGAGGCTTTATTTTTTGGGGGGAGCTCCAAAATCACTGCAGATGGTGACTGTAGCCATGAAATTAAAAGACACTTGCTCCTTGGAAAAAAAGTTATGACCAACTTAGACAGCATATTAAAAAGCAGAGACATTACTTTGCCAACAGAGGTTCGTCTAGTCAAAGCTGTAGTTTTTCCAGTGGTCATGTATGGATGTGAGAGTTGGACTATAAAGAAAGCTGACTGCCGAAGAATTGATGCTTTTGAACTATGGTGTTGGAGAAGACTCTTGAGAGTCCCTTGGACTGCAAGGAGATCCAACCAGTCCATCCTAAAGGAAATCAGTCCTGAATATTCATTGGAAGGACTGCAGCTGAAGCTGAAACTCCAGTAATCTGGCCATCTGATGCAAAGAACTGACTCATTGGAAAAGACCCTGATGCTGGGGAAGACTGAAGGCAGGAGGAGAAGGGGATGACAGAGGATGAGATGGTTGGATGGCATCACTGACTCAATGGACATGAGCTTGAGTAAACTCCAGGAGTTGGTGATGGACAGGGAGGCCTGGCGTGCTGCAGTCCATGGAGTCACAAAGAGTCAGACACCACTGAGAGACTGAATTGAACTGAACTTTATATAAGGGAATCATATAATATATGCTTTTTGTGTCTGGCTTCATTTAATCAATAGTTTTTTGATTCATTCATATTTTGACATATATTAGCAGTTAATTCTTTTTTATTGCTGTGTAGTATTCTCTTGTATGAATAAACTACATTTTTTTTCATCCATTCTATTTATAGACATTCAGGCAATTTACAATCTGGAGCTATTATAATTAAAGCTACTATGAACATTCTTGTACACATTTTGTTAAACCGATACACTAATTTCTATGCTCAGGTTTCAAATTTGGTTGAATTAATTTGTACTCTCACCCAGAAATGTATGAAAATCGAGTTGCTCTATATTCTTGCTAACACTATTTTCAATGTTTTTATCTTGAGTCCATTCTACCAAGACTTGTGATAAGTTTTAAGAAACTAAATATTGTGATATTCTTAAAAGAAGTTTTTATTTTTGTGGATTAAAAACTAAAAAAATTTTTTCTAAAATCTTTTAGATTTTATCATAATATATTCTGAGAGGTCACTCAAGAAATTATATAATTTTGTCTTACAATTAGATAAAATGATACTTGATCACAAATTTCAGATAGATCAGTTTACAAGCATCACCCAGTAATGTGACAAAAAATTTCAGCCTGTACCAGCACATATAGGTGCACACTTATAGTAATAATCTGTGCTAGACCGAAATACTGGAAGATTATGAGAAGCAGAGTAACAAAATTACTAAAGCCATAAAATATTATTAATGGGTAATCTATTTTGACTAGGATTGGTAGGAGATGGTGTTTCAGATTAATTTTAAAATGGCCATAATTATTTCCCTCTCTATCCCTTTGCAATGAGTTGTTACATCTCTTCCTTTTAAGAAAAGGAGTCAATTTTCCCTTTCCTTTAGCTTGGGCTGATATGACTTGCTTTAGTCAATAAAACAGATGAGCTGACCCTGCACCAATTACAAGTCTAGACCTCAAGAGGCCTTGGTGGCTTTCATTGGTTCTTGTAGAACCCTGCACATCCACCATGTGAACAAGCCCAGGCTAGACCCATATGGTGCAGTGACGGATCATCCCAGGTGAGGCCATCCTAGATCCAGCCAGCCATCATCTGAGAGTTGAAGAACTGCTCAACTGGCCTAGACCAAATTGTTACCACACAGAATAATGAATTAAATATTAGTAAGTGGCTTTTGCTTTAAGCCCAAAGTTTTGAGATGGTCTCTTAGGCAGCAAAATATAACAAATACAAGAGATATACAAGAAGTATATCTCAAGTACTTTATGGGGAAGGAATTCTTAATTATTATTAACTATTACTCCAAGAAACTCACACTTCTGAACCCTGCCAACAGCTGCTGCTGACAGTGGCAGTCAACATTCACTAAATGGTAATGTTAAGTATTACATGTATCTTATTTATTACATGATATCTTATTTATTCTCACCACAGATCTACTAGGTACCTAATCAGTTATAGTTGAGGAAACTGAAGTTTGCCTCACAGTTGACTCCAAACCTGAACTCAAAGCTTAAGTTCTGAACCATTGCATCATCAGCTAAGAGCAAGTAGTTTAACCCAATACTACCTCTTCTGCTCATCTTGATTTACATATAGGAAACTGATAGCCAAGAAAAGCTATGATTTGCCCAAAGCAGTTCCTTCCAACTCCCAGTATAATATAGTCTTTTGCTAAAATTCTTTGTTGTCTATAAATTACATTAATGCTTATGATAAAAAAAATGTGGTAGTTTATAAACAAAATATGTAAGCTAAATATTCTAGAAAAATTCTCTTCAAAAACCTACAAGGGATAACAAAATTTCTTCACTGTATGGAAACTTTATAAAATGTGATTTTAATAGTAATGTTTGGGAAGGAGTTGCTAGAGTTATCTGGTTTATTCACATTGTATAAATAGCATTTTAGAAGTTTGTTTTGTTTAGTTGCTAAGTTGGGTCTGACACTTTTGCCACCCCATGGACTGTAGCATGCCAGGCTCCTCTGTCTCTGGGATTTCCCAGGCAAGATTACTGTAGTGCGTTGCATTTCCTTCTCCAGGGTATCTTCCTGACCTGGGGATTGAACCTGCATCTGCATTGGCAGGCAGATTCTTTACCACTGAGCCACTCAGGAAGCCTGAGTGGGATTATTATACCCTTTTCAGATACAGAAATCAAAGCTCAGAGAAATTAAATAAGTCACCCAATGCCATAATACTGGTAATGAACAGAACCCAGATTCAAATTCAGGTCTATCTAACTCTAAAGCCCCTGTTGTTTGCATCATGCTACATAACTTCATTAAATCTGTATTAAACAAATGTGATTACTAAATGGATATAGATCAGTTATACAGTATTTCTTACTTATGCAAATCTGCAAAATAAATTTAACATGTATTTTTAACTGGAAATGAGGAGGGGACATATTTTTCTATAGAAAGTATCAATATTTAAGGTCAATAACTTTTCTTCTTCACAGGCAATAACAAGCTATTGCTTGTTATAACAAGCTAAATATTATATTAGTGAGACAGAAAGACTATTATTTTTTTGTCCAAAATAGTCTAGGAAAGAAAATCCATTTTTTATTATCTTAATTTTCTTGCCCTTCATAAATAGTAATAGTTTTTAGGGTGTTCAGTACCTTAGAACCTAGGAATTAAGACCATGAGAAAATGTACAGGCAAGTTTTTTCTATGCAAAAATTATAACCGCATAAAGGACACCATTTATCTGCCTCCCTGCAAAGAGGAAGTGAGAGGGCATGAAGAAATACTCTCAGGTGAGGGGTGGGGTAGAATGATGAAGAGACGTGTCTTTACTTTTAGAGAATTGCATATTATGCAAATTTGTTTTTTTCCAAGCAGACACCTAAATACTAGTTCCTTCCTCCCTCCCTTCCATCTTGCAACAACCACTTGTTAAGTACAACTAGGTACCAAGCACTGAATTCTGTGTTGGAAACAAAGCTAAATAGAACAAGTCTTTGTTGTCTCAGTGGAGAAGACAATCATGTAAACAAATAATTACAGCTCTGAATTTAGTGTTAGACGCATGAACTAAGTATGGGAACACAGAAGCAGTCTTTCCTTCAGCTGGGAGGTATCAGGAAAGGCATACTAGAGCAAGTGGCATTTGTGAAAAATCTTAATATATGAATTAAATATATTCATATAGGCAGAGAAGGCATGGTAGGAAGATGTTAGTCTGAGTTCAAAAGAGGGTGACTAGAGGGGTCTTTCCTTCTGGAGAAGGAAATGACAATCCACGCTAGCACTCTTTCCTGGAAAATCCCATGGACGGTGGAGCCTGAAATGTTACAGTCCATGGGGTCGCAAAGAGTCGGACACGACTGAGTGACTTCACTTTCACTTTCAGAGAGGGTCTAAAGGTAGATGTTCTTTGACCTTTACTCTCAAGAATAAATGATGAAAAGTGGAGTCCAGTGTGGCTTTTCATAAATCAAAACTTTAGTAAATCTGTCAATTTTATTCCTAAATTGGTGTTTCTCAAAATTTCTTCTTAAGGCAAAGAAGCATGATAAGGATGGAGTTGGGAATAGCTTTCAGTGAACACAAGATATCTAAAATGTCATAAATTCTACACTAGAGTTAGGGTCAGCAAACTATGATCCACAGGCCAAATTCTGTACTGTATCATCTATTTTTATAACTAAAGTTTTATCAGAACACAGGTACACCATACATCTACATATTGAGTAGAGCTGCTTTTGTACTACAACTGCAGAATAAGTAGTTGCAACAGAGATTGTCTGCCCACAAAATCTAAAATGTTTACCATCTGAGCCTTGAAGAAACTTTGTATTAAAGCTACGTATCACCATGAGTAAGTCTCAGAAAAATAATACTGAGTTCAAAAATAAGTTTCAATGCTATAATCATTTTGTGTAAAGCTGTGTGTATGTGTGCGCGCGCACATGTGTTAAGTCGTGTCCAACTCTTTTCGACCCCATGGACTGTAGCCTGCCAGGTTCCTCTGTCCATGGGATTTTCCAGGCAAAAATACTGGAGTGGGTTGCCACTTCCTTCTCCAGGGGATCTTCCCACCCAGGGATGGAACCAATGTCTCCTGCTTGGCAAGTGGATGCTTTACAACTGAGCCACCTGGGAAGCCCATAAACAGCTTTAAAAGACCCCCAAATTTACTATTGTTTAGAGATACACATATTAGAAGTGTAAAGATGGGCATAACATAGTAAATAAGATAATGTTTATCTCTTTGGAAAATGGAAAGAGGACTGTAAACAGAGGGATTTTAACTATTTTAAATGTTTTATTTCTAAAGTAAGGTGGTGAATACAAAAGTGTCTATTATATTATTCTCTGTACTTTTCTTGAATGACTGATGCATTTCATCATTTAAAAACTCTTGGTCATACAAAAAAAATAGGAAAAAATCAGATGGAGGAGTTGTGTTGCAGATTCTATTGCCCCCAAATGGCTGCAAAATCTTTCATCCTGTACACTCTTACTATGTAGCTTTGAAACCCTTCCCATTGAGAGGCAAGGTTTCTATCCCCGCCCCTTGAAACTGAATGGGCTTTTGTGAATGTTCTGGTCAAAATAATATGGTAGAAGTGACACTGGATTAACAAGCAAGTTTGGCCTTGGAGTACAGAATGAAGCACGGCAAGGGCTAACAGTTTTACCAAGAGAATGCACTGGTCATAGCACACACCCTCTTCCAACAACACAAGAGATGACTCTACACATGTACATCACCAGATGGTCAATACCAAAATCAGACTGATTCTATTTTGTGCAGCTTAAGATGGAGAAGCTCTATAAAGTCAGCAAAAACAATACTTGAAACTGACTATGGCTCAGATCATGAGCCCCTTATTGCAAAATTCAGAGTTAAATTGAAGAAAGTAAGGAAAACCACGAGGTCATGAAGGTATGACCTAAATCAAATCCCTTATGATTATACAGTGGAGGTGATGAATAGATTCAAGGGATAAACCTGGTAGATAGAATGCCTGAAGAACTATGGACAGAGGTTCATAATATTGCACAGGAGGCAGTGACCAAAACCGACCCAAAGAAAAAGAAATGCAAGAAGGCAAAGTGGTTGTTTGTGGAGGCCTTACAAATAGCCAAGAAGAGAAGCAGAAGGCAAAGGAAACAGGGAAAGCTATGCCAAACTAAAGGCAGAGTTCCAGAGAATAGTAAGGAGAGGTAAGAAAGACTTCTTAAGTGAACAATGTAAATAAATGGAGGAAAACAGTAGAATGGGAAAGACTAGAGATCTCTTCAAGAAAATTAGAGATACCAAGGGAACTTTTCATGCAAAGATGGGCACTATAAAGGACAGAAATGGCAAGGACCTAACAGAAGCAGAAGAGATTAAGAAGAGGTGGCAAGAATACACAGAAGAACTCTACAAAAAAGGTCTTAATGACCTGGAAAATCACAATGATGTGGTCATTCACCTAGAGCCAGACATCTTCAAGTGTGAATTCAAGGGGGCCTTAGGAAGTATTACTATGAACAAGGCTAATGGAGGTGATGGAATTCCAGCAGAGCTATTTAAAATCCTAAAAGATGATTCTGTAAAAGTGCTGCACTTAATATGCTAGCAAATATGGAAAACTCAGCAATGGCCACAGGACTGGAAAGAGTCAGTTTTCATTCCAATCACAAAGAAAGGCAATGCCAAAGAAGGTCCAAACTACCATACAATTGCACTCATTTTACATGCTAGCAAGGTAATACTCAAAATCCTTCAAGCTAGGCTTCAACAGTATGTGAACCAAGAACTTCCAGATGTACAAGCTGGATTTAGAAAAGGCAAAGGAACCAGACATCAAATTGCCAACATCTATTGGATCATAGAAAAAGCAAGGGAATTCCAGAAAAACATATCCTTCTGTTTTATTGACTATGCTAAAGTCTTTGTGTGGATCACAAAAAACTGTGGAAAATCCTTAAAGAGATGGGAATACCAGACCACCTTACCTGTATCCTAAGAAACATGTTTGCAGGTGAAGAAGCAACAGTTAGGACCAGAGGTGGACCAATGGACTGGTTAAAAACTGGGAAAGGAGTATGACAAGCCTGCATATTGTCAGCCTGCTTATTTAACTTATATGCAGAGCACATCATGAGAAATGCAGGGCTGGATGAATCACAAGCTGGAATCAAGATTATCAGGAAAGATATTAACATTCTCAGATATACATATGATACCACTTTAATGAAAGAAAGTGAAGAGGAACTAAAGAGTCTCTTGAAGATGAAAGTGAAAGTTGCTCAGTCATGTCCATCTCTTTGAGACCTGATGGACTGACTATACAGTCCATGGAATTCTCCAGGCCAGAATACTGGAGAGGGTAACCTTTTCATTCTCCAAGGGATCTTCCCAACCCATGGATGAAACCCAGGTCTCCTGCATTGCAGGTGGATTCCTTACCAGCTGAGCTACCAAGGAAGCCCTGAGGGTGAAAGAGGAGAGTGAAAAAATTGGCTTAAAACTCAGCATTCAAAAACCAAGATCACAGCATCTGGTCCCATCACTTAACGACCAATAGAGGGGGAAAAAATGGAAGCAGTGACAGATTTTATTCACTTGATTCCAAAATCACTGCAGACGGTGACTGCAGCCATGAAATTAAAAGGTGCTTGCTCCTTGGAAGAAAAGCTATGACAAACCTAGGCAATGTATTAAAAAGCAGAGAAGTTACCTTACTGACAAAGGGCCATATAGTCAAAGCTATAGTTTTTCCAGTAGTCATATATGGAATGTGAGAGTTGGACCATAAAGAAGGCAGAGTGCTGAAGAATTGATGCTTTTGAACTGTGGTGCTAGAGAAGACTCTTGAGAGTCTCTTGAATAGCAAGGATATGAAACCAGTCAATCCTAAAGGAAATCAACCTTGAATATTCATTAGAAGGACTGAGGCTGGTATTGTCACTGTTAGAATCTAATTTGGACCCATCATCAGGAAGTTGAACCTTAACAGTCTTCATTGAAGAAATCCAAGCAGATTGACCCCAAACCCTCAGAGAGGTTGAACAATAAGAAGGACTTATCTCACAAAGCAAGAGAAGGAATGTGACTGAAAATGGAATAAATTGCAGGTGTTTAGTGAGAATCTCAGGTCCTCACTCCTATTTGAACCATCAGGTATTCCAAAGAACCAGAGAACTCACTGCAAGAAAAACAAGGATTATTCTCTGGACAAAGTGGATGGGCAGGACCCCAGAGAAACAAGAGGGACAGCTGAAGGATAAAGAACTCTGACTAAGAGGAAGGACATGGGAAATTTAGGGTTCTAACACTGTCAGTCATTGATTCATGTCCTTGTCCAAGTCATTTTCTCATTTGTTAAAGAGCTCAGAGCAAAATGACCTATGAAATATATTTCCATAGTAAAAATCTGTGATTCTTTTAAAAATAGAAAAATATCTAGTAAAAATAAGTGAATCTTTAAAATATGGCTAATTTAAGTAATGAATCACAATATGAAGTGTTTTTTAGTCAATGGAAATTCTAGTTCAATTCTTGTAACATGTAGTTCTTTTAAAAATAGCATTAGAGTCATAAACCACTGGACCAACCTTAGAAAGTGAAAGTGAAGTCGCTCAGTCGTGTCTGACTCTTTGCAACCCCATGGTCTGTAGCCCGCCAGGCTCCTCTGTCCATGGGATTCTCCAGGCAAGAATACTGGAGTGGGTTGCCATTTCCTTATCCAGGGGATCTTTCCAACCCAGGGACCAAACCCCGGTCTCCTGCATTGCAGGCAGATGCTTTATCCTCTGAGCCACCAGGGACTAACCTTAGGAGGGCAGAAACCAAAAGGAAGAAAGAATTCAACCTTGAAGCCTGGGAAAAGGAGACCTCAAACACAAGAAGTTAAAAAAATAATAATGAAAAGGCAGAGAAATACTACACAAATGAAGGAACAAATTAGAAATACAGAAGTCCAAATAAATGAAAAGGAAATAGGCAAAGTACCTGAAAAAAGAATTCAGAATAATGATAGTAAAGATGATCAAAACTGTTGAAAACAAAATGGAGAAAAAGCAAGAATTGTTTTCAAGGGTTTTGATCATCTTTACTATCATTATTCTGAATTCTTTTTTCAGGTAGTTTGCCTATTTCTTTTTCATTTATTTGGACTTCTGTATTTCTAATTTGTTCCTTCATTTGTGTAGTATTTCTCTGCGTTTGTGGCGGATTCATTTCGATATTTGGCAAAACCAATACAATATTGTAAAGTTTAAAAATAAAATAAAATTAAAAAAAAAGAATCAATTAACAAAGACCTAGAAGAATTAAAGAATAAACATAAAGAGACAAACAACACAATTATTGAAATTAAAAATACTCTGGAAGGAATCAATAGAATATCTGAAGCAGAAGAATGAGTCAGTGAGCTGGAAGATAAAATGGTAGAAATAATTTCTGAAGAGCAGAATAAAGTAAAAAGAATGAAAAGAACTGAGGATAGTCTCAGACCTGTGGGACAATATCAAATGCACCAACATTTGAATTATAGGGGTCCCAGAAGAAGAAAAGAAAAAGAAAAGGTATGAGAAAATTTTTGAAGAGATTATAGTTGAAAATTTCCCCAACAAGGAAAAGGGTATAGTCAGTCAAGTCCAAGAGGCACAAAGAGTCCCATACAGGATAAAATAGCATTAGAAACTATAACAGAAAATCTCCGCTTGAGGTACTTTTAATGTTTATTTTCTCCACAAGGGACTAATTAGTATGGGCTTGTGAAAAACAGTATGGAAGTTCCTCAAAAAATTAAAAATAGGACAAACATGTTGTGTTGTTGTGTTTAGTTGCTAAGTTGTTACTCTGACTCTTTTATGACCCCATGGACTGTAGACTGCCAGGCTCCTCTATCCATGGGTTTTCTCAGATAAGAATACTGGAGAGGGTTGCCATTTCCTTCTCCAGGAGATCTTCCCAACCCAGGGATCGAACCCACATTGGGTTCTTTACCACTGAGCCACCAGGGAAGCCCAGAACTACCATATGACCCAGCAATTCCACTCTTATTTTTTTTCTTTAAAAAAACAAAACACTAATTCAAAAAGATACATGCATCCCAACAATGTTCATAGCAGCATTATATACAATTGCCAAGATATGGAAGCAACCTAAGTGTCCCTCAATGGATGAATGAATAAATAAGATGAAGTGTGTGTGTATATATATATGTGTGTGTGTGTGTGTGTGTGTATATATATACACATACATACATACATATACATAGTGGAATATTACTCAGCCACAAAAAGGAATGAAATTTTGCCATTTGCAACAAAATGGATAAACTTGGTAGGTACTGTGCTAGTGAAATAAGTGAGACAGAGAAACACAATTACTGTTCAGTTCAGTTCAGTTGCTCAGTCATGTCTGACACTTTGTGACCCCATGGACTGCAGCAAGCTAGGCTTCCCTGTCCATAACCAAATCCCAGAGCCTACTCAAACTCATGTCCATTGCATCGGTGATGCCATCCAACCATCTCATCCTCTGTCGTCCCCTTCTCCTCCCACCTTCAATCTTTCCCAGCATTGGGGTCTTTTCCAATGAGTCAATTCTTCGCATCAGGTGGCCAAAGTATTGGAGTTTCAGCTTCAATATCTGTCCTTCCAATGAACACCCAGGACTGATTTCCTTTAGGATGGATTGGTTGGATCTCTTTGCAGTCCAAGGGACTCTCAAGAGTCTTCTCCAACACCACAGTTCAAAAGCATCAATTCTTCGGCGCTCAGCTTTCTTCACAGTCCAACTCTCACGTCCACACATGACTACTGGAAAAACCACAGCCTTGACTAGACAGACCTTTGCTGGCAAAGTAATGTCTCTGCTTTTCAGTGCTATCCAGGCTGGTCATAGCCTTTCTTCCAAGGAGCAAGCGTCTTTTAATTTCATGGTTGCAGTCACCATCTGCAGTGATTTTGGAGCCCCCAAAATAGTCTCTCACTGTTTCCATTGTTTCCCCATCTATTTCCCATGAAGTGATGGGACCAGATGCCATGATCTTCATTTCCTGAATGTTGAGCTTTAAGCCAACTTTTTCACTCTCCTCTTTCACTTTCATCAAGAGGCTCTTTAGTTCTTCTTCACTTTCTGCCGTAAGGGTGGTGTCATCTGCATGTCTGAGGATATTGATATTTCTCCCAGAAATCTTGATTTCAGCTTGTACTTCATCCAGCCCAGCATTTCACATGATGTACTTTGTATATAAGTTAAATAAGCAGGGTGACAATATACAGCCTCGATGAACTCCTTTCCCGATTTGGAACCAGTCTGTTGTTCCATGTCCAGTTCTAACTGTTGCTTCCTGACCTGCATACAGATTTCTCAGGAGGCAGGTCAGGTGGTCTGGTATTCCCATCTTTTTAAGAATTTTCCACAGTTTATTGTAATCCACACAGTCAAAGGCTTTGGCGTAGTCAATAAAGCAGAGGTAGATGTTTTTCTGGAACTCTCTTGCTTTTTCGATGATCCAGTGGATGTTGGCAATTTGATTTCTGGTTCCTCTGCCTTTTCTAATGTGGAATCTAAAAATGATAAAGCAAACTAGTAAGTATAACAAAACAGATAAAGAGAACAAGCTAGTGGTTACCATTGGGGAGAGGGTAGGAAGGAGAGGCAAATAGAGGTAGGGGATTAAGAGATACAAACTACTAAAACTATAACTATAAAATAAATAAGCTACAAGGGTATATTTTATAGCACAGGGAATATAGTCAATATGTTATAGTACCTATAAATGGACTAGAACCTTTAAAATTGTGAATCACTATGTTGTACATCTGAAATTTACATAGTACATCAACTATACCTCAATTGGAAGAAAAAAGGGGAGAAAGACTATGGGCCAAGATATAGGGAACTGAAAGAATATATATGAATTTAGGACTGTAAAAATGTTACAATTCCTAGACCCAAAGCAACAAAAGAAGGGAGAAGTTTCAAGAACATGAATAAGTAAGTCATGCTTAGTGAGTCACTTTTGGAGAAATAGTTACTTCCCAGGAAGGCTAAGACACCTTTCAGGGAGAAAACCAGGGGAATAAATATACTGACCTCACTCTTTTCCCATTCTGCAGTGTTCCTGTCTGTGCTTCCTCTTCACTGGCCAAACTCAGTTGGAAATGTGAAAGCACTGACCCCATCTATGTATTCTCTGTCTTTGGACTTCAGAACAGTGGGCAGGTAGAGAGTGGTCCTGGAGGAGTGAAAGGAAGGTAATCAACAAAAATGTGCAGATAAAAAGGTGGTAATAAAAACTTTAGAGACCAGAATAAAATTCCCTCTACGTGTCTGTGTGTGTGTATGTGTGTGTTGACTAGTTGAGAAAAGGAGATATTCTGAGGGGTGATAAGATTCTAGAATAATTAGTTCTACAATCAATTTTTATTTTCTGTTTTTGCCTCTTTTTATTTGAACAAATATTGAATCATGACTGATGGCATAAACTTTAGTATTTGCTTTGCATCCATGTAAATAATTCCTCTTTTCTTTCCTTGTTCACATCCAGGTTGTTTCAGCTACATATCTGATAATAAGGTATGGTATGTCAGAACTGTCTCATATTATGATTTTTGTCAGAGAACTTCTATCTTGTTTTTAAAATGGGGCAACTTCCTAAGTAGACAACAGCATTGCAAGGAAAGAGAGAAAATCTTAGTTACAACATGTACTGTGTGAATAAACATAAAAGGATGTATTTTGTTACACATAAAATCACTGTTTGTGGTTATTTATAAGCTAAGTAACTTAGTATACATAAAATCTATGTTTCCAGATGTAATTCATTTGATCTGCACAGGACAAATAATATCTTTTCTGGGTCTTAACATCTCTAAGCCCTATCCTATCAATCATTTGGGATCTATACTGACTAGATTAACACATATTCTATATAATCCCTGTAGATAACCAATTTTGACAGTAAATTTCCTCCTCTCCCCATCCCTACCAAGAGTTCTCCGTAGAAGACCCACCACATTAAGAAGGACAAATTGTATCATGGAAGTGAGTACCAGAGGTCTTGACCAGTTCCTCCTTCAGAACTTTACTTCCCTTCAAAACTCTGGCCTTGTATTTCCAACTGTCACATAGATATCTCCATCTAGGTATATTTTAGATGCATTTCAAATGCTATACAGTGCAAACAGAACTCACCCTATTTTCCCAATTTGCTTTCTCTTCTAGTTATGAGCATTACCATCTACCAAAACCATCATTTAAGTCTCCCAAACTAGAAACACTAGGCTGGAAGAAGCACAAGCTGAAATCAAGATTGCTGGGAGAAATATCAATAAACTCAGACATGCAGATGACACCACCCTTATGGCAGAAAGTGGGAGAAATATCAATAAACTCAGACATGCAGATGACACCACCCTTATGGCAGAAAGTGAAGAGGAACTAAAAAGCCTCTTGATGAAAGTGAAAGTGAAGAGTGAAAAAGTTGGCTTAAAGCTCAACATTCAGAAAACTAAGATCATGGCATCTGGTCCCATCACTTCATGGCAAATAGATGGGGAAACAGAACAGTGGCTGACTTTATTTTTTGGGGCTCCAAAATCACTGCAGATGGTGATTGCAGCCATGAAATTAAAAGACGCTTACTCCTTGGAAGGAAAGTTATGACCAACCTAGATAGCACATTGAAAAGCAGAGATATTACTTTGCCAACAAAGGTCTGTCTAGTCAAGGCTATGGTTTTTCCAGTAGTCATGTATGGACGTGAGAGTCGGACTGTGAAGAAAGCTGAGCGCCGAAGAATTGATGCTTTTGAACTGTGGTGTTGGAGAAGACTCTTGAGAGTCCCTTGGACTGCAAGGAGATCTAACCAGTCCATTCTAAAGGAGATCAGTTCTGGGTGTTCATTGGAAGGACTGATGCTGAAGCTGAAACTCCAATTCTTTGGCCACTTCATGCGAAGAGTTGACTCACTGGAAAAGACCCTGATGCTGGGAGGGATTGAGGGCAGGAGGAGAAGGGGATGACAGAGGATGAGATGGCTGGATGGCATCACCGACTCGATGGACATGAGTTTGAGTGAACTCTGGGAGTTGGTGATGGACAGGGAGGCCTGGCGTGCTGTGATTCATGGGGTCACAAAGAGTCGGACATGACTGAGCCACTGAACTGAACTGAACTGAACTAAAACTAGAAACGAGAATTATTCTTAGTATTTTCTTCATTCCTCATATCCACACATTCTGCAAGCCTGATAGGCTTGATTTTCTAGAATACTCTAGAATCTACCCTTTCCTCTCTCACCCACTGCCACAAATTTCACCAAAACTGACACAATTACCTCTTCAGTAAGCTTTCCGACAGCATTCCACCCCCACCCCCCACTTAGTTTTTCCCTAAGGCATCCTTCCACATTCCTTCTGCTGTCTTTCCAAAGCCCTATTTAATCACATCAGCGGACTCCAGTAAAAACCTTAATTTCTCCCTGGGGCCCACAAAATCTACTGCTTTGAATGCTAAGCTTCACACTCTGCTCTTCTCCATTTAGTCAAACTTTCTCTTACATGCAATTCCTACTGGACTGCAAAAATGCGTACCTTCAGTCTTTGCTTAAGCACTCTCTCCTCTAGGGCATTCTGTACTTAACTAAATCTCCATAAGAGCACAAAAATGATTGTGTACCAGCTAAGGATAGGCATTATGCTGAACCCTCTACACTCTTTAGACATTACAAGCACCATTTTACATTGAAGAAACTGAAGTAAACAATCTCTCCAAGATCATATTTTAAGTAAAGAGCGAAACTGAGTTTACAATTCAGGCCTATCTCAATCTGCGAACTGATCATTTAAATACCGTCTTCCTTACAGTATACCATTTAACTCAGGTCAAGGTGTACCCCTGTCTTTAAGCTCACAGATTATTCTAGTCCCTCATCTCTAATTCTAGTCTCTCGTGTCTAATTGTTGCTTTAATCAAAAGCAGACTATTTAGTACTATTCTTTAATATTTTCATGCTTTCTAAATCTTATCTCAACTGGATTGTAAATTCTTTGTAAGCAGAGAATTAGAAAAAAAATTTCTTAATATGCTTCCACAATGGCATAGGATATCCTATAATAGCAAATAGCTATCCCTTATTGGGACAGGTTATAAGCGTGCTTAATAGTTACCTGTAATGAATACTCAGTATTTGCTTTACTTAGGAACAGACAAGATGAATTATATCTAGAAGATACAGCGAATGTAAAATTTCCAAGAGCAGAGACCAAGTCTGTATAGGTATTCCATTTTTTTTCTGTCCCTCCCCTGTTGGGCCATCTTTTTTTTTTTTTTCAATCTTACTACTGGATCTCTGTACTGGCAATTATTTCAAGTGGTTATAACAAAAATGCTGCTCTGCCTTTATGCTAATAATCTGCACCAGTCTGAATAGTCAAGTTATGGATTTTGGCAAATATTAAGTTCAAATCTTTTATATATGTATAATTTTTTCTACCTTCATATGTTCTCTTCCTTCTTAATTGAAGTAAGCGCACTGTTTGATGTCTTAAGTAACGTGCTTTGGGCCTATTTCTGATAATTTATTCCTAGTAGGATCTCTGGACTTCTTCAGAGATGTGTAATTTTGCATCCTTTTAAAGCATTATCCACGACCCTGCAATCCCTCAGCCCAAATGCTGGCTAACTCAGGTCCACAATCGGTGACTGCGAAGGGCCCTCCGGGCGGCGGCACCAACACTTCCGAGGCCTGAGGTAGGGTTGCGAGCGCAGCGGGCCGGAAGAGGACGATTCCAACAGGCCCTTAGCCTGCCCGCCTAGGGCCGCCACCTCAGCTCAGCGGCGGGAAACCCCAGGATGCGGGTTTCCGCGCGAAGGCAGCATTCGGGCCTGGCGGGAAACGACTTCGCGAAGCAGAAGGGTCCCCAGGGTCTTTCCTGGGTGGCCGGCCCAGCCAGGCCGCGTGGCTGACAGTGTCTGGCAAAGAGCGGTGGAGCGGGTTCATTTCCTGACGTGATTTCTCACAAATTTAGGCTGCACCCGCACGCACCCACTCCCCTTTTCTTGATCATACAAGTGCACGTCAGAATTTCTTATCTTTGGTGTGTTTTTGAGACCATAGAACCGAACCCGCTAAGCCTGAGGAGTCGCTGGCACCCTGGGTACCGAAACCTGGACCAAAGCGGGAATCCGAGTGGGCGGCCTTGTAACCGCCAGACACCCCAAGGCTAGAGGGCGTGTCCAAGGCCCAGGTGCAGGCGGAGGCGCAAGTAACGGCTCTCGGCGGCCCCGCCCCTCTGTCGCGTCCTCTCGGCACCCTCCCATTTTAGTTCCCTCTGGTCTACAGCTTCTTCCCTAGTCGCTACCTCTTTAAGGCGGAGCCCGGCGTAGATCTCGCGAGATCCGGGTTGGCGCCGTGACCTCCATGTGGGAGCTAGAGCTCTATAAGTAAACACTCCGCGCAGCGCAGACAAGGCTGCTTCCTATTTGTGAGGCGGGGGCTGCAATAGCAACCGAGCTTCCGACTGGTTTCGTTTTCCTTCCCTCTCCAGCTCTGTTGGGTGGGCGCACGGTCTAGGATTCACCGCCGCCTGTCGGGCCCGGCGCCTGGTCAGTCTTCCTCCCTTGTGCGCGCGCTCGCCGGCCAGCCGCTGAGAGCCAGAGCCGCCGGGGAAGCGGCGCGGGCCGGGCGGGGCGCGGCGCCCGGAGCGCAGGGGGAGACAAAGCGGAGCCGGCCCCTTCTCCCGGCGCCGAGATGTGGATCCAGGTTCGCACCATCGACGGCTCGCAGACGCGCACCATTGAGGACGTGTCTCGGAAAGCCACAATTGAGGAACTGCGCGAACGGGTGTGGGCGCTGTTCGACGTACGGCCCGAGTGCCAGCGCCTCTTCTACCGGGGCAAGCAGGTAAGGCGCGCCCAACGCACTTCTTTGGAAGCCCTAGCAAGGGCAGCGGGATGCTTGGGCTGGGCGGGCCGGAGGGCTTGGTGTACCGCGCGCACAGAGCGCACCTGGCTCCACTTCGGATGGGCAGCCCGCGAGGCTCAGAGTGCGGCCCTGGGCCCGCCTGTGGGGCGCAGCGGGGTCCCGGCCACCGGAGTTGCAGGTGCGCTTGGTGGGGTCGGAGGCGGGGGCGCCCCGAGCGCCGAGACCTACCGCTCTTGCCAAGCCGGGCAGCAGCCGCAGGCACAGCCCGCCAGAGTGCCTGGGGTCCCTCCTTTCCCGCGCTTGGTGGGGTCCGTGGCCCCTGGAGGGCGGGGAGGGCAGCGGGCTCTGGCGGCCATGCCAAAGTGCGGGTGGGGAGGGCAGGAGGCTCCGGCTCCCGGCCGTGCTGACCCGGCTAACGGCTCGTATCGCTTCCGTACCTCAGACGGGCTGCCGACTCCCAAGTGGGAGGGGAAACTTAGATATTGCTCCCTATGGGGCACAGGATTGTAAGTCCGCCTCCTCACTGTGGAAGGGATTTGTATACACTGAAGATTCGAAGGGTTTCCAGAACTTCTGCTTCCCCACCCCACCTCCTTTCCTAGAATCGAATCTGTCGTAGGGGAGATTAGAGACCTGCTGAAGAAGCTGTTGGTGTAACCCGGGACCAAGCTTAAACTGCCCAGTTTGGGCCAAGGGGGTTGTTCGAAGAGTGAAAAGCAGTACAAAAGATTTGTTTTGCTCTTATCCTTCACCTTCTAATAGAACCCTCACTCAGGCTTTTGACACAGTAATTGGAGCATAGCCAGCGGTACACACTTGAAGGCTGAAAGTGTTTTTTGGCGGTGAGGTTGCCTGTCGGCGTCGCTGGTAGTTGAACGGTATGGCCTTGGTCTGGCCCATTGAAGATTTTTCCTACTCACATGGTCTGTATCAAGACACTCAGACCCGTCCTATCTTTATCTTTTTCTTTTTTAAAAAATGTTAATCAACTAAAGAAGTTGGCATCCTCCAGCTGATCATAGTTTGGCTCCAATCCTTTTGTTTGAAATAAGTGTAACTCTCTTTGATTTGGTAGAAGTAGCCTTTTTTTTCCCTACAGCTTACTGTTTGAAAGGAATATTTTTCTCCCCTTCGTAGGCTTACCATTTGAAACTGTCCAGAAATTTTAGAGTAATGAGATTACACTCTGAGAAAGAAAGAGCCAGGGATTGTTTTAAGTAAGAAATATCATGGGCTTCCCAGGGAAAGCAGGGGACACGGTTTGATCCTGGATGGGGAAGATCCCCTGGAGGAGGAAATGGCAACCCACTCCACTATTCTTGCCTGGGAAATCCCATGGACAGAGGAGCCTGGCAGTCCATTGGGTCACAAAGAATCGGACAGGACTTAGCGACTAAACAACAACAGCAAGAGATGGCATCTTTGATAGTAGTTAGTTTTATATTGATCTTCTAGTGTTTGACTTAACAAAAACAGCTGTTCGAGTTAAACTTTGCTTTAAAAATAAATGTATGTGTATTAAACTTTATGCAACTTTATATCGCTGTGCCTCCTGTGGCTAATACCTTTTTTATCTTTTGATCAAAAGTGAGAAGCATGTAATCAAGTCTATTGAATTTTATTTTCTAGCTAGGGACAATAGTACATAAATTCCCAGGATACTTTTTAACTTCACTAGAGATAGAAATGAAGAATGAAAATGTATTCTCAGGCAACACCTCTTACCGTCTAATAATAAAAATACGATAAAAAGAAAATGTGCACCTGGCTGTCTTGAGGGAAAGGAAGGGATTGTGATAAATTCAGGGCATCAGAGTACATTTTCAGGACACCACGAAGTGATTCCAGGCTCATGGGAAAACTGTTGAGGATAACAACCTTATGTACCTCTTAGCCCAGGACAGTTGACAACTCTCTGCTTTCATTTCTCTTTAATGGTAGACAAGTAGGAATTAGGAATGGACCTTGGGTTCCTACTTAGTTGGAGACAGAAGAAAGATAGTGCTCCAGGTATTTATTTACAAGCTGACAAGTAGCCATGGGAGTGATTATTATCTCTATTCTCCTTTGGAAATACAGTCTACAGTCCTTGGACAAGATAGTGTGTCTGTAGTAGGTTTCTACTGGATTGGTGTCAAAGACCTGCCCTTATCCTGTAAAATGCTCTTTTGAGAGTCAAAAGGAGAAAGGACAGAATAGATCGATGCTACCTTTGAGAGTCAAAATGGAGAGAGAGCAAGGCTGTAAATTCCAGGTAAAGTAGGGTAACCTCATTTGGATATGCTTCTCTGAGAAGCTGAATTTGCACCCTGGAGGTCGGAATTTTTTTAAGGAAGAGTTATATTGGTCAATCTCTAAATCTTTGAGAAGTCAGAGTTTTGTGCTTATTAGGAAAATACACTCCTTCCTCAAGATACCTTACTGCCACATAGTGAAAAATGTCATAAATAAAAAAACATTCACAGTGTCCATGATGTAAATTGCCTCCTCTTCCACCTTTGTATGTTAGGTCTCTTGCTTTTAATCTCTGATAAAACATCAGAATCACTTAGTGGATATTTATTATAGATGTTCACCTCACCCTAAAATTGCAAGTGGTTGAATTTAACAAGACCCCATGGGAGACACTGATGAACATCAGAGTTTGAAAATGCATTTTGTAGGAAGTCAGCCTCATACTAGTTTCTTACTGTTCAGAGTATGGGTCCTGGATCAGCAGGACCAGCAGCATTAGCTTCACCTGACCAGCCCCACTGAACTAGAATCCTTATTTTAACAAGGTCCCCAGGTGGTAGGTATGCAAATGAAGCTTGAGCAGCACTGTAATTGTGTGATTGACTCTACTTTTGAGAGTCAAAATGGGGAGAGCAGCAATTCTGGGCTGTAAGTTCCAGTTAAAGTAGGGTAACCTCATTTAGATATTCTTTGAGAGGTTGAGTTTGCTCCCTGGGGGTTTGTTTAAGGAGTTGTATTGGTGGATCTCTAAATCTTTGAGAATCCAGAGCTTTTCCTACTCTGAAAAGATTCTCTTCCCTCTTCTCTTCCCTGTACCACTGTAGGAACTCTTAGAGTAGATTGTAGATGTGAAGCATGAACCAAAAGAAAGTTTTCTTTTGCCCCTGTACTCAGTTTTCACGTGCAGTACAAAGTAAAAGTGTTTGCCTACTTGAAGGAGCAGGGGTGGGGGAGTGGGGTTGGGGGTGGGGGTGTGGGTGTAGGTGTGTGTGTTCTGTAGTATATATGCTGTGAAAGATAGATGAAAGTTAGTAATGGTCTCCACCTGCAGCCCTTATCAGTAGCCTCTTGGGAATGACTTCTCTGCCTTCTGAGCCACTGCCATTTGGTGTTTGCTTCCTAGTTTTCCCTTGCATCACAGTTGTAATTCTTACTGTTACCTATAATTTCTTCAACCCAATTCAAAGAAAAAAAAAATAGGACTATCCCTGCCTCTCTAATATTATAAGTTCTTCAGCCACATCTTGTGGAATGGCAGTTCTCAAACATATTCTACAATGAGACATTCATTAGTTAAATGCCTGAAACTCATAAGTGTAAGTTTCAAATTACCAATCTGTTTCTCCCCTACTCAGCATAGTTTAAGTGCAGGTAATTTTCAGTCTATACTTTTGTTAAATTTGGGAGGACTTTAGTACTTTTATTATTCAGTTGGCTGCATGGCTCCTGGAGAAGGGAATGGCTACCCACTCCAGTATTCTTGCATGGAGAATCCCATGGACAGAGGAGCCTAGTGGGCTACAGTCCATGGGGTGCTGAAGAATCAGACGTGACTAAGTGACTTTCACTTTCAGAATCTTAGTTCCCCAATCAGGGAGTGTACTGCCCTCCGCAGTAGAGTCCTACAACTGGACCACCAGGGAATTCTTGGTACTTTTAAAGTAACAAATCATTCCAACAGTCTTCACAACTCTGCACAATAGCAAAACTCTGTGGAACTTGCTGTGCAGTGGATGGATAATCACTGTTTCAGAAAAACTTCTGAGAGTGCCTATGAATTAGGAAAGGACTCATCATCATCTGGGTAAAAGTGGCTATTCTAGCTAGCGTAACTGATTGAGGAACAGTGGTTACAGGTTACTCATATGGGCCTGATTTCTATTTTATGCCTTCATATGGGTATCTTCATTTGGGGGAATGTCTTATCAGTTAATTTTCATGTTCTGTGCTGTTAGGTTTTTTTTTTTTTTTTGATGAGGTGGGGATGCTGTTGGAGACAGGCAAAATGAAGGTGTGAACATGTAGTTTTTTGCTTATTGAGGTTTTCCCAGTAGTTGAGGATTAGGAGTTCTTGTTTTTCTAATCAGATAAGCCATGTTAACATCCTATCCTGATAAGGGCTTATCTGCTTACTGACTTGGGAGATTCCTTAGACTTATTTGAAAGAAGCATGTTAGTCTGTTAGATAATATCTCGTTTAATTCCACTATTGGGAACTTTTAATTTCTCAATCCCTTGTTCTGTTTAACAGTTGGGAACACCTGTGATGTGTTCAGTTCAGTTGCTCAGTCGTGTCTGACTCTTTGAGAGCCCATGCACTACTGCACACCAGGCTTCCCTGTCCGTCACCAACTCTCAGAGTCTGCTCAAACTCATGTGCATCGAGTCGGTGATGCCATGCAACCATCTCCCATCCAACCATCTCATCTTCTGTTGTCCCCTTCTCCTCCTGCCTTCAATCTTTCCCAGCATCAGGGTCTTTCCATTGAGTCGGTTCTTTGCATCAGGTGGCCAAAGTATTGGAGTTTCTGCTTCAGCATCAGTCCTTCCCATGAATATTCAGGACTAATTTCCTTTAGGATTGACTGCTTTGATCTCTTTGCAGTCCTGTAATGTGTAGGATTGTTCTAAGTATGTTTTGGATTGCTTGAATTAAAGGTACTTATTTAATACACTAGTAAGTTTGTCATTCAAAGACAGATTTTTATTCTTGTCTCTTTGGTTGACTTCTCACATATGGCCTTATTGTGTTAGAGCTGTGGATGGTGACAGAGATTACATACAAAGGGGAAAATGACTAGGGATTAAATTGGTTGTGTTTCCTGGGAAATGATAGTTCTGAGCTTTAAGGAGTTTAGTGAAATGGCCAACTAAATTGTATAAAGAAACAGAATGGAGACTTAGTTTCCTAGGGCTTCCATAACAAAGTATCAAACCCTAGGTGGCTTAAGAGATATATTTTGTCCCACATTTCTGTTAGCTGTAGGCCCCAAGTCAACTTGTCAGCAGGGCCATGCTATCCTCTAGGGGAGAATCCTTTCTTGCTTCCTTCAAACAACTTCTTGATGTTTTGATAGCAGTCCTTGGTGTGCTTGGCTTGTAGATACATCATTCCAGTCATGTTACTGTTTTCTCCACATGTTTGTCCAAATTTCAACTTCTTATAAGGACACTAATCATAATGGATTAGGGTCCACCCTTATCTAGTTTTAACTTGATGACCTCTGTTAAGATCCTATTTCCAGATAAATATGTTCACATTCTGAGTTACTTGGGATTAGAACTTCAACATATTTGGGAGGAGTGAGAGTGGGAATGGTGGATGCAATTCAGTCCTTTATAGAAACCTTGCCAAAATATGGATAAGTTACAAAATATTTCACTAGTCATCCTGGAATACTTTGTATAATTCAACTTGATCACCTTTACAGAAAACTTGGAGCAAGTTGTAGTAGCATGAATAAGCATTGTTACCATTCATGCTTAAATTTTTTTCTACTTAGTTTTTAAAGTTACTGCTTCAGAGAGAAAATTGTTAACTAAATGTCTTTATGAACACAAAGTTATAAAACAATTCACTTTGAAAATTCACCTTTTGTTTCTTGTAGTGGATTCATTAAAATACATGGAACTTGTTGAAGATGAGTTTTTCTGCCTAGATGATATCACAGCAGCAGTGATAATATTTGGTTTCAGTGGCTGTCTGTTTTCCCTATAGTTGACATAGAATGATTCCTAAACATTTATTGAGGTTCTGAGAAGATGCTTCCCACGTGGCGCAGTAGTAAAGAATTCACCTGCCAATGCAGGAGACACAGGAGATGAGGGTTCAATCCCTGGGTTGGGAATATCCCCTGGAATAGGAAATGGCAATCCATTCCAGTATTCTTGCCTGGAAAATTCCGTGGACAGAGGGGCCTGGCAGGCTACAGTCCATGGCGTCTCAAAGAATCGGACGTGACTGAGTGCACACACAGGCAAACTGAGAAGATGCTGACATCAGAGGCCATAGGAATGGCTTCAAGATCACTAAATTGTAATGTTGGGAATTTATATTAATAATTTGACTAGGGCATTTGGGTAACTAAGGATGTAAAAAGACCGAGTTTTGAGAGAAGCATTTTAATCTTTTTCTGTCCTTTTTTTTTCCAGTTGGAAAATGGATATACTTTATTTGACTATGATGTTGGACTTAATGATATAATTCAGCTACTAGTTCGCCCAGACCCTGACCTTCCTAGCACATCAAAACAGACTGATACACAGGCCAAACCTTATTCTAATAGTCCACCTAAAGTAAAGAAAACCCCAAGGGTGGGACCTTCCAGTCAGCCGTCTACATCAACTCGTGATTTTCTTATTGATCCTGGCATTGGACTATATAAGGTATGTTGTCTTCCTCAGACTTCTTGTTAATTGTGAGAATATAGATGTATTCTCTTCAGGATGTTGTGGATAAGTAAACATTGATTGCCATTTGAAAGTAAAGATTTGAGTTGTTAATATTTTAACTTTTTTTTTTTTTTAACTTTTTTAAAAGTAATATTGAAAAAACAGTGAAAGTTGTGTAGACAAACTATACTGAGTGGTTCAGAGCATAAAAGCAAACACCTGTGTAATTCCATGAAGGTTACGTAATTGCTTTCTGAAGCCTCTTGTATGCCCCTACCAGAGTACATCTTACTCTCTCCCCCTCAGAAGTAAACTACATGTTCTGACATCCATGATCATTCCATTTTTCTTTAGTGTTACTAGTTATTTATCTCTAAACAACATTTTGTATTGCCTGTATTTGAAATTTGTCACATGTGGCTATATTTTTTCACTGTTTGTATTATTCCATTTTATTAATATACCATAATACATTTATCTAACCCATGATGAATAGATATTTGGGTTGTTTCCAGTTTTAGCTGTTATACACAGTGCTGTTTTGAGCCAACTATGTGTATCCTGGTATACATGTTCAAGAATTTCTTTAGGAATTTTTACCTAGAAATAAAAATACTGGTGGAATTTCAGTGGAAACCACATCTGTAGACCACCTTGAGGAATTGACATTTTTACAGTGTTGAGTCCCTCATTATTGAAATGATAGATGTCTCCATTAATTTAGATCTTTGACATCTTTCTCCATTACTTTCCTCTTTACATACCTTTGATTTATTTCTAGTAGCTTTGTTTTTGATGCTATTATAAATGGTTACCTTTTAAAATTAGTTTGTTTGCTATATAGAAATGTGATTGATTTATTGACCTTTGTTATCTAGCAACTTCTTCAAATTCTAGTAAATTTTGTAGAAATAATTAACACTTTTGCTTCATCTTTAGCCTTATATTTTTTCATAATTCTTAATGGTTGAGGTAAACTGGGACCCAAACTTAATTTTTCAGAGCTTTTTCAAGGCTAAAAATTAAAGGTTGGTAGACAAAATGAATTACTTAAGAAATGCAAATCAAGATCTATGAAAAAATGCAAACAGATCCACAAAAAAGGAAAAAATCAAAACTGGTGAAGAGGTGTATCAAAGCACCTGGCCTGGCTACACTACACTGAATTGCTTTAAACCCATAAAAAATAATAATGATATCTAAATTGAGCCACAAGATTTTAAAAAAAGGAAAGCTTTCATTTGTTCTATAAATTTGTTCTATAAATTCACTGATACTGAAAACATGATTATAAAAGCACATTAGTATCACTACATACTGATGTAAAATCTAAGTTATAGTTTGCAAATAAAGTAATAACTATATATTAGAGGAACATACGTTGATCAAGTGTGGTTTGTCAGGAAGTGGGATAGTTTATTGTTAGGAAACATTTTAATATAATTCATCATATTAATATAACCAAAGAAAACAAATGATCTAATCTGTTTTCTGCATCTAAATAAAAATTTGAATTTATTTCTGACTTAAAAAAAAAATCCTTGGTAAGAGGAACAGATGGAATAGATGAATATTTTAAACTATACCCAGCATCATGCTTAATGGTGGGGAAAAGCCACAAACATTCCCATTAAAGGTAGAACCAGACAAAGAAGCCTGTTAATGCTATTGTTTAACATCTTTCTAGAAGTTCTAGATAATACAGATAAGCAAAAAACAAAATATTGTAAATCCTGGAGAAGGCAATTAATACTTAGGAATACCTGGTAAGCTGAGAAAATACATAAGAGCATTATGAGCCATCAGCAAAGTGGCTGTTTAAATATCAATGGCTTTCCTTACTATGGTCATTTAGTAAAAGAAAAAAAATTATAGTAACAAAGCAAAAGTCTGGGAATAAACTGACATGATACATACAAAACATATAAATTAGTGCTTTCATATAATGTTCTCAGTTCAGATCAAATTATTAATATTGAAAGTGCACTTGGCAAATTGTCTGTTTCACTCACTGGTTTCATCCCTCTTTCATTTACCAAAACTTTCTACTTGATAATTTTTCACATTATTTTAAAAATAAAGTTGTTACTTTAGAACAGTTTTAGATTTACAGCATAGTTGGGAAGATACTGCAGAGTTCCCATATATCCTACACCCAGTTTGCCCTGTTAACATCTTACATTAGTGTGGCATATTTTTACAATTAATGAACCATATCTCCTTAGCATTTATCTAATGTCTTTTATGTTCCAGAATCCCATCTAGGTTACCACATTACATTTACATTAGTTTATACTAAATAGTCATCTCCTTAGGCTCCTCTTGGCTGTGGCAGTTTCTCAGACTTTGTTTTTGATTACTTTGACAATTTTGAGGTGTATTGGTCAGGTAGTTGTAAAATGCAACATTAGAATATGTTTTCTTCATTGTTAGACTGAATTTAAATACTTGGGGAGGAAGAACACAGAGATAAAGTGCTATTTTCAATGCTCAGAGGTAAAGTGCTATTTTCAATGACATGTCTAGGGCATTGTACTGTTAACGTTCTATTTTGTAATTATTTAAGTTTTAAATGAATAGTAACTTACCATTGTGAACCTTAATCACCTGGCTAAGATGGTGTTTGTCACGTTTCTTCACTGTCAAGTTATTCTCCCTCATCCCCTTTTGCATACTGTATTCTTTGAGATTAAGTGACTATATATATGTAGCCCACTCTTAACACATTGCTGCTGCTGCTAAGTCGCTTCAGTCGTGTCCGACTGTATGCGACCCCATGGACAGCAGTCCACCAGGCCCCTCTGTCCGCAGAATTCTCTAGGCAGGAATACTGGAGTGGGTTGCCATTTCCTTCTCCGTAACACATTATTGACTGGGGGATTTTTGCAGCAACTAAGGCCTGTGACCGGCAATTTGTTATGCAAGTGAATATTGAAACATCTCTGCTGTGGTCAGTAACGTTCAGGTAAAAAAATGTATTCTGCATCTGTGTTTAGTAAGTTGTTACGGAATGGAGAGTTAAGAATCCTCCATATTTAAGGTCAGATTATCTACAAAAGTTATTAGGAATTCTTTTACATGGGAGACTTGCCCCTTCTTCATTTTTTTGGTCATATATTTACACTAGTATGGATATTTTTTCTCCTTTGTCCTTTCCATATGCCCCCATTTGGGGTTTCTTTGATCTTTGTTTTGTTAAAACGTTTCTTTCTGGCACTAGAAGGTGCTGCAGGCTCATCTTGTGTGTTTTCTGCCCCAGTCCTGCAGTCAACCATTTCTCTAAGGAGCCTTAGTTCTTTAATTGGAGAATGATATTGGAAGCTAATACCTAGGCTTTAGATATGCTCCTTGCTTCTGGCATATCCTTGTTTATAGGATCCTCAGTGGAGAAGGCAATGGCACCCCACCCCAGTACTCTTGCCTGAAAAATCCCATGGACAGAGGAGCCTGGTAGGCTGCAATCCATGGGGTTGCTAAGAGTCGGACATGACTGAGTGACTTCACTTTCACTTTTCACTTTCATGCGTTGGAGAAGGAAATGGCAACCCACTCCAGTGTTCTTGGCTGGAGAATCCCAGGGACAAGGGAGCCTGGTGGGCTGCCATCTATGGGGTCGCACAGAGTCGGACATGACCAAAGTGACTTAGCAGCAGCCTCTGACAGCAAGGAAATACATGTATGTATGTGCAAAACTTCTGTATATCCCAGAGAAGGCAATGGGACGCCACTCCAGTACTCTTGCCTGGAAAATCCCATGGATGGAGGAGCCTGGTAGGCTGCAGTCCATGGGGTCGCTAAGAGTTGGACACGACTGAGCAACTTCACTTTCACTTTTCACTTTCATGCATTGGAGAAGGAAATGGCAACCCACTCCAATGTACTTGCCTGGAGAATCCCAGGGATGGTGGAGCCTGATGGGCTGCCGTCTATGGGGTCTCAGAGTCAGTTGGACACGACTGAAGCACATATCTATAAATATTTATGTAACCATCTTTGTATATATTAGGCTTACATTATTACATTTTAACTTTTTATAATGTAACTGTTTGGAAGCTGCTACTTTTGACCAGGTTTGTTTTGGGCCATATAAGTATAAATGTGTTTTCATAGGAGGACCAGCTTATATATCTGCAGGTCTGAGATTAATCAAAGTTAAACTGTTATGGTCAATTTAAATTCTCTATTTAGCACACTTCTCAATACCCAACTGTGTCCCTTCCCGCAATCTAATTTAGAAGAGCATCATGAGAAACTACTTCTCTTAGCAGATTTTTGCATTTTATTTTCAGTGTTAGCACTTTGCTGTCAACTATTCCTCATACTTGCTTTTTTTTTTTAAACATCTCTTATATTTCATATTAATACATAGCATAGATGTTAAGGACTTGAGCTTTCAACTTTCATCAGACTTGGTTTCATATTTCAACTCGGCCATCTTCTGAGTTGGACAAATTTGGCAAGTAAGTACATTGTCTCCCTTTCCTCATTTAGAAATACACTTGGAATCTGGCATGTAAACTCTCAAAAGGCTAGTTATTTGTAAAGTAATATTTAGTCAAAGTTTAGTCAAAGCCACATTTAACCTTCCTTGTTAGTTAAAGAGTGCCAGTACAGATTTACTTGGTTTTTTGGATGAAGCTCAGTAATTGTTATAGGAATTTGAAATTTTGACTAGGGACTTTCATATAGAAGGAATTATTTCTGGATAATTCAGTCACTGAATATTAAGATATTAGTATGTATTTGTACTAGGTGCTAGAAATGATGGGTAAACAGATGATATTGCCATTGCATGGAATTCATGGAATCATACTAGATATTAACTTCTTTTTGGGCTAGCCTGAAAATGCTTAGAGGCTGCTACTTTTGATTTGTTTGCTTTGAATTTTGTCTGTTTTCCTTAGAGCAAGTCTCTGAATAGTAAGTATATAAAAATTTCATTGTTGTGTCTGAATTATTTAAAATTTGGGAAATTTTTTTTTCTCTTTTCATAAATTCTTACCTATGTAATTTTTGGTTTATAAAGATTTTGCTTTATGGATGCGCAAACAGATTTAGGGGCTTTCCCTTTTGCCTAAAAATATTTTTGGACCTCACGATTAGCAGGCACAAAAAGTATATTAAATATTTTCAGGTAAGCATACATAAAACAGACTATAACATTTAAACCTTAAGATGCAATTTTAATTTGAAGTTATTACCTAATAGCAGTCTTGTTTTGCCTTATTTAGTAACTTTGAGCAGTATTTGGTCAGTTGTAGCTATCTTTTCATGTGTAGTAAGAAACTAGTTATCGCTATCATGTTTGGAGAACCTTTGGAAAATAGTGCAGAGGGCAGGGGTCCAATTATTCCCCTTGTACAACACGTTGAATTGCTGACTCTAGGAAGTAGTTTATTTTCCGAAACCAGGTGGACTACTGATGCCTAAATTGGTGTTCTGGTTTTTCTGGAAGCTTTGTATGACTCATATCAGGTCTCGCTGTTGAAATGACTCATTCTGGCTTAAATAATGACTGTTTAGCTTGCTGATAGTAAGCTTTTGGGGTTTACCTAAGTGTGTGGCACTGTTAAACATTTTTATATGTCTGTGCTCATTGTAGCAAATAAAGGAAAAGGAAAGTTATCAATAATTACTAAGTAAACATCATGGATTTCTTAGTATTTCCTGTCTTTTGTCCAAAGTACTATGCTGCTTTTTAAAATCTTTTTGGTCATGAAATGTAATAGACAATACAAATATGAGTAGAACTTAACAACCTATTACAAAGTCATTGTCCATAAATACCACTCAAATTAAGCAATAGATAATAGTACCCCAGAAACTTCTCATGTATCCTCTCTTGATTAAACTACCCCCTCCCTAGTTACCACTACTACCCAAACTTCTATGGTAATCATTTCTTTGCTTTTTATTAACTTTATCCTATTATTACCGTTAAACAGCCTGATAATAACTTTTAACCTATGTCTACATCCCTATTTTTTCTCCATCTGAACTTTATGTAAATAAATAGAACCATATTGTGTTTTGATTTGTAACTCTGAAGAAACATGATATAAAGAGGAATCCTGTTCAGAGTTTGAGAAGCCTTTATTAGCTCCCAGTCCTAGCTGTATTAGAGAAGGAAATGGCAACCCACTCCGGGATTCTTGCCTTGAAAACCCCACGGACATAGGGGCCTGGCAGGCTATAGTCCATGGGGTCACAAAGAGTCGAACACGACCGAAGCAACTTCACTTCACTTCACTTCTAGCTGTATATCTCCTGAGGGCAAGTGTTTTTCACTTCTGAGCCTAATTAAGAAATAAGAATGACTTTGTATTGTAATTTTTAAAGGAGACAATGTATATAGCATTAAGTGGATAATGTATTTCCTAAGCATGGTATAATAAGACTAAACTATGAGCTTTAATAAGTCTTAACATTGAACATATATTGATAATTAGTGGAAGGAGAGTTTTTTCATTTGTTGCTACTGTATGCTTGCTAAGTTAGCACATTATACAAATTGTCACCTAATCTCAATACACTGCAAAGTATGTTACTTTGTAAAAGAAGCTGAGGCTGGAACAGGTTAAGGAATTTGTTTAAGGTTACATTTAGTAGGTGATAAGCAAGGACTTAAACCTAGGTTTATGTGCAGAGCTTGTGTGTTTTCCACAGAACATACAAAACTAGCTAGCTATGGTAAATCCTCAAGTATTTGCTGTTGGCGCTATTTTATTTTTTAATGATTTTTCCTTTCCTCTCATGTGTGGAGCTTTTGTTTGGGGTGTTTTTTTAAATCAAATACTTCGATATGAAAGACTCTTTTCTAAATGTGGCTATCTGTATATCTCAAAGATAATACAAGTTTGGTTCCAAATAATTGCAAAAAAGAGAATACCTCACTAAAGCAGGTAACACAGGTTTTTGGTTTTCCAGTACATATGAAAATTACATTTACACTATTCTGTAGTCTGTTAAGTGTATAATAGCATAATTTCTTTTAAAAATGTGCATACCTTAATGTAAAAATGCTTTATCGCTAAAAAAAATAGTCATCATCTGAGCCTTCAGTAAGTCATGATCTTTTTGCAGGTAGAGGATCTTGTGTCCATGTTAATGGCTGCTGACTGATTAGGGTGGTCATGGCTGTGGCAGTTTCTTAAATAAGACAACAATGAAGTTTGGCCACATTAATTGACTCTTCCTCTCACAAACAAGTTTTCTGTAGCATGCAAGGCTTTGAATAGCATTGTACCCACTTCTTTCAAAATTGGAGTTAACCCCCTCAAACCCTGCCACTGCTTTATCAACTGAGTTTATATAGTATTCTAAATCCTTTGTCATTTCAACAGTCTTCACCACATCTTTACCAGGAATAGATTCCATCTCAAGATACCACTTTCTTTGCTCATTGATAAGGAGCAACTCCTTATCTATTTGCTTCACTGTGGGATTACAGCAGTTCACCTACATCCTCAGTATCCATTTGTAGAACTAATTCTAGTTCTCTTGTTGTTTCCATCACATCTGCAGTTACTTCCTCTACTAAAGTCCTGAACTCCTCCAAGTTCATCCATGAGAGTTGGAATAAACTTTTCCTAAATCCTGTTAATGTTGATATATTGGCCTCTTCCCATAAATTGCAAATGTCCTTAATGGCATCTAGAATGGTCAGTCCTTCCCAGAAGGTTTTCAGTTAACTTTGCTGATGCTGAGATCCATAGGAGGAATCACTATGGTAGCTATATCCTTACATAATGTATAGCAATGTGCAGTAGCAAGAACATAAGCTTTAAGGTTAAGGTGTCTTCAGATCCTAGTTTTGCATTTTATTAACTTCCATTTGGAGCAAGTTAACTTGTCAGAGCTTTTGTTTCCTTATTCTGTAAAATACGATTTATTAATTATTAAGATTGTTAAACCTAACTGAACTAGCCTTGCATAATATCTAGTATATAGGTATTAACTTCTACTATATACTCACCCCCACCCCACCCTATATGATACCTTAAAGTGGTCTTAGACTCAGAAAGAGCTAGGTTGATTGGGTGATGATCTTGTATTAGTCTGGAGAAGGCAATGGCACCCCACTCCAGTACTCTTGCCTGGAAAATCCCATGGGTGGAGGAGCTTGGTAGGCTGCAGTCCGTGGGGTCACTGGGAGTCAGGCATGACTGAGCGACTTGACTTTCACTTTTCACTTTCCTGCATTGGAGAGGGAAATGGCAACCCACTCCAGTGTTCTTGCCTGGAAAATCCCAGGGACGGCGGAGCCTGGTGGGCTGCCGTCTATGGGGTCGCACAGAGTCGGACACGACCGAAGCGACTTAGCAGCAGCAGCAGCTTGTATTAGTCATGTCATTTTTTTGTTTTTAAAGACTTAAAAGTTGAAGGGACTTCTTTAGACCAATTCCTTCAGCTTTTTGACGACATAATTTTTTTAAAAACCAGCTTCTTTAGGTAAATCTAAATTTCTCTGATGTACCTGTTTTACTGACACCTTGTTTTATACATTTTGTTAGATTGTATGATTTAGTTCTGGAACATCCGCTAGAGTTGACTACATATATTTTGCATCTTTATAGCTCTGTTCTCTTTATATTTGTCCTTTGAGGGAGTAAATAATGCATTTGCTAGTGAATTACTTTTGGTGAAACGTAACCCCATTTTGTATAGGTAGGTTCATTAAATACTTTTCTTTGTACATGTGCACAAGTCCCTCTTTTATTTTTGGCTTAATACACTGTTTTCCGGTTGGTCTGACTGTAAGTTATCCAAAGGATTCTAAAGAAATTAATAGAGCAAATTAGTTTCACAATCACAATACTCTAAAGTTCTGGCTTTTTGTTAGTGACATTCTTAATGAATAACATGCCAGGATGACGCTTCGGTACACAAGAATTATATTTTAAAAGTCTAATATAGATAAGGATAAGGAATAGTAAAAGAAAATACCTATTTCACTGAAGAATATTGGGAGGAAAGTTAATTTTCATATTAGTAAATAACAGATTTGACAGTATAATCCAAAAGAATAGTTTTGTTCTAATCTTTGAAATTACTTTAAACTTTTGTATCTGCAAATATTAACCGTGATAACTCTCAAAATAACTTGAGTTATATTAAGGTTTTTGAAGCAATAGATGAAGTTACGCTTCATTAACTAATTTTAAACTTTTTTAGGTAAATGAATTGGTGGATGCCAGAGATGTCGCCCTTGGTGCTTGGTTTGAAGCACGTATACATAGTGTTACTAGAGCTTCTGATGGACACTCACGTGGCAAAACTCCACTGAAGAATGGCAGTTCTTGTAAAAGGACTAATGGAAATGTAAATCATAATTCCAAAGAGAACACAAAAAAATTGGACAATGTACCCTCTACATCTAATTCAGATTCTGTTGCTGCTGATGAAGACGTTATTTATCATATCGAGTATGATGAGTAAGTGCTCATGATATTGAGGACTTCATTCATATTTTTGTTTGCAGAAGCAAAATCTCCCATTTCAAGATTGTTTTCAAATAAGTCTTTCTGAAGAGATCATCTAGGAGTCATGTTTGGTCTAGTACCGTTTGTTTTTCTTTCTGATCAGTGGTTATAATATAATAAGAGCTCCTTAACATTCAGCGTTTGGCTCATAAGTAGTTTGTGTTTGGTATCCTAATACCTGGCTTAATTTAATATGTAAGGTTTTCTGTCTGGTCCTCTGGTATGTTAGGGCTTTTGCTATGCATTTTAAGAATATTTTAGAAAATATATAATAACATGGGATGTTATTTAGAATGGAGTTGAAATATTTTCTGAAAGCTATTGCTGAGTTAATTCACATAAAATTTATACATATAAAGGATACAATTCACTGTCTTTAATATAGTCACAGGATTGAGCATTATCGCAAACTAATCTTAGAACACTTTTATTTTCCCTCCAAAAAACTGTATAAGCAGCAATTACTTCCCAATCTCCCTCTCCCAACCAAAGGTATTTAAATGTTCATGTGAAAGCAGTATGAAGAACTTGCTTTGAGGGCCTAGACTCTAACACTGAATTATCATCTTCCTTACCTATTTTTAAAATCCTACTATAAAATTTACTATGGTGAAAGATTTAGTATTTATTCAACACTACATAAACTTTTAAGTCTTCACTCAAGTGACATCTTCATATATGTAGAAAATATGCAACCAAATCTTTTATCAAGTGTGAGTTCAAGATTCTAAAACAGTTGTAATTTTTCTTACAAAAATGGTATAAAAGACTTTGGTGTTGACACATGTTTCCAGGATACCTGGAAAGGGCTTAAAAGTAGATCCCTTTTATCTTTTCTGATACTTCTTATGGCTCTGACTAAGTTGCCAACATGGCTTATTTCAAATGGGCCATCATACTGTTTTTTTTTTTTTTACCATAGTAGATGATAATAGAACCGACAGTTTAAATGAGTATTAAAATGTAGGATTGGCAAGGACTTGAAATATTGGTAAATCAAGGCTGGGATAGGAAGGGAATGGAGTTGGTAGGTTAACAGTAACCAGTCTCTGGGTTTATGAGTACCATGACAAAGAGGCAAGATACCGCATTAGTGGGGGACTTCAGCTATCTGTGTATCTGTTGTCAACAAGTAGAGTTCTTGATTTGTTTTGAGTGTTTATTTCTTAGAGAAAAGAACTCAGAAACCAGCTACTTGGGACCTGATTCTGGCCCATAAAGGAGTTGTTATTTGGCCAAAAATTAATAATTGTATAAATGGCACAGTGTGGAAATAGGGTGAGTTTTAAACACTAAGTGAACTAAGGCTTACTAAATTTTTACAGGTTTAGGGGCTCTTAGTTGGTTTTGGAATAAGACTTTCCAAGCGATAGGCCTGAGTTTGGTATAATGTTAAAGGATAAATCATAGTGTCTTTGCATTTATTTGACTATTTATTTATTTGGTTGCACCAGGTTGGCATGTGGGGGTCTAGTTCCCTGACCAGAGATGGAACCTGGGCCCACTGTCTTGGTAGCGTAAGCCACTGGACAGTCCCTGGCTATTTTTTAATGTAGGAGAAATTTATTTTGACTAGAGTGAATGTTAGTAAAAGGAAGTGTAAACCCAGAATGCATGAGAAGACTAAAATTATCTGTTCAAAATAATTTCACAGGATGGAATTATTTCAGTAATGACAAGGAAAACAGTATCTGAACTTTCTTTGAGAAATAAAGTGTTAGAAGCTTAGTGGTAAATATCACTTACATCTTCAAAAAGAACAAAGGACTATATGAAATAAAGTATGAAAATAGATGAGTTTCTGGATAAGAGTCCCAAATAACAAAAGGCTGGTGTAAGCACCTAGAAAGACCCATGACCTCATATGGATGTGATGACAAATCTTGTTAAAATTTCGTTCGTCATGGTTATCAGAAAAGTTAAAAACTATAGTCAAGTTTATGTTAATTTCAATAACTTATTAAACAAGTTCTTACTTTCTTGGATGGAGGATGCATTGACAAGAGATGGGCATATATGGCTTAGCAATAGTAATACAGATTGTTAATGAGTAGTAAGCTCCAACTTAGTCAGCAGAATGTAGCTGTCAAATAGTTACACTGTAGGGTGTTTGATTAGAAACAAGATACCTAGAATAAGACTGGTGTTCCTGTTATACTGAGCTGATTATTCTCTACTTGGATATCTTTAGAACTCAAAATGTAAAATGTAAAGCCATCATGAAGAATAGCTGAAAGAACTAAGTATTTAGCTTGAAAAGACTGGGATCAGGATACCTTTCATATTTTAAAAGCTCTGGGAGGAAGTTCTGTACAATGCACAAAGTAGGTTTCAGGATACCCTGGGCTTCCCAGGTGGTGCAGTGGTAAAGAATCTGCCTGCCAGTGCAAGAGACGTGAGAGACATGGGTTCAGTCCCTGGGTCGAGAAGATTCCCTGGAGGAGGAAATGGCAATCCACTCCAGTATTCTTGCCTGGAAAACTCATGGATAGAAGAGCCTGGTGGGCTGCAGTCCATGGGGTCACAGAGAGTTGGACACGACTGAGCATGCACACAGTGCACTTTAGGATAACAAACTTCCTACCAGCCAGATCTCTAAAGATAGAGAATGATCTGCCCTGAGAAGCAGACAAAGATAAGCATTGACCAGCTTCAATCTTAGATGGGGGATTACTAAATATGTACATTGCAAACGAATAATCCAGTCATTCTAACTTTAATTTTCACTTTCAAAACAGTATTTGTCAGACAATTTTTTTGTACTTAAACTTGATAAATTCTAAGTACATATAGGCTGCATTTATGCTTCTCATCTAGTACTATCATTTATCAGTGAATTAATTCATTTTTCTCATAGAATAAGTTGAAAGTAATCTGCTTGATTATTTCCAAACTCTGAGTGCAACAGTGCATTTTGAACAACTTGTCATTTAGCCTTAGCAGAGGGATATGGTACTTGGGACCAAGGAACCTGTCAGAGGAATTCTTTGGGAGTAAGTTTAAAATGGTGGTGTTGAGAAGTTAGTTTTATGGTGACCTACTGGTTCTAACATATTAACCAGATCAGAGTTTAAAACAATTTTTAATCTATGAGAAGTGACAGACATTACAGAATTATGATATAAGGTCCACGGTTTCACCAGTCTAGCCCCAAAAGCCAGATCTAGTAGTTAACATTGTTATAGAATCTAAATGAAATCATTTGTTTCCTAATCTTACTTCATTTTTCCTCAAAATTATAGCTACAAATATTCTTAGTTCATAAAAAGCAGGTTATAATAGATTTATTTGAACTGTTTTAAGGTTTAAGAAAGTTTTACTGTTTGTAAGAGTCCCTTTTCTATAGATTCTTCAATGAACATAGACTGAATTTAGAGCTTCTTACTACAAATAATGTAAAGCAAGATCATGGAGTTAACATCAGAGTGCCTGATTCAAAAAACTTATTTGTGTGTGTGTGTGTGTGTGTTTTTAATGATTGTTGTTCTGACTCATCTAGCATAACCCTTGTCTGAGCAAGGGTTTTGTATTTCTAGAGTTAAACCAACCCATTAAGTACTTTGGGAGAAAGAGTTGGCAGTATAAATATTAAATCTAGACTTTAGAGATTTAGATCCAAAGGATTCTTAAATCTTTTGTAAAGTTTTTAAAATTCTTAAAAGCAGCTATGTTAAGACAAATCACACAGCATTCAATTTGCCCATTTAAGTGTAAAATTCAATTTTTTTTTTTAGTATATTAACAGGATTGTACAACAGTCACCACAATCTAATATAGAACATTTTCATCTTCCAAAAACCTCATACCCATTAGCAGTCACTCTCCATTCGCCTACTCCTGCCCCCGCCTCCACCGGCCCTTTTCTCAACCCCTCTCAGCCACAGGCAATCAGGACTCTTCTGACTCTGGATGTGTGTATTTTGGACATTGCATATAAATGGACCCCTCTAATATGTGGTCTTTTGTGACTGGCTTTTTTTACTTAGTAAAAGTAAAAAGGTTCATCCATGTTGGAGCTTGTGTATCAGTACTTTATTCCTTTTTATTGCCAAATAATTTATTGCCAAACCACAGTTTACTTATCCATTTATCAGTTTATGGGCACTGGTGTTTTCTACTTTTTGCTGCTATGAACCTTCATGTACTATTTTTTGTGGGGGCATTTTAATTTTGGGGTATGTATGTGGCAGAGGGATTGCTGGGCTGTATGGCAGTTATGTTTTACCTTGGGAAGAAGTGCCAGATTTATTTCCAGATGGCTGCACCATTTTATATTCCCATGAGTTATGTATGGAAGTTCCATTTTCTCCATATCCTCACCAAAAGCTCAACCACTTCTCGATTAGAGCCATCCTGTAGTGTTGGAGTATAACTGTATTATACTATATGTATATATTTATATATATTTGCATGTTGTGTATATATATATGTCATTTTATAGTATTGTAGGTATAATTGACCTACAACACTGTATCAGCTACAGGTGTTGAATAGTGATTCAGTATTTTTATACAAAGTGTGTTTGTTGGAGAAGGACTGTGCCTGATCGAAACTTTTTTTCCCTAGTATATTTGGCAGAAAATAAAAGGAAAGTAATACAGGAAATTAAAAATGCATGAAGTCGTTATGGTCAAAGAAAGAGAACATGAAAAACTTCCTTTATTTCCTAGTAATATTGTGCTGTATATTTCCATAGCTTTCTAAAAGTTGTGTTTATTCCCATTAGTTACTCTCTGTAGTTATTGAAGGTTTAAAATTTTTAAGGGTCCTAAAGACTTAAATTCACAAAGCTATAACTGCAGTCTTGTGAGAGTAGAGATCCCAAAGCTATTGTGATGAAGAGCTGTGACCTTGACTGATGTGGAAGTAGATGAAAAGGGGCAGTCAGTTCCTTAGCATTTCTAGTAGTTTAATATGTCTATAGTGTAGCTTACAGGTACTTACATTAAGTCTTTTTTAAATTTAGGTTTACTTAATTACACTAACTCTTATGTACCAGACTCTGAGCTAACTTCTTACTTGAATGTTCATATAATCTTTAACATAACTATAATGTTACGTTAACTCCCATATGAAGAGACCAAGACTTATGTAACTTGCCAGAGGTCACATATGTTAAATGGTCTAACTCCAGAGCTTAAGCGTTAACCAATATGCATTATTGCCACTGTTCCTAAACATGGTATATGTAATTGGTAGTAGCCTACGTGACTTCAAAGTTCAAACATTCTGTATGACCTAAAAACTGGCTTTCGACTCTGCCAGGGTTTTAAAGCAGATAGCACTCACAACTTTGAGTTCAATCCTGGGTATATAAGCAACTGAGGGCACACTACTGAGTTTGATCTATACTCATCACTTGGCTGCTCTATCAACAGATAAAGGCTTAAGTCCTTACCCTGCTTTTGTATTAAGAAACATCTGTTCCTTGTGGATTTGGTTTAGATTCATTTTAATTAGGCTAGGGGTTCTCAACCCTACTTCCATGTTAGTTGTCTAAGAAGCTTTAAAAATATCAATCCCTAGGACCTACTCCCAGAACTTCCTGTATGATTGATCTTTGGGACTTCCAAGCATCGGTGTCTAAAAAGTTCCTCTGGGATTCTAATATGTAGCCATAGTGAGAACTATGGGCTTAGAACAGTGGTTCTCAAAGTGTAGACCTGGCTGGGAATGTCAGCATTATACTTGATAGAAATCCAATTCCTTATACTTACTCCAGATATAATAAGTTGACCTCTGTAGGTGGCCCTACAGTCTGGGTTTTAATATGTCCTCTGGGTGGTTCATATGTATACTCAAATTTAAGAACCACTCACTCATTGCCTTTTGTCCAGCCTTATCAGTTGCTATCACACACCTGCCTCTAAAGACCAATATGAGGGAAAGGGTTTGATATGACAATTTAAATATAGTAAATAAAGACTGGAGATGATATACTATACCTGAGGGACCTGAGTGTTCATCTTTTAGTACCTATATAGGTGGCATATGGCTTGTTGATTTTTCCATTTTTGTTTTTATGTAGATAAAATTGTTAAGTCTTTTTTCTATTAATAGAAGAATTGTATTTCATTCAAGCTGAATGATCTATATCATTTAAATGAGGGCCCATATTCCACTATGCAGTCTTTGTGCCAGCTTGGCTAACATAGGGAAGCAATGTCCATAACAAGTTTGTGGAGAATTTATCTTTTATGGTATATTGGTAATTTTTGTTTGTTTGTTTATTCTTTATATATATATGTATATATTTTTTTAACTGAAGGATAATTGCTTTACAGAATTTTGTTGTCTTCTGTCAAACCTCAACATGAATCAGCCGTAGGTACACATATATCCCGGAGAAGGCAATGGCAACCCACTCCAGTACTCTTGCCTGGAAAATCCCATGGACAGAGAGGCCTGGTAGGCTGCAGTCCATGGGGTCGCTAGGAGTCGGACACGACTGAGCGACTTCACTTTCACTTTTCACTTTCATGCACTGGAGAAGGAAATGGCAGCCCACTCCAGTGTTCTTGCCTGGAGAATCCCAGGGACAAGGGAGCCTGGTGGGCTGCCATCTACGGGGTCGCACAGAATCGGATACGACTGAAGTGACTTAGCAGCAGCAGCATACATATATCTCCTTCCTTTTGAACCTCCCTCCCATCTCCCTCTCCATCCCACCCCTCTAGGTTGATACAGAGGCCCTGTTTGAAGTTTCCTGAGCCATACAGCAAACTTCCCTTGGCTCTCTATTTTACATATGGTAATGTAAGTTTTCATGTTACTCTCTCCATACACCTCACCCTCTCCTCCCCTCTCCCCATGTTTGTAAGTCTATTCTCTGTCTGTTTCTCCACTGGTAATTTTTTTTAGCCAGTCAATGTTTTGAGTTTTGTGACAATTTTAGTATGTTAACATCATTCACATACTGTTTCTTTTGACTTGAAAATTTCTCTGAATTCCCCAAACTTGCACTTCCTCTTAAGAACTCAACCCAGATCATATAAAAGGAACATGGTAGTAGTATTTGCAGAATTAGCTCCAGAATGACTGTTTAAAAGTATACTTTATTTCTTCTCTCTGTTCCATCAGCCATTAAGTATTGGTAAATTCTGGAGTGGGGGATAACACTGTATATAGTAGTTGAATATTTGCTCTGAGATCTAGTCCTGGCTTTCCTTTTGAATTACACTCTAAAATGCATCTGTGGTTTTAAGACAAGCTTCCTGAATTTGGCTTCATGTTGAATTAGATCTCAGAATCTTCCCACATACATGCTTTCCTGCTTGTACATCCTTATAACATGTACCTTTATAGGTCATTTGAAAAGGTGAATTTGGGAATACTAGTCATGTTAGTGGCTTTTTAAAATTGCTTTGTTAAATTTAGTGGTTTAATTTAGAGATCTTGATTTATAAATTGGAGCTAATTTCTATAAAGAGAAATGTAAGTTAGAAACCTCTAGTAGTTTGAACAAGGAAGTATATATCTAAAGAGGGAAAATGTTTATGAAAGTTACTTTATTTCTATATCTTAATAACTGTCAATGGCTAGGCAAAGTTGAAATCTTGAAACATGAATAAGTGTTAAGAGTTTTCATAATGATGTGAAAATTACCATATAAGCTTTCATGTTCCATAGTGTTCACATTTAGAATAGAAATGTCAGTTTACCTTGGAAACAAACTTCTTATTTTGAATTTTTAGTAAATTATTCTGAAGTACCCTTTTAAAAGTATAGTTCAGTAATTCTCTTTTTAATACAATGATATGTGCCAGGCACTCCAGAAGTACTTTACCTGGATTATTTCATGTAATCCTTGTTAAACAGTCGATGGAGTAGATACTTTTCTAAGTGTAAAGAAGGAATAACTGAGATTTAGAGAAGTTAGCTAACATACCCAGTATTGAATAGTTGATAGGAGGTAGATCGAGATTTGGAAAAGCACATACTTAGAACCATACTACCAGACTACCTCTCACTTTGAGAGAAGCCTGCTTATAAAATATTTTAATATATAAATAAATATATATAATATTATAAAGCAGTTCCTGCTAAGTCACTTCAGTCGTGTCCAACTCTGTGCGATCCCATAGACGGCAGCCCAGCAGGCTCCCCCGTCCCTGGGATTCTCCAGGCAAGAACACTGGAGTGGGTTGCCATTTCCTTCTCCAGTGCATGAAAGTGAAAAGTGAAAGTGAAGTCACTCAGGCGTGTCCAACCCTCAGTGACCCCATGGACTGCAGCCTTCCAGGCTCCTCTGTCCATAGGATTTTCCAGGCAAGAGTACTGGAGTGGGGTGCCATTGCCTTTACATATTTTTAAATTTTCTGTCAGTCTCTCCAGTTATACTTTTACAGAACAGAAACCTTAAATCAATAAACAAATACCTGTGTGCTTTCTTTTTCTCTGTAAGGAAAAATGGATTATTAAACTGCTGTTTTTAACACAGTGTCAAGGCTCAACCCATGGGAATGAGATCAGATGGAACTGTTAGAGCATCACTTAGGACTTGGAGGGTAACTTATGCTGGGCTACAATTAAAAGCCCATCTGGTGAATGTCTTAGAATAATGTTGTCATTGCCACCAGCAGTCTTTTTAAGATTTTTTTTTTTTTGAGTTATTCTGAGCCTGTGGTGCATGCTTTTGAGTAGCCTTAATTATGGTTACCACAAATAGAAGTCAGTGAGCCAATTTTGAATAAAATCAAGTGATATTTTTAAGTAAAAGTTCTATAAAGTAACAAAACTGATTTTCTTGAATGTATTGATATGATCTGTTTCTAAGGACTGTCAAAAATGTTTGAATGATTTCTGTATTCTCACAGGAGGAAAGGAGTATGATTTTTAAAAATCAGGTCAGCGTGTCATGTTGATCTTGAGTAGGGAGCTATAAATGAGAAGTTAAGTTTCAGAACCCTGGTGCAGTGACAAGTCTGCTTCATTGTTTCTTGGTTGTTACTGACATGTTTGCCAAAAACTTAGAATATTTCCTCTATGACTTGCAGTGTTCTGAATGGATAGAAATCAAAAGGAGGGCAGACGTTAGATCTTTAACCTTATTGTTGTTCTTCTCTTGTGTTAAAAGATAACTTAGTGCTTAAAAAAGTAACTACAGATATCAGTTGATTTCACTTTTTCAAATTTATACATCATTCCTTTATAGTAGTATTTCTCAAAGATGGTCAGCAAAACTGTGGATTGACCCAGGTAAGGTGTCTATAGTGCAGTTTCCTGAGGGCTGTCAAAGCCCCACTCCATGCATTGGGTTGGCCTGGAGTAGAGCCCAGGAATCTGCTTTTCAAACAGGCAGCCAGGGCCTTATTAAGTATACAGATCATTGGTTCTGTTATAGGCTGCATAGTTTTCAGGCATTAGAATCAGAAATTTGGTTTGAATTCTAGGTCCTTGGTTAAGTTTTTTGCTTTGCTTTTTTTAAACTTTCAGCTATAATTTCCTCATTTGTAAATATCTACTTGACTGTGTTCTCTTTTTCCCTAACAACCTCGAAAAGTATCCAGTAATAATAGCCAATTTTCTGCTTTTAATTTATTAATAAGACCAAGTTATTTTGGTAAGTACTCTAAAATAATTTACCTTTGGCATAGGTATTTTTAAACCTAATTACATTGTTTTAACAATTAAAAGTTATACACCATTGTTAACATGTTGTACAAATTTTTATTTATATGTATGTATTTAAGTCCTACTGTAAGCAGTTTTAAGTAAGTTATTTTTGTGAGTAAGCTTTACATTTAAGGTGTGAAAGTTAGCAGTGCTACTTATTAGATTAAAAAATGCTCTCTTTTTGCATGTAGTATGACATTAAAGATTGGCTAAACTAGAACATGCCTCCAGATGAATGTTGTCCTTATTTAAGCATTTTAACCCCAGGAAGCCATGTTTTGAAAGAAGGTTGCAGTGATAGTACTTTGCTTAATACAGTTTGAATCTTGTAAAATGATTAGTTAGCTTACAAGTCACCTAAGGAAATGTACTTTTACTTTCTTATAACAAACCTATTGTAAAAATTGTGCTTAATCAATTTCCTTGTAGTTTAATTCCCCAGGTTTTACTCTATGATTTGCTAATTGAGAACACAGTTGGATTTTGTTAAAATGTCACATAGTTCAGGATCATCAAAAGCATATACTGAAGGATAGCTCTAAAAGATACCTGAAGAGTATGTAGAGCAATGAAAATGTTACTGGGAAGAAAAGACTTAGGGATATTTAAGGTTTATCTGAGAATATAGACTGTATAACACCAAAGTGTTTCTCTACTCTCAAAGATGCAAAGTAGCTAACTAGAATAGTCTGTCTTACATCTCTATTAGGGTAATAACTTGACTTCAGGTTCTGAGAACAGGAATGCACGAAGTGTAATTACAAAAAAAAGGACCCTAGTCTCATCTTTCCATATCTGTATGTAAGCTCATGGCACAGTCTAGATAAAGTCAGCTTTGATAAGTTCCTACCTCTCTGCTTCAGATTTTGAGGGATGTCTTGAGCCCTGTTTTAGAATTTTTTTTTAAGCTTCCAGCACTTTCCAAAATATTTGATGCAGTCTCCTGCAGTCTTCCTCAATGCCAGTGCTGGAAGAAGTCAGTGCTTGGACCAGTTTGTAGTGCTTATCTTCAGCTCTTTGACGCCATGGGAGGCAAGGAATGCTGTGTTAGAGATTGCTTTTTAAGAATGCCAAAAACATAATCTTTAAAGTACCTTTTTCTTATCTTTGTATAGAATTCTTCATTGCCACTTAACTATCCTAAAACACAGTGGTCATAGTTGATTTATTACATTTTTTTCAAGAGCTTTAGTTATATAAAAGATTTTTTTATTTAATGAGTTGCATGTTTCCAAACATTTGTCAGCCTGTTACATCCCAAACACACCAAAGGTTGAACATGGTACCTGGTTCTTAATGAAAACTTGGTATTTTACAGTGTAAGTTGTGGTAGAAGTATGCACACCTAGCTTTCAGAATACCTTAAGTTCTGAGAATATAAGGTAGAGAAGATAATTCTGTATTCCTGAAGGAGGAGAATGCTAGGATACCAGGATAAGGAGATAAGGTGTTACCTGAGGGTAGACTAGTATGGGTGGAGTGTAGAAGATACATGGTGAGTAATAAGAAACCAAACTAAAGGTGAATAAAGATTTCCAGCTAAATGTGGCAGATTAAGATGCATGTTTGTCTCCACTCCTTAAACCCTCCTAGAAGATAGTAAAAGAATAAAGGCATAAGCCCCTGAGGACAAAAAATAATGTGGTAGAAGTAAAACACAGAAGAGAAAACAACAAACTTTTGAAAGGTAAGAAGCTAATGGGTAAATGATGCCAAACTTAGCAGGCCATAGAGCTGAGTGTAAGCCAACAACAAGCAAGTACATTAGTGTTGAAAAACCTTAGGAAGATTCAGATCTTGGATTTACCAGGTACTTTGGAGGTAGGCATATCCATGAGGTGACAGAGTGTTGGACACAGCGATTAAGCACACACACACATATGGAAAAAACTGAGAACAAAAAGATTTATTTATATGAAAGAGCATTTTAATCACTTCTATCACATTCAAGGTTTAAGTCAAGAAAGAAGAAAACATGGTATTTGGGAAATAGGATTCAACACAGGAAGTAATGATAGGAGATCCCAGCGTGATATCAATGAAGATCAAGCTGTCCAGATAAGAATAGGACAGAGGTATCTAGAAAATGTTTTGCAACCCAGAAGATTAGTAGAATACCTGAAATTTCTGAACACAGTGGAGTTTTAACAGCTATGGCAGAATGGGGGTAATTAATGGTGAAAGTGAAAGTGTTAGTCACTCAGTTGTGTCTGACTCTTTGTGACCCCATGGACTGTAGCCTACCAGGCTTCTCTGTCCATGGAATTCTCCAGGCAAGAATACTGGAGTGGGTTGCCATTTCCTTCTCCAGGGGATCTTACCGACCTCGAGATCGAACCTGGGTCTTCTGCATTGCAGGCAGATTCTTTACCATATGTAAATAGAAAACTAAGCAAGTAGCAACCAAAAAGAAAACTTAAGTACACAATAGAAAACAAAGCTGTGGAAGAGTGGATGTATAATTAAAGCATATTTCATTAGTTAGCTGTGAAGAGTTATTAATATTTAGTCAAGATATAAAGAAAAAAATACTGATATGTACAGACAACTCAGTTTGTTTAATGTGCTTAAGAGCAAGCAAGTTCATCAGTCATTGCAAGAGTCTAGAGCCAGGTGATCAATTCAAGTCATGCCTCTGCTTCTTACTTCTTTCCAAATAACTTCTCTGCTTTGTCTGTAAAATGGGGATAGAATAATATCTATCTCTGTCCTAAGAGGTAAATAATGTTAACACTTAGAGCAGTGCCTTGTGTTAGTAAAGTATAAGGAAGAGGAGGATGGAGGCAGGCAAATGAGCTGTACATGAGGGGTGGGTAGAATAAGTTTGAAGTAAAAAGCAATGTAAGCATGTTGCTTAAATGTAAATGTGGAGGTGAACAAAAATAGCTAAAAGTTAAACAGTTTCATCTGGGGAATAGAAATCAGAAGTGTGGTGGGCTGGAACCAGAGGCTGCTTGTCCTCATTGTAAGCCTTGAGTGTTAACTTTGAGTTTCGTACACCTGTGGGAAAACTTAAAAAAAGTGGGAAGATCCTTTCGTTTGAACTTCAAGCACAAAGCATTTTATTTTTTATTGTAGAAATCTTTAAACTTATGCAGAGGTTGAGAGAAAGTATAATGAACTCATCACCTATCTTCACTCATTTTGACCTCCTGGCCAATCCTGTTCAATCCCTGCCAGCATCCCCAGGTACCACCACTGGATTATTTTGGAGCAAGTCCCAAATTTTAAGAGTTTTCAACCAGAAATAGCCTTAGCAGCTATGGTGGGCACACTGCTCAGATCTTCAAGACAACTTGTTGACCTACAGGGAATGATTGCGGTTAACTGATAACTTTTAATCACAGCACTTTTGAGATCTGTTACAGTGTTTGAGCCAAGGCCACACTCTTTCCTGGTTCATCTTGTTGTTGACATCTTAAGAGCATTCAACTGAGAAAATAGCTAAATGGATTCTTTTTAAAGTGTGCAGAAGAGAGCTAACATCAAGCCAGAGATTTACTACTTTTTGAAAGGTCGGTGTCTGGTTGACCTTTGGCTGGTGTTGGGGAGCTAACTTTCAGGAGGATTCTCATTCCTTGATAAAAATGGTTGACTGTGCATAAGCTCTTCAAAAGAAATATGGATTATGCTGAATACCTGCTTCTGAGAGTCTGGAATTTTGGTATGTGCTAGGCATTGAATGCTGATGTGATCAATTCCTAATAAAACTCTTGAGCATTCTTTACTGCACATCCCTGGTAGACAACATTATAACACATATGTTGTCAGAATTTGTTGCTGAAGGAATTAAGCACATTTTGTGTGACTACTGGGAATGGACTGCTTGATCTTGTACCTGATTTCCTCTGGACTTGACCTTATGTTTTTTTTTTCTTTGCTGAATTTCCTTTGTATCCTTTCATTATAGTAAATCATAGCCATGGGAAGAACTGTGTGCTCTTCAGTGAGAATGAGACCTGTGAGTTCCCCCAACAAATCACTGAACCTGACGTGGGGACCCCAGCACATTAAAAAAAAAAAACAAAACCACACCTGAAATTTACAATGATTCCTTAAAATCAAATAACCAGTCAATATTCAGACTTATTTGTTTTTAAAATGTATTCTTGGAATGTACAGATAAGGATAAAATTAAGATTCATCCATTGCATGTTGTTGCTAGGTTAAGTCTCAACCTACAGATCCCCCCTACTTTTTTTTTTTTCCTTATTATTTGTTTATGCAAGTGACAGTTTATTCAGTTTTCCCACAGTTGGGACTTCACTGATTACATTTCTGTTAATGTTAGTTTCCTGAAAGCTTATACAGTCATCCCTTGGTATCCATAGGGCATTGGTTCTAGGACCCTGGTCCATACCAAAATCCATGGATGCTCAAGTTTCTTAAAAAAAAAATGACTTTTGGGGGTATAACCTATACACATCCTCGTGTTTAAATCATGTGTAGATTGATTGTAATACCTAATACAATGTAGATATTCTGTAAATAGTTGTAAATACTGTATAGTAAAAGTGCTCAGTTGTGTCTGACTCTTTGTGACCCCATGGACCATATCCCACCAGGCTCCTCTGTCCATGGAATTCTCCAGGCCAGAATACTGGAGTGGGTAGCTGTTCCCTTCTCCAGGGGATCTTCCCAATCCAGGGATCGAACTCACATGTCCCGCATTGCAGGCAGATTCTTTACTGTCTGAGTCACCAGGGAAGCCCAAATACAATGTAAATGCTGTATTGGGACTTCCCTGATGGTCCAGTGGTTAAGACTCTGAGCTCCCAATGGAGGGAGTAGGTTTGATCCCTGGTTGGGGAACTAAGATCCCACATACTGTGTGTCCAATAAATAAAATAAAACATTTGAAAAAAAATGCTGTATAAATAGTTGTTGGAACCTGGCAAATTAAACTTCTGCTTTTTGGAACTTTCTGGAAATTTTTTCTGGTTATTTTCCAACAGTGATTGGTTGACTCTATGGATGCAGAACCATCCATATACATGTACCTAGAGGTTTGATTGGTTTTAAATTTCATCATTTGATAAGGCTAGTTTAGAGATGCTATTTATTTACCTATTGCATGACATTGAGAAACATATAATACCTGCTTTCCCTTTCTTTTTTTGTGGGAAGATTTGGGTGTTGTCACTCTGATAAATCCATTGTGAAATTTGCTGCCAGCTTTTAGTGGTTTTAGTAGCCATTAACCTTTACCTTCCCAGGTGGTGCAGTGGAAGAGAATCTGCCTGCCAATGCAGGAGATGCGGGTTTGATCACTGGGCCAGGAAAGACCCCCTGGGAGTAGGAAATGGCAACCTACTCCAGTATTCTTGCCAGGAAAATTCCATCGACAGAGGAACCTGGGGGGCTGTAGTTCATGGGGTCACAAAGAGTTGGACACGACTGAGTGACTGAGCACCCACACAACCTTTACCTAGAATTGCTATGTAATGAAATGTGGTAACAATGGTAATATTTCTCTTTCCTTCACTTGTTAGCTATATAGCTCTTTCATAAAGAACTTTCCTTAACAGTTGATTCATATACGAAAGGTAGAATAAACTGTCAATTGTTGAACTTTTTCAGTGTTCAGAGTGAGTAAATTCCCTAGCATCCTCCAAAGGATCCTCCAAGGTCAGTGAGATTTTTACTAAGTATCATGTGAACTAATGGATTTTAATACTTGCTTTAATTTAACTCAGCTCTTTGTGGTGCCCAAGTTGTCTCATCTCTAGCCTGTGGAAGCTCCTTCAAGTTGAACCTGACTTAATGAGGATTTCTTTACACTCAGGTGCAACAGGATGTCCCAAGCTCTCCTGTTTCCTGCCGAGGACTGGATTCAGCCATTTCTTTAAAGAGCTTTGGTTCTTTAGAGTGTATAGTCGGCTGTTGATTGATACTTTGATCGTGTTTCTAGGTCTTCACATTGGAAACAGCTAAGAAATGTTTGTATTGATACTTCCAATTAATTTTAGAGTTGAAGGGCTATCATTTAATCTTTTATTTTTTCTCTTACCCGAGAATCATAGTTCTGATAATGTCAGCATTACCTTGCTGTATTCTACTCATAAGATGGTTTCAGACTAACAGTGCTACTATTGCAAACAATATTAGTGAAAAGTTCGTGTATTTTTTACTTTCTCCTTAGTAGATAAGTATCACTCCACTGGGAATATAGAGTTAATTTAGTGTATTTTCAAGTCACTTAAGAGTTTGTATTTAAGCCACTTTTTTCATTTTGCTTTTGATTTTTAGTGATTTATCACATTTTGTAAATTTATGATCATGTGAAACATTACATGGTTCTAAAGGAAAAATGTCAATAAGTACATTAAGAAAAACAGTATCCATCTTGGTTCCTTCTAGCCTATTTCTTATCTCTTTTTGTGGTAAATAAATGAGTTTTGGTTTATCCTTTTATGTCAGAATATAAGTATTTGTGTGTGATTACATGTGTACTCACACATATATACACACTTCTATATGTACATAATATAAGTCAATCGTGTCTGACTCTTTTGCAACCCTGTGGACTGTAGCCCACCAGCCTCGTCTATCCATGAAATTTTCCAGGTAAGAATACTGAAATGGGTATCCATTTCCTCCTCCAGGGGATCTTCCCAACCCTGGGATCAAACTCATGTCTCCCACATTGGCAGGTGGATTCTTTACCACAGAGCCACCTGGGAAGGTATTCTTTAGGCACAAATACTGGAATGGGTTGTCATGCCCTCCTCCATGAGATTTTCCTAACCCAGGGATTCAACCTGAGTCTCCTGTATCTCCTGCATTGGCAGGCAGGTTCTTTACCACTAGCATGGCATGGGAAGCCCATGTACAAATATATTTATCTCAACACATACTTAATAGAAGATAAATATTGTTTGCATCTTGTGTTTTTTGAGTTAATATATCTCTCCATATATATGTATCACTCCAGAAAATGTCATATTCCTTTCCATTATATAATTGTATCATGTAGTAGGTAGTTTCCTATTGTGGACATTTGGTTATTTCTAGTCCTGCTGTTACAGATAGTGCAGCCTTGTGTATGTGTCTTTTCATGGGGTGTTTTGCTTCTTAATGTTTGGGACAGATTCCTAGAGTAGATAGAATTCCTGGATCGAAAGGTAAATACATAGGCAGTTTTGCTGGGTATTGCCAAATTCCCCTCTTCAAGGAGACCGTATCAGTTTGTATTCCCATCAACAGTGTTTGAGAATGCCTGTTTTTCTACAGCCTATGAACACATTGTTATCAGGCTTCACAAAATGTTTTAAGTAGATCTGTGTTTTAGAGTCTTTGGCCAAAGTATGGTGGCATCTAAGGAGTCTAAAACAGGGAGATGAGTTGGCCTTGACAGCCTCAGAGAAATGCAAGCCTTTACTGAGGACATAGAGTTACATTAAAGAAGCATTGACAGTATGCATAAGGAGGACTTAGTAATGATGGAGAAATTGGGGGTAACTTCAATTTCTGGGAGTATGAAAAATTAAAGAATACTGAGCATCAGCAGATTAGAGGATGGGGGAATTTCTTGAATTTGAGGTGCTCCTGAAATACATGTTAGAGATGCAGTTGGATATATGAACCTGAAGAGAAATTTGGGTTAGAGCATTTGAGTCATCCCTGTGTGATATGTGTAAATGAAGATGCTGAGGAAAAGAATAAAAGTGATAATGGAGCCTCAGCATGTTCTTGACTTTGGTAAAAATAGTTTTATGGGTCCTTTCTATGTCTTCTTACTTAGCAGCTGATTTAACACCTCTGGGTGGCATTAGAAAAAGTATACTTCATTTTCATGACTTTTACACACTATACATAAAGATTGTGTATTCATATGCTCTACAATGTAATTCTGTTCTGAAGTCATACAAACTTAGTTTCAGGGCAAACATAGCTTAAATTCCTTTGATATAGGGAATGGTTTATTTTGACTCATCTCCAGTAAACATGATTTTATATATGATTTTAAAACTTTTTAAAATATTTCCATTCTTGGTATCTAACTTTGGCAATCATAGGCAAATGGAGAGTTCTTGCCAGTGAAATACTCTTTTTTCCCTATATTAACCATACAGGAGTATATGATAATGTCAGGATGTAAAAATCATGTTATAGCTGAGAAGAGGATCTCATATAAAAGAATAGTTTTCTATCATTTATGGCCTTAAGAATATTGAGTCAGGAAACACATTCACTACTTCAGAATTAGAAAAGCCCTAAAATAGCTAGTTAAAAGTCTTCACCATTTTAGTTTTCAAAACAACCATATGGGCTAGTTAGTTAACCATTAGGTATTTACACGTGAGAGACAGTCATGTGTAAACTAAACACAGGTAGAACTAAAACAGCGAAGCTTGGTAACTTTCCCAAGGATACACAGTAGTAGGAAGCTAAAATGGAATTTAAACCCAGGCAGGGTGAAAATACAACATATTTTGAGTGAAGAGACAGGATGATAAAGGATTCAAAACTTTATGTTAATTCATTTATAATGTTTTATACTTAAAGGGTGGCAGGGTGACCAACTTAGACTATCAAGGATTAGGTCTTTAGTGGAGACTATGTGTATTTCTTCTTGGCACTTAAGCTGTGGAACTCATTGTGTTTATCTTTGGTCCAGTATCAAGTATATTCTCTTGCCTATGTCAGAGCTATGTGAAAACAAAGTGACTTTTTTTAGAGTTAGAGCTGCCCCTCTTCTCACTCACTGTCCAAGCAGAGGTTGCTCGGAGGCTTGTGGTAAAGGGGCATTGTAGCACTGAGGGTGAATGGACCAATCCTTTTTAAGGCCCCTTGTGAGTCTGAGATTTTTTTTTCTTTTTTCGTCTCTGCTTAACTAAAATTTGAAGAAGTTTGATTAAATTGAGTGATTAGCTAAAATCCCACCAGGATTAATATCCATTTATTATAAATAAGTTAGACATACGGTGAGAGTCCTAGGCCTGCATAGTACTTGTTTGATTTGGAAGAACCGAGACAAGCTGCTAGAGCTGCTTCCACCTTCAGGCTCACTTACATTTTGAGTACGCCACCCAATTGGTTAAGGGTTAATGGTCTTTTCCCTTAGTTACTACCTTGTTAATGCCATCACAAAATGCTGTGATATTTAACTATTCTTGTGTTTCTATATAGCACAGTAGCTTATCAAACTTGAGTATGCTTGAGAATTGCTGAGAGGATTTGTGAAAATAGACCACTGGGCCTCACTCCCAGAGTTTGAGTCAGATCAGAAGTGGAGTTAGGAGTTTGCATTTATAGCATGTTCCCAAACAGAACCACTGCTTAGAGAACCAATGCTATATTAGTTTGACCTACCCCAGGAGATTGAGTTTTCCAAGAGCAGGAACCAGAAATTACTTGTTTCCTTATCCCTCTACTAGCGAGCAATACATAAAGACAACAGATCTTATTAATGTTATAGAAAGCACTATGGACTGTTATATTGCTATTTTTGCCTATGGATACCAGATGTTAGGCCCAAAATAGAGGAACCTTCTTTTAAGTTCAAATCAGGTTTAGGTTTGTTAAACCTTTAGAAATTCAAATAAGATCAAGATTCTACTGGAATTCTTTTGCATGGGCTTCCCAGGTGGCGCTAGTGGTAAAGAACCTGCCTGCCAGTGCAGGAGACTTTAGAGACGTGGGTTCGATCCCTGGGTCAGGCAGATCCCTGGAGGAGGGCATGTCTCTCCAGGATTCTTGCGTAGAGAATCCCATGGACAGAGGAACCTGATGGGCTACAGTCTAGAGGGTCGCACAGAGTAAGACATGACTGAAGCAACCTAGCATTCACGCATATTCTTATTATGCATAAAGCAAATGGCAGAGCTGGATAAACTAATTCCAAGTTCAGGAAGAGATCAGCATCTAGTCTTACTAAAGTAATTTTTAAATGTGGGTTAAGAAAATGTAGAAAAGAAGAACTTGGTTTTTTTACCTACCCCTACTCATCATTCCCCATCACCTCCCTCCCCAAGCTAATTAAGAATGACTTATTAAGATTTTAACAAGACTTGTTTATTCTGGCATTTAAAATCAGAAATAAATATAATTTACTTAAGTGCCATTAAGAGTAAAATTATTAGGCTTTTATACATATTGCATATAATTTTAGTCTTCCATGCTGATAATCATAATCATAAGCAGTGTTCTGTGATTCTTTTTCCTCAGATATCCGGAAAGTGGTACTGTAGAAATAAATGTCAAGGATCTTCGACCACGAGCTAGAACCACTTTGAGATGGAATGAACTAAATGTTGGTGATGTGGTAATGGTTAATTACAATGTAGAAAGTCCTAGTAATAGAGGATTTTGGTTTGATGCAGAAATCACTACATTGAAGACAATCTCAAGGACCAAAAAAGAACTTCGTGTAACTGTTTTCTTGGGGTAAGATTCTCTTCACTGATGCCATTTAATTGCTGAATTAAGAAATGTAATTTTTAAGTGTTAAGCACATGTTCTTTAATTTAAAAAAAGATGGAATCCATGAAAGATGGAAATTTCCATACCTCGAGGAAAACTTTTTAATAAATTTCTTGAATTTTTTATTAAGAATGACCCTTAAATCTCCATTGCTACTTTAAGGCTGGAAGTATTATTTGAAAGCACCTTGGAAATAATTGAACATGTTATTAGAGAAATTTTTGTCTACTGTCCAGGATTCTACTAGGCTAAACCAATAATATACAGATGTGTTTCAATACCTATGTTTGCTCTGAAGATGTGTTGATAGAATAGAAATGACTGTCTACCTAGCCAGCTGTCTGCTGGACTTGAAAGACTAGCAAAAATTTTCCTTTATAGTAATTTTATTTAACTTAGGAACTTAAAACCACCTTTGAAAAGAATTCAAAACGTAAAATGTCACCCAAGATTTCATATCACTCAGATACTTCCATCGTTAATTCTTTAAGAAATACTCTTGTATGTTTCCTTCAAATGATACAAGTACTATGCATTGTTTCAAAGCTACCTTTTTACACTTGGAAAAATGTTGTCAACACTGTTTTGTGTTCAGTTCTGAATAAAATGAGAAATAGTCACTAATTTACTTTTTAAAAAAAGTCTGCCAAAGTATTTCCAATTCTTTATCATGATGCTTAAGTAAAAACCTTGTGTATGCACTTTTGTGCATTTTTCTTTAGAATGAATTTTTAAGAGTACATTTGTTGTGTTGAGCATTGCGGATACTAGAACGACCCTGACAGTTTTCTTTTACTTAAGAGAAGCAGCCAAACTAACATACTTGTTAAGTTCTGGTTAACTGATTATGCATTGTACATATATATAAGGGATACATATATATCTAGTTTAATATTGAGATGACAAATCTAAGATTAAGCATCTGCTTATGATGAGTAATATAATACAGAAGTTGGTAAACTGTGGCCTGTTGGCTACCTGTTTTATGAAAAGAAATTTTTATTGGAACACAGCAGTGCCCATTTATGTTTTAGCTAAAACTGGCTTTTTTATCTGTGTATTCAACAGCATTGTTGAGTGGCTGCAAAAATGAACCTTACCGAATTTTAAACTACTTACTCTCTGACCCTTCATGGAAAAAGTCTGCTGACTCCTAAGATAAAGAAAAAGATTTGTGAGCTTTTATTTTAGAAAACCATTTCAGAACTTAGTGCAAACACAAGTGTGATTCTGTTGTCAGGCTAAGGATGTAATAATGCAATTAACAGATTTCTAAGTAGCTTGAAATTCTGACATGGATACAAATCATGAAGGAAAGGAGAAAGCATCTACATAAATTAGTTATATAGAGATTCTTATAATGTACATAGGTGTAGGAAGTGAAAAAAAAAAAGCATGTATACACAGCAGTACTTGTAACATTGAGCTAAAAAAGCTTGCTATTTAAAACGTTTTCCTGAGTAATTTTGAGGTACAGTTAAAGAGTGGAGCACTCTGGCTTTAGGGACTAGAGAAAAGATTGAGTGGAAATTACAGATAGGCAAATATTGACTCATGAGAAAATGGTGGTATTTGAGGGCTGTCCCAAAATAAAACACACTGTCCTATAAAGGCTTACGTTTGCTGTCATTTAGGTTTTTACTAGACTTGTTAAGGATACAGGAGCCAAGAAAGGAGTCACTTTGGCTTGTGGATGGGAATTTTTTTTCATTGTTAGAAATCTTTTCCCTTCACTGGAAGGAGTTTGGTGCTGTTACAGACTGTGCTTCCATGACATTATACTTCTGTCCTGCTGCTTATGTGTGTTAGTTTCTGTTGGGTGAGTGTTGTCTAGAAGAAGATTGTAGAACTTGTGCATCTCTAACTTTAGTAGATAGAACCAAATATTTAAGTGGTTATACCAGATTCCACTTCGACCATAGTAAGTTCAAATTGCTCTGCATTCTTAACCACACTTAATTTTGTCAGACTTGAGTTTTTGGTACTCAGGTGAGTTTCTAATAATACACTATTGTGGTGGTAATTTACGCTTCCCTGACTATTAATGAGATTGAGAACCGTATGTTTATTGGCCATTTGGATATCTCTTGTAAGAATCCTGTTTCAAGCGTTAAGGATCCTGTTTCAAGCATTGGTATATGTTGTAGTTAATTAGGTAGTCTCTCATTGAATTTTTAGGAGTTCTAGTTATGGTAACTTGACCATTTCAGTTATATGTGGAGAAAATACCTGCTTCAATTCTGTGGCTTATCTTTTTTCCCTATGTTTGAATAGTAGTCTTAATTTTAGGTGGTCAAATTTATCAAAAATTTCCCCTTATGCTTATACTTTCTGTGTCTTGATTTAAGAAACCTTCTGAGGGTTGGTCAGGGTGGGAGATGGGTGAGAGTGGTTAAAAGGTACAAACTTCCAGTTATATGATATATAAGTTCTAGGGATATAATGTACAGCATGGTGACTATAGTTAATAATGTACTGTATATTTTAAAGCTGCTTAGAGAGTAGATCTTAAAAATTTTCATCACAAGGAAAAAATTTGTAACTGTGGGGTGTTGGATGTTAACTAATCTTTTTGTGGTAAACTTTTCTGTATATCAAGTCATTATGCTGTACACCTTCAGTTCAGTTTAGTCGCTCAGTCGTGGCCGACTCTTTATGATCCCGTGGACTGCAGCTCACCAGGCCTCCCTGTCCATCACAAACTCCCATAGTTTACTCAGACTCATGTCCATTGAGTCTGTGATGAGACATCCAACCATCTCATTCTCTGTCATCCTCTTCTCCCACCTTCAATCTTTCTCAGCATCAGGGTCTTTTCAAATGAATCAGTTCTTTGCATCAGGTGGCCAAAGTGTTGGAGTTTCAGCTTCAGCATCAGTCCTTCCTATGAATATTCAGGACTGATTTCCTTTAGGATGGACTGGTTGGATCTCCTTGCTGTCCAAGGGACTCTCGAGTCTTCTCCAGCACCACAGTTCAAAAACATCAATTCTTCGGTGCTTAGCTTTCTTAATAGTCCAACTCTCACATCTGTACATGACTACTGGAAAAGCTTCATGTCTAGCTTTGACTAGACAGACCTTTGTTGGCAAAGTAATGTGTCTGCTTTTTAATAATCTATCTAGGTTGGTCATAACTTTTCCAAGGAGCAAGCATCTTTTAATTTCATGGCTGCAGTCACCATCTGCAGTGATTTTGGAGCCCCCCAAAATAAAGTCTGTCACTATTTCCACTGTTTCCCCATCTCTTTGCCATGAAGTGATGGGACCAGATGCCATGATCTTCGTTTTCTGAATGTTGAGCTTTAAGCCAACTCTTCACTCTCCTCTTTCACTTTCATCAAGAGGCTTTTTAGTTCCTCTTCACTTTCTGCCATAAGGGTGGTGTCATCTGCATATCTGAGGTTATTGAGATTTCTCCCAGCAATCTTGATTCCAGCTTGTGTTTCATCCAGCCCAGCATTTCTCATGATGTACTCTGCATAGACGTTAAATAAGCAGAGTGGACAATATACAGCCTTGACATACTCCTTTCCCTATTTGGAACCAGTCTGTTGATCCATGTCCAGTTCTAACTGTTGCTTCTTGACCTGCATACAGATTTCTCAGGAGGCAGGTCAGGTGGTCTGGTACACCTTAGACTTAAACAATTGTATGTCAGTTATATCTCAGTAAAACATGGAGTGGAGCAGAGGGGAGAAACTTCTCCCTACTCATAGAACATAAAGATATTCTCCATTATTACCTTATAAAAGCTTAATACCAGCTTTCTTTAGCTCTTTAATCCACTTGAAGTAGGTTTTTTGGTACAATGTGAGGTAAACATTAGACTTGCCTTAATACATGTGAATAATCATTTTTCCTGGCATCATCATTTAAAAGGCCATTCATCCATCTGATCTCTATTTTGTATCATTGGTTTGTTTTGTATATCTTTACATAAGTTTCATACTTTCATAATATGACAGAGCATTCTAGTCATATTGGTAACATCTACATAAAAACCATTAGGAATTTGATAAGTACAGGATTAAATCTAATCTATGAGTGTGATTTCTTTGCATTTATTTAGGTCTTTAATATGATTTTGTCATGCTTTTAATTAGGTTAGGCATGTGCGCTCAGTAGTGTCTGACTCTGTGATCCCATGGACTGTAGCCACCCCCAGGCTCCTCTGTCCATGAGATTCTCTGGGCAAGAATAATGGAATAGGTTGCCATTTCCTTCTCAAGGGGATTTTCCCAACCCAGGGATTGAACCCAGGTCCCTGTGTCTTCTGCATTGGTAGGTGGATTCTTTACCCCTGGTGCCACCTGGGAAGCCCTTTTTATTAGATTGGACCGTATGAAATGTTTTTATAGATTCAAAATATTTGAATGTTGACAATTATATGACTCAGCCTGGTAGAATTCTCTCCAAAGGTCTGATCTTATGTGTCTTTTATTCTTATTTAGCCTCAGGTACCACTTGTTGTTATAAGTAAATAAATTTCATTTTTCTTTCTTACTGGTATGTAAATAACCTTTGATTTTGGATCCATTATCTTTACTAGAGTTATTAATTTTAATTTACATGTAGGTAGTTTTGGGGTTTTTATGCTTGTAATCATAATCTGTGAATTATGTTTGTGTTAGTCACTCAGTCATGTCCGACTCTTTGCGATCCCACGGACTATAGCCTGCCAGGCTCCTCTGTCCATGGAATTTCCCAGGCAAGAATACTGGAATGGTTTGCCATTCCCTTTTCCATGAATTACATTTATGTGTTCTTTTTCCTTTGATCTTTAACTTTGTCTTCATTCACCAGTTGCCACTTGGTTGTTAGAAGGAGGTGGTGAGAGTAGGTATCTTTTTTTTTTCCCCCACCCTGATTGCCAAGAAAAAACTTTGTTGAACATTTTACTAATACTTACAATGTTTGACAGGTATTTTGTAGGTATGCTTTCCTGGATTTGGCTTGACAGTATTTTGTGTAGGATTTTTCCATTTGGGTTAGTGAGTGAAATCTGTATATTATCTTTCCTATCTAGCTATCCTTTACAAATTATGTTGATTTTATAAAAATAGTGTGCTGTAATATTTTTCTGTTTTATGGTAGAATTTTGTGTCCTTTTCTTGAATGTTTATTAGAACTTCTCAGTTAAGGTCTTTGGGGCTGATTTTTCTTTGAACAAAGTTGTTGTTTTTTTTCCCCCCCTGTAATGATTATATAGAACTATAAGGTGCAAAGGAAGAAGCAAATAGAGGACATGATTTTTAATCTGCCTTGGAGATTTGATAAGGGAACTTGGAGTTAAAGTTCATTATTGTTTCTAATTTTTAATGTGAGTACCAAAAGGTGAATATGCTTAAACTATCTAGTTAACACATTGTATTTTTCACCTGTCATTTCTATTTCTATTTGAGCTTTGAGGAAAATAGAAGTCTAGGGTTTAAATCCATTTTTCCAACTTTTGTTCACTTACTCTTGTTTACTTAATACTATATAAAATTATACTAGATTAGAGTTTCCTAAGTAGAATTTGAATCCTACTTAGCAAAAAAAAAAAAAAATTTAACCTCAAACTATGAATATACTTAACATATTTTGCATCTTTTTTATAGGGTTTCATTTACTAAATTTTATCTATACTTGTTTATCATAACATTGCTAGTGGTGATTTTATTATTGAATGTACCATTTTTACAGAATATAAACTTGATGTCCATATCAAGTTATAAATCAAAGTTTACTGTATTCCAACCGTATTGGCCTCCTTATGTTGCTTAATCATACAAACATGCTCCTGTTTCAGAGCCTTTGCCCTTGACCATTTCCTCTTACTGGTCTACTCCACACCGGTATTCATTTGACTGGCTTTGTCTTTTGTTTTATTCTTTATTCAAACATCACTTTGAAAGACAACTTTCTTGATCATGCTGTGTAAAATCATACACACCCGGCATGGGTTACTTAAATTCTCCTTTAGTCTAACTGAATTTCTTTATGATACTGATTATCACCTGACATTTATTGTTCTCTCTTGCCCTACTTGTATTAGGTTCTTATTATTGCTGTAACAAATTATCACAGACTTTAGTGGCTTAAATTGGAGAAGGCAATGGCACCCCACTCCAGTACTCTTGCCTGGAAAATCCCAAGGACTGAGGAGCCTGGTAGGCTGCAGTCCATGGGGTTGCGAAGTCGGACACAACTGAGCGACTTCACTTTCGTGCATTGGAGAAGGAAATGGCAACCCACTCCAATGTTCTTGCCTGGAGAATCCTAGGGATGGCAGAGCCTGGTAGGCTGCCGTCTATGGTGTCACACAGAGTCAGACATGACTGAAGCGACTTAGCAGCAGCAGCAATGGCTTAAATAATACAACTTATTATTTTGCAGTTCTGTAAGGCAGAAGACTTACAAATTTTACTGGGCTAAAAGTATCAGCAGGGGGTTGTTTTCCTTTTTGGACACTCTGAAAAAAAATATAGTTCCTTACCTTTTTAAGATTTTAGGGGTTTCCCAGTTCCTTGGCCTATGGCCTACTTCCTCCATTTTTGAAGCTAACAAAGTTGTATCTTTGACTATTCGTTTTTAGTCACATCTTCCTTCAGGCTCTTTCTTCCCTCTTCTACTTTCAAGATCCCCCATGATTACCTTTGGTCTATCTATATAATCCTATTTAAAGGTTATTAACTTCATAATGTCTGCAGAGTCCCTTTTGCCATGTAAGGTAATATATTCATAGGTTCCTGGGCTGATAACAGATATCTTTGGGGCATATTATTTTGCTAGTCATACCACTAGAATGTTAATGCTTTGATTTTTGTTTTTGTTGCTGTGTGTCAGACCCTGTTCTAAGAACTAGTTAAAATAGATATTCAGGAGATACAGTATTTCATAGAATCTGAAATTAACTTTTCTGTATTTTAACATCTATGAAATTAGGGTGTATCTTAAAATTGCTATTGGACTGACTAAAGTTGGGTTCTTTCAGATACTTGATTTTACTTCTACTAGTTACCTTGGAGTGCCATCTAACTTGAAGTTAAATTTTCTGTATCTAGAAATAGGACTAAAGAAGAAAGTATAATATGTAATGGCTTTATGGATAGTATGTAACAGCTTTATGGTCTGACACTATAGCTATAACTGTAATACATGGAAGAAATATACACAGAAATTTTAAAGTATTTTCTATAATCCTAATGATAACTGGTGAAAATGTCTTATGTGTAACGTGGAATAAAGCAAGGAAGTACTTATAGCATTCTCATTTAGGCATCCCTGGTGTCTTTGAGAACTAGGATTTTCTGATTGTGAAAGAAAAGAGAAACAGATAAATAATTGCTTTGTCAAAAGCAAACTTACCCTTCAGTCCTGAATTTGAACAGAAACTGTTTGCATGAGCTCATGAGGTATCTTGTATATGTATTAATGTGTATGTCTCAATTTTGTAGGTTTGTCCACTAAAAAGACCTGAAAATAGCAATCAGTCCAGTTGCAGTAAGCTTTTTAGCACCTAAATTGTGGTCTTGAAATAACCATTTCCACCTAAAAGAAGGCTTCCCGGATAGCTCAGCTGGTAAAAAATCCACCTGCAATGCAGGAGACCCTGGTTCGATTCCTGGCTTGGGAAGTTCCCCTCTGAAGGGTTAGGCTCACCCATTGCAGTATTCTTGGGCTTCCCTGGTGGCTCAGACAGTAAAGAATCTGCCTGGAATGTGGGAGACCTGGGTTCAATCCCTGGGTTGGGAAGATCCCATGGAGGAGGGCATGGCAACCCACTCCAGTATTCTTAACTGGAGAAGCCCCATGGACAAAGGAGCCTGGCAGGCTACAGTCCATGAGGTCGCAAAGAGCCAGACATGACTGAGCGACTTAAGTGCACACACACACACACCCCCCTAAAAAACCAGGCTTCATTGGAGATAAGACGACAGGCTACAGGCAGAAATGTACCAGAAGAACTAGGGACATCTTGTCTCGCAGATAACAAGGAAGCCCACAAAGACTGCTAAACTCTTGTCAGAAAGATACGAGAGTCAACTGGCTGAAGATGAGACAATTTGACCATCATTAAGGCAAATAATAACTAAAGTGGATTGAAACACCTCAAATATGTAAACTCATAGTAATATGGAAACTGGTCACCTACATAGAATGTTTGAGAGCTATTTTTTTTTTTTTAACTGCTAAAGAAAGTATTCCATTTTTTTGTTATATGAGCTATACCACTGAGTTACCAAATAATTGATGTGGTCATGTTTTTCTTTATGGAATTATTTCAGCAAATAAGTGAAAAGGGAGTGAAAGAACTAGAATATCAACATTATCCAATCCCCAGTGAATTAATCTGGTCGTTGAGCGTCTGTGGCTGCTATCATCATAGGAAAAGACAACTAAATAATTAGGTGCTTACTGATGAAAATAGACCTGTAGATGATTTTACTCAAAAAATGAACCTATTTGAGTAAACATTGAGAGGAAGGGTCAGCGGTTTTATTCTGTAAAGAGCCAGATAGTGAATAGTTTAACCTTTGGCCGCCAGATGGTCTCTGTCACAACTCAGCTCTGCTGCTGTAGCATGAAACCAGCCATAGAGAATACATAAACGAATAGGCATAGCTGTATTCCAGTAAAACTGGAACACATTTTTTAAAACATGCCTCAAAGCCACAGTTTTTGACCTTTTCACCAGACCAACTACTGATTTACTGGAAACACAAATGACAGAAAAAACTGAAATGAACTTAGGGAATTCAGATATCAAAATCAAAACCATGGGAAACTGTAGGACAAATGGTGGGGGTTCATCAACAAGTTATAAGGGAAAAGATTGGGAATTTAGTTTTTGAAACACAGAACTATATCATATACTTAGGGAGGAAGACAGGTGAGAAGAGTGAAGAAAATTAAGGTAAAGGTGACTCGTGGGATGGAGTGAAGAGGTTTTGACTTGGAGGGAGGATGTGAAGTGCTGAGGGAGTTGATAGTCCTGTCTCTTGTCATGGTTGATTACAAGGATATGTGCCTTTTACTTGGCTAAACTATACATCTGTCTATAAATTTTCTGCATTTGTTTGCATTCTACATTAGAAGTTTTAAAAGAAAGGTGAAATATTTGAAAAAGTCACCAAGCAAATAGTAACCAAAAAAACCAAAGGTACACTTCTGATACAAAATGCGTTAGTAGAGATAGAAATACCTTTCATAAGAACATTTAAGTATTCTTAGTCTGTATGTACCTAATAATATATCTTCAAAAATATAAAGCAAAATTTGGTAGATTAAAAGAATTATATAAATCTATAGTTATGGCAAGAAACTTTGAAGTATATGCAAATAGCTATAAATATGTCTGTGAAAAATATGGCTTAGTATTTGAAAGACTTTTCTTTGTAATGAGGTTATCTGTTTACTCAGAAACATGCATATTTATTGGAAATATGTTTAAATCTTTTGTTTTAATTGGGAGTATAATTTTACCTTATCTTTAAATTTACAAGATAGGTGTCTTCTCACCAAATGATCTAAGTCTTGATTTTTTTTTCCCCTAATATTAAAGTTAAATTTTAACTTCAAATATTAATCACTGGACTTTTCCTACTGTTGGAAACAGTAATTCAGTGATTAGAATAGCTATTACCCCATTTTTAGTAGTGTTCAGTGAGTTTTGAAACTGACTTTTAATTACTGTTTGCATATGGTTTAGATTTTGCTGACCTTTGTTCCTTTTTTAAACAGGGGTTCTGAAGGAAAATTAAATGACTGTCAGATAAGATTCATAAATGAAATCTTCAAGATCGAGAAACCTGGAGCCCATCCTCTTTCATTGGCAGATGGAAAGTTTTTAAGTATGGATCTTTCTTATGGGCCGAGACTGCATGTATTGTTCAGGATTGCCGTTTTGACTAGCCAGGGAATGACTTTTGAGGAAGTACAAAACTAAAAACCATACAAATTGATTTTCAAGACAACCATTTTGATATAAGATCAATTTGGTTTAATGGATTTTTATCAAATGATAAAATTTGTTTCCAAAGAGTATTTTCTCATCTTGGCATTTTATTGCCATTTTCTTGCTGTTTCCTTTATTATAGTCTGTCCAGATAAAAAACTCACTTTGGTAATGTGGCCATTTAAGATTAATAGTTAATTATGAGGCTTATTTTTATACTAGTAGAGCCTAAGAAGAATAATGCTTGTTGAGCCCTGAATTTCTGGGAGGTAATGAATGATTTATGTAATTGTTAGAATGTAGCCTCATCTCCTCATTGTATGTAACGTAATTTCATGCAGCTAGTTGGTAACAAAGGTAGGACTAAATTCTAAGTCTTTTCCTTCATAGTTCAATTTCTATCTTTCCAAATAGGTTACAGTGTCTCATACTCTGTTAATTCTAATTTGTGTGTGTGTGTGTGGAGAACAATTCATTGAGCTTTTGCCATGTGTTGATGTCAATGTCTCATATATTCTGGCAAAAGAAATATTCAAGATTAAAGAATCCTGCCTATCCTCTTCTTAAGCACAGTTGTGCAGAATTAGAGCAAGACAAATCCTTTAACAGATTAGTAACTAGACTTCCATGTTACTGGTTTAAGCCATACTCGTTTTTTGAGACTGCAATGCTAAACACATCTAGACTTGAATTAAGAACTTTAAGGCATACTGTGTATGATTGTATGGTTATATTCAAGGAATGAGGGTAACTTGTTAAGTAAATTTGTTTAATATGATTTGCTCTCAGTAAAACACAAAAGAAAAATTGACTAGGTTTTTCTTGTGTTTTCTCTGTCAGTATATCTGCATGTATATGTTCTTTGCCTAATGCTAATCATGTTATAGCTACGACTTTGAACTTCTGTGTAAGGAAACCATTTCAGAGCCACAGCCAGACTGCCATTGATCACTCTAAACCAGAAATCTAAACATACCTTTGGCAACATGTCATTCTAGACATCTTTCTGTATCTGTATAATTCATCTTTGTGTGTTTATACAGTTCTGTATAAAAAATTTATTCTGCAGTTTCATTTTTTAATATATTTGGCTATCTATATTATAGTTCTTATAAATTTACCTCATTTTTCATAAAATTTATCCAACTGTTACTCTTTTGATACTTAAATTTAACTTGATGTTAGTGAGCATTACTATAAGACTTTTGTGTATATATATGTTTATTTTATAATTTCAAATGAACATTTTGGCAAAAAGTATTTTGGATTTAGATGGGAGAGACTGGCAGAGGAGGGGTGGGCAATAAGTGGAACCTGTTAGTTGCCAGAATTCTGAACCAACTGATAAGTAAGATTAAAAAAAAATCAACTGTTAGTACTGTATTTACTAATAAAGAGTATGTTGGGGGCATAGCAAAACCAAAATGGATTTGCTGACTTCTAACAGGTATACCCCTCCTAATTTAGTTCACCTGGGGAAAGATTTGGATCTGCAGAACAGATGATACCTAACACTTCCATTTCGGAACAACTTTGTTCAGTTATTTCACTGGAAATTTTAATATATCTAATGATGCCTCATGAGTTAACTGCATTACCCCTATGCATCTTGATGCACATTTGGGAAATAGTAAAGTCTTGCACTGAATTATTCCATATGGTTCTTTTTGTTTAAAAAAAAAAAAAGCTGTGTGCTATTCTCATGGGTTTTTCTTTATAAGATTCATAGACATAAAAATGATTTTAAGACTGGGCTTGCTATAATTTTGTTCTTAATAGGGAAAAATGACCCTGAATGTGACTCCTGTGGTGGAGACCCAAATAAGAAATGCCGTTCTTGCTCCTGTCATGTATGTGGTGGAAAACAGGAACCCAACATGCAAGTTCTATGCGATGAATGTAACATGGCCTATCATATTTACTGCCTGAATCCTCCTTTGGATAAGGTCCCTGAAGAGGAATACTGGTATGATTATCAGGGGATTTTTGTTGTTACTATGTAAGAATTGAATGTGCAATATGTATTTGAAACCCCAAAAGTAGATTTCTAAAGATACAAAGTGTAAGAGGTGGATTTATTGAGAGACATACATGTCTTCTCTTGGCAGAGATGTGGTCCATCTCAGAAGACGAGTGGCCTGCATAATGTATACTGAAGTGCTTAAAATTGTGTAACTAATGGTTATTTGGCATTGGTACCTTTATTCAGTTACTACAACAGCTTCTAAACTGATCTCTCACTCCTTTTTTTAATCCCTCCAGTCCTTTCTCCAATATGAGTCTGTGTCCTTTCAAAAATGCAGATTTGGTAATTACTCCTTTGCCTCAGATGCTTTACATTACTGTAGAGAGCCTTGCACAGTGTTTTTTAGTTAATTTTTCCCACTGTATCTCTTACCACTTTCCTCTCTTATTTTCCCAAGTGGTCCCTAGATGGCTTCATGCAATAATGAGACTTTAAATACCAAGCAAATGGTTCAGAATTTATATTTTCAGACCCAGCCTTACCTGAACTTTATGTTCCTATATTCAACTGCTTGCTTGACTAGTATTACAAAATTAGTGACTCCAAGTGGAGATCTTGATGTCCACAAACATGTCCACTGAAATCCTACTCCTCACTCAGTCATCAGTAAATAATATCATTGTCTCATCCACCTGTTGAGGAAAAAGCTGAATTTCATTTCAATTCTCTCTTCTTCGTCACATACTCTACATCCAATAACATTAGCAAATCTTACAGTTCTACTCTCATTACCCAGTTCAGCCACCATCTGTACCCTGAACTGTATGTGTGTGTGCATGTATGCTCAGTTGTGTCTGATTCTACCACCTCATGGACTGTATAGCCTGCCAGGCTCCTTTGTCCATGGAATTTTTCAGGCAAGAGTACTGGAGTGGGTTGCTGTTTCCTTCTCTGGGATCTTTGTAACCCAGGAATTGAACCTGAGTCTCTGGCATCTTCTGCATTGACAAGTGGATTCTTTACCAGCTGAGTCACTAGGAACTCTATAGTAAATGCACAGCTAGTCGTCTTGCTTTCACATTGTCTACCAGCTATCCTTCCTGCCATAGCAGCAGAATGATCTAAATCCTGAATCAGAATACTCACCTGTTTAAAACCCCTAATGTCTTCCTGTTGAATTTAGGATAAAATCTAAACCCTTGCTGTCTGTGAACCAACTTCTGCCTACTTCTAATGTTCTTCAGAACATACCGTTCCTTATTATGCCTCAGGACCTTTACACTTAATGTCTCTTTGCTTGGACTCTTGATAGGTTTGGCTCTTCTAATCTCATCTGGAATAGCACTAACCCTGATGTATTTCCTTTATCAGTCAGTTCAGTTGCTCAATCGTGACCAATTCTTTGTAACCCCATGGACTGCAGCACACCAGGCCTCCCTGTCCATCACCAACTCCCAGAGTTTACTCAAACTCATGTCCATTGACTTGGTGATGCCATCCAACCATCTCATTCTCTGTTGTCCCCTTCTCCTCCTGCCCTCAATCTTTCCCAGCAATGAGGGTCTTTTCCACTGAGTCAGTTCTTCACATGAGGTGGCCAAAGTATTGGAGTTTCAGCTTCAGCATCAGTTCTTCCAATGAATATTCAGGACTGATTTCCTTTAGAATGGACTGGTTGGATCACCTTACAGTCCAAGGGACTGTGAAGAGTCTTTTCCAATATCACAGTCCAAAAGCATCAATTCTTTGGTGCTCAGCTTTCTTTATAGTCCAACTCTCACATCCATATGGAGAAGGAAATGGCAACCCACTCCAGTATTCTTGCCTAGAGAATTCCATGGACAGAAGAGCCTGGTGGGCTGCTGACCATGGGTTTGCACAGAGTCGGACACAACTGAAGCGACTTAGCATGCATTACATCCATACTTGACTACTGGAAAAACCAAAGCTTTGACTAGGCAGACCTTTGTTGGCAAAGTAATGTCTTTGCTTTTTAATAAGCTGTCTAGGTTGGTCATAACTTTCCTTACAAGAAGCAAGCGTCTTTTAATTTCATGGCTGCAGTCACCATCTGCAGTGATTTTGGAGCCCCCAAAAATAAAGTAAGCCACTGTTTCCACTGTTTCCCCATCTATTTACCATGAAGTGATGGGACCAGATGCCATGATCTTAGTTTTCTCCATGTTGAGTTTTAAGCCAACGCTTTGACTCTCCTCTTTCACCTTCATCAAGAGACATTTTGGTTCTTCGCTTTCTGCCATAAGGTTTCTTTCATCTGTTTCTGAGGTTACTGATATTTCTCCTGGCAATCTTGATTCCAGCTTGTGCTTCATCCAGCCCAGCGTTTCTTATGATGTACCATGTATATATGTTGAATAAGCAGGGTGACAATACACAACCTTAATGTACTCCTTTCCCAATTTGGAACTAGTCTGTTGTTCCATGTCCAGTTCTAACTATTGCTTCCTGACCTGCATACAGGTTTCTCAAGAGGCAGGTCAGGTGGTCTGGTATTCCCATCTCTTTCAGAATTTTCCACGGTTTGTTGTGGTCCACAGAGTCAAAGGCTTTGGCGTAGTAATAAAGCAGAAGTAGATGTTTTTCTGGAACTCTCTTGCTTTTTCGATGATCCAGTGGATGTTGGCAATTTGATATCTGGTTCCTCTGCCTTTTCTAAATCCAGCTTGAGCATCTGGAAGTTCACAGTTCACATGCTGTTGAAGCCTGGCTTGGACAATTTTGAGCAATACTTTACTATCATCTGAGATGAGCACAATTGTGTGGTAGTTTGAGCATTCTTTGGCATTGCCTTTCTTTGGGATTGGAATGAAAACTGACCTTTTCCAGTCCTGTGGCCACTGTTGAGTTTTCCAAATTTGCTGGCATATTGAGTGCAGCACTCTCACAGCATCATCTTTTAGGATTTGGAATAGCTCAACTGGAATTCCATCACCTCCACTAGCTTTGTTCACAGTGACGCTTCCTAAGGCCCACTTGACTTCACATTCCAGGATGTCTGGCTCTAGGTGAGTGATCACACCATCATGATTATCTGGGTCATGAAGATCTTTTTTGTATAGTTCTTCTGTGTATTCTTGCCACCTCTTCTTAATATCTTCTGCTTCTGTTAGGTCCATACCATTTCTGTCCTTTATTGTGCCCATCTTTGCATGAAATGTTCCCTTGGTATCTCTAATTTTTTTGAAGAGATCTCTAGACTTTCCCATTCTATTGTTTTCCTCTATTTCTTTGCATTGATCACTGAGGAAGTGATCTTATCTCTTCCTTGCTATTCTTTGGAACTCTGCATTCAAATGGGTATATCTTTCCTTTTCTCCTTTGCCTTTCACTTCTCTTCTTTTCACAGCTATTTGTAAGGCCTCCTCAGACAACCATTTTGCCTTTTTGCATTTATTTTTATTAGGGATCGTCTTGCTCCCTGTCTCTTGTACAATGTCATAAACCTCCATCCATAGTTCTTCAGGCATTCTATCAGATCTAATCCCTTGAATCTATTTGTTACTTCCAGTGTATAGTCATAAGGGAGTTGATTTAGGTCATACCTGAATGGTCTAGTGGTTTTCCCTACTTTCTTCAATTTAACTCTGAATTTGGCAATAAGGAGTTCCTGGTCTGTGCCACAGTCAGTTCTCTGTCTTGTTTTTGCTGACTGTATAGAGTTTCTCCATCTTTGGCTGTAAAGAATATAATCAGTCTGATTTCGGTGTTGACCATCTGGTGATGTCCATGTGTAGTGTTCTCTTGTGTTGTTGAAAGAAGGTGTTTGCTATGACCAGTGCATTCTCTTGGCAAAACTCTATTAGCCTTTGCCCTGCTTCATTCTGTACTCCAAGGCCAAATTTGCCTGTTACTCCAGGTATTTCTTTTATACCTTTATATTTACGTTATAGCACTTACCATTTTCTGAAATTGATTCCTTGTGTGTACTAGTTTTCCTTAACTATTTACAAATATTTTAATCACAAACATTTATCCCTATCCAGTGCTAAAATAGTTCCTAGATTCATAACAAACCTGATGAAGAGATGGATCCCAGGGATGACTATAATTAGAGGACTCTTAGATTACTCTGTGAAGTATTTCTACATTCATATTGAGGTCCTTAACCTTACATCTTTTCTACTTCTCCAAATCACATTGTCTGGATATTTAGTCTCTGAACTCATTTTCTCATTAGAGATGATACCTGCTTTCACCATAAGATCTTTGATAAAATTATAGTTAGAAGGTTGGCATATCAGGTAAAGCAGTCTTTCTTAAAACAAATTAATTTTTGGAAGTGTTCCTGATTTCCAGATTAGTAGGGATTTTACTTGATAATATTCATTGCCTTATCTCACTGCCCAGCTAATTTTCTCAAGGTCTGAATTGTCTACGTATCTTGTCTATAGTACTAAACGTAACATCTCATAATTAGGTATTCACAGTTAACTAGTGGGTATAGATATCATCATCTTTGTGAAAATATAGAAAAAGAAATCTAAGATTAATGGGTGGAATGGCAAGTTGATCTTTGGATATACCCAAAGTTTCCATTTCTTTGTGACTCAAAAATTGCCCCATTTCATTCTATATATATACTTATTCTTTGCTTTTCAAAAATGATAACAAGGCAGCCTATAATGGTGTATACGTTACAGTGGGCTTCCCTGGTGGCTCAGTGGTAAAGAATCTGCGTGCCAGTGCAGGGGACACAGGTTTGATTCCTGGGTCAAGAAGATCCCCTGGAGAAGGAAATGGCAACCCACCCTGGTATTCTTGCCTGCGAAATCCTATGGACAGAGGAACCTGGCAGGCTACAGTCATGGGGTTTCAGAGTTGGATATGGCTTAGTGACTAAACAACAACAAACAACCCAAGTTACAGTACAGTGACAACCACAAATAGGCTAAAGGATAAACAACTGTAGAGAATTAAAATTGAGCTAGAGACAAACATCCTTTAATCCAGTATACTTGTTATAATTGGCTATAGATTTTTTACTTTGAAAATTGTAATAACCAGTTCAGATAGGGAGATGTATCAGTTGCCATCGTTCATTGTTCAGTCTAGAATCATCTATTCTTACCATTTTTGTTTTAATGGTAAAAAATTGAAATGAATGATGTCTACGTTGAGAATTAGTGATAAGATCAGAGTTTATGGTGTCATTTGGATTGGACAGCCTTGTTTGGCTTGTGTACTGAATTTGATAATAAAATATTAAGTTCTCTAAAAGAATGGAAAGCTTAATCATGTAAATATTTTGGAAAGTTTAGTACTGAAATGCCAACTGAAACTCTAATATGCACTGAATATTCAGTTCAGTCGCTCAGTTGTGTCCGACTCTTTGCGACCCCGTGAATCTCAGCACGCCAGGCCTCCCTGTCCATCACCAACTCCCGGAATTCACTCAGACTCACGTCCATCGAGTCAATGATGCCATCCAGCCACTAAGTATTACACATCTTAAAAGTTATTCTAAACTAGAAAGGCCATTATTTGTTATTGACATTAATATATTATCAAAATTCTTTTTTTTTTTTTAAAGGTATTGTCCTTCCTGTAAAACTGATTCTAGTGAAGTTGTAAAGGCTGGTGAAAGGCTCAAGATGAGTAAAAAGAAAGCCAAGATGCCATCAGCTAGTACTGAAAGCCGAAGAGATTGGGGCAGGGTAAAGAAGGAAGTCTTTTTCTTCCTAGCTATAATGTTTATAATCGTAGTGCAAGTTATAATGTTTCGATTCCAGTAGTAGTAATGATATAAGTGATAATCTGAAATGTTAACAAATAACAATATTGACTAATCATATACATTGTTGGGATGTGCCTAATGGCCCAGTGGTTAAGCCTCTGCTCTTCCACTGCAAAGGGTATGAATTCAACTCCTGGTTGGGGAACTAAGATCTTGCATGCTGAACAGTGTGGCCCCCAAAAAAGGGGAAAAAAATTGTTAAATATTAATCATTAATTGTAGAGTTTTATTTTATCTGCATTTTATGGGGATTGAGGGCTTTCTTTAAGATTTAAAATAACTGATTTCTCAAACAACTTGTTTGGTACCTTGTAGGGAATGGCCTGTGTTGGTCGCACTAGAGAATGTACTATTGTTCCTTCCAATCATTATGGACCTATTCCTGGAGTTCCTGTTGGATCAACTTGGAGATTCAGAGTTCAGGTATGTTTCTGATTGGCTTAGTCAAAAGAGTAAAATTGGGTATACCTCACATTGTAGCAGTGTTAATATTAGTTGATTCTAAGTGAACTAACGTAGGTAGTATCATATGGCATTCACTTTTTAAAATGAACAATTTCCTGTAGGATAATTAGGCACTTCCTCATAGCTTAGCAGACAGAGGAACATAACATCGTGGACTTGGGCATCATCTTAGCCTTTGTATCACTTTGTTTTATTTTTCTGTTATTGTTATACTCGTTAAAGTTATTATTCAGTATTCTGAAGAATTTTCCTTGCCCAAAATGCAATATTTGAAATAGATCTTCCGTCATGCAGTAAGTTCTCATTTAATGTTATTGATCTGCAAGGAAGCTCCCTTAGATAGTATTATTCTTCTCAGTGAATATTAAGATACTGGTCAGAGGAAATGTCAGACAGTCCAAGGATTCGATTACTTCCCTTTTTATCTTAAAGAAGACTCTTGTAGTTTTCTAATTACTTCTTTAGAAAGATAATTTTTTCATTGTGGAAAATTTAATGTGGGGAAAAAAAAATCTCTTAGTTTCCAGTTAGACAGGGTTCTAAACTTTCAAGAGCTGAATAGTGCTGGTGCTTAGAACTTTGATGAAATTCTATGATTAAAATAATGTAATACATATACTTAGCTTGAAATGTTGAATACTAGTGTATGATTTATATTTTAAAAACCTACTCTCTTCACCCATTTTCTGTTTCTAAAAGACAGTCACTTTAAAGTTACTTCTGAATTTATCTCCTTATATCTAAATAATATATGGCTTTTGTCTGTATTTTGGTTTTGTTAACCTCTTTCTGTGGAAGACAGGCATTTAGTTTAACAAGTACTGTGTTTTTTACAAATGGAAAGTTTTTGGCAACCCTTTGTCCAACAGGTCTATTGGTGCCATTTTTCTGATAGCATTTTAAAATTAAGGTATGTACATTTTTTGGACATAATGCTATCAAGCACTTAAGACTACAATATAGTGTAAATAGTGGCTTTTTTATATACCGGGAACCCAGAAAATTCATGGGGCTTGCTCTGTTGTGATATTCACTTTACTGCAGTGGTCTGGAACCAAACCTGGAATATCTCTGAGGTATGCCTGTACAATAATATTTATTTTTTATACTATGCATTATTGATAATATTTAAATATAGAATAAAAGTTATAAAATACACTTCATTTTAGTTGCTCAGTTGAGTCCGACTTTGCAACCACATGGACTGCAGCATGCCAGGCTTCCCTGTCCATCACCAACTCCCACTTAATTGTCTTGTTCTTTGGTTATTTTTTTGTTTTGTTTTTAATTTTTTTTCTTTTTGTATACCTGTCATTCGTTCCCAAATTCTAAAAACCTCATTAATATGGTCTAAGATGACTTTGAAGCCATTGACTTGAGCAACTAGAAGGATAGATTTGCAGTTTAGGAAATAGGGAAGATTCAGCACAGATATATTTTTGGGTTGTTCATAAAGCTGAGAATCAGATGGTCTTTGCTTCTAAAGTACTTGGTATTTCCAAGGCCTAAATCCAGGTTCTGTTGTTATCATCTTCTCATTGACTTCTAATGTACCTCTTTACCCAGCACACTATACAGGCTTGAATTTCAGTTTCCCTTACTCTGAGAACAGTTGTGTAATAAACAAATGAATAGAATACTTCTCTTGGGGAGTTTGAAGTACATGAAGAAGTGACACTTAGTTTAAGTGAGGCAGAATTAAAGGTATTTGGGGAAATGTAGTAAGCCCATTGCAATAAACTAAAAATGAGTGCTATGTTTGAGTATTACTGAGTAGTTGGGCTTAGATGTATAAATTCCATAAAGAAGAAACTGGATATAAGGATGAGAAAGTAGGTAGGAGCCCAGTTGAGAGAAGGTAACATATAATACTTAACTTGGGCTTGATATACTATTATGACCATTTAATACATGTTAAGCAGTTGAAAATTAAAAGCAGATTTGTTCTTTAAAGGGTTATTCTGTTTTTGATGGGTAGAAGGAATTTGAAGGAACAAAGCTGGAGGCAGTGAAAAAGGGTATGTTTTTTAAGTATTCATGACTCAAATTAGAATTATATCAGTGAATGTGGAAAATGATGGATTTGAGAAGATTAGGAAGTCAAATGAGCAATATTTACAACCAGATGGGTTTGAAGAATACAGAAAAATGAGGCTGAAATAACTGTTGCCTGTCTGACTTGACTGGGCTTCTGCCTGCAATGCAGGAAAACCTGGGTTCAGTCCCTGGGTCCGGATGATCCCCTGGAGAAGGGAATGGCAACCCACTCCAGTATTCTTGCCTGGAGAATTCCATGGACTGAGGAGCCTGGTGGGCTACAGTCCATGGGTTGCAGGGTCAGATATGACTGAGCGACTAACAGTTTCACTTTGACTTGACTAGGGAACAGTACCATAATGAAAGATGAGAAATGAGGAGTTCTGGAATACTGATAGTAAATTATTTTTCACCTGAATTGAGCTGGAATTACACAGGATGATGATTATTTAATAGTTATTTTGAAACTCAAAATTCTAGGCCTGAGCAGTTTTACGAGTCATTACTTCAGTACCTGAGGAGTATATAGTTGGGGAGAAGTCAAGTCTGAGCAAAACATGGAATTCTGGGTGACATTTGGTTCTTAGTTGGAAGCTTTTAGGATACAGTAACATATGTGAAACCATTTTGTAAATGTAACTTAATGAACTGTTTGAAGGTATTTTGAGTCTCACTTGATGTTATAGGTGAGTGAAGCAGGTGTCCATCGACCCCATGTTGGTGGAATTCATGGTCGGAGTAATGATGGCGCTTACTCTCTCGTCCTGGCTGGTGGATTTGCAGATGAAGTAGTAAGTCATGATGCAACCTTGTTCTTTAGAACCTGTCTTGATTATTCAGTAAAATACAGAAGCTTTGTCCAGGATAAATCCCATCTCTTTTAGCATCACTTTTGTGTTGAAGTGGTCAGTTCTATACAAGTAACATAGTAAATCAGTCAGTGTCTTTAATCATTTCTTGTGCTGATTACTGCAATGAAAATAGTCACATTTTCTTTAGAGCTCATTTTAATTTGGGGATAATTGTAGATTGACAATTATTAGAAATAATACAAAAATGTCTGTGCCCTTTACTCAATTTCAGCCAATGGTAACATCTTGCAAAACTATAGCCCAATATCACAACCAGGATACTGATACTGCTATACATTCAGGACAACATTTTCCTTACTGCAAGGTCCCTCACATTGCCCTTCTTTAGCCATCATACTATTTCTGCTTCCCCAATATCCCTTAACTCTAGACAACCACTAATTTGTTGTCCATTTCTATAATTTTTGTCACTTAAACATTTTTTATAAATGGAATCTTCTAGTGTATAATCTTTGGGATTAGGTTTATTCAGTCAGCATAGTCCTCATTGTGGCATGTGTCAATGGTTCATTCCTTTCTATTGCTCAGTAGTGTTCCATTGATATAGGTGTATCACAGTGTAACCATTCATCCATTGCAGCAAATAATGCTGCAATAAACATTTGTGTACAGGGGGTTTTGTGTGTATAAATATGAGTGTTTGTTTCTTTGGAATAAATGCCCAGAAGTGTAATTGCTGGGTTGTATGGTAGTTGCATGATTAGTTCTTTAAGAAACTGCTCGCCCCTCAAAAAAATGGGGAGGAAAAAAAGACCTGCCACACTGCCATTGTGAAGTCAATCCAGATACCATCTGGAAGACCGTATCTGATCAATTGAAGAAGTATTCTGGACTTTTTAATATGTACTTTTTATTAGACTTTCTTCAAACGATGTATACACTGAAGATGAATTCCTTAATGCCTTATTCCTTAAAATATAAACCTCAGTGTTGAATCAACAGTGTTTAACCCAAACCTCAGTTTGGATCTGCAAAGGGTCCCAAAAGTTTTAGGACATATAAAAACACTTAAAATCATGAAATTTTAGTTCTTATTCTTAGTCCAAAGGAAAAATTAGATGAAAAACCTTTATTACAAGCAAGAATGAAGTAAATAAAATCATTATATTCAGTCTGAATTAATTAATCTTGCATTGAAGAACGACTATTAAGATAGCATTAGTAGAAGTCATTTACATACTGATGGTTTTCTTAGTTTAAGCACTGAATCAGGTAGAAACTTAACAATAATGATACAAAATTGTAGTTAAATTCTTTTCTAACTTTCTTCTTAATTATATGCAGTTGTCTTACCCAAATATAACTTGGGTAAACCCATAGATTTTGAAATGTGAGGAACTTACAATGCTATTAGGATTATAAATTTGAAAGTTATCAGCAAACTTGGATATGGTATAGATTGCTGTTGAGAAATCAGTTTTGGAGTATTTATTAAAATGATGCCCTGTAAAGAACCTACAAACATAGTATTGATATATTTATTTTAATAACATTGAATTAATATTCCCAACCTATAAGACCTTATTTTGTAACATTCTATAGATTATTTGTATATCACAAGAATAGCTATGCCTGGAGGTGTTGGAAGCTATAATATTAAAATGAACTCTTTAGATCAAGTGATACACCTTGACGGTATATTACACACAAGACTGTATTTGAATTTTCCCTTATTTTGGTAGATACCTTGAGAGAACATGTCAGCTTATAACATCCTAACCAAAGTTCTGGCTATGAAATAAGAATGGGTGAAATCCTACCTGGATTTAGATGTTTAATGCCAAAAATGTTCTTCTGCAGGACCGAGGTGATGAATTCACATACACTGGGAGTGGTGGTAAAAATCTTGCTGGTAATAAAAGAATTGGTGCACCATCGGCTGATCAAACATTAACAAACATGAACAGGTACTCTTTATTGTTGGAGTTTATAAAAATTGTTTAGAATTTGGGCTTTGTATTAACAGTTGGAATATAGGACTATAATTTATAACTTACACTGTAGAGAAGAATCCTAAAGTGTAAGTTAATATAGCTAAAATAAAAATCTTATTAACTGATGAGTATATAAATACTTATAAGCTTTTAACTTATTTTTATTACTCTTTTTTAAATGACGTAATTCCCAGTCTTAATACGTGTGCTTTGCATTTGGAAACATGTTGAAAACTTTGAAGAAAAGAAACCTATATAATTTAAGTGAAATTAAGGAGAAGATGGCTTGCCTACTACCACATAGGTCAAATTTTGTTCTACTAAACACAAATTTATCTTTTAAAGTGACAGACTTCTTATTAGAAGAGACTAATGTGAAATAGGGTTATGTTTGGGAGCCACATTTATGTGCATGAAACATCAGATAACTTAATCAGAACTACACAAGGTGCTTTTAGAATTTATGTCTTTTAAGTGTCTAAAAAAAAATCATTATGAAAGAGCCACCTTGTGCCAACTTTATCGTATAGAAGTATTTATGATATTCCAGCTTCATTGGAATATAAAGTTTAACTTCAAATGTTGTATTCTGTAAATGCATGCTAGCACCAGAAATAGATTAAGTGACCCAAACCATCAGATAGCAATGACCACGTTGTAACTTGTCATAGTGATAATTTTGCAATGATAAAGTTGAAATTTTTTGTGTTTTATTATTAAGAATATTTTGTGAAATATTGAATAAAAGTGAGTTTTGCTTGCCTGAGTCTAAATCACTCAGTTTTAAGTAGTGTGCCCTTAATTTCTGATTACTATGTGAAGAATATACTTTGTGGTTTCAAGACTTTTATTGTATACCAAGTTATATAGAATCTGTTTTTATGTCTTCCTTCTATATTATTTCTGACAGTAGGATTATTATATTGAACCAGCAGAGGAGACAGGTCAGATTTGCTGGTGAAAACATTGTTGAGGTAGAAGTCTAGTCCCTATGCAGTCTTTTGCTAATGAGGAAGCAATTCTTTAGGAGGAATGATCTTAAAAAGAATTAGAAATATTTTGATGTGTATTGTCAATGTATCTTGAATTTGCAAAAAGGCTTTTTCATGTCAAATCTGAAAATTATATATTTTTTAAAATAATAAGATTATTTGACTTGAATGAAACTTCCTTTGTAACTACCTGTACTTGTACATGAGAGTTTCTTTTCAAGCTTGGAAAAATCTAATAAGTATACCCTGTTTATCATATGTTACAATCTCAGAAAATAATTGACAGACAGTAAAAATGTCTATATTAATAAAGAAGGTAGTGAAAATGAAATAGTAACTCAGAGAACAATTCAGGATTAACTTATCACAGAGATGTTAACATTCTTTCACTTAACTTATACACTGAGCTGTGCGTACGCCTTGTGATTGTAAAGACCTCTTCAGCAAAGATACCTATGTGTCTTACTATAAACATGAAAACTGGAGTAAAAGACCCTTAGCTTTGAACCATAGTATATTCTTTCCTGGAGTGTATATGGTCTAATTCCTTTTTGCTTCTCTACTGAGAGGTAGTTTGATACCTGCTCCTTGGTTTTAAGAAGTTTGTTCCTGTTTCTTCTCAGCTCTTCCACTTTATGAAACTGAAAAGGGCAGCAGGTAACCTGACCATCCTTTATCGGGACAATTAGAGGCAACCGATTGAGCTGTGGACAGAGTATTGGAAAAGCCTTTTGTTTTGCCTAGTTTCATCCTCTTGGACTCTTTACACAGACTTGAACAGACTGCACACTTACGTGAAACTGGAAGTGAGTTAATAATCCCAGTTAGTGGTGGCAGTCATTATGACGGAAGGTACCTGTGGCACCAAAGCATTCTACTCATTAACAGGAAGATAGTACATATCTCTATCTCAGTTCTTTTAGGGGATGAAGTATATGTATCTCAGTAGATATTCCATAAATAATACCAATGCTGGAATTGATGGCTACAGTTTCTTCTACCTGACAGGGTTTTAATGCATTTCCCATATGAGATTTTAACCAAAAAATGATAACTTGATGAGTTTTAATGACACCTAAAAAATTTTTTTATAACAAAACACTTAAGTTCATTTACTTTAACTAGGATAGAGATTATAATAAATGAGTCATTTAGTCCTAATTTTATTTTTTTGAGCCTGCATAAAAAGAACTATACCCTGGAAAAAAGTATTTTGTTCATATCTGATTCAGATTTCAGGGGAGGGTGTCTGTATATTTTTAACCTTAAATGTTCTCAGTGGATTCTTTGCACTTAAGTTAGGATACAGGTGTCTTACAGAAGGAATCCTCAACCTCACGGATCTCATGCCTGATGATCTGAAGGTGGAGTTGATGTGATAATAATAGAAATAAAGTGTGCAATAAATGGAATGTGCTTGAATCATCCTGAAACTATCCTCCCCACCCCCATTCCATGGGAAAATTGTGTCCCATGAAACGGGTCTCTAGTGCCAAATAGGTTGGCTACCACTATCTTAGAGGAAAAATACTAACTTTAAATAGTTCTAGTTTGTCTTGGAGGGCAGGACTATGTTTCCCCAAGAATAACATCTAATAACCTTACTGATTAGTTACTACGAGATGAGTACACATACTAAGGAAGGTTCAGCTAAATCAAGTGCTGCTTCCAGCTCAGGGTTCCTCCTTGTTCATGTGTCATCAGTAAAATGTAGTGATCTTGAGCAGCCAAAAATCTTTATTGTCATGATTTAGCACAGGTATTTGAATGCTTCAGTTTTATTTAAACTTATCTTTTTACTGGAAATCTTTAAAGGATATCTTCATATTAAACTTGTTCTTTATTATCTTGTAAACTTTAAGGAATCTCTGTCTGGAATATGGAAAGTAGACCAAGAAAGGTCATTTGTACCTTGCAGACAAATTTATTTTTCTGGATTTCTTTCTACATTATTCCAACAATTTAACCTTATTCCCTTATCAAAAATAATGGTTACAGCAGTCAACTTGCTTTAGTTTTCCAACTTTCTCCCTTCCCTCAACAACGTTATTTAAAGAAAATTCCATGTATTTCTAGTTGTTTTCTATTATACGTGGCACAGATGTTATTACTTTCAGAAGAACCCTACAGGCTATCTGAGAACCAATCCCCTGGCTTGGGGGTGACATCAGAAAACTGATTTGTCTTCTCTGCTGGTGGGGGAAAGCATAATCCTATTATCTGGAATAATATGGAAAGAATCATAGAATCTTAACCATCAGGTAAGGCATAATTCACCTTTTAAGTTAGCTAATGATGTGATTATATACTTGAAGAAAGATTACTTGGTATAAAGACTTTGTTTTATTTTTTAGGGCATTGGCCCTAAACTGTGATGCTCCATTGGATGATAAAATTGGAGCAGAGTCTCGGAATTGGAGAGCTGGTAAGCCAGTCAGAGTGATACGCAGTTTTAAAGGGAGGAAGATCAGCAAATATGCTCCTGAAGAAGGCAACAGATATGATGGCATTTATAAGGTGCTCTATCTGGCATGACATCTTGTTAGTCATTCTTCTGGGCTTTCAAGACAGGGTTGCCACAGGGAACTGCTCTACTGTGGGTGGGCTAAAGGAAACAATAGAGCTTCTTAGTTGGTCTTTCTACTTTTTCTAGAAATAAAACAGGCACAAAATGAGCTCTTAATTTTGATACTTGTCTTTTAAGACTTACCTAAAGCCCCTAAAGGCAAAGTTATATTTGGGGTTAAGTTTTTTATAAGTGATATTCTCTTATGATAAAACTGTTCAAATAACTTGGCCGTTGTAAATATTGAATTCTTGTATCTTCCAGAATGATTCTAACTAATAGATTTTTCAAAGTAGAGCACATTATAATTTTAAAATAGGATGCATTCTTTGTTTTAAAAACGAAGGCATCTACTGCCACCATTTTAATCTACTATGTAAAATTATATTAATGAACATAATCTTGCTACAACTTGAAATTTATAGCAGTCTGTCCTTATGGGAATTATCATAATTAAGAAATAAAGTCAAAACAATATTTTAGTGCATACTTCTACTTACTATTCCAGCAAAGCCAGTATCTTTCAAAGTTGCATTTAGTTCTGCCAAGTTTACTTAAAACACTAACGTGACGTTATGATTAAGTCTAAACTGTACATCTCAAACTAGCTGAAATATTATGATTTAGGTGGTGAAATACTGGCCAGAGATTTCATCAAGCCATGGATTCTTGGTTTGGCGCTATCTTTTAAGGAGAGATGATGTTGAACCTGCTCCTTGGACCTCAGAAGGAATAGAACGGTCAAGGAGACTATGTCTTCGTTTACAGGTTAGATTACATTTGTCTAGGCTACATGTATGTTCATAAAAATGTATGCCTGTGTACTATCTGTGTGCCTTAACACTGGATATAACCCACAGCAGTTGATCAGTGGACTGTAAGGGGTGAGGAATGAGATCACACAAGTATAGGAAAGGAAAAGAAGTAAAAAAACAGCCTCCTAGGTATCAAACTGCCCTAAGACCAAGAATTGTGCTTGGGGAAAACTGGGCTTGACAATGAAAAGTAAAATACATTTGACCCTTGAACAGCACAGGCATGAGCTAAATGGGTCCACTTATACACGGATTTTTTTTTCAATAGCAAATATTGCAGTACATTTCTGCAGTTGGTTAAATCCCCAGATGCAGAAGGCCAACCATAAGTTACTCATTTTTGACTTCTGTACAATTGGCCCCACCCTAAATTCCTGCATTGTTCAAGGGTCAACTGTATTTCCAATTCACTCTGGACTTTAAGTATGAGGGAAAGGGATACCTGAAATTGAGGTATAGGAGGCCTTGAGAAGGGAAGTTTTATCCTAGAGGGCACAGGGGGTGTGTCTCTGGTAGGGGAAGGGGGGAGGTGGCTTATAAGAGTGGTCTGCTTTCTACCCTTCTCACTTTTCCTCACCCCTTTTCTCTCTCCCCCCTCCAAGCTGCTTCCTTGTCCTGTCACCACCTTTAGTGCTTTGCCTTTTTTTTTCTCTTTGCCCATGCTTAGCTGTTAACCCATGTAAGACTTTGTTAGTTTTGTGTGCATAATGGATGGTATGGCTACATTCCCCCTCCACTGCCTATACACCCTAGACTTTGTCCCTGACACTGACTTCAGAGCATGGTTTGAGTTTATCCTCCATCATTCCCCATCACTGTGCTTCTCGTAAAGACTACCAGCTTTGTCATTTCCCCTGGCTCTGCCCACACTGCATGTGTAGGGGCTGAACTATGGGCAAGTGTCTGACCACACAGGCAGGTGAGTGTGTCTCTTCTAGTGCAAGTCTGTTTTTTTGTTTTGTTTTGTTTAGTTTTTTCTTTTTAAACTCATGGAATTGTTTAAATGAGATCCGTCAGCTGCTAAAATAACTGCCAAAATCATTCCTTTTATAAATACTTTTAAAACCTATTGTTAAATCCATTTTCAAAACATTTTTTTTTTCAGGTCTACTGTTCAGCAGAGCAGTATTCTAGATAGGTTAAATGTGAAACAGTTGAACAGAAAGAAGCATGTAAGCCAATCAGCTATGATGAGTTAATATCATTGAGACTTGTAACATTTTGAGCTTTAAATATGAGTGTTATCACAAAGCATGTCCAAAAAAATGTATAGCCAATAAAACACAAGGGTAATTGGGTAGAATTTACTCCTTAAAGTCTTACCTTTTAGTTGATAAAGGATTCAGTAGTGTAGTGGCTTTAGGTCTTCTAAAAGCTCTCCTGCCTTACCCTATCTGCCTGTTAATTTTCGGAGGCAGAGACTTACCTTTCTATCTAATTCTACTTTCTTCCTCAAACTTTTTAAGCCACCTAGTCACAACTTGTAGACTGTTCTTTTCTCTTTTCAGTCTGAAACTAAGATCATGATGTTATAAAATAGAATATCTTTACAGTCAAAACTATATTCTTACACTGAATTGGGGGATTTTTAATAATCTTTTGTCCTTTGAATTCTGTTTCTTTCAATGTCTGTGTCCTTTATATAAATCCTTTTAATTTAGGGAAAGTATAGATCCCTCCCCATTCCCCTTTAACCTCTCTTCTCTATGAAGGTTAAATCTACATTGCGCTTTTTCCCCTCATCAGTATCCAGTAGGTTACCCTTCTGATAAGGAAGGGAAGAAGACCAAAGGACAGTCAAAGAAGGCCAGAGGAACCTCAAAAAGGCCATCTGCAGATGGTAGGTAATGATCTAAGGATGTAAATACAAATAACTTAGTTTTTAATAAAGGGAAATACTAAGAGTAAGCTGAAAACTCATAAGAAATTAAAAGAAAAGGGGTTTTGTGTGTGTGTGTGTATGGTGGGGGTGGAGTGGGGTGGGATATTTGTGTATTTGAAAAATGTCAGAGCCTAAACAGCAAAGTATCCTAAACTATGGGAAAGTTAGGTGCTGCTTTATGCTTGTTATCTTCATGTTAAGCATAACTGGTGCCGGTTAACTCATCTGCTTAGAACCACTTGTAGTCTGCTGATATATTTTTAAATAAATCTAGATGATTGTCCAAGTGCCTCCAAAGTCCTCAAACCATCAGATTCAGCAGAAGCAGTTGAGGCTTTCCAACTGACCCCTCAGCAGCAACATCTAATCAGAGAAGATCATCAAAACCAGAAGCTATGGGATGAAGTTCTTGCATCTCTTGTGGAAGGACCAGTATGTAAAGATTTTTTAAAAGAGTTTCTAATATTAATAAATGATGAAAAATAATTTCCCTATGAATTATCATTTTCACAAGGCAGTTAAAACTTGATCCTTTTATCCAGGCTTCTCATTCAGTTGCTCCTTTCAGAAATGAGGCAGCACTCAAATGCTTTTAAGTTGATTTTAGGCCTCTTAGATGTTGGTTTTTTGACTACTTTGTGCTTAAACTGTATGAGGTACTGTTCATAGGGAGCATTTTCAGTTGTGAAACACATTCAATTTAATCTAAACCTCATCAGGAAAGTTTTGTTCCAAGTTACCTAATAGAATAAGTCTTAAGCAGTTCAGCACAATTTTCAGTGCTCGTATGTTTAGCCTAGGAGTAAAATAAAAACCAGCATTTAAGTATTTCCTGTGTTTTTTATTTTTTTGTTTTCTTTGATAATCATAACATTTTAAAGTGAAAAGGAATTTCAAGTTTAACTGATGTCTGGGTTTTGTGTTAAGCTGTGTTTGCAATGAATTTTTATTATCAAATCCCAAAAGGTAAAGGTTCCAAATGTAAATTGTCCATTCATTCTTGGCTCACTGTTTTTGTCTCTCAGTTTACTTATAAATTTGATTCTTCAGTTTTCTTAGATATTAGACCTTTGTCAGGTATAGTGCATTACTCTTCTGTTTTCTTTCCTGTGTATGTGATGTGCAGCTGTTGGGGGTGAACTCTAGTAACCTCTCTTGAAATTCCATTTGATCACCTTTTAGTAGTTTTTTCCTTCCCATGTTTTCTTCATTTTCTGAGGGCATTGGCCAGAACTTCTGTGTGTTTGAAATGGGGTTAATGCATATCTTATATGCACCTTTTATGTGGATTTAGAGGAAAGTCTCATAGTTTTTGTGTTGCTTTTAGTCATCATTATGGAAAAATCTTCCTGATACGCTTTTTAGACTAAGGAATGAATCAGTTCAGTTCAGTTGCTCAGTCATGTCTGACTTTTTGCGACCCCATGAACTGCAGCATGCCAGACCTCCTTGTCCATCACCAACCCCCAGAGCCTACCCAAACTCATGTCCATTGAGTCGGTGATGCCATCAACCATCTCATCCTTTGTTGTCCCCTTCTCCTCCTGCCCTCAGTCTTTCCCAGCATCAGGGTCTTTTCAAATGAGTCAGCTCTTTGCATCAGATGGCCAAAGTATTGGAGTTTCAGCTTCAACATCAGTCCTTCCAATGAACACCCAGGACTGATCTCCTTTAGGATGGACTGGTTGGATCTCCTTGCAGTCCAAGGGACTCTCAAGAGTCTTCTCCAACACCACAGATCAAAAGCATCAATTCTTCCGTGCTCAGCTTTCTTCACAGTCCAACTCTCACATCCATACATGACCACTGGAAAAACCATAGCCTTGACTAGACGGAACTTTGTTGATAAAGTAATGTCTCTGCTTGTGAATATGCTTCTAGGTTGATCATAACTTTCCTTCCAAGGAGTAAGCGTCTTTTAATTTCATGGCTGCAGTCACCATCTGCAGTGATTTTGGAGCCCCAAAAAATAAAGTCTGACACTGTTTCCACTGTTTCCCCATCTATTTCCCATCAAGTGATGGGACTGGATGCCATGATCTTAGTTTTCTGAATGTTGAGCTTTAAGCCAACTTTTTCACTCTCCTCTTTCACTTTCATCAAGAGGCTCTTTAGTTCTTCACTTTCTGCCATAAGGGTGGTGTCATCTGCATATCTGAGGTTATTGATATTTCTCCCGGAAGTCTTAATTCCAGCTTGTGCTTCTTCCAGCCCAGCGTTTCTCATGATGTACTCTACATATGAGTTAAGTAAGCAGGGTGACAATATACAGCCTTGATGTACTCCTTTTCCTATTTGGAACCAGTCTGTTCCATGTCCAGTTGTAACTGTTGCTTCCTCACCTGCATATAGGTTTCTCAAGAGGCAGGTCAGGTGGTCTGGTATTCCCATCTCTTTCAGGATTTTCCACAGTTTATTGTGATCCACACAGTCAAAGGCTTTGGCATAGTCAGTAAAGCAGAAATAGATGTTTTTCCGGAACTCTCTTGCTTTTTCAATGATCCAGCGGATGTTGGCAATTTGATCTCTGGTTCCTCTGCCTTTTCTAAAACCAGCTTGAATATCTGGAAGTTCACTGTTTGGAGTGAAGGAGATTTATGAAATACCCTTTGGACTGATATTGGAGAGTTTTTTTCTTTGTTTGTTTCGTCTATAAATATAATATTTTGGGTTGTCCTTGGGTAGAATGAGACTTACATGTTTGGAGAACAGAGAAAAGTGAGTTAACTCTGTGAGAAGTGTTAACTTGCTTTTTAGCCTAGAGTCTCAGGCATAGAGCGTCTTGACTCTGGTATGTAAGAGTCATTTTCACTTAGAGCAAGTAAGAAACAACAAGCAGTTGTTGATTATGGTCTAATTTTCTGGTTGGAGAGGATACAGCTGGGTTAGTTGGTAACTCAGGTGAGTCCTAGCTATGAGTGGGCAGAAGACAGAGTAGCAGATACAGGTGAAGGATAATGACATCTGGTGCACATGAAAGTTCTCTTTTGCACATTTGTTGTCTGGGTGGAACTTATGTATTAGACTTCAATATGAGGTTTTTAATATATCCTGTTTATCAATTAAAAAAATCAAAGTCATCAAATCCTGCAAGACTTGATAGATATGTGCAAATCAAGTATACTTTTCAATCTCTTCTTTCAGTGTAACTTTTATATGAAAGTCAGCACTTGACAGTTCTCAAACAAACAATAAAACCCTGCCCTCTAGTGGCAGGATCTTACATACCTAGGTCAGGTGACTGTAACCTTGCTGCTAGTGGTTACCCTGCATAGGCTTCATGCCCATTTTCTTCAGATAAACCAAGAACAAAAAATCAGATTTTAGCCAGCTGTGACTTTTAAATAAGTACATATATTACATATGTATGTTTATATCCAAACACCTTCCCAAGGCCTTACCTGATCTGGCATCCCTACCAACCTCTGCATTCCCCTCTTGCCACTCTTCCCCCTCAAACTGCTTCAGCCACAGTGACATTTGTGCTATTTAAACACACTGAACCTGTTCCTATTCCTGGACCTTTATGCTGTCTCTCTGACTGGCATTCTCCTCTCTTTATCTTCATGTAGCTCATTCCTTCATATCCTGTAAGTCTCTACAAAGTACTACACTCCCCAAAGTACTAGGGAAGTACTACACTTCCTGGCTATATTTTCTAAAATAGACCCTCCTTACTGTTGCTTTAATTTGCTTTGTTTCCTCAGTTATGAATATCTGAAATTGAATTTTTAAAAATTTGCTCTCCTAAAGGAATATAAAGTTCTCTGAGAACAGAGACTTGGCCTTTTTGTTACTCTCTGTAGATGAGTACTTAGCACATTGTAGGAACTCAAAATGTTGATGCTACATATGTTTATATTGCACTGTGAAGGTACTGGGGAAATAAAGTCGTTTGACAGAGAGACGGACTTAGTATTAAAGTTTTCTCCACATCTCCCCGGAACCGGTATATTCTTCTAGTGTGTTGGATAATACTTTAAAAGTTAGTATCAAGATATAAATATGAAATGTAATCCTTCTTTGTTTGGGTTTTTTTTACCTGAAATTCTTGTAGATTCTACTTTTTCTATTAACAGAAAGAACAAATATAAAATACACTCCCCCACTACCCAAAAATAACTGAGTGGAGGATTATCCTGGTGACTATTCAAAAAACTACTTTTCCTTCTAGGTTAAACAGCTTGGATAAAATAGAACACAATAATGGCTTTTGAAGATTAAAGAGTACTCATTTGATCATGTTTGCTTTAGAAAGCTTGACCTTCTATAATTTAATCCCAGTTTGAGTAAATGTTAGCAATAGGAAAATAGGGGATTTTTGGACTGGGGCAAAATATCACATAAAATTATCCTAGGAATATAAATACATTGATTCTTTGGGGTTTTTTATACTAGAGTATTATTGCCAAGTGGTTTCATCTTTTTCAGCATAAAAAATAAGTATTGAAGTTTTATAAGAGAAAAGGGTGAATAGATATATTAGAATATATATAGATATATTTAGAATAACATGGAGCTTTTTGAAAATCTTTATGTAATGACCTTGTGACAAGTTGTTCATGATTTTTTTCAAGTGAAAAATAGTAATCTCTGAAATATGTTTTCTTTTTAAAGTCATATCTTGACTTTGCAAACTTTGTGACTGAATCCTAAGATTTAAAAACTAATATGTTTATCTTATGGATGAGATTTCTGCAGTTTCCTATTACACATTTGCTTGTAGTTACAACCACTACTTGATTTTTTTTTCTTGATAGAAAGCGTATATACTAAACGCGATTGACACTTTTCCCCCCAATTATTTAGAATTCTGTTAATATATTATGAAATGCTAACCTTTTTTTCTTTTGCTTGGGTACCATTTTAGAATTTTCTGAAAAAATTGGAACAATCTTTTATGTGTGTATGCTGCCAGGAGCTAGTTTACCAGCCTGTGACAACAGATTGCCTGCACAATGTCTGTAAAGTAAGTAGAATTCCTTTCTCATTTTCCCTTATTAGGCAAGGAGGCACACTAACCTCCAAACCTGTTTTTAGCTCATGAAAAAGCAGTTTTTTTTCATGAAGCAGAATAGATAAGGAACCTTGCTGGATAGGAAGCATTTAATTTCATCTTGGTGGTGAATGCATATTTTAATTCTACAACAGTTCAAATCTATATAGTCTCCACATTCTACCATGTTTGAAATTATTGAAGATGAATTGAAATGGAAAAGAAAGTTAGGTGTTGCTGGTGTTTTCTATTAAAACTTATGTATGTCTCATATGTTACAGTGCAAACTGAAATAAGTCTGTGTACTTAACAGAATCTAGAACAAATTCTGTCTGGCAGCATACCCAGAGGAGTTGTGTATTGTCTTATCAGTGTGGTATAAAAGGAATTTGAATTTCAGTCAAACCAAGGTTGGAATCTTGTTCTACTGCTTGGTGGTTATATGTCCTGACCTAACTTCTGAGGTTTAGTTTCTTTTGTAAAATGGAAACAGACTTTCCACATAAGTGTTTTTATCTGACCTTGAGTCAGTTAAATAGTATCTTTTTGGAAAACACATTATATAAAATAGATAATGTAGTTTTAAGGAGGGAATTCCTGAGTTTTTTTTTTTTTTTTTTTTCCTTGGTGCCCCATCAGGAAAGATAAGGATTAAAATCCAATCTGGGTGAGGCTAGTAGGAACCATGCAGAATTCTAACACTCAATTCACTGAATGAGGAAATTTATATAAAAATTGTCATTTGCCTGAAGTCTCACAGTGTGTGTTAGAGGTGAAACTGAAGCCTTGTTTGTAAGTTCATTTTCTACTGCAGGTTCAGGCTTTGACAGTTGTTCATCTTTTATGTTTCTCTTGTTGCCAAACAGTAAGTTTCTAGTTCAATTCAAAAGCCTAAATTGTTGAGTATTTTCTATGTGCTTTACCCTCAGATGAAATCAGGTGTGTTTACTTTTCATTTTGCTTTTGGTTTTGCCTTAGGATTGTTTGCAGCGCTCCTTTAAGGCTCAAGTGTTCTCCTGTCCTGCTTGCCGGCATGATCTTGGCCAGAATTACATCATGATTCCCAATGCGGTTCTGCAGACTCTACTTGATCTTTTCTTCCCTGGCTACAGCAAAGGACGATGATCTGTCTACTACTGTGTTGCTCCCCATGGCTTTTTGGACAATAAGGAATCTAAAATGGTTGGGGGTGGTTGGGAGGGTGGAAGCAATGGTGGACCATATCTCACGTTCTGAAGCAGCTAATCCTCTTTCCTACATAGCCATCATCTTGTGTGTGTAGTGAGAGGCCCATTTCTCAACTGTCTTTTAAATATCAAAAGGTAGTTCTTGTCAGTTAACAACTAGTTTTAAGGAGTAAGAAGTCAAAGCCTCAGCTCTAGTTGATATCCAAGTTATGATTTATTTTGCAACTACCTCAGGACAGAAAAGATTTATGGGGATTTTTTAAATCATTGAGAAATTAGTTAAATGAAATTTTAGCTACACACTGCCTCCCAAATATTAGTTGTGCCTGGTTCATGTAATTTGATTTTAGAAAAGGAAGTGACACTTGAGATTGTTGGAATGAACGCAGCTTCTGTAGTGTGCATAATACATTTTTAATGTCTTCTTCCATTTCAGTGTGTGTTTTGCAAGAACAGGTTCATTTTTTAGCCCATTTTGTGAGCTCCATTGTGCTTTTTTCTGGTGTTTTATGCAAGTTGACTACTAATGAGAACAATATGAATGCATCGTTGCTGCATTAGTGTAATGTGGTGTGGTTTTGCACTTAAAAGAGGTATTCAGATGATCTAGTTGTAAATTTCATGAAAAGCCTCTTCTGTACTAGTCAAACTGCTTTTAGTGAGTCTCACCAGTGGTTTTACATCTGCAGAGCATTGAGGACTGGGCTGACTTTTTGAGAGGATTGAAATTGCTTCATATTGTGATCCTAAATTTTATATTCACTATATTCCCTAAAGTATACCTTAATAAATATTTTATGATCAGAAAAAAGCTCATCTTGCTTCACTTTTTTACATTTGTATGGCTTATATTTGTAGGTATATTTAAGAATCAGTCACTTCCAGAGTATTTCAGTGTGTGTTTTTACTGAAACAGACATTATGCACAATTTTTTACTCTTAATTTTTGGTATGAAATCTTAAGTACTAAAGGATAGATTTCACCCTGAATTTGATTTTTTTTTTTTTTAACTAAATGGGGGAAATTTTCAAATTAAGAACCTAGTGACTATTTTATCTATAACAACTCAGTCTTATGTTCAATTTTAGCATAATCAGTGATACTTGTTTCACAGACATGAGAATATTCTAAAACAGTTCTAGTTTCTGAAACTAAATTTTCACAAAAGTTTTAATATTATTGAGTCAGTTTTCCTGCCCTTGAATACAGAGTCAGAAATATATAGTCAGAAATATAGTCTAAAACAGTTCTAGTTTCTGAAACTAAATTTTCACAAAAGTTTTAATATTATTGAGTCAGTTTTCCTGCCCTTGAATACAGAGTCAGAAATATAGCTATATTTATTGAATATTTGCTTTGCATTTGTTCATTTTCATGTGTACTCACTTAACCCTACTGACAGTCCTAATAGGCAGAACTTCTTATCCCCTTCTTATGGATGAATATCAAAGGCACAGAAAGGTTAAGAAACTGGCCAAAGTTCACTGGACAGGGGAGTGACAGAGCTGTGCTATACACAGGCCATCGGAGTCTACACCTGGCAATCTACTTTGGGCTACATAGGCTTACGCTTGAATATAAGCCAGACTGGTTTCAGAACTTTTCCTGCATTCAGTTAAGCTCAAACACAGTGATTGGAGCTACTGTCAGCGAGGGCTAGTTTTAAACATTGGAATTGTTTTTATTTTGAATAAATTAGGTTGAAAATGAATCATTAAATTGCATCATCTGGTGTTGGCCATATTGATGCATGAAGAGTGGGGAATACCTTCCAGTTTCAACTACTTGAACTGGTTCTACTACTTTTATTAGGAAAACAAAAGATTCCCACATTTATGGTATCTATTTATTTAACTTTGCTATAAAATGATAGACTGTGAATAAAAAAACTGATTACAGTTTAACATGTTCAGAAGTGTCAAGAATGTCTCAAAGCTAAACAATTTTATGTTGCTCAAGCTTTTTTTGAAGACTTCAAGGTTTTTTAACATAAAGCATAGGAAGTTTAAAAAATTTAATGGTAATTATATCCTCAAATCTAGTAAATATTTGTTCAAATTTCTCTTGTCTCAAATATCATAAATGGATATTTAAGTTTGTTTGAATCAGGACCCAAATAGACTTTAAATTGTTATTACTTGCTATCTTCGTATCTTTAATTTGTGTATATCTCCTGAATCTTTTTTTTTTCTTTGCCTTTTATAATTTGCATTTTGAAATGTCAAAAGCCTTTCAAACAGAATAGATTTTGCCAGTTGTAACCATGTGGTACAGTTTAACCTATTTTCTTCTAAATTGGTAGTTAGAATTCAAGAGTGACCAGATTTAGACTTAAAAGTGTGGCTGGGTAGGCAGCAAGACTTCTTCATAAGTGTTGTAGTTGTCCATCAGGAAGGTGGGACATAATATTTGATTGTCTCTTAGGCATAAGTTTGAAAGATGAGATTTTTACTGGATTCTGTTACATTTAGTAAGTTATCAGATCAGATCAGATCAGTCTCTAAGTTGTGTCCAACTCTTTGCGACCCCATGAATCGCAGCATGCCAGGCCTCCCTGTCCATCACCAACTCCCAGGGTTCACTCAGACTCACGTCCATCGAGTCAGTGATGCCATCCAGCCATTCATCCTCTGTCGTCCCCTTCTCCTCCTGCCCCCAATCCCTCCCAGCATCAGAGTCTTTTCAATGAGTCAACTCTTCGCATGAGGTGGCCAAAGTACTGGAGTTTCAGCTTCAGCATCAATGAATGATGATGAATCAGCTTCATTCTTCCAATGAATATTCAGGGCTGATTTCCTTTAGGATGTACTGTTTGGATCTCCTTGATGTCCAAGGGACTCTCAAGAGTCTTCTCCAATACCATAGTTCAAAAGCATCAATTCTTCGGTGCTCGGCTTTCCTTATAGTCCAACTCTCACATCCATACATGACTACTGGAAAAAACCATAGCATTGACTAGACATACCTTTGTTGATAAAGTAATGTCTCTGCTTTTGAATATGCTTCTAGGTTGGTCATAACTTTCCTTCCAAGGAGTAAGCATCTTTTAGTTTCATTGCTGCAATCACCATCTGCAGTGATTTTGGAGCCCAAAACATAAAGTCTGTCTCTGTTTCCATTGTTTCCCTGTCTATTTGCCATGAAGTGATGGGACCAGAGGCCATGATCTTAGTTTTCTGAATGTTGAGTTTTAAGCCAACTTTTTTCACTCTCCTCTTTGACTTTCATCAGGAGGCTCATTAGTCCTTCGCTTTCTGCCGTAAGAATGGTGTCATCTGTATATCTGAGGTTTTTGATATTTCTCCTGGCAATCTTGACTCCAGCTTGTGCTTCCTCTAGCCAAGCGTTTCTCATGATGTACTCTACATATAAGTTAAAATAAGCAGGTTGATAATATATAGCCTTGGCGTACTTCTTTCAGGATTTGGAACCAGTCTGTTGTTCCATGTTCTAACTGCTGCTTCCTGACCTGCATACACATGAGGCTAATGGAAGCTTCCTGATGGGAGAGACTGACTGAGGGGGAAACTGGGTCTTGTTCTGATGGGTGAGGCCATGCTCAGTTAATCTTTAATCCAATCTGTTGATGGTCTGGGCTGTTTTCACTCCCTGTTACTTGACCTGAGGCCACAGTATGGTGGAGGTAATGAAGATTACCTCCTTCAAACGGTCCCATGCTCTCACTGCTGCACGCAGTGCCCCCAAACCTGCAGGCCACCACTGACCCACACCTCAGCCAGAGACTTCTGGACACTCATGGGCTAGTCTCCTGTGGGGTCACTGCTCCTTTCTCCTGGGTCCTGGTGCACACAAGGTTTTGTTTGTGCCCTCCAAGAGTCTCTTTCCCAGTCTTGTTTAAGTTCTGGCTGCTCTATGGTGGGGTTAATGACGACCTCCTTCAAGAGGGCTTATGCCATACCCACCAAGAAGCCTTTCAAAAACAGATTTAACAATAAAGGAACTCTTGAGAGGAAGCTCACATTTGTTAAGCATTTATGTGTCAGACATTATGACTGATACTGAAACTTTGCAGCAACCCAACAAAGAAGACATTTCTCTTTTATTACAAAGAAACTGGCTCAGGAAATGGAAGGAAAGTAACATCTGTGCTATGTTCTATGCCTATTGGGGTTTGTTTTTGAAGATTTTTTGATGTGGAGCATTTTTAAGGTCTTTTTTGAATTTGTTAACAATACTGTTTCTGTTTTAATGTTTTGGTTTTTTGGCCCTGAGGTATATGGTATCTTAGTTCCCCAACCAGGGATTGCACTTGCACCCCCTGCATTGGAAGGCAAACTCTTAACTACTGGACTGCCATGGAAGTTCCTGTTTGTTTTTAAAGTATGAAAAAGTATAAAAGTAGTATATACACAAGCTAACTAGTATTGATCATTTTAGGATCATTCTTAAGATTTTAAATAAAATACTATAAACAAAGACATACTTTAATCAATCACCTTGCCCATTCCCCTCCCTAAGAAATTATGAGTTCAGTGTTGCCTTTTCTGTTTATTTTTATACTTAGGTATTCATAAACAAAATATAGTCATTCAGATGTTGAAATCTTGACACTTATTTCATTGGACTTTATGCTTTGGGATAGTCTTCTCTTAATAGATGAACTTAGTATCTCTATGTTTATTATCCTGGCATGTATATTCCTGTCATTGCAGTTGTTGTTATGGAGGATACAGGAACGAATCTTCTCTTTCCTCCTTGTTCTTACATTTAAAGCAGATTTTATCTTCCCCCGACCCCCCAACACACACACCCATGACCAAAAGGTAACGTTTCTATCATTCTGTGATCATCCTTAATCTTTCAATATACCTACACATGAGAGCATATTGATACTGATATTTATAAAATGGTCAATTAGCTCAGTTTTTTCCTGAATAAAACAAGTATATTTTTATTTCCCTTCAAATTATCTTTTCTGACCTATTTTCCATGTTAATGTTTAATATTTGTTATAACTTATTTTTAAAACTCGTTATTTTAAACATGACTTACTGATTTACTTGATAAGTTTTGTCTATTTACTCACTGTTTCTTGTTGAATACTTCAAGATGTTTTTGTACCAGACTTTTCAGTGAGTCTATGAACAGTAAGTTTTCTCTTTGTGGGCTGAAAGTGTCTTTTTTCCACACTGATTTTAGAAAGCTAAATTGTCTGGGTTTAGAATTGTAGGTTCCCAGTTATCTTTCTGTCGCATCCTGTAGGTATTCCATTGTGTTCTGACATCTTTTATTGCTGAAAAAAGTTGGATGTCATTTTGATTATTTCTTTCAAGGATGTACATTTTTCTGTCTAATAACTTCTGAGTTTCACTAAAATCTATCTAGGTGTGGATTAATTTCTATTTGCTTTACTTGGGATTCACTGTATTCCTTTAAATTGAAAATGCATTTCTGGAATTTTTAATTTTTCCTTTAAAAATAATTGCTCCTCCCATTTTTTTATCTCCTTCTCAGCCTCCTAGAAGTTTGCAGCAGTCTACCCTCCATACCTTAATATCTCTTACATCTGTCTCTTTACCCACTCTGTGCTACAGTCTGGTAATTTCCTTAGATCTTCCAATTCACTGAATTTTCTGAGTCTAGTCCACTGTTTAACTGAACCAGTTGTTAATTTTGTTGAATGGGACTCTTTCACAATGCAGCTAGTATAAATTTGACTTCTGTGTTCACATGCAGCAAAGATTCTTGTTGGTGACTTTGTTTCCACCCATGGCCTGGGAGGGAAAGCTTGCTTTCCTGCTGTGACCCTGAACTAGAGATACCAAGTTTTCAGTCCTCCTACTGGGACAGAACTTTCCCCATTCTAAGCATACCCCATCTCTACTTCTTACTATCCATTATACCTGCAGCCTCAATTCCTAACATCTCTCTGCCCTGGCATCTTTGGAACGCCAGTTCCTAAGACACATCCAGTCCAGCCACCTCCATTGGCCTTGCAGTGTCAGGTCCTTTGGGTTCCCTCTTCATTTCTGCCACCTGGAGTTTTCCTCTTCTTCCTTGAACCTTTTTTTTTTTTTTTAAACGGGGGGGAGAGAAGGTTTTCACTGGCATATCCATGTCTTTGGAGCAGGGATAGCAGCTATTCCCATGTGTGTTCATTCTGTGTCCAAAAAGAATTGAGCACCATTGGTAGTGTTCATTCCAACTCCTATTCATACACACCCTGTGAGGCGAGTAGCATCATCTCCACTTTACTGGAGATGAGAGTTATTCATCCTTAGTCACTAAAGGTAGTCAGGAGCAGACTTAGAATTGAAACTCATTGCTGTGTTACTTAACCACTACTTTATCTGCTTCACTGTATCGACTATTAACTCCAGTATTTTTATATCCTTTTGCTCTTCGAAAACCAGGTTTGGACACTAAAGAGAACCTGTGTGTAACCTGACTGAATTTCATCTGAAAATGTCTAAATGGTTGTTGCATGGCACTTGTTTCTTTTTAGAGACTCTTCTCATTTTCATATAAAAACCTTGGACTTCATTCCTAAATGCAACTAGTTTCTGGGAAATAATGAAGTTGTGTAAGGATGGTACTGAGGCTGTAAGTTGTGTAAGGATGGTCTTTCAGCCTCTTGTCTCCAAACTGCCTATTGCTCCTCAGGAGAATTAGACCCCAGTCTGACAGCACTTCTGTGAATGGCAGGCACTGTCCCAGGCTAAAGGCAGTCTTTCTGACAAAATACAGAAATAGTGCTGACTCTCCCCCGCTCCCCCGCCCCACAACATGGCTAGCACCACACACTATACTCACTCCTTTGCTATTTGCGAGTTTATTTAACAGCCTACCCAACTGTCTCCTTCCATGGAAAGTATTTTCTTCATTGTCTTTTGGAATGCATTTGAAGCCACTTCTCTTAACCAATAAAAACATCTAGTTCTTCTATTTTAGGGAACTTTAATATTCTTATGTAGTTCACATTAGATAAAATGTCTTGAATGCAAGCAAGTTATCTTTTTCCACTCTTTATGCCAGACTTTTAAGAAAGAATCTGTTTGTATCTAATTCTGCTTTGGCTGCTTCCTACTGCAGTGAGTAGCAATTTTGGATCAAGTTCCCAGTGGCAGCACTGTTGGGGGAAATTCTGCATTTTTGGGGAATGACTGACATCACTCCTGGTGCTGTTGGATTCCACCCTGTTTTCTGGGAATTTATGACTGTGGCTCTGACTTAAAACACTTAAATCTTCTGAATCTCACCAAGGTTTTCGTTTTGTTTTTTCAAATGCTCCTCAGACGTGGTTTTGTAGGAAATTGCAGTTGTCATACTCCCAACTATATAAAAGCTTTTTTACTGGTGAGGTTAAAGTACAATGCAATAAGTGGATCAAAAGCACACTAAAACTCTCTTGCATTGGTTCTGAAAATCCTAGACCTCTATAAGAGATCCAGACCCACAGAGAGCCATGGAGGTCCATTAAAAAAAAATAATTTGTAGTTGATTTTTCAGCCTTCCATTATTCATTGATTCCCTTGAATTCAGAAGAAGTTTCAGGCACTCTCCAACCTGCATTTTAGAACTTAATTTGTAAAAGAATGATGGCCATAACCTGTAGCTTAATGTAAGTAGAAAATGAAATCTCTTGATGAATTTTATAAATATTTCCTGTAGGAACAATGATACAGAGGAAAGAGGTAGATTTCCAGGCTAGCCTTCAAAGGCCTCTTAAACCATAGTTAAGCAGCACTGCTTTTACAGAAAAGGTATCTTAGTAACCCTTCCTGGTTCCAGGCACCAGAGACTGCCCCCTCCCCCAGATTGACCATGTGTTCCAAAACTTTGAGACAGGTCATCTGAGAACAGGGATTGTATCTTCTTTAATATCAGGGACTTAGTCCCCATTCCCAGGGATTTATACATGAGAGGTGGGGAAGAGACCTGGAAAAACCTCCAGAAGAACAATGTGTACAAAGGCTCTGAAGTTAGTTGGCCAGGTAAAGCCACAGCCGGGAGGCCCTTCTGAATGGGGAGGACTAGGAGATCAAGTAGTGAATGAAGCAAGTGAATTACACCTGAACAGAACGAAGAGGCAGCAGTAGGAGAGCATCACTCACCCACACAGGTGCAACAGGGGCCCTGTCTACTGCGGCCACAACCAGCCCCTTGGGAAGCCCCTGGGAAGTTTCCACTAGCCCTGGCCTCAGGGCTTTGCCACTCTCTGGACTCTGTTTTCAATTTCACAGATATTCTAACCCTAAGATAGTCACTCCTCTGTTGCTCACTTCCTTACCTCTGTCCTCAGGTTTGGCTCTTACTTGCTTTCCTCAGTTCAGAAATCTTGCTGCCTAGTTGGCTTCTAAGAAAGACTTCTTGCCCTTCCTCTTCTCTCAGGGCCCTCCCTCCCACACACATTTCCCTCCTGATCATGGGGTCCTCCCTCTACCCTTTTTATCGAAGGGCCTCGCCACTCTACTGCATCTGGGCCCTCCTCCCAGCTCTTTCTCACCCAGGGAACGCAGACCCTCGGTCTCTTCTGCCACCTCCATGTGCTGCCTGCCCCTCATTACTGTGCCTCTCCTCGTCTGCTTCCTGCCAGCCTGCCTCCCTCCCAAGTTTGGGCCGCCTCCTGCCTCCACCCCTCCCTTTTGTGAGACTGCTCTCAAGTCAGCTTTTTCACTGTCCCCCTGCCCATTCTCTCGATTTCTTCTCCTCTCCCTAATTTGAGGGAGTTCTTCCCGCCTGCCTCCTTGGGCCTTGTGCTCATGCTCTCGACTCCCTTCTCACCCTGGAGCACTTTTACCCCCCTCCCCCACCCTGTCATCTGACTTTTCTTTCCTGTCAGTCAGTCACCTGTCTTGTCACTGAGCTAATGATGATCTTTCCTCTTCCGCATCTAAATCCTTCCTGTCCCCACCATAGGCCCTTACCACCTCCTCCCCCATTTCCTTCTATTTCTAACCTACATCTTTCCCCATTTTCATTTCTCTCTCCTCACTTCCCCAGTTACAAATCCTTCCCTCCCTTCCTGACCTAAGGACCAAGCCCAACCCCTCACCCCCATACATTTTCTCCTTTTCCCTCCATCCTGAGCCAGGGCCCCATTTTTTCCTTTCTGGACCCCATTTTCGTCCCCTGTGATCTTGACTGTAGGCTCAAATCCCTCCTCCCCGTTGATTTCAGAAATACTCCAACACCTTTCTTCAACCCCAGCCTTTATTCCTCATCTTCTTTCTTCCTACCCTATTTCCCAGGGATTCTTTAAACCCTTTACATATGAGACTGAAAATAGCCAAATGCTTAAAGATGGAAAATACATATACTAACATCTTCAAACATGCTTCTCCCTCTTCCTAATCCCTCTTCCCCACATCTAGTCATGGCTGGTTTCATTTTGTTCAGATTTTAGGCTGAATGTCACCTTGTAAGAGAATCCTTCCTTTCCTGCCATCCAATATAAAGGAGTCCCAAACCCCTAGCCACGTACCATACTGGTTTTTGTTTTCTAAAGAATATTTAATCCTGTGAAATCTTTGTGTTTGTCCATCTAGAATTGATGCCCCATGAAAGAGGCCTTAACTATCTTGTTCATCTTGTATCCATAGGTCACTGAAATGCTGTGTGTGTGTCCGTGCTTGATCCTGTCCAATTCTCTGTGACCCTATGGACTGTAGAGGCTGGAAGGGGACTGTAGCCCACCAGGTTCCTCTGTCTGGATTTCCCAGACAAGAATACTGGAATGGGTTGCCAGGGGATCTTCCAGATCCAGGGATCGAACCTGTATCTCCTGCATTGCAGATAGATTCTTGATTGCTGAGCCACCAGGGAAGCCATTTAGAATGGTACCTGGTACATAATGAGTCAGTCTGCTGAATAAGTTAGTGATTTCTGAGTGCCAGACACTATGTCAAGTGCTCACTTTGTCTTGTTTAATCTTTCCAACAAGGCTGAGGTAAGTATTTTTATTATTGCTATTTTATACCTTAAATAACTGAAATGAAGAAAAGATAAGTGAATTTGTCTGTTTTCTCAAAACAGTTGGCTTATCTGAGAATTGAATTCAATCTGTATGAAGTCACAACTCATGTTCCTTCTACTTTTCTGATGGTCCAGAGGAAAGGGGCTGTTAGGAAAGGAAAGGAAGGTGGATCTGAATGCAAGGTAGGTCAAATTGGAGTTGGGCTCCTGAGCTGGGTCAAGGAGGATAGGGTGTAGAGTATAGGACACCAGACCCTAAGTTTAGAATGAGGATATGAGAGCTAACATTGAAGAGCACTTTCTTTGTGCCAGACACTTCCAAACAATATATTCTCTCCCACCTATGAGTGGTAGGTAATAATAGCATTTCACAGACTAGGAGTCTGAAGTTTGGAGAGATGCAGGGGAGCCAGGATATGAATGACCCCAGGCAGTCTGACTACAGGGCAGGTACTCTGGTTGCTGTCCTGTGCTGTTTACGAAAGGCGTGTGCTCCGTGTTGTACACCAACTCCTGCTTCCTGGATTCTTGTCTCTGGACATTCTGCAGAATGACCTAACTGACGTCACACTCCTGCCTCCAGCCTACCTCTTACTGCTCTCCGTAGAAGAGGTGATGGATGATGACACTCCACTAGCACTGGGGAAACCCCACTTTTTATCACCCCCCCTTTACCTGGGATCAGCATGGGGCAGCGATTGTGGATGAGTGTATCTGCTCTACAGACTCAAGCTTTTCTCCAGTGGGGTGTCCCCAGACTTAGATTGGTAAAGCATTGGGGTAAGAAATGGAGAAGCAAGTCCTTCCAGCTAACGATCTAAAACCACAGCTGTTTGTTGAACACATACTGTGTGGAAAGCCCTAGCTTGGCACTGGGAATCCAGTGATGAATAAGATATGATTCCCGCTCTCAGAGAATTTAGTGAGGCAGATAAAAACCAAGTAAACAGAATAATTATTAACTGTGCAGAGAGTGTAGGATAACAGACTGAGTGCCAAACTAGAAAATAACAGAGCCCATTTCACAGAGATGTGTGGAAGACCTGAAGAGTTGCTGAAACATGAAGAACAGGAGCCAGCAAAGGAAGATGGTGGGACAAGTGTTCCAGGTGGAGGATGTCACACAAGCAGAAACGCAGGTGAACACAGGAGCAGTGAAGACAAACAGTTTACTTCAACCTCTGAGTCACCTGCTTTTGCCCCAAACATACTCCAGGGAATATGGACTGAGAAGGATACAGATCTTTATCATTTAATTATTACGTAAGAAAGGAACCATGGATCCCATCACTTCTCTACTGCTTTGGCCAAAATGAAGAGTTCTACAGACCTTTTAAGTGTGAGATTAAGTAGACCACTTGCAGAGCATTCAGTAGAGTGCTCAGACCTTTTGTTCACATCACTGTCATAACAGGTCAAATAACAGTTGTTTGAGTAATAAGGAACCAAGTAGTCAGAATTAAAGCAGATACTCAGGAACAATTGGAGAAGAACATCCAAAGAATTTGCTATTTCCATAGGAAAGTTATTTGTGACAGGCATGCTAGTTGCCTACCTGAAACTCCTTCTTTTCTTCAGTTAACAAACTTCTGATTTTCTTAGGGGTAGTAACATGCCCAGGTGAAAGACCTGGGCATATCCCCTTGAAGCTCAGAGTGGCAACTTGAACCAAGCCTGGCCAGTAAAAGTGCAGAAGTTATTGGGTGGAACCTCTGGAAAAACATTCCAGAAGAAGCCAACTTGGATAGACTGTCTTTCATTTCTCTTCCTTTTCCCTACCTAGAACTGGGTATCTGATGCCTGGGTACACAGCAGCCATCCTAGGACCATGAGGATGAAGACTATATGCAAAGGAGGCAGAATAGAAAGACTGAAGACTAGCTCTTGACTTACTACCTCTGGACTTACTGTTACATGAGAAAAAATAAATTATTTGATTAAACTGCTGTGTTTGCTTTTCAGGTATATGCAGCCAAACACAATTTTAACAGGGCTAAAGTGGCAATCACTGCTAAGACATACAAATGGGTTCTTTAGCCAAAGACACAACCGATAATGCAACAGTTCTACTGGGTGGATCATCTCATTACCCTGCAAATCCCTCTGAGCGTAGGGTTATGAGGGAGTTAATGCTGAAAATTGGATCAAAAAGGCATTCTTCAAATTGGAATGCTTTTATTAGAATATTAATTGCAGACTTAAAACTACACATATGGAAAAATGAAAACACTCAGAAATGCTATTACAGATTGAGTAAATTAGGAGGAGGAAAAAGATTTCTTCAGTGTATACAAAATGTAAACATTTGCCCTGGGGTTTCCCACAGATGGCACAGTCCACAAGGACTTATTTGGAATAAAAATACCTATTGGATCTGCAGTATAGCCTCTATAACATCTTCAAACTTGCTATATTGAAGTGAAAGTTACTAGCACACTCTGAATCTTCTATGCAAAAAAACTAAATGGGCCCAATCAAGGCAACTGCTGTGTGTGAAAGCAGAGACACCGGAGCAAATCAATCTTCCAGCAATGAGCTTCCACGCACTGTGCTAACTGTATTTACATTTACCTTGAGAGAATATACACAGTATATAAAACCCCTACTTGAGTCTGTGGTGGAAAATGAAATATCTCATGAGATGCTCCAAAGCGCATCAAGTCAGTCACTTGAACTTGGGGAGAGAACACTAAGAAGAGGCCCTCTTCTGTTCAGAAAATGGGGACTCATAAACATCCATGGGTGGACAGGTGCAAACCAGGTGCTGATCTCCGTAGATGTCATCAATCCGGGAGATGGTTGGCCAGAATTTGTTCTCTGGTTTCACAAAGGGCTGCAGGGGACAAAAGACAGAAATGACTTGGGATATCCTGAGAAGTTTCTTGGAGGGGTGGGGTGGGGAGGAGACTGCAATGCTGCTCCCACACCTGAGAGATCACTGGCCCAGAAAGTACTCAAAAATTATAAGAAGCTAAAATCTAGCCTCCTTCGTCACCATCCCTCCAAATCTCCCACCCCTGCTCCGCCAGACTGCAGAGCACCTTCACATAATTAAAAGGATGATGGTAGAAAACACTGACCCACTAGACAGACCCTTATTTGGTCTTCCTGCACTGTGCGCAGGTTGGCACTGTGTGCTTGGCACCCTGACCTCAGAACTTGGAAAGCCAATTTCTATGTTGTGTCGTTCTGCAAAGGTAACCTACATATGGTCACTATAGTGAGGAGGCGGCAAGAGCGGAGCCCTTGGAGTGGGTGATGGCCCCTCATACGCACGTGAACCTGGACCAGCTGGCACGTCCAGCTTCAGAGGAGAACTTACAAGCGGGAATGCTGCCACCTCTCTGGAATACGGCCGATCCCAGTGGGAGGATGTGACGCAGGTCAAGGAGTGTGGAGACATCTGAGACAGAGACAATGGACAGGAGAGGGGTCAGAGCAGAGGCCTGCCTTTCCCTCTGCTCATCACATCTGCCAGCGAGCTGATGAAAGCCCACGGATGGAGGGTGGTGGTTTTGTTTCAGTTTGTGGGGAAGGAAATTTTGGTAGGAAAATGTTTATTGTGAAATATTTCGAATATCAGAAAGTAGCACATTTACCACCCAACAGAAATCAACATTTTGTCATGTTTGCTTAAGCTTTTAAAACAAGAAACATTACAGATACAGTTGACCATGCCAGCCTATCCCCTCTCCATCTTACTGCTGGTCCTCTTCACCAGTGCCAGCCACTATCTTGAATTTTGTTGTCATGATTCTCATATTTTTATACTATTACTGTATATGTTAATAAACTGCATAGAGCTTAGTTTGGTACACTTTTAAACCTTATAGTATCCTGTGTGTGTTTTATCCTCCACTTGCTTTTGTATCTCAGTATTATATTTTTTAGACATCTATTGCCATTTTTTTAAAAAAATTGTCTAAATCCTGAAAGAATCATCAGTATCCAGAGAAAAAAACGATGAGAGCAAATCATATTAGATTCCTCCACTATCCTAGGAGACTCGCACGGGACCAGCCTTTTCCCACCGGTCATTGGCCCCGGTGCTTCACCTTCAGCTGGGCAGCTCTGGACTAAGCTCCTCTGTACATCTCAGACTGCTTCTCTGGCTTGGAGCCGTAACGACACAACCACAGCCTTTGCGGTATTTTCAGTTCACAATCCCTCAGCTTAACAGTGGCTGGACCTAATACAGAACTCTTAGGGCTCTGACCAGATATAAAAGGAACAGTTTTGAAGAGGCGAAGCAATGTTTAACAAATTTTTCTCCAATATAGGCCGTAAACATGGTAAAAGATTCAGGCCAAGTACCAGTCTGGTTGTTCTAAGAGGTAACTATTCCAATATGAGAATATCTTTATCCAGAGTGTAAAAGGTAAATAATCTCAGTAGAGAGCATCAAACAGAGATACAGAATGGTAAGACTTCTCTAACTATAAAGTCCATCAGTCTCTGCTCCCTCCTTTGACAGCCAACTGGGTCCTTGTGGGGTGAACAGCACCAAACAGATACATAAAACCAACAAGTGCCCACTAAATAGATATTTAAAATTAGAACATATCAGAAATAACCACATTATACTTGAGTAACCACTGCTGTGTTGATTCAAGATTTAAACTTTCAGGTAATGAATTTATCCTCTCAGAAGAACAGTCTTATTCTAGGCGAGGATGTCATCTTCCAGTCGAGTTCAGAGGTTGCCAGCACCCCACCCAGACACTGCTTTCTGCTCTCTGGGATACTTTAGATAAAGTACCAGTGCCTGTGTACCTTCAGTGGGTTGACCCTGGGGTCGATGCGGCCCTCCTCAATGTCGGCAATTTCCTGTCGGATGCTGATCATGGCATCGCAGAATCTGTCCAGCTCCGCCTTGTCTTCCGACTCGGTGGGCTCAATCATGAGAGTGCCTGCCACCGGCCAGGACATGGTGGGGGCATGAAATCCTGCCAAGGAGATGGGGGAATTTGTGTCACTTAACTTTGACCTCCCCAGTTTGGAAGAAGAGACCCTCCCCTTCTTAAAATGTATTCCAAGGAAAACAATCTGAAAATTTTGCTATTGTATATGTCTAGGGATTCACTTCAGCACTGTTTATGGAAGAAAAGCTTAGGAAGTAACATGACATCCAACAGCAGAGGATCGGGTAGGCAAATCTTCCTGGGTATCCATACAATAAATATGCAACCATTCCATGTATTTAAATTTATATTTGTTAATGGCTCTGAACATTTACCCAATTTAAGTGAAAAGGGCAGGCTACATAACCATATTGTCTTGTTTTTAAAATGACAGTATATTATATATGCATATATATATATATACACACACATATATTTGCATGTGTGTATTATACATACTTTTTATATATGTGTATATTTTATGAGGGAAGCTGTTTCGAAGAAGAATAAATACTAAAATTTAAACAGGATTATTGGCATAAAATGAGGGTTTTTATTTTACCTTGTGTTTAGAATCTTTTTATAATGTTCATGTATTACTTGCAATTAAGAGAAATTAAAATATTATAGCCTACCAAAAGCTAAATAATGAGGTAACAAGCATTAAGGACCCTGATGTGAGTGTTACTGTCCTTATTGTACAGATGAGGAAACTGAGTCTTGGCCAGGATGTATAAAGTCTTTGTCTTTACACTGAATACAGGCTGAAGGTATTTCTATGTTTCCAAAAGTTTTCACATGCTAAGATGAATTTACAAAATATGATTGAGAGAGAGATTTCCTGGACAAAAGCCAAAAAGAACTTTTCCCCAATTCTTACAATTTTTCCTGTGAAACTTTAAAAGATGAAGAACAGCCTCTAGGTTGATATTCCTGTCAACTAAGTTTGCCCTGGAGGTCAATGGTTCCCAAATTCTGGTGTGCATCATTACATGGGGCGCTTTAGAGTCATGCCTGCATTGTTTAAAGGATTGTCTTCTCAACGTTTTATTATAGAATTTTTCAAATATACTGGTAAGTTGAAAGGACTATAGAGTGAACACCCGTACACCTATATGGCTTCTACAATGATGCTCTGTTTGCTTTATCATGTATCTAGTCATCTATTCCTATCACATATCAGCTGGCAAAGAATCCACCTGCAGTGTGGGAGATGGGTTCAATCCCTGGGTTGGGAAGATCCCCTGGAGGAGGGCATGGCAACCCACTCCAGTATTCTTGCCTGGAGAACCCCCATGGACAGAGTCACCTGATGGGCTACAATCCATGGGGTCACAAAGTGTCAGACATGACTGAGTGACTAAGCACAGTCATCTACTCCTATCACATATCTAAAGCATTTGCCTTAGTTTTGATGCATTTTTCAAGCATGTTACAGTCATTTATACCCTTCCCCCTTAAACATTTCAGCATGCATATTATTAACTAGAGTTCCATATCTGAATTCAATATCTGTTTCCATATTTTTGTGATAGTTTGCACAAATTTTAAGTACCATTTAATTTTTGACAAATGCATATAACTGTGTCACCCAAATCAGAAAGAGTCTTCTTTTTAAACAAGCTGATCTCATTACCCATTAAGTCCAACCTCAATTCCACGAGTGAACAAATTCAGCCCAATATTTTCTGCAATAGTGGTTCTCATATCTGGAACCATCTGAGTTGTCATGGAAACACAGATTCCTGGATTTTGACTCTGATTCAGGAAATCCAAGGTATGAGCCTTTAAAAACTCAGAATCAGGTTAATCACAACACTGTTAATCAACTATACTCCAATATAAAAATTTTAAGAAGTTAAAAAAACAAAGTTAAGTTTGGAAATCTCTGCCCTCTGGCAGGGTGCCCCTCACACACCTGATAAGATTCATCCATGAAGTACTTGTAAATACAGATCACTGTGCCTCATCCCTGGAATTCTGATTCAGTAGGTGTGATTAAGACCCAGAATCTGTGTTGTCATCTTCATTGTTTGTTTGTTTTTAGAGCCATTCACTTATTCTCTCACTTGTTAAACACAGTTGTTGAGTGCTTCCTATGTGCCAGACACCTAGACCATCCTGAGCCTATGGCAAGTGTAGCCATCACTCTATTAAACATCAAAATATAAAGGTTGTAGATAGAACCGAATTTGGGAATACTGGGCAGTAACTCCAAATACCACTTCTCTTCTACCCCTCATCCCCCGCCTCCCTCCTTGCAAATGCTGCTGCAGTCAGATGTGGGAAACAGACCACACACCCCAGAAATGAAGCCTCATCCTGAATCAGTTACTGGCCGGGAGGTTAAGTCAGGTCACAGGAGTGGTCAAGAGGAGATTCTTAAGCAACTGCTAATTTCATTAATGAAAACCATCTTTGGTTTTCCCATTTATTATCAGGGTAACTCTGCATAATAAGATCATTCATTCATGGGAGGAAATGAGTCACTATGTGACTATGTGGGACTCCTGTTATGGTAGTAAAACTATAAAATTATTAAAGTTTTCACATTCCTTATTAAAAGAAGTCATTCAAATCATCTTAAAATTCAGATAGACTCCACATTCATCAAAAGGCAAAGTTCTCCCCAACTTAGCCTTCCTGAGAAATGAAGTCTTTGATGTTATTAATGTCACTAAGAAAACATTTTAATAAAGCCTGTGCTGAGTGAACATCCACTAACAATACACAGTTTAAAAAAAAGCTTCAAAGAAAACTGCATCATCTCTGTGAAAACAAGGTGCACCTATTCCTTCATCTCTAGCAGCAGATGAAACAGTTATGCCACGGCTGAGGGGGCTCAAAGGCCATGAATCTCAAATGCCATTCATCCAATACTCCTACACGTTGTAGGCTCTCCACTGCCTCTACCATCACAGCAACTTACCTCTTCATGGCCCTCTCTGTCTACTTGGAGTGGGATAGGTCAAATAATTTACCAGAAACATGGACAGAAGACAGCAGTCATTTTCTTTGGGATTTTAAATTTTGTTAACAACAAAGACTCCTTTCCTAGCTGTTGATGGATTCAAGATACGTGATTTAATATCTTTCAAAGGACAGAATCTGTGGGGCCATAGGGCCATAGTTTTTTTTTTTTTTTTTACCCACAGTCTACGGCTCGCCATTTAGCCTATGGATCAGTTTACTGTGGTGCAAACACATTCAGTCTGTGGTCCATAACCAGGATGGGCAGCTGCATAAATGTCAGAAACCCAAGTTCTCCTTAAGGGGGGTCTTTCCTGTGAGACCACTCACCATAATCTTGAAGCCTCTTGGCCACATCCACAGCCTCAATATTTGCAGACTTTTTGAAGGGTCTTGTATCCAAAATAAATTCATGAGCCACATATCCTGTTGAGAAAAATTATTTCCATTCATGATTAACATCAGCTTGTTGTTTTACCCAAGAAAATGAACAAATAAATCAGCTTTTTAATGCATATCATTGAGGACCAAGGAACAATGGGTACTTGGTAAGTTATAGTTGACAATAAAGCCTTCATCTGCTCTTATTACATATAAAAACTGTTAACATGTCATGTCAATTTGTTCCATCCTCAGTGTTCTACACACCCATGAACCAGGAAGCGGGTGGCAGGCAGGACAGGAGCTGGAAGGCTTACTAAGGTCCCTGGGGATGAGACCACTTTTACTCAAAAGACCAAAAATCTACTTGCAACAGTTTAACATGTCATCATGCCTGGTCCTTATACAAAATTTTATTTTATATATATATTTTATTTTATATAAAATATTTCTAGTGTTAAAACTCCATTGATACATTTTTCAACAAGTTTGCTACCAATATCCAATTAATGGTTTCTTCCGTGGGCAGGTAAATGTATACTAAATGTATATGTGTAAGACACAATTTTATATGATTCTTCAAAGGGGCTTATGAGGTTTCAGTTTCAGGCTTCAGACTGAGAATTAGAAATAAGGCTGTTGAACAGCACACCGCAAGTGGCAAGGAGCTGAAGAGGCTGAAGTCTTGCGGCGGTCAGTTCACTTTGCTTCTCTAGGCTCAGGCCACCATCTCCCCATTATAAGCTGTTGACCACCCATCCAACATCAAGAATAAACCACTAACTCAGCATTCTTAAATAGAACAACATTCCTGGGAGTTTCCCAAATGCCATGGCCTACATAACTGATGAATTATCTTCAAGGAAAGTATCTACTCAGTAAAAAATAATGCACTCCTTCTTAACCCACTATCCTGATTCTCAGCAAACAATGAATCTACTTAAATATACTTGGAGAAGTCATAACTTCTCAATCCTGAGGAGAATAGCTCCAGTCATTAACAGACCCTGAAGACAAAATCTGTGAACTGCTCTGCTTCTTGTGTGATGAATACATATGAAGGGGTTAGCTTTGTTTGTAAATAAAAGTATGAGAACCTAAGACTTTGAATATACTGTCACCACATATCTTTAAAACAAGCTTTCTAACAATGATGAGGATTCAATAGTAAGGAGTATGGTTCAAAAGGAGAAAAATGTATTCAGAGGTAGATAAATCTAGAGGGGAAAAAAAAAAAGTGCCTTAAATGACCAGCTGGAATATTCAGGGGGAAAACTGTGAAATTATTTAACTCCTCATCAACTATTAATTTCAGGAATCCTAAATGCCCCACTATGCTACCGCAACTGGGGAGCCAAGCCTTGAGCTTCAACCCTTCTTTTCTGAGGTTCTGGCAGCCACCCTGGCATTGTAACAACAACTCAAAGAAAAAGGCTAATGGAGCTGACTGCTCTGCTCTGCTCTGTGGAACACTCAGCTGGCAGGAGGGGAGGAGGAGACAGGCTCATGATGGGGAGGAGTCTCTTTTGCTGGCCAGCAGACAGCACAGTCTTTCAAGCAAAGGTTCAGTTACTGAAAGGCCCCATCAAGCCCAGCCCAGCCCAGCCCAGCGCTGCTAAAGCAAGACTTCATCTGCAGAGGCCCCTGCCACAGCCAAGTGGTTTGGGAAGAGTTCCATTTCCAAAATGAGGTTCAGATGTTATTTTCTAAATCCATATTCTAATATGTTCAAATGGAAACTGTTAGTGGGATTTCAGCGTCTCTCTCTTCTGTCTGTCTCTACTTGAGCCTGAAAAGGGGTGACATTTAAACTTCATGTCTGTTGGGGGCCAGCCTGGAAAATCCCATGGACGGAGGAGCCTGGTAGGCTGCAGTCCATGGGGTCGCTAAGAGTCGGACACGACTGAGCGACTTCACGTTCACTTTTCACTTTCATGCATTGGAGGAGTAAATGGCAACCCACTCCAGTGTTCTTGCCTGGAGAATCCCAGGGACAGCGGGGCCTGGTGGGCTGCCGTCTATGGGGTAGCAGAGTTGGACACGACTGAAGCGACTTAGCAGCAGCAGACCCCTAGATGATCATCTTTGTTTGCAGTTTTTAGGGAGAAAAGATATACAAATCTTCTATGGCATACGGTGAGTCAGAGGAATCTGAAGTAGAAATTGTATAAACTGATTAGTGCAAGTTTTAATTTTCAGTGAGTAGGTGTTTCCTCGGGGCCTAACCATGACTATAACTGAGAGTCTGAAAAGATAACAAGTCAACGGAGCAAGGAAAGAAGCCAGGGATGGGAGTAGGAGATGATAGAAAAGCAAAATAGAAGTGGCTTGGCTCTACGCTTGGAACATCCCTCTCCCAACCCCTCATGAATTATCTTACAAGGCTGAGGATGACCTGGGAAAGTGCTACAGAAAGATAAGACTTCCCAAAACTGGAACTTACTTTTCCTGCATCCTCAGAGTGAGTGCCTAGAAATAAATGGAACTCACTAGCTAATTAGAAAGCTTGGGTGGGCAATCGACATTCAGTCATGCTTTTCAGTTGCAATCCAGGGACCACAACAAACAGCATCAAGAGGCCAGTTTTCCTGGGAATGAGGTCAGGTGGGTGGGGCCCCTAGCCTCAGGAGGTCACTTCCCAGCCAGGGAAGTGTACCCTCCCACCCATGCAAGGGTGCAGCCTCTGAAGCCCATGTCCACCAGCCTATAAAGGCCACCAGGAAAACTCCTCAAGGACAAGAATTTCCTTGTTAAGAGTTAAGATTTGTCTAAGATCAGAAAGGGATAAGCACTTAAGAAGTTGAAACATAAAGAAAACACTGGGACACTAACAAAATGGTCTGTTCCTGACAAGAACTCTGTTTAGACCAGACAGTGAGCCTAGCCTCCCACATAAGCAGACACTTGTAAACATCTTCAATTCCTCCTTTCAAAATGCCTCTGTTTACCTGAGTCAATTCCTTTCCTCATCCTTGCACAATAAATACTACCGCTGCTCCCCATCCTAATTCTTGCCTATAAATTCCTTGCTTCACAAAACCCTAAGCGTCAACAAGTTAGGCTGGTATTTTCAAATCTCTCAAAGAAATGGCTCATAAAGGGAAGCCTGAGAACTTCCCTGGTAGTCCCATGGTTAAGACTCCATGCTACCACTGCAGGGGGCATGGATTCTACCCCTGGTTGGAGAGCTAAGATTCGCCAAGTCTTACCGCTCTGCAAAAAAAAAAAATGGGTGGGGGAGGAAGGCCTGTAGTTCACTAAAATTACTACCTCACAGTCGTCCATAATTCCAGTCTTATTTAGAGCTGGTAAATATGATTAAGATGAGTAACGGTCTTCTAATATCGCCATTAGACACTCTGGAATACAAAGTGTTTATTAAGGACATTTCTATTTTGGGCCATCTGGAGGTACAGTGATCATTCTTTTTTAGGCCCTAAAATACCAAACCTCTGATTGTGTAATGAATGTGTTTACCAGACCAAACACGAGACAAGTTTTGTTTCATGAACTTTGGGATTGGGTAATAAAGTCTGTAATCACCAATATATTTCTGCTTGGGATGAGAAATACAATTCATTATTTCATTCTGGGATAAAATGTCAAAACAAATGGAAATTTCATCCATCTTTTTGTGTTACAAGCCTCCTGGGACAGCCTCTGCCTAAAGCAGTTGCTCGCTGCCAAGCACACGGCAGGCGCCTGATCGGTACTAGCTTGCTCACTCTCCTCTCCTCGAGTACCATCTCCCCCCGTGCGGTCCACACCACATTCATTCTCGCTCCAAGGAACTCAGGTTTGCATCCCACAACTCTGTGAACACACTAAAACCACTGAAGTTCAGTGGGTGATGTGCATGGTACGTGAATCCTTTCTTGATGAATTTGTCAAACTTAATCCCAAGGACATATTAAATAAAAAATAATTTAACAACTAGGGAAAAAGTACCCTATACCTTGTAAATTAAAGCAAAAAGATTATTTCCATGCATCACATTGGCAAAAACTTTTTGGGCTTGGCCTGTGTTCCCAGCCTGGCACTTGGTGTTCACTGGGCCCTGGGGCCATGGTCACTCACAGGCTGCTAGTGTGATGTAAGTTTGAATTAAGGATCTGGGGGCAGGCAAGGTCAAACGTGTCAAGTGCGTAAATGCATTCATATCCTGAGATAATTTATCTTCTACAACTCTAACTTATGTAGATAATCAGGGGTGTTAAAAAGAAAAACTAAGTAAAAGATATTCATTGCAGCGTTGTTAAAAATAATGTGGTGGTGCTGAGGGAACCCCATAGAATCTGACACATGATACATACCATAGAATGGATATGGCCACTTTCAAAGGACATTTAATGACAAGGGAAATGATCATGATATAAAATGAAGTTTAAAAAAACAAGATACAAGCTCAATTGTCTGAAAGTACGGTGGGAAGAAATACAACAAAATATTAAGCCGTTATGTCTGCTTGATGAAACCATGGGTCATTTCCATTTTCTTCCTCAAACTTCTTTGTCCAAATTTTCCATGTTGAGCACATGCACATGACTTATACAGCCAGACAAAACCAAGACTGCTGCTATCCTGAAGGCCAATACAGAAGCAGGATGCATCTCACAGCACAGGAGCTATATTTGAATTAATTAGTAGCTCTTGTAGCTTCTTTAATACCCACTTCAGAAGCATTTCATTGTGTTGCTTAGAGACATATTGCCCACAACGTTCTTTTCTCCTCTCTGGGGAGAATTGCTAACCAGAGCTGATTATTTAGTTCTTTTCTATTTTCAAACTCTGGAACCACCCTTGTGGATACATATTCACAAAGCAAGATTGGTCTTTAAATTAAAGATCACAGATGGAGATGCACACAGGCCAAGAGACAAGCAGGGCCTTGCTGCTGTGGCCCTGGGACTGAACACTGGTTACTGACTGCTCGCTGCCCTCTCTGCCCCAGGCTCAACATACAGCGGTCCCTGCTCTCCGATGCACACCCACTGTCAGGTCCTGCCCGCCTGACTCTCAGGGCAACCCCTCCTACCACCTCCAGGGTGACTTGATGCCTCTCCTATTATTCCCTCTACAGTAGCTTCACTCTCACCTCTTCACAGCCTTTCCCCTGGCAGCTTGAAATCACCTTATTCTCTTATTTAAAAATAATGAAGCTGCATCCTATTGCAGCAGCTCCTGCCCCCTTCACACTAAAGCCCCCAAACCATGAAAGTGTCTGCCTTCTCCTGACCTCAGTCCATGTCTCAGCCCCTTTCCAGCTGGCCCTTGCCTTGCTGCTGGCCCTAACTGCTTTCAAAGGTGACAGAAGGCTTCCTACTGTGAAAGGCATGGGTTCTTTTTAAGACTTGAGAGGCCAGCCACCTGCTCTTCAGCTGTGCCTCCATGTCACGCAGGACCACCCACGTGTGCTGACTGTGTGTGCTGTGTGACGCCAAGGACTGAGGCAGCCACAGCCTCCCCCTGCAGGAGCTTAAGGTCTGCAGGAGCGAGCCGACGATGAGTGAGTGGGAGACTCCTTGTGGTGGAAAGAGCCAAGAGGAGTAGTTCTCGCCACCAGGAAAGGAAAGGGCAGCCTCAGGGAGGAGGTGTGGCCAGAGCAGAGGCAGGAAGGATGGGTGCCAGGGAAACGCCGGGGGTGGGACGTGGGGAGCCTGACGCTGCCTCAGTGCAGGTGCCCCCTCACCAGGTGCTGCTTTTCCTGCACCTGTTCCGTGCAGCCATCTGCTTGAGAGGTTTCGCTCTGGTTTCTCAATATGGTTTCCTTGGGTCTCACCAAAGAAAAGTCTGCTCTCAGACTCTGTGCCCAGGGCCACACCTCTGCAAGTCCACCTGCGCCAGCCCCTCCCGTCACTTCCAGGGAGACCTAGTCCCTCCATCCCTGTCTCCCTCCCTCCATGATAAGCTAAAGAAAGTGAAAGTGAAGTCACTCAGTTGTGTCTGACTCTTTGCAACCCAGTGGACTGTAGCCCACCAGGCTCCTCCGTCCATGGGATTCTCCAGGCAAGAATACTAGAGTGAGTTGCCATTTCCTTCTCCAGGGGATCTTCCTGACCCAGGGATTGAACCCAGGTCTCCCACATTGCAGGCAGACACTTTAACCTCTGAGCCACCAGGGACGCCCTATGATAAGCTATAGCTGCTGCTGCTGCTAAGTCGCTTCAGTTGTGTCCGACTCTGTGTGACCCCATAGACGGCAGCCCACTAGGCTCCTCTGTCCCTGGGATTCTCCAGGCAAGAACACTGGAGTGGGTTGCCATTTCCTTCTCCAATGATAAGCTATAGAGGCTTCTCTAAAAGGTTTTCACTCTCAACTAACTAGTACATAAGTCCTCTGATTCTACTTCTAACAGCATGCTCATCCTCTGCCACTGTCTTGATGATGTTAACATCCTCTTAATCCTGTCATTCCCCTGCTCAGAAACCTTTCTGGCCCAAGGGTGGAATCCAGAGCCTTCCAAGACCCTCAAGGCCCATGCTACCTCTCCCGCCTTATAGTCTGCTCCCTCTCCTCCTACCCCATCCTTCAACCCACCCAAGACTCAGACAACTCCCTTCTCTCTAGCTTGCTCCTGCATCTCTGTTTACTGGGGTTCTGCTGTGCTTCCTTTCAAGGCTTATCTCAAAAGGCTCCTCTCAGAAGGCTCTCCCAACTAGAATTATTCCACTCATCCTCATGGCCAAGGGGCAGGTAAGAAGCTCATGGGATTTACGTATATGTCTCTCTATGGTGTGGTCCTTGTTGTGAGTTGTCCTGAGACTAAGTGCATGGCAGAGCCCCACCAATATCCCTAAGCTGTTTACTAGATGGAAGTTATTTCCAGTACCTCAAGGCTTTACTCTGGTATATGCTGAGAAACAGAAGTTTCCCACCCACTTCTGCAAGTCACATCCACTAGGTCAAACTTGGTTTGGCCAAGAAAAAAAGCCAAAGTGAATATAGGCTGAAGTTCATACTTGCCTCTCGCACCCCGGAAAAGGACTCTGTAGTGCTTTTCTAATCGCTTGGCCATGTAGTTTGCATTCAAAATAGCAATCTCTGTGGCCTGTTTAAGGCCCTTGCCTCCCATCATCTGCAATAGAGGAAAAAATACTCATCAATCACGGAACACAGAGATCCAATGGACACTAACCAAAGACATCCCCAGATGAAAGGAAATCAGCTCCCCACCACTCTCTGGACTGCAGGGGAGTGAAATATCCTAAGACATCTCTCAGTCTTCTCTAAGCCTAAAATAACTTCTGGTTTCCCTCTTTGAACAGTAATTTTATGTTTTTTATTGTAGTTAGAAAGCTTAGAACAGGGAAAAACTGACTGCTGACTATCGCCTTATTTACCCAAGAAAAAGAACTGTATTTGAGGAGTTTCTGTTTGGTTGTTCATTGTGAATTTGAGATGCCTTGATAATTGCCAGGATCTTGAGGGCTCTTGGCCAAAATCCCCTCTGAATCCATTTTGTATGGTTTGTCTTTCACGTGTCCATAGTTCAGGCTTCTATGTTTAACAACTGAAAGGTTCTCAATCTTATCCTTTTCTGGTGGTTCATAAGTCCCTATGATTTTATGGGGATAGCATCACCAGCAAAGAGTTTAAAACCAAGACTGTACCAATTTGTCCTGCCTACTTTCTTCCCAGAACACCTCAGATGATAAGGCTTGATGTATGTTAACACACAAATGATGTAAAACAAATGAAATAACAGTGCAGGGATACCAAAGTCCTTGGAGAGGACACGCTCGGCCAGGTTGGCCAAAGAAGGGTTTCCAGAGTGAGAATTAGAACTTGAGTAGAAACTTGAAAATGGGTAGAATTTGGACAGACAAAGAGAAAGGGGAAGACACTCTAGGTGAGAATAGCAGAAACAAAGGTGTGGAAGGAAGGCCCATGGCTGCAGCCTGGGCATTGCTGGAGAGCCAGGTGGGCTGTGACCACTCACACAAGCTTCAAATCCTTGCTGGGAAAGACCTGGACTTGGCTTCTGCCTCTGGACCTGTGCATCAGAGTCTGAGCAACTTTATGGCCCCAGTTCCACCCTGCCTATACTGAATTGATTCTCTCTGGAATGGGGCCTGGGAAAGTGCATTTTGGGGAGAACCTCCTAAAGATTTTGTGTGGGCTGGGACATCCAGTGGTAGAGGCCAAGGGAAGCCAGGAGAGGATGGACAGTCTTAGCAGAAATCTAGCAGTTCGGTAGGGAGTATATGAGAAGAACTGTATAAAGGAGAGAAGACGATAATTCTAGAGTCTCGGTAATAAGTAACAACAGCCTGAAAAAAGAAAGAGCCCAAGGTAGGAGGGGTGGCTGAAACCCTACCATATTTATTTCATTCTTAAACTGAGTCTGTCTGGTGTATCTGGCACACAGCCAAACCAGTCCTAGGGCATTTATTTTCTATATGTGGAAAATCATCTCTAACCCAAATAACATTCCATAACAAATGACTCAGGTTCACAGAGACCAAAAGGAAGCTGGGAATTAAGATTCTGTTTGCAAAGAAGCAGACCTTTATGATGATTGTTCTTGTTGCTATTTGCAAAACAACTCGAGTATGATTTGAAAACGCAGGTTTTAGTCTCTGGGGTACAGAATTGTTGTCCCAGCTTCCCAGAAAGTTTTCATTAAGAATCATAAATGCCACACTGTTCAAGAATAACAACCAGCCCAGAGAGTCATCCGGCAAGATGTGCATAGCTGAGTTTGGGTTTATTTCACCAGATCCTCGCTTTCTCTCAGGAGGGGAACCAGCTGGGGAAGACTGCTCTAATTACCGGCTGAAGAAGTGTTCCTATCCAGTGTGCGATCTAGTCAGCTCAGGAGGTGGGCAGGCTAGTTTGAATACGAACTGTATAAAATAAACTCTGACCCTAATGTGTTTTGGGTTTTTTGTTTGTTTGTTTTTGTTGTTGTTTTTGAAAAACACAAAAGAAGGAAGCCCGTTCTATGACAAAGTCTAATTACCTTCGAGAATATAGTTCCACAGGCCCTAAAGGGCAAAGAGCTTCGGGAAAACCTCTACATAAGTGAATTTCTGCTATTTTCATCTTACCCTCCAGGCTCCCAAGAAATATAAAGCGAAATGAGATGTATTCCTAAAATTTATCCCAGGATCTCAACCAAGTGTAATAATTAGTATATGCACTGTTTTTCGCTTGTGAGGGGCTGTACAAATCCTACAGGAAACCAAATGACGTGGCCAGCACATCCATATGACTCATGGTAATTAGCTCTGTCTGGAAAAATATATCTGGCATGTCAGTTTCTCTGGTGTTAAACCCACTGTGAGAACCCAAAGGAAAACAGCCTGATGAAGAAAAGATAAAATGAATTTTAGCTGATCTCTTTAGGATGGTTTCTTCCACTCAAGTTGTCAGCAATTTTCACTGAACCACATCTCGATCATGGATTTCTTCATTTTTAAGTTACGAAGGAATCTGCAGTCTCAGGTCCCCATCCATACATCACTCCCCCAAACCATCTAACATGCATTAGCAGGCCTCACCTTAATATAAGCCCATGAAATGGGCAAGATGCAACTGGAGCCCCACGGGGCTGCGCTGACGGTCCCCAAAGCCTGGGCATCTTCACTTGGTTTTAGCGAAATGATGGGATGATTAGGCAGAAAAGGAACAAGATGCTTCTTCCTGTATATATATTTTTTAATACAAATTTAGAAGATGTTAAAAAGATCTGGTCTAACCAAACAGGCAGGTCCTGGGCCCTCTCAGGAAGCTCTATTCCTAGCAAAGGAACTCTGACATGGAAGGTACCCGGCACCTGCTAAGGGGCAGATGTTCAGGAAGTCTCCCTTCCTTTCTCCTCTGCTGGAGGCATGGCTCACCAGCCATCAGCATCCTAGCAGCTCAAACAAGTACCATGGTGGAGAGCTGGGGAGAGACAGGCAGCCTGGAACATCATGCAGAGCTATGGGCTCATGAGGATGTGGGGACATCCCAGCCCCTCACACCCTCTCCGTCCCTGCCCTGGCCCCACACTCTTTCCCAAGGCATCTAAGGGATATAGAAGGATGCTGCTGAGATGCCCCATAGGGTGACAATCACAGGCCAGCCTGTGAACATCAGTTGCCCCATCTCCCCCACAGCTGAGCCACTGCGACCCTGCTGCCTACTACAGAAAACAGGAATCAAAAAGGAAAGAAGAAAAACCCAAGGGGGGCCAGGCTCTCCATATCCCTGAAGACTGGCCCCTTCCGCACATTTTGGGAAAAAGGAAGATGCTCAGGAAATGGTTGCTCAGCATCATTTCCATGAGATGATTTGATTTCAGTTTAAAAAGTTACCAACTGCTCCGAGATATTGCTTTAGTCTTATTCTGACTTCATCCAATTATTTCTAGTAATAAGGTTTGTTTCCTTCCTACTTATCTCAGATGTAATAAGAATTCAGGCTGTAAAGTGTCCAAAATATTACATCCAATTTCTTTTTGGCAGGGGGACATTTGAGTTCTACTCCTTTAGCAAATTTTAATTATACAATAGTGTTATCAATTTTAGCCACCATGTTATATGATAGATCCTCAGATGTAACATGTTATATGATAGATCCTCAGATGTAACCATAAGCTGATTTTAAAAACAAAGCTGCTTGGAAGTCTAAATTAAAGTCCAAGAGACCCTTCTAGGTGCTAATATACCAGTTCTTACTCATAATGCTCCAGTAAAGCTTACTATTCATTTCTCTGTTAATAAACCTGCTCTGTCTATACATGACTAGGAGCTGAGTGTGGCCATACACACTGTGGTTAATAAAATCTGTTTGCTTCCCCTTGAAAGCTCCTTGAAAGCACCCCATTCACTGCTCATCACCCAGCCCCTAAAGGCACACTACATGTGAAGGTATCCTGACACCTGAAGTCCTCGATGAGAAGAACAGAGTGTGGGGCCAACTCTCAGTCTTCAAAGCCATCCCAAAACCAGGGCCCAGAACTCACACTCCGATGGGCCCCATGCCAGGGCCGCCACCTCCATGGGGAATGCAGAAGGTCTTGTGAAGATTAAGGTGTGAGACATCAGACCCAAAGTCTCCGGGACGACAGAGTCCCACCTGTCACAAAGGGAAAGAACCAAAAGCAAAAGTCAAGAGCTGAAAGGGTGCTCTGGAGAGACAGCCATCCTGCTCTCCTGAGAGGAGAGGCAGGAGATGTGCACAGAAACGTCCTTAGATGGCAGCTCAAACCCGATATTCCACAGGCAGCATGCCCTGCAGTTTCTATGGAAACAGCAATTGACCATTTAGATTTTAAAGTATGATCTGAATATACCATCAACTCCTAATTATCCACCCCCAAGAAAGGGGAGGGGAAGTATAGGCTTTCCCTGCTATTGAAACAGGCAATTTCACCCCAGCATGTCTAGTACCCCAGCTTTGGATATCATGCACTTTACTGAAGGGCCCCTTAGGACACGTGGATATAGAGGGCTGGAAGGCTATCTGAGAGAATACTGAGCTGAGAGAGAGGGAGGGAGCCTGACAGTTTTCCTGAGACCATCCTGGTACCAGCCACAACATTCAACAGGTGTTCCTGCCACTTTGGCATTTGAGCTAATTGTGGATGTGATAAAAACTACAAGACTCATTTATGCTATTGAATCAATAGACAATCCCTGGACTGCTCAAAAGAGATCAGATAGAAGCAAAGAAAAACAAAAAGAGTCTGAAATTGGGACTTCCCTAGCAGTCCAGTGGTTGCTGCTGCTGCTGCTAAGTCGCTTCAGTTGTGTCCGACTCTGTGCGACCCCGTAGACAGCAGCCCACCAGGCTCCCCCGTCTCTGGGATTCTCCAGGCAAGAACACTGGAGTGGGTTGCCATTTCCTTCTCCAATGCATGAAAGTGAAAAGTGAAAGTGAAGTCGCTCAGTCGTGTCCGACTCTAGCGACCCCACGGACTGTGGTTAAGACTCCATAATTCCAATGCAAGGGGCACTGGTTCAATCCCTGGTTGGGGTTAGACCACACATGCCCCTCACTGGGGCTGAAAACAAAACAAATTAAAAAAAAATTTTAGTGAAAAGAGTCTGAAATGGTTTTAAAAAAAAAAAAGGAGAGGGAGTTGATATGACTCTTTAAAAGATGATGAGTCCCTGCCCTCCAAAGTCTCCCTAAAGCATTCCCTTAAAGGCACGTGTCACACAGACTGTAAAGAAGGCGAAGTGTTAAAGAACTGATGCCTTCGAACTGTGGTGCTGGAGAAGACCCCTGAGAGTCCCTCAGACAGCAAGGAGATCGAACCAATCAATCTTAAGGGAAATCAACACTGAATACTTGTTGGAAGGACTGATGCTGAAGCTGAAACTCCAGTATTTTGGTCATCTGATGCTAACAGCCGACTCATTGGAAAAGTCACTGATGCTGGGAAAGATTGAGGGCAGAAGGAGAGAGGGCATCAGAGGATGAGATGGCTGGATGGTATCACCGATGCAATGGACACGAACTTGAGAAAACTTCAGGAGATACTGAGTGACAGAGAGGCCTGGCATGCTGCCGTCCATGGGGTAGCAGAGTCAGAAACAACTGCTCGACTGAACAACAGCAGCAAAACGTCACACAGACCACCCCCTACACACACACAGCCCAGTAAGTAGTCAGGATCAGCCCTTCAGAGCCAGAGATGTGCAGCTGTTTTACGCTGATGAAACTGAAGCTAGTCCAAGGTCACGGGAGTTCAGTATCCACCAGGGGCCAAACCTTGGGTGTTAATTCCCTCAGGAAGAGGGGTCACCCCCCGCCCCTCCCCTGCAATAAGCTAAGAAAATTCAGCTCACTCCCTGCTTCCCTTCAACCTTTTTACTTTGTCCTCAGCATCCCCTGTGACTTCATGACCTCCTTGGGAGGAGTGTGTGTATGTGTGTGTGTGCACGTGTGCACGTACCCGTGCATGAGCACAGTCACTCAGTCATGTCTGACTCTTTGCGAACCCATGGACTGTAGTCTACCAGGCCACCCTGTCCATGAAATTTTCCAGGCAAGAATACTAGAGTGGGTTGCCATTTCCTACTCCAAGGGATCTTCCCAACCCAGGGATCGAACCCATGTCTCTCGTGTCTCCTGCAGTGGCAGGTAGATATTCTTTACCACTGCACCAGGATCTGCAATCTCAGTGAAATTATAGTACATACTTTGATTTGGCAATATAGAAAGTCAGTCTCTGTTCTGAATTCAGTGTCATGTTTTAAGACAACTGTCAAGAAGACAAAACAATTTTTTTTTTTCATAACCATTTTCTCACATTGCCCACCTGAGCATTCATGTTGGCCCCATCCAGGTAGACCTGGCCTCCGTGTAGGTGGATCAGGTCACACACGTCTCCAATGTTTTCTTCAAACACTCCATTGGTGGATGGGTATGTAATCATGATTGCTGCCAAGTTCTCCTTGTGTTTATCCACCTGAGACAGAAAAGTGGCAGAGGGAGCTAACGAGAGGAAATGTTTCTTTCTTAACCAATTCCTCATTTTTTAAAAGGATTAAGAAAGATGAAGTCTTGGTCTTTTCGTTTCTCAAACTGTCTCAATGTAGGAAGACACTAATAGAAGGTCCATAGCCATTTCTGCCTTTATAAATCATTCTAAAGAAATAACAAGATTCCTTTAGACTAAGTCTCCATGGTCAAGACCAAAAAACTGTTCAGAAGATTTCTGGATATTTTGGGCTGAATTCTCTAAAGTGGTTTTCCTTTGGTTCAAATCATCTCAATAATTATTTCAGATTTTCTCTGGTTCCAGACAAGTCAATTCTCATAGTTCATCTTGCTATGCTCATCTTGCCAAATCCATCCTATCCACTTTCCCTCCCATTCTATTGAAATTAGAATTCCCACTAGGAATGTTCTGCTCCGATTTAAAAAACAAACAAACATCATTTTTCTTTTGACAGAAGGCAAGCATATATGAAAGACATGTTCCTATTTTTTTGACCAGCAAGTCAGAGAAGAGGCCCACGTGAAAACAAAACAAACAAACAAAAATTTTAAATCATATCCTATATTGGAGAGACTTAATAATTACACTTTTGACCCAGAATATTTATTGGTAAAAACTTTATGGGGCAATGGGAGGTGGGGAGGTGGATGTGAGAGATTAAAAAATGCTTGTTTTTATCTTCCTTTTGAAGGTTGCTACATGAACTTCTCAGTCTCCATGCCTAATAACCCCAACAAAATCACATTGCCATTCAAGTGATTTCCTTTCCTCTTAAGATGCAGCCTACAGTCCACCAGTGGAAAGCAGATACGGTTGCTAGGCAACATCTTCCTGAAGGTTGGGAGGTTGGGAGTTTGGGAGTGGGGGTTGGTGTTGCAGGAAGGAGGATGGAATGTTGCCTGAAATTCAGCAAGTAATGGCTGGGACCATCACAAACATCTGCAAAATCTACATTTCTGTTTTAATCCCCAACACAAAGATTGAGAATACCTATGACTTCCAGGATCATAGGTTTGTTCACGGGGGAAGGAGAGGAAGATTGGGCAGGAAGAAGCAGGCAGATTCTGCAAGGACTAGTCTTACTACCACCATGAATAATTCATTCAGTTTCTTACACATGCACATATTAGAGGACGGAATTTCAGTTTAAAGGACCTTCTCCTTGTTAAAGAAGGAAGAGGTGAAAGAAACTATGGTCACTTTTACTCTGGACCAAAAATGTGACTCTTGCTTTTATTTTTCTTATAGAGATGGCTAGGTTTTCTGATTTTATGCCATTTTCCCTAGACCCATTTGGAGAAGGAACTGCAGTCTTTTAATGAGGATGCAAAAGAAGATAACGTTGACCTAAACCATCCCTGATCCTTGCCACTTCTTTCCAACCCAGACCTCCCCCATCTGGTAAGCGGAAGTTGAGTACCATAGCCTTGAGGTGAGCTGCATCGATGTTTCCGTATTTATCCACCTCCACAGGCTGAATCCTCATGCCTGCCATGTGGGCACTTGCAGGATTGGTCCCATGCGCAGATTTTGGAATGAGGCAAACCTTACGAACGAAAGGAAGGAAAGAGAGAAATCACCAGGCTGTTCATAATGGCAGAAAAGTCCTACGAAATGCTTGGAGCATAAATACATAGGTGCCATACACTCTATTTAAACTGACCGGTGGTGCCTTAATATCTGCTACAACTTCATGATTACTGTATTGAAAAACAGTGTCCAACAGAGGAGTTGACACCTGGATCCCCAAATACTGTTCCCAAAAGACTTTCAGAATATTAATACTCTCCTTCCTTATCCCAGTAACACCAAAACAAGCCTAGGCTTATTCTAACCTTGCCTCAGCAATAATATGTAGAAAGCACCTTACAAGAACATGAGATTCGAAATTAAACTCTAGGACTCAAATGCACACATCACAGCTCCAGTGCTCTGCTTGGCTCTGCTGGGACCCAGGAGAGATAATGGTAGACATTATCCCAAGGCCTCCCAGTGACAATACACCAGTGATGTCATCATTATTGGATGCTTACTCTGTGCAATAGATTCTCTGCTTACATGAGAATAGCCAAGCACAAATGCCCATCAGTTTCTGCCCTGTGCTCACACAAGGCATTCACTGAGAAGGTTGGCATCTGTATAAATAAATGTCTAGAGGGACTTCTCTGGTGGTCCAGTGTTTAAGAGTCCATAATTCCAATGCAGGGGATGTGGGTTGGATCCCTGGTTGGGGAACTAAGATCCCACATGCTGTGCAGCACAACCAGATCAAAAAAATTAAATAAATAAATAAATAAAAGGACCCTTTAGACAGGGACTGCTGCTGCTGCTGCTGCTGCTGCTAAGTCGCTTCAGTCGTGTCCGACTCTGTGCGACCCCATAGACGGCAGCCCACCAGGCTCCCCGTCCCTGGGATTCTCCAGGCAACAACACTGGAGTGGGTTGCCATTTCCTTCTCCAATGCATAAAAGTGAAAAGTGAAAGTGAAGTCACTCAGTCGTGTCGGACTTTTAGCAACCCCATGGACTGTAGCCTACCAGGCCCCTCCGTCCATGGGATTTTCCAGGCAAGAGTACTGGAGTGGGGTGCCATTGCCTTCTCCGAGACAGGGACTACATCATGTCAAATAAGACTCCTTGGCTGGGAGGAAACATTTCTTGCTTTGTCAGGAGACTACTCCTCTCTTTCTAAAGGGATCTTGGTGTTGCCAGTATAATTAGGGAAATGAAAGTTCTCAAAAAAAAAAAAAAGTCTAGTGCCCACAGGTGCCAAAGGAACTCAGAATGAGGGGGTGCCACCTCAAGTTGAAGAGATCAAGAAAGAGTATTTCAAGAGCTTAAAGATGTGTTGAATTTTTATGGAAAATGGCTGGTGGGCATAATACTAAAATTCCCAGGTTTAAATCATTTTCATTTCCTGCCCCCAAATCGTGTGAGCAGAGGTGAAGACACATGCTCTGTGTGATCTGATGATGCCACACTACAGGAAAGGGCGCCCTGCAGTTCCCTCCAACAGCGGTAAGGAGAAGCAATGTCAACCCTGAAAACAATTCTGTTTTTGTTTTTAATTCCAGAACCAATACTGTCACCCTGTGAAGAAAAACGGATGGGCATTATAAAAATGGGCTTATGAAGGGGAAATTTAACTTAACAGCTGTTTCCTCAAAAACAGCAAAGCCATCTATTTAAGCAAAATGCATGTGACCCAAAGAGAACTATCAACAGAGGCAAAGATGAAATGACTTTGTTCTTCTGTGGACAGTTAGCGCTTCTTTGAATGGTGACCCCATGAACTGCAGCACACCAGGCATCCCTGTCTTTCACTGTCTCCCAGAATTTGCTCAAACTTATGTCCATTGAGTCAGTGATACCATCCAATCATCTCATCCTCTTTTGCCCCCTTCTCCTCCTGCCCTTAATCTTTCCCAGCATCAGGGTCTTTTCTAGTAAGTTGGCTTCTTCGCATCAGGTGGTCAAAGTATTAGAGTTTCAGCTTCAATATCACTCCTTCCAATGAATATTCAGGGTTTATTTCCTTTAGGATTAACTGATTTGACCTCCTTGCTGTCCAGGGAACTCTCAAGAGTCTTCTCCAGCACCACAGTTTGAAAGCATCAATTCTTTAGCGCTTGGTCTTCTTTATGGTACAATTCTCACATCTGCACATGACTAGTGGAAAAACCATAGCTTTGACTATACAGACCTTTGTTGGCAAAATGTTGTCTCTGCTTTTTAATACTCTGTCTAGGGATATAAGGATTAGCAGGAAGAAAATGTCTCAGTCATTTTTTCAATGATTTGTTGCTGTTAGACATTTGTGATTTTCTATGTGGATCCTCACTTTAAAATTTGTGGTACTGAAGGGACTTTCAATACCTAAGTTCTAGGACAATGTCCTAGGTTCTAGGACAGAACCTAGATTTGATATTTTAGCCAACACTAACTCTCTTTGGTTCATTTATGCCAATTTAGGTGGATTCTGTGTTTTTCTAACTCCCTAGTGTGCCTGGCATAGACCCAACATAGCTCATTTTCAAAAGACTTGCCGCATGAGTGAAGGATTAAGGAGAAGAAATCCTTTGCAAGGGAAATCAATTTCTTACCACTGGTCAAATCCAAAACCCAAAGGCCACTACTTTGCCCAGGCAACTGAGAAAAGAAAAATACATACAGGTTTTGGGGGAGGTTTTGGTGGTGCTTTTTTAGTTTGTTTGGGTCAATGTATGCCCTTTGTATAGGAAATTCAATCACTGATCAGCAAACCTGAATTAGTATTTGACTAACAAATGAGTAATAATTATAAAGTGCTTAGGATAGTGCCTGGCACATGGAATTTTTACATAAGTGTTTGTTAAATAATTTGTAGTCTCCCAAATTAAACTGGTAAATCAAGAATTTGGCCATTGCATTTTAGGAACCTCTGAAATTTAACCTAAGAGCAAATGTGAAAATAACTTCCAAAACAGTTTGAAATAAAAAAAATCATCAGGAATCCAGGAGGTTCCATAGCATATGACTTCCCCACACATTTTTTTTTTGCAAAACAGCAAATATTTTACTAGTTTCTGTGATAGTCTATTATATGGGAGCAGCTGTCTTAGACATCTCTGATACAGAAAAATCCTCCATGATTATTTGAATAATAAATCATTTTCTTCTTCTCTAACTAAAAAGTCAGGTTAAATTAAAATCTTTAGGATGCCAACATTTCCAAACTTGAGGGTTCTGTTTCTACAAGCTCAATGACTGGGTAGTCGTCCCTGCCTCCCTCACCCACCCTCAAAATGCAGCATCCCACTCCTCTCTGTCCTTCAGTGGAATAACCTCTCCTAACACTTCAGTGATAGCAGTGTGAACAGTGGAGCCAGGAGAAGCATCACACACAAGGGGACTGAGATAGAAGGGAGGACTGGAAAAAACAAAGAAGGAAAAAGAGCTAAAAAGAATCCATGTGTCATAGAAGAACTCTGTTGTTGCTGTTGTTTAGTCACACAGTAGTGTCCAACTCTTTTGTGATCCATGGACTTTAGACCGACAGGCTCCGCTGTCCATGGGATTTCCCAGGCAAGAATACTGGAGTGGGTTCCCATTTCTTTCTCAGGGGATCTAACCAACCCAGGGGTCGAACCTAGGTCTCCTGCATTGGCAGGTGGATTCTTTACCTCTGAGCCACTGGGAAACCTAGGAGAACTCTGCCCAGGCCCAGTCTCTCATCCTTTTTTTGTGACCTTTCTGGTTTGGCCCCCAGCTCCTGGACACTGGACTACCCTGGTGGCTCAGGCAGTAAAGTGTCTGCCTACAATGCAGGAAACTCGGTTTCAATCCCTGGGTGGGGAAGATCCCCTGGAGAAGGAAATGGCAACCCACTCCAGTACTCTTGCCTGGAGAATCCCATGGACGGAGGAGCCTGGTGGGCTACAGTCCATGGGGTCGCAAAGAGTCGTACATGACTGAGCGACTTCACTTTCACTTTCCTGGACATTAACAAACAGTTCCTGGGGTCAGCCTGGAGAACTAGGAACCAGTGCAGGATGGGAAGCGTCACAGAGTAGACAGAACCTGTATTTTAGCTGGCCTTTTCTAGCTGGTCACAGGCCTTCCACAAGCACCACAGCGTAGATCCCAGCAGCTTCCCCATAAAGCAGGAACAACATGGAGATGGTAACGCAGAATGAATGGCTCCCTCTCCCGGAGTCCCAGAAACTTCATGGTTAAAGAGCATGAATAACAAAGAGTTCCAGGGGCTACTCAGTACAAGGAAGCCACAGAGGAAAAATAGAAAAGGCAACTCTAAATGTCAGTCATCTGGCAGCCTCTCATTGGATAACCAGAATCCCAACATCTCCTTTCTGACTCTATGAAAGCACTGACATTTTGAGGTCCAAAGAACAACTTTAATTCCAAAATCCTTCCTTAGAAAATCGAAGAATTCAAACCCAAGTGAAAAAAAAATAAAAAGTTGAGATATCAAGAAGGTGGGAGAAAAAAGTTTTTCCTCCCATTTTGTGAAAGTAAAATAGTATTTAAATTCTTCCCTGCAAAATCCAGGTAACTAGCCATAAATAATCTTCCATCTTTAATAAAACTAGGAATGGACTAAGACCCTACTTTTGTGTGCAGCCAGAAGGACTCCAGCCCCCTTTTCTCTAAACTTCCCGGGCTGGGCAGATGCTTGTGACTTGCTCCTGATTCCTACCCACTAATGCCATCTCCACAGCTCATGAAGTTCAAGGTCAGCGTGGCCACCACCAGGAACACAGGCCTCCTTTGGCCGCAATCTGAAGCCTGTGTTGTTAGGTCATCGGCTAAGGGCACTGCCTCAGGATTAGTGGAGGTCTGTGGTGCCCATTAGCACCTGCTGGTCCCACAAGGGCCTCCAAAAGCAGTTTGGACCCTGGAGACTAGACTCTAACTCACAGCAAACGATGAAACAGAACCGTGAACTCTGCTCCATGTCTTCTTTTGTTGTTGAGAGCTGAGAATCACTAATAAGGAATTTATTTATTCAACAAATATTTTTTGAGCATACATAGGGCAAGAACTGTGCTCAGGCACAGTAGGAGTTATAGAAGAATGAAAACTTGGTCTCTGCCCTCTGTCCAGGCCTGGGGCCAGGGCTGAGCCAAGGAGGGAGACTTGGAATGGCAACATTCCTTCCCCTTACACCCTTTGCTCCCTGGGGGCAGCAGTTCTGCAGCCAACTGGCTAACTTTTACAGACTGGGTTTAAGAAGACTTTTATCTCAAAATGTTTTTCCTCAAAATGGTCCAGTGAAACGTCTTAGAGGCAAGGATCGTAATAGCCACTCCATAGACATTTGTTTCTTGATTATGTGTTTCCCCAACTTCTTCCAAGAAGACTTGGAGGGAGTGTCCCTCAGAACAAAAGGGACCCTAAAGTTGAACCCACTGACCTCCCCGCACCCCACTCCAGTGGTAAGCACGTGGTTGATGCTCACCGTTCTGTGTGTCTCTCCTTTCGCATCTAAGTAGGCTCGGATAGAGGCCAGCCCGGCGTATTCCCCCTGGGCTCCGCTGCAAAGACACGAAGAAAAGGGTCAGAGCTTTATGCCTCTCTGCCTTCATGTACTCATTCAGTATTCATCAGGTATGGGCTGTATGTTCACCAACATGTGACACAAAGTCCCTCCTAGAAAACAGTAAGCTCGCCTAGGACCCCTGCGTGAGCCTAAAGCCTTGAACAACCAGAACAACACCTGGTCTGTGCACTATAGCTCACCCATTCCTACTCAGAGATGGGATTTCAACTCTCACTCAGGACCATACATCTAAAAAAAATCATTTTCATTATGGAAAGTTCCAAAACTGTGCAAAAGTAGAGAGAAGAATGTAAGGGACCACCACATTGTGCCTATTACCCAGCTTTAAAAATTAAAAGATCATGGTCAATCTTGTTTCTACCTACATCCCTCACTAACCCTCTCACTCTGAACTAGATTATTGTGAAGCAAAACTCAAGCATCATATCATTTCATCAATTCAAACTTCAATATGTATCTTTCAAAGATAAGAATTATTTTTTAAAATATAATTGCAATTATGACACCTAAAATGAGGAACAATAATTTCTTAATATCACTAAATATTTAGTCAATGATCCGATTATACGGCAAAGGAATAGTACATTGAGTACAATTAATTGAGTGTAATTGAGTGTGGTACCATTCCCGACAGACTCGGGTCAGCTTTCCTAAGCCCCACATACTCACGGCAGCTAGAGGCTGGCCATACCCATCTCAGCAGTCCTTGAAGGCACCACTTTTAGAGCACACTTAATGACTAACATTCCAGGGAGGGGTGCTGAGTCAATCATAAACTGTTACTTAATGTTCTCAGTACTCTCTGCAGGAAGGAAAGGAAGTGAGTAATAGGTTTTTTAATCCCATTCAAAATGCATGTTTCCTCCATTTCAAAAAATTACACCATCTTTTGACTCTGTGGAAGGCCCAGTGGTTTTGGCACCCATCCCTCCTGGTCACCCCGTAATAATGAGATCATACTCTAAAAAAGAATAAGCTTAAGAATAAACTAGATAAATTGTTTAATTTCTAAATGAAAAGCTAAGCTTGAGCCCTAGAAAACATTTTTTGAGAAAATGGTGGGATAGAACCAGCTGAATTTGAAATATCTGCAAACTAGTATAGGGACATTGATGGCTCGGTGTCAGGAGATGGCAGAATTGACGATTTAGGGCTCAGCATGAGAAGAGGACAGAGCAGAGGAAAACATCTGGAGGTGCAAGGCTTGGAGTCTGGCTGAGGAATAAAGCAAAGTGGTGAATCCACAGTGTGGGTGCCACAGAGCAACAGAAGAGACTAGATGAGCTAAGGAATAATGATAAGTGTAAGCTGCTCCAGAATTAAGCACTTCCTATTTGCCAGGCACTATGGTGCACAGACAAAACACAGGTAAATGAGAACCATTATTGCTGTCACCACGAAGCATTTTATAATTTTTTTTTTTGGCCTCAGGAAATGTATAGACTAGTATTATGCATGGAGCAGCTCTGCAATAAATGTTTAGTCAATCTGTTCAAAACTGAGTTCTTCTTCAGTCCAGACAACATTAATGTCATCATTTCGCCCATGGAAAAGGACTTCAACAAATGGACTTTGTCTCTACTCAATACTCTGTAATGAAATATTTGGAAAAAGAATTTTTTTAAAAAGTGGATATATTTACATGTATAACTGATTCACTTTGATGTATAGTGGAAACTAACACATTGTAAATGAACTATACTCCAATAAAAATTTAAAAATGGATTTTGTATTTCCTTCTGTGTTTTTCTCATGACTTCTACTCATCTTGTGTTGGAAGATCAATCAAAGAAGGAAAGAAGAGACTGGAGCTAGGAGCCAGTAATCTAAGAGAAAGGCAGTATGCCAAAGACTTGATCAGAAATGCTGGATGTTTTCTGGCTTAGATACTCTTAAAATCAGTCATGTTCCAAAAAAGTGCAAAGATATATTCTAAATCCTACATAAGGATTATTCCTGGGGTACTATGAAAATAAAGGGAATTATTAGTGCCACCTGTTGGTGAAAAAGCATTATGAACAGTATCTGCTTATCTGCATAACCCAGACTGAGAACTCATCAGAAAAGTACTACATGTGGAAGGGCAGCTAGGATAGTGGTTTTCTGACACCTATTCAAAACCAAGGGATTATACTGCATAGCACAGGGGACTCGATTCAATACTCTGTAATGGCCCAAATAGGAAAAGAATCTTAAGGGTGACCCACTTTGCTATAAACCCAAAACTAACACAACATTGTAAATCTACTATAAAATAAAAATTAAATTTCTGCATGGTTTTTAAACTTATGAAAAAGTTAACATAGAACCCATTTTGCATGACTGCAGAATATGCTACAATTCATGACTTAGGGTGAATCCTAGAAGTCACCCAAATTCAAGCTGAATTATACTATTCATGAACTGAGAAAACAGTAACATGTTTTATTTATAATAGTCAAAGTGGGATGTTGTATTGATACAAATCAAAAGGTATTAAAAATGTGCTCTAGAGAAAATGATCATGTTATGTATGGATCATAACTGAAAATTTAGGTGCTTATAATTTCAGGTTTATACATTTTTTAAATTATTCTTGTTTTAATTTTCTCTAGATATCCTTTAGAAAATCATTAAATAGGTTAACACACCATTGTAGCTCACACACCAATGGCCACATTTAATGTGCAGTTTCAGAGAAGTTTTCTTTTAAGCTGTCTATTAGTCAGTGGGCCTATTTTATTTGTAACAACATCTGAAATTCTTAAGTTTTCTACACGATGTCCCTAAAAAATATTACATTTAAAAAGACATTTTTGTGAAAAAGATTTTTTGAGTGATAAACTGTAAATTTAAATATGAAGTGAATTCCTTCCCATCTATAATAATCTAACACCTAGCCCATTGCAAAAACGGAAACATTTGGAAGCTAAAATATGCATCATTATCCAATGAAACCAAGATTTTTGTAGATATAAGATTATTCTAAAATTTATATGTAAAGACAAAGCAACTGAAATAGCATTCTGAAAAAGAAAAAAGAGGAATCAGTCCTGCTTCTAATGTCAAAGCTCTCCTTGACCTGATGTCCCTTTTCAAGTAGTTAGACAACAAGCTCCTCTGGATCTTAGTCTCCATCTGTCACATGGGGATAATGCCACCCAATTTACAGATGAATTTAAAATTAGTATTATAAAAGTAATACATTCTGATTTTTTAAAAACTTCATCAATGAGAAAAGGGATGAAGCTTAAGGTAAAAAAAAAAAAAAAAAGCCCCTAATTCTTACCAGTTTTACTCCCTCAAAAGAAGCACTATTCCTAATTTCTTGTGATACATAATGTTTTTTGTTTGTTTTTTACTGAAGGATAGTTGCGTTATAGAATTTTGTTTTCTGTCAAACCTCAACATGAATCAGCCATAGGTACACATATATCCCCTCCCTTTTGGACCTCCCTCCCATTTCCCTCCCCATCCCACCCCTCTAGGTTGCTACAGAGCCCCTGTTTGAGTTTCCTGAGTCATACAGCAAATTCCCACTGGCTATCTATTTTACATATGGTAATTAAGTTTCCACATTACTCTTTTCATACATCTCACCCTCTCCTCCCCTCTCCCCATGTCCATAAGTCTATTTTCTATGTCTGTTTCTCTATTGCTGCCCGGTAAAATTCTTCAGTACTACTTTTCTAGATTCTGTATATGTGCGTTAGAATACGATATTTATCTTTGTCTTTCTGACTCACTTCACTCTGTATAATACGTTCTAGGTTCATCCATCTCATCAAAACTGACTCAAGTGTGTTTCTTTTTATGACTGAGAAATATTCCATTGTGCATATGTACCACAACTTCTTTATTCATTCATTCATTTGTCGATGGACATCTAGGTTGTTGTAATGGGCATCTAGCACTATTGTAAATAGTGCTGCAATGAACAGTGGGATACACGTGCCTTTTCCAGCCCTGGTTTCCTCAGGGTATATGCCTAGGAGTGGGATTGCTGGGTCATATCATATGGTGGTTTTATCCTTAGTTTTTTAAGGAATCTCCATACCATCTTCCATAGTGGCTGTGTCAATTTATATTCCCATCAACAGTGCAAGAGAGTGTCCTTTTCTCGATACCCTCTCCAGCATTGTTTGTAGACTTTTTGATGATGGCCATTCTGATCGGTGTGAGGTGATATCTAATTGTAGTTTTGATTTGCATTTCTCTAATACTGAGCGATATTGAGCATCTTTTCATGTGTTCGTTAGCCATCTGTATGTCTTCTTTGGAGAAATGTCTGTTTAGGTCTTTTTCCTGCTTTTTGATTGGGTTGTTTGTTTTTCTGGTATTGAGTTGTATGAATTGCTTGTATATTTTGGAAATTAATCCTTTGTCAGTTGCTTCATTTGCTATTATTTTCTTCCATTCTGAGGGTTGTCTTTTCACTTTGCTTATAGTTTCCTTTGCTGTGCAAAAGCTTTTAAATTTAATCAGGTCCCACTTGTTTACTTTTGTTTTTATTTCCATTACTCTAGGAGGTGAGTCATGGAGGATCTTGCTTTGATTTATGTCACTGAGTGTTTTGCCTATGTTTTCCTCTAAGAGTTTTATAGTTTCTGGTCTCACATTTAGGTCTTTAATCCATTGAGTTTATCTTTGTGTGTGTTGTTAGGAAGTGTTCTAATTTCATTACATGTAGCTGTCCAGTTTCCCCAGCACCATTTACTGAAGAGGCTGTCTTTGTCCCATTGTATATTCTTGCCTCCTTTATCAAAAATAAGGTACTCATAGGTGCATGGGTTTATTTCTGGGCTTTCTATATTGTTCCATTCGTCTGTATTTCTCTTTCTGTGCCAGCACCATATTGTCTTGATGACTGTAGCTTTGTAGTATAATCTGAAGTCAGGAAGATTAATTCCTCCAGCTCCATCCTTCTTTCTCAAGACTGCTTTGGCTATTCAGGGTCTGATCACAGCTTCAATTTCAGTGCTTGTGACTGGGTTGTCCATAATTTCTATTTCTTCCTGGTTCAGTCTTGGAAGGTTGAACTTTTCTAAGAATCTGTCCATTTCTTCCAGGTTATCTGTTTTATTGCCATATAGTTGTTCATAACGGTCTCTTATAATCCTTTGTATTTCTGCACTGTCTGTTGTAACCTCTCCTTTTTCATTTCTACTTTTGTTGATTTGATTCTACTCTCTTTTGTCCTTGATGAGTCTGGCTAAAGGTTTGTCAATTTTGTTTATCTTCTCAAAGAACCAGCTTTTAGTTTTATAAATCTTTACCATTGTTTCTTTCATTTCTTTTTCATTTATTTCTGCTCAGATATTTATGATTTCTTTCCTTCTACTAATTTTGGGTTATTTCTGTTCTTCCTTTCCAGTTGTTTCAGGTGTAAAGTTAGGTTGTCTATTCGATATTTTTCTTATTTTTTGAGGTAGGATTGTATTGCTATAAACTTCCCTCTTAAAACTGCTTTTGCTGCATTCCATAGGTTTTGAGTTGTCATGTTTTCATTGTCATTTGTTTCTAGAAATTGTTTGATTTCCTTTTTGATTTCTTCAGTAACCTGTTGGTTATTTAGAAACATGTTGTTTAATCTCCATGTGTTTGTGTTTCTTACAGGTTTTTTTCCTTGTAGTTGAAGATGCTTGATATGATTTCAATTTTCTTAAATTTATTGAAGTTTGATTGTGACCCAAGATGTGGTCTATCCTGGAGAATGTTCCATATCCACTTGAGAAGAAAGCATATTCTTCTGCATTTGGATAGAATGTCCTGAAGATATCAGTGGCATCCATCTCATCTAATGTATCACTTAAGATTTGCATTTCCTCATAAATTTCCTGTTTTGATGAGCTGTTCATTGGTGTGAGTGGGGTGTCAAAGTCTCCTACTGTTATTGTGTTACTGTCAACTTCTCCTTTTATGTTTGTTAGTGTTTGTCTTATGTATTGAGGTTCTCCTATTTGGTTGCATAGATATTTACAATTGTTATGTCTTCCTCTTGGATTGATCCTTTGATCATTATGTAGTGTCCTTATCTCTTGTAATTTTCTATATTTTAAGGTTTATTTGTCTGATATAAGGATTGCTACTCCAGCTTTCTTTTGCTTCCAATTTGCATGGAATCTATTTTACCATCCTCTGACTTTCAGCCTGTATTTGTCTTTAGGTCTGAAGTGGGTTTCTTATAGACAGCATATATATGTCTTATTTTTTTTAATCCATTCAGCCAGTCTGTGTCTTTTGGTTGGAGCATTTAATCCATTTACATTTAAAGTAGTTATTGACATATATGCTCCTATTGCCATTTTCTTAATTGTTTGGGTTTGATTTTATAGATCTTTTTTCTTCTTTTGTATTTCTTCACTATATAAGTCCCTTAAACATTTGTGTAAAGCTGGTCTGGCGGTACTGAATTCTCCTTAACTTTTGCTTGTCTGAAAAGCTTTTGATTCCTCCATCAATTTTGAATGAGATCCTTGCCAGGTACAGTAATCTTAGTTATAGATTTTTCCCTTTCAGTACTTTAAATATATCCTGCCATTCCCTTCTGGCCTACAGAGTTTCTGCTAAAAGATCGGCTGTTAAATGTGTGGGGTTTCCCTTGTATGTTACTTGTTGCTTCTCCCTTACTGTTTTTAATATTCTTTGTGTTTAGTCTTTGTTTGATTAGTATGTGTCTTGGCATGTTTCTCCTTGGGTTTATCCTGTATGGGACTCTTTGCCCCTCTTGGACTTGACTATTTCATTTTCCATGTTGGGGAAATTCTCAACTATAATGTCTTCAAAAATTTTCTCATACCCTTTTTTTTCTTCTTATTCTTCTGGGACCCCTATAATTCAAATCTTGGTACATTTGATATTGTCCCAGAGGTATCTGAGACTGTCCTCAGCTCTTTTCATTCTTTTTACTTTATTCTGTTCTTTAGAAGTTATGTCCACCATTTTATCTTCCAGCTCACTGATTCAATCTTCTACTTCAGATATTCTGGTATTGATTCCTTCTAGAGTATTTTTAATTTCAGCAACTGTGTTGTTTGTCTCTGTATGCTTATTCTTTAATTCTTCTAGGTCTTTGTTAATTGATTCTTGCATTGTCTCCATTTTGTTTTCCAGGTTTTTTTTTTTTTATCACTTTTACTATCATTATTCTGAATTCTTTTTCAGGTAGTCTGCCTATTTCTTCTTCATTTATTTGGACTTCTGTGTTTCTAGTTTGCTCCTTCATTTGTGTAGTATTTCTCTGCCTTTTCATTAATTTTTTAACTTATTGTGTTTGGGGTCTCCTTTTCCCAAGCTTCAAGGAAAGTTGAACTCTTTCCTTGAAGAAGGTTGAATTATTTCCTCCTTTTGGTTTCTGCCTTCCTGAGGTTGGTCCAGTGGTTTGTGTAAGCTTGGTATAAGGTGAGATTTGTGCTGAGTTTTTGTTTGTGTTTGTTTGTTTTTCCTCTGATGGACAAGGCTGAGTGAGGTGGCACTCCTGTCTGCTGATGATTGGGTTTGTATTTTTGTTTTGTTTGTTGTTTAGATGAGGCGTCACGCACAGGGTGCTACTGGTGGTTGGGTGATGCTGGGTCTTGTATTCAAGTGGTTTCTTTTGTGTGAGTTCTCACCATTTGGTACTTCCTAGGGTTAGTTCTCTGGTAGTCTAGGGTCTTGAAGTCAGTGCACCCACTCCAAAGGCTCAGGGCTTGATCTCTATTGCCTGCAGTTAGTTGTTGTGGTCTTGATAAGTTGATGAATGAAAAGAACCCGAGGTCTTGCAAGGTCCTCTTCAGGAGAACATTGAGAAGGACCAGAACCCTGTCCTGCCTGCATCTGAGGTCCACAGGAGTGGCCTTCTCGGAGGAACTGGACATTTCACAGGACCATGACTCTGCAAAAGGCTTGCAGAACCACACTGCGCTTGGGAGCCAGAGTATGAAGACCACATGAAGTGTCTTGTGACAAATAATGTTTTGATGTTCAACATTTTAATGCCAAACTATCCTCATTAAACCCTTCTTTACTTTAAAAATACCATCCTCAAGTAGTTAGGAATAAAAAAAAATGACCCAAGTGAAATGTTAGCTAAGAAACTGACATTATGGTAAAACTAATCACAGTAAAAGGATTAACAAAACAGCTACTGTGTCAAAATGATCTGAATCAGTACATGGCAACCTCAGAGGACCACTCTCAAGAAAACATGATAAAGTGAGAAAACATGGTAAACAGGCAGGATAAAGAGGATATGCTTCCATACCTCAGAAGGAATTCAATCAAACTCTCTGTTGCATAACTCAAATATTCCCAACAGTATCTAGGTCTCTGCTTCAAATACCTTTAAATAAAACCCCCTCAATATGTTCTTACCAATCTCTATCTAATTTGACATAAATTATAAATTCTATGCTTAACCTTTGAATTCTGGGCAAAAAACATCTGGATGGATCTAGCCAACCTAACCTTTCTGATATCTCAAGAGCACCTTAAAGCAGTGGTTTTCAAGCTCAACATCCCCAGATATCCCTGGGGGACTAGGGAGAAATATAAAGTCTTGGCTCACACCCCAAGTGTACTGAATCAGAATTCTAGGGGTTCAGCCAAATGCAAGAACCATCCCTCGAATGAACTGGTTCAAAATTGGGAAGGGAGTACATCAAGACTGTATATTGTCACCCTGCTTATTTAACTTCTATGCAGAGTACATCATGTGAAACGCTGGGCTGGATGAAGCACAAACTGGAATCAAGATTGCCAGGAGAAATATCAGTCACCTCAGATAATGCAGATGACACCATCCTTATGGCAGAAAGTAAAGAGGAACTAAAGAGCCTCTTGATGAAAGTGAAAGAGGAGAGTGAAAAAGTTGACTTAAAACTCAACATTCAAAAACTAGGATCATGGTATCTGGTCCCATCACTTCAGGGCAAATAAATAGAGAAAAAATGGAAACAGTGGCAGACTATTTTCTTGGGCTCCAAAGTTACTGGATGATGACTACAGCCACGAAATTAAAAGACACTTGCTCCTTGGAAGAAAAGCTATGACAAACCTAGACAGCATATTAAGTAGTAGAGACATCACTTTGCCAACAAATGTCTGTATAGCCAAAGCTATGGTTTTTCCAATAGTCATGTACGGAGAGAGAGTTGGACCCTAAAGAAGGCTGAGCATCAAAGAATTGATACTTTCAAACTGTGGTGCTAGAGAAGACTCTTGAGAGTCCCTTGGACTGCAACGAGATCAAATCAGTCAATCCTAAAGGAAATCAACCCTGAATATTCTTTGGAAGTACTGATGCTGAAACTGAAGTGTCAATACTTTGGTCACCTGATGTGAAGAGCCAATTCACTGGAAAAGACGCTGATGCTGGGAAAATACTGAGGGCAGGAAAAGAAGGGGGCATAAGAGGATGAGATGGTTGGATGGCATCATTGACTCAATAGACTTGGGTTTAAGCAAACTCCACGAGATAGTGAAGGACAGGGAAGCCTGGGGTGCTACAGCCCATGGAGTCACAAAGAGTCAGACACAACTAAATGACTGAAGAACTACAACAACCCCTCCAAAACCTTACAAACTGCAAAAAATCCAAATATACTCTTGAGAGTCAAGAAACTGGGGAGAAGAGATCCTTCTCATTGCTTTATATTTCCCCCAAGATGGCTCTTTTCATCCTTCATCTTCTTTCTCTTTCTAGCAGTCTGAGTATCTCCCTGGAATATCAGTCACTCATCAGAGAGGGTCTCTGATATCTGGCCTCCCAGAGCTCTCTGTAGGGCAGGGTTCTGAAGCTGCACTAGGCCCACTAGGAAAATGAAAGTAAAAGCTGCTCAGTCATCTCTGACTCTTCCCAACCCCATGGACTATACAGTCCATGGAATTCTCCAGGCCAGAATACTGGAGTGGGTAACCTTTCCCTTCTCCAGGGTATCTTCCCAATCCAGGGATCGAACCCAGGTCTTCCGCTCTGCAGGTGAATTCTTTACTAACTGAACCACAAGGGAAGCCCTAGGCCCTCTAGGAAAGCAAGTCAGAAATGATCAATGACATGTCTGCTCAATGACACTGACCATGAACTTAGGAAAGAAGGGGAGGGAGATGGCCAATATCAAGTGTTTGATGCTCTTTGTTGTCCATGGTGGCTCAGATGGTAAAGAATCCGCCTGCAATGTGAGAGACCTGGGCTTGATCCCTGGTTGGGGAGATGCCCTGGAGGAGAAAATGGCAACCTACTCCAGTATTCTTGTCTGTAGAATCCCCATGGACAGAGAAGCCTGACAGGCTACAGTCCGGGGCGGGGGGCGGTGTCACAAAGAGTCGGACACAACTGTGTGACTAAGCACAGCATACAGTGATCTGCACACCACAGTCATGATCTTGTGATCATGACTTAGCCTTCAAAGGCCAGTTTTAAAGTTCACTCCACTGGAAGATATGAGTCATCTAACTAAACCTCCTTCTTTGGGGTTCCTCCAGGGCAACACACTTTCCAACCCAATAATGTACATTAGAATCACCTAAGGGCTTTTTAAACACTCAGTGAGGCTGGGTACTGCCCCTGGAGGAGATTCCAATGTAGCTAGTTTACAGGTGGGGAGGACATGGCTCCCCACGTAATTCTAATATAAAGCCAGGACTGAAAGCCCTGCAGCCCTGTGGTTTTCACGGTGTGGTAGCCAAACCAGCACATCAGCACCATCCAGGATTATATTAGAAATATGAATTCTCAGGCCTCAATCCAGACTTATTAGATCAGAAACTGTGGTGGTGGGGCTGAGCAATTTCACAAGCCCTACAGGTGATTCTCATGTATAATCAAGTTGGAGAGTCATTGAGTGTGTCCTGTTCACATCTCGTTTAAGAACCTTACCAGGAGGAGATTCCAGGAAAGTAACTGCTAGTTCCATCTACGCTCAAGATCACAGTTTGCAGTTTTTAAAGACAAAAACAACTTCCGCACTATTATAAGCCAAGTAAGTGAATAATAATTCCAGCTTGTCTTTCACTTTAGATATCCATGGAAGGTGTTAATTACTGTTTCTGTCTGCCTCAAATAGTACATCATAATTCTAACCTAGCAGTTCCCAGAGTATTTATTTGTGTGCTGCTGAGTGATTTTCAGAGTGTCACCGTGGTATGGGGAGCAAGCTGAAGCAAGCTGTCCTGGGCACAGTAGGAAATGGAAAGGTAATTAAATATTATTTGGTTATGTTCTCCACCAAGCTGGAAATACTCTCTAGGTTCATAGACTGAGCAAATAAATAAGAGAAATGGGAACAAGTTTCTTGACATTTGTGTTTTAAGTTCTTTAAACAACTTTGGGATCTAACTGTTGCAGGAAATAGACCAAGGGAAGGCTTGGCTACTCGAAGCAAAGATTTCATGCCACAGTTTATGGTTATAAAATCCTTCATCATCCACATTTATCAGCCATACCTCAATGAAATCTCAGTCAAATCAAGAAGGCAGTGTTCCTTGCTTGCTGTACAGGAGACAAAACTACACCTAGCTCTAGGGAGGAAGCCACATAACAGAGCTCTGGGGACCTGACATATTCCGGGTGCTAACCTTTCCTTTACGCTGCTGGTTTCCCCTCAGAAAAAAAAATACACTGAAGAGAAAGGCCATATGGCAGCCTCCATCCAGGCAGGAACTACTAGCGAAAGAGAGAATAAATGCCTTCTGTGAGCGTAACACCGGACTGCGCCGGATTGGAAGACATTATGAGGGCCCAGGAGTGGAGTCCAGCAGAGTCATCAGGAAAACATGCAGAAACACTCAGGTTTATGCCTGAAAATTGCAGATCTCCTGCTTAGGCATTTTAGAACCGTAGAGTTGCACTTCGAGTCCACTTGATGTTAAATATTCCTCTATTCTACAGAGCTTGGCTCTTTTTCCCTTTGTTGCAAGCCTGCCTCATTTTGTTTGAGTACTGCATTGCTGCAAAGGAAGACAGGTGGTCTGCCTCAACCCCAGGGCAGGTTCCCCTGAGATCAGGAGCGCCAGAGTGAAAATGAATCTGTAAGCATCTTATTAAGAATTTAAGTGTTTTGCCATATGCATGTCCCCCACAATAAAAATAACATTTTTGAATTGTATTAAAAATATATATCATGATTTTTAAAAAAAATTTAGTAATATAAAATACCATAAAGACAAAAAGTAAATATCATTTGAAATTCTATCACCTTGAGATAATTATTTGGGTGTCCATCCTTTGATCCTCTTTCCATCTATGCCTCTGCATAGATCTGTAAAACAGTATGGCAGTCCCTCAAAAAATTAAACATAGAATTACCATATATCCAATAATTTCATGTCTGGGTATACATCCAAAAGAACTGCTAGGGCTCAAATAGGTATTTGTACACCAGTGTTCACAGCAGCATTATTCCCTATAACCAAGAGGTCCAAGCAACCCAAATGTTCACTGATGGGTGAATGGATAAACAAAATGTGGTATATGCATACAATGGAGTATTATTCGGCCTTTAAAAACGAGAGACATTCTGACATGCCACAACATTGTTGAACTTTGAAGATCTTATGCTAAATGAAATAAGCCAGATAGAAGGACAAATATTGTATGATTCATTCATATGATGCACCTAGAGTAGCCAAGTTAATAGTGACAGAAGGTAGAATCATGGTTGCTAGGGGCTGGGGTACGGGCTAAGTGAGGAAGTATTGCTTAATGGGTACAGAATTTCGATTTGGGAAGGTAAAGAAGTTCTGGAAATGGATGAAGTTCTGGAACTTGATGGTTTTACAATGATGTGAAGGTAATGAATGCCATTAAACTTGACAGTTAAAAAACAGGTAAAATAATAAATTATGCTCTGGATATTTCACCACAATGAAAAACTAAGGTAGAAAATATTTTAGGAAGTAGCAGCTGATGCTATTTCCTAAAAATTATGCCATACTTACCTTTTAAATATCATGCAGTAACAAAAACTGAAGGGAAACATATTCAGATTCTAAACTTTCAGTGACTGGACTCTAGAATTATATAGACACATTAACCAATTCCAACTAGTCAGGCATAATAAAAGCACCAGGAAATGGTCCCTTGATAATAAGAGATTACTAAGCCCCCTGTTTTACAAGTGTAACTTCGGTGGCTAACATGGTACACTAAATTCTTTTTCTGTGCAGAGTGGTCAAGAAACTTGTTTCTTCTTACAGTAACTATAAAGCTTACATTGGCCCCTGAGATTTCACTAGCCAGCAGTAAATCGTGACGAACTAAACTGTAAGTAGTTGGCCCTGTGGTAGACTGACTCTGAGACCTGGAACACAGAATTATAAGACCTGGGAAAAAAAACTACCACAAATAAACCAAGATGGAGGCTGTAGTAAGCTAAAAATAAAATCATTCACATACAATACGTGGTAGATGCCTTTCTCTTTTCCCGAATGAGACATCAAATTTCCTAACTCACTGGAAACATAGCCCCTGTATTTTCCCAACAAAGAAGGAGGCATTTCCCCATCTGTCACAGCAGCCTCTGCTTAGGACCAGAAATATCTACTAAGCTTCAAAGGAGCCTCTGTAACTCTGAAGTCAGCTCTTGGAAATGGGTGGTGTGTCCAGGAAGTTCTGAGCTGGAGAAGGCATCACTGCCCAGAACTACAAAATAATAATGATTTCTTTTCCTCCTCCATGGAAAATGGGGTCTCACTGGCAATCATACAAATGAGGAGAGTAAGAGAGAGAAAGAGCATCAGGTTAACTGAGGAGAAGAGAGAAACTTGTAAGATGATGGTTCTCAACCTTGGCTGCAAGCTGGAATCACCTGGGGGTTCTTAAAGAAAAACCCATGTGTGCATCCCTTCCCTCCTCGTACTCTTTCCCCATCAAGATGTTGATTCTATCTGGGACTGTGAGCTGAACACCAGGATTTTTTATAGACTCATCATATGAGTCTAGTTTCCAGCCCAGGCCTAGGAACCACTGCTTTACAAAAGGAGAACCTCCTCATCCTTCAGTCAGTCTTCTGGAGACTCTTCAGAGGACCTCAATTTTTTGCAAGAGCTAATGATTTAAAACATGTTAAAGTGGTCCTGCAAAATAGCTCTTCAATAAGACACAGAAGATGTGATCATATTCCATCACTAGAGGGCAGTTTCTTCATTGTCAATACTTAATTAAGGTACTGCCCCACGTGAATTCACTCAGGTTCCTCTCGTAAAAAAAAAAAGCTGCATGATGATTTTTTAATGAAGGTATACTACCACCTGACTTTCATAAACGTCAGTTCCGTCCTATTTATGAAATGGGTGTTTGAGAGTCTAATATTAAAAAGGTTTTGTGTCCTTTTATTTGTCACATGCCCTCTTTCTAAATGGTTTGTATTGTATGGGATATGTTGTTTTCATAAAGTGTACGGCTCTGCTGTTACCTATGTTACCAAAACAGGAGGGAAGGTGTGATAGTATCTGACTAAGATCTGATTACTTTCTGTCTCAGAAAGTGAGCCGATAAATTGGCTCAGTTTTAAAATCACTTGATTTTTTAATCTTGAAATAGAAATTTGGCATTTCTAACAAGCTTCTAGGTGATGCCAATGTTGTGACTGCTGGTGGAGAAACCACACTGAGTAGTGGGAGGTAGAGAAGCTGGGGGCAGACACAAGATTCCTCTTCTGAAGATATCCTCAGATGTTGATGACATGTCTGCCTGCCATTCTATTCCCATGAAGACAGAAAGACCACAGATCCAGTGGATCCAAGCTGGATATGCATCAGAATCATTTGGTTGCTTCTTAAAAGCAAAGATTTTTAGTCTCAACCCCTGAAAACCAGTAGGTCTCGAAGAGGGCCCAGGAATTTATATTTTTTAACAAGTACCCAGGAGATGTTATGATGTCCTTCTGTTTTTGTTGTTGTTTTCATGTTTAAAGGCAAATGTATTCCATTCCTTTCCATGCAAAACATAATAAGGTATCTTATATGCTTGTTGTTTCTTTTCCAAATGAAGTTTGGAAACTTGATTTGGAGCCTCCAAATAAGTCTGGATCCTCCAACCTTGGAGGATCCACTCATCCTCTACAGAGAGCCATCTTATACAATGTTCTGCTAAGCATCTTACATAGGAGAGACTTGCTGACTAGTTAAGAGGTTTGTGCTGGGAGAAGAGCTAATGTCTACCGTCTCTTCTGTTACCATCAAGCTCACAGAAGGGCCATTGTCAACTTGTATCAAAAGATGCCTACAGAAACCATTCAGAGAGTCCATGGCAGGGAGGAAGGCACCAGACAAGAGATTTGCTCTTCTATGATTGGGTCAAGAGTCTCAAAGTTTCCATTAAGTCCTAGTCTCCAAAGCCATGCATAGTTAGTTACTTCCACTGCATTCTGTTGGAGCAGTCACAAACTTCCACTCAGATACAAGAGGGACTGTAGACCCCAGTACTCACTGGGAGGAGTGCCAAAGTCACACTTGACTGGCCACTACATTTCTGTGAGCTTGCCTGTTTTTGAAAATCACTTTTGCTCAAAATTTTTTATTTTACAGAGACTAAGGCCAGAAAAGGGGAAAGGATCTTTCAAGGTTATTGACATAACAAACTAGGATCCAGACTCTCCTGGTCCTACTAGATTGAGGCATTGCTGCTTATAAGGAGCTCAATTCTGATTCTTAAACGGTAAGATGGATGTAGTAACTACCTTTCAAAGATGGCCACAGTGAACCAGGATTTTCCACATTCACAACCACATGTTGGCCCCTTCCACATTTAATTTGGGCTGCCCTAAATTTTTCCAGTGGTCATGTATGGATGTGAGAGTTGGACTGTGAAGAAAGCTGAGCGCAGAAGAATTGATGCTTTTGAACTGTGGTGTTGGAGAAGACACTTGAGAGTCCCTTGGACTGCAAGGAAATCCAACCAGTCCATTCTGAAGGAGATCAGCCCTGGGATTTCTTTGGAAGGAATGATGCTGAAGCTGAAACTCCAGTACTTTGGCCACCTCATGCGAAAAGTTGACTCATTGGAAAAGACTCTGATGCTGGGAGGGATTGGGGGCAGGGGGAGAAGGGGACGACAGAGGATGAGATGGCTGGATGGCATCACCGACTCGATGGATGTGAGTTTGAGTGAACTCTGGGAGTTGGTGATGGACAGGGAGGCCTGGCGTGCTGCAATTCATGGGGTCACAAAGAGTCGGACATGACTGAGTGACTGAACTAAAGTGAACTGAAAATGCTATGACGGATAGAATGCTCTGGAAGGGATGCTGTGTAACTCCAGAGGCTGAGCCTGAAAAGGCTTGCAGCTTCCACATCCTTCCACCTTGGAACACCCCACTTTGAACCCAGACCCAATTCTGTGAGGGAGCTTCAGCAACCACTGGAGAGGTCCACATACTCAACTGGACTCCAAGCCAGCAGCCATCACTACCTGCCCAGCTCTGAAAATGAGGCCACTTTGGATCGTCTAGTCATCCATCCCAGGGGGTATTATACTACAAAAGATAACTAAAAAGACAGAAGAAGAAATCCCTTTACCTGTTAGGCTGGAAAGAGATTCGATCGTAGCCAGTGAGTTCACACAAATCCTTCTCAAGTTCTCGGAAAAGCTGCTGGTACCCTTGAGCTTGGTCCAGAGGCACAAAGGGGTGGATGTTTGCAAATTCTTTCCATGTGATAGGCTGAAGAGCAAGAGGAGAAAGCATATGCATATGTATACATTGTAATAGTAATAACAATACTAACTTTAATAATGATGATAACGATGATAGCAATGGCTAACACAGAAATTGCTTACTATGTGTCAGGCACTAATCTAAGCACTTTAAATAAATTCATTCATTTAACTCTTACCGCAATCTTATAAAGTAAGTACTATTACTGTCTTCATTGTACAAGTGAGTCACAGTGGCCCCGGAAAGGGCACTTACACAAAAATATAACCTTTTCCTATTTTTTGAGGAACAAAAAGGCCCCCAAATTGATTTATATCCATGAAACTCAATGAGTTGTTTCAAGCATGGTTTATTCAAACTCTTGCATAGCATATATATTATTCTTTTTTTCATTAAGCAGAATAAAAAGCCAACATAAAAGTAAATGAAGAAAATCCTATTATAATAGAAAATGATTCTCTTTTCCTAATGTGATTTGTCATATCAGAATAATCCCATAGAAAAAAAAAAATAAACATGCTGGCCTAGTACAGATACTTACCAAACACCACAGCAGGATACAAAAACCTTCTGTTGATACAAGGAATAAATTAAAACCTCAATCTCAACCCTTTGGGACCGAGAAATGATTTATAGAAAGCTTAATTCCACCTGAGCTTAACAACTACAAATTGATAAAAGCTTTTAACATGGCAGATTTAAAAGGGAGTCTGGGGTAGGAGAGGTAGGAAGACATAAATGCTATATTTTTACTTATTTTAACATTTAAAAATAATTTCAGTCATAAATGTAAATGATCAGGTTGTGATAAAGTTAGGGTTTCTGCCAAGATTGTTTAAGAGTGAGGTAAGGGATTTCTAAAGTAGTTATTAATCACAGTCCCAGTGGCAGCTTCTCTCATTATCTACTTATGCACAAGCCAAGACACTGCTTCTGGTAAGTCCCCTCTTAATAGACATGACCTACTTACCGTGAGTTCAGATGAACTGTTGAGCTTCATGGTACAGGACCCCTTTAAGAAGCACAGCCAAAGTGTATTACGTTAGTGACTTCCTATGTTCCATCTGATCAGTCCTCCCATCTCCCTGAAAGGCCAACCATTCACCTCTCTTGCAGCATATTAGGTGTGACCCAAAGAGGTGGAATCAGGGTGGGGTGGGGAATGGAAATAAAGGCAGTAATTACCAGTGGAATCATGCTATGCACAAGGGAAATGTCTTTGTTTTCCAATCTCTTCATGTATCGGACAATATTTGTTTCTGAGTGATAGCTGTGAACATAGAACACAGGGTTTAGGCCAATATAATTAAATAAGAGCCCACACACATCTTTCTAAAAGGTTAAGATACACTGAGATCTACCTTCAACATACAGGTCAAATTAGGCCATGAGCAACATGCCCACAGAGTATCAGAGAGAGGGCATGGACCACCCCCCACAGACCACAGAGGATTCCCTAGGACAAGAAGCTGCCCATGGGCATGAGAGAAAGGGCTGGAAAGAAGACGCTGCTGAGTCCCTGGGTATGATCTTCAGCCTGGCAACCTCACATCCAAACTCCCATCTTATCAGGAGTAGAATTATGGGTTATGGTACCCAGGAAGCAGAGCCATCAGGAAATATGATGTGCTTTGTGCCCAGGTTAGAACTGGGATTTAGCAGTTACTCAGGCTGAACCACAATAACTGTATTGTAGTGGAAGCCACTCTCCACTGTGCTCCCAATGCAGAAGTCACACAAGCCACACAAACCTGTTGAACACTTGATGTGTGAGGAATGGGCTAGTCCTCTTGAAGGCAGTCCCTAGAATACCTCTCCGCTCCTCACCCATGCTTTCAGCAACCAGCTCCTGCACGGAGAGATCACAGACACTGAAGGGCGGAAATCAGGCCTGGAACCACATGCGAAGCAGGCTTCCATTAAGCATGTGTTGTGATAGAGCACCGGAAATTCCCTACCACCCAACCTCCCACCCCCCATCAGGGACATGTGGCATGGTGCAAAGACAGAGGTCAGGGTCATGCAGTGTGGCAAATTCTTCAAAATACCATGTTTAAGTTCCATTGAACTTAGCGACAGTAAATAGAAGCTGTACAATTTTTACTGCCAAAACAAAAATTGACATCTCCTGCATGTTCCATGGATAATGAAGCAAGTTACAGTAAATTATTTTAAAGGGCTATCTAAAAATTTACTATGATAAAGCTCAAGTAAGGATTCTTATCTGACACTGCTCTTTTGTCTTTGAGAACAATTCTAATAAAATACAAATGTCAAGGCCATTCAGTAGGATAAGGAACAGGCTCTTCAACAAATGATGCTGAGAAAACTGGATAGACACATGCAAAAGAATGAAATTGGACCCTTATCTTGCACCATACACAAAAACTAATTCAAAATGGATTAAGGACCTAAATCCACAAGCTAAAACTATGATATCTGGGACTTCCCTGGTGGCCCAGTGGCTAAGACTCCACGCTCCCAATGTAGGGGGGCCCAGGTTTGATGCCTGGTCTGGGAACTGAATCCCACATACTGCAGCTAAAGATTTCCACATGCTGCAACTAAGAACCAGTGTGCCAAAATAAATAAATTAAATATTAATAAATAAATAAAATAAAATTACAAAACTCTTAGAAGAAAGTATAGAGGCAAATCTGCATGACCTTGGATTTGGCAATGATGTCTTTATGACACCAAAAGCATGAGCAACAAAAGAAAAAAATAGATAAAAGTGTACTTTTGTGCATTAAATGACACTATCAAGAGAATTAACAGACAACCCACAGAACAGGGGAAATATTTGCAAACCATATGTCTGATAAAATATCCAAAACATATAATTAGATACATGGCTTGCTCCTCATTCTTCTCCAGGCTGATAGAATGGCTCTCTGGAGCCCTCAGTGGGTATTCCCTAAATTCCTCAAATGCATGGAACAAACACTGTGATTAAATTTAAATTAATTGTGGAATTCTAGAGGGAGGATACTTATTCAGTTTTGTTTATTAATTAGTTTAAAAGAGAACAGTGTAATACTTCTTTGATAATTTACATTTGTTTTCTGATTTGAAGTCAGGTCTCAAAGAAAACTTAGACAACCAGAACAGCACTGATAAACACTCTGGAACCTATTTCTGCTTCCTTTCATTGGTTTATTTAGCAAATATTTATTGAGTGGCTCTTATGCTATAAGCCTTGCAGAGTGTTGTGATTAACACCTTGCTACAGGTGTAGGTAGCTACTGATGCTTCTCTTCCATGTCACAGAATCTCATCCTCACATGTCCCAGCTATTTCATCATTTTAGAAACCAACTCAGTCACCCCACACTGCTTCTAGTTCTCATGTTCTCTCTCTCTCCTCCTAGCCTTTGTGGCGGCTTTTCCCAGCATCTGGAACACCTGTAGCTCCATCCTCCTTCTCTGCAATTGTGTCTGGATAGCTCCTACTTATCTTTCAGGTCTCCACTTAAGAGAACTTCTTCTGAGTCTTGGTGAGAAGCCCCTCCTCTGTGCTCATCACAGACAGTGCCCATCATAATACCTCACCTAGACTGCATTCTTGTGCTTGTTCAGATCCTCAACAGACTAGAAGCTCCATAAGGGCAGGAAATATGTCTGATGTAGCACTATCCTGGGGATGTAACAACTTCCCTGGTGGCTCAGACGGTAAAGCGTCTGCTTTGCGGGAGACCTGGGTTCGATCCCTGGGTCGGGAAGATCCCCTGGAGAAGGAAATGGCAACCCACTCCAGTACTCTTGCCTGGAAAATCCCATGGACAGAGGAGCCTGGTAGGCTACAGTCCATGGGGTCACAAAGAGTCGGACACAACTGAGCGACTTCACTTTCACTTTCACTCTGGGGACATAACACATAGTAACGACCTGGCACATATTAGGTCAGTTTTCCCAGAATCAACATAACCAAGATGTAAACGTTATGAAGCTTTGTATTAGGAATAGCTTCAATTAAGTACGATTAACAGTCCTTCCCACTAACCTGTCTAATCAGTCCTGGCTGGGGCCCAGAGCAGTGACCTCTAACTATCAGCAGTCATGGGAGCAAGAGAAAAATCAGTAGTTTAATTTTAACAGCAGGCCACCAAGGTCGTTCCTGGGCCCCCTCTCCCTCACAGCTCAGGCCCACAAGAGGCAAGGCCATCTCTGACATCTCCCCAGAGAGTCCTTATGAGGAGTGTGTATTTTAATTTACTTACTGCAGACGACTCACAGCCGAAGATCCACAACAAGTCATCCAGATCTTTTTCATTGACTGTTTCATCAAGAGAAATACCAAGCTATAGAAATGAAAATGAAAGGGAAAACATCAGCTCTAAATGTCAAGATCAGGGCTGACATAAAAAGGAATGAATTTGAGGAAGCTGTAGTGAGGTGGATGAACTTTAAGAGACCGTCTTACAGAATGAAGTCAGAAAGAGAAAAATAAGTATCTTATATTAACGCATATATATGGAATTTAGAAAAATGGTTGTGATAAACCCCTTTCAGGGTAGGAATACAGATGCAGACTAGAGAATGGGCTTGTGGACACAGAGCAGCAAGGAGAGGGTGGGATAAACTGAGAGAGGAGCTCTGACATATATACACTACAACGTTTAAAATAGATAACTAGTGGGAAGATGCTGTATAGCACAGAGAGCTCAGCTCAGTGCTCTGTAATGATCTAGAGGGGAGGGATGGCGGGGTGAGCTGGGAGGGAGGCTCACGAGGGAGGGGATATATATACACTTATGGCTGATTCATGTTGCTGAACAGCAGAAGCCAACACAACACTGTAAATCAATTATCCTCCAGTTAAAAATAAGCTTTAAAAAAAGAACTGAACACACACACACACACACACAAATCAGGGCTGAAACTCTAATAAGAGAAGTCCAAGGGGAGAAATTGCTGGACAAAACTCTCCATTGTCCTAAAAAAACAGAATATCATTATGTCCAGGTTGACTCTTTGGCAAAGCAGTCTAGTCCAGTCCCAAACTCCACAAGATCCAGAGTTTTACAGCCACATCTGAACTCGTCTGAGGGCTGCTGGGCACCCCTTTTGGTACTAGATAAGCTCACCATTTTTTTCCCTTAACTTGCCTCATCTTATTGCTTATCATAGCCTTTACCTTGAACAGTCATATTGTGAATAAAGGAGTAGTATGAGCAAAATATGTGCCTAAGAGTTCCATGTATGAAAACACAACACCTTAAGGAAAGTTGACAATGAATTACCATTTAAAAAGTCACAGGGTTCCAAACTGGAAATGAAAATTGTTTACAAAGAAACAGATTGTGCCCAAAGGTCCAATACTGAGATCTTTTTTAAATAAAAAGATATTTTAATGAGGAAAGTCATGAAAATTTATAGAATTTGTAAAATGAAACTGAAAGTCTGACTTACGGTGCCATCCTCAAAGAGCCGAATATTTATTTGTCGCTGAGCGGCCCTGCCCAAGACCTCCTTCACTGAGCAGCCACACTGAATCTTCAAAGTATCAAAGAACAAGTCATGCTGGAGTTGGTGCCCGGCTCGCTTGAGACCTAGACAAAACAGGAGAGCCACCGGTCTCTACAGAGAAACCTGACCTTCTGCCCCAGACACTTCACAGAGAACTGAAGGGTAAATCCTACTAACAGTCTGTTTCCGGTCATACCCAGAGATTTGGTTGCTGCTTTCAAATTTTAAAAAATTAAATATTCACTATTATGCTGTAGAAAGTTGTGAAATACATATAAAAATGGAGGAAAAATCACCATAATTACCATCCACTAGTAACTAATGGTTACTTTTTGGTACAGATTCCTCTGTATCAGATTCCTCCCAGATTCCTCTGTACAGATTCCTCCCAGAAGGGTGTATATGTATGTGTTTCTATTTGTAATATATCACATATATATACTTCTTTATCCTGAAAAAAGTATTTAACATATCATGAACACTTGGCTTTTCAATAGATCAAAACCCCCATCTTTATTTTTAATGGCTATATAATATTAAAACTTAAATTGTGTACCATAATTTTAACTAATTACTTATTACTGGACATTTAGGCTATTTCCAAGATTGTAATACTGCAAATAATGTTTCAGTGGAAACCCTTTACATCCTTATCTGATTATTTCCTTTAGAAACATTCCTAGAATTTCTGGATCAAATTGTAGACACTTTTTAAGTTTTTGATACAAATTGTTGAAGTGCCCTCATAAAAGTCATACCAATATCAGTATTCTTTTTTAATCTTTGCCAGTGTAATGGGAGAAACATTATTTTATTCTTTAAATTTACATTTATTTAATTAATAGTGTTGAAATTATGTATGTTCATTTGTATGCTTTCTTTTAAAATTACATTTAATGTCCTTTGCTCAGTTTTTTCTCAGGGTGTTCATCCTTCTTGTATATGGGGTCTGGGGGAAAAAGCAAAAGCAAAAGCTCAGTATACTAAATATACTAACACTCAGTCAATCACAGATGCTGAAAATATTCTTCCCAGGTTTTTATCTGACTTTTTATTTTGCATGTGACATTGGCCATGCAGTGAGTTTTTAATTTTACTTATTCACAATTATCAGTCTTGTTACAACCAAAATTTTTAAAATAGACAACTGACTCACCTTCAGACAAAATCAAAGTGGCATTATGTACCCTCCGAGCAATATGTTCCAGCCCATGGGACCCATGGTAGATTGCAAACATCACAGCCATATTCGCCAAGAGAGCCTAAACAAAGAGCATTTAAAGAATGATGTTCAGCAATGTGATAGAAGACAGATACTGAAACTGAAAACAGGGACTAAGCAAAATGATCAGACTTCCTGCCTTCTCTATGCAGTTGGGAACCATTTATAACCTGCCTGCCATCTAAGGTGCCTTAGAGTCACTACACTAAACCTTTGAATGTGACCATTAATAAGAGGTTCCATTCACGCAACATAATTTTGTCATTTGTAAAGGGGTAATCAGACTGCCATCAGATATGTGATATTTAACATTGGAAAACAGTGGAACAAAGACCTCAGGGGAACAAAATGAGATCTAAGAATTTTAGGCTCAATAAAATGGTTCTTCAAAGATAAAAGCAACAAAAATTTTCAAACACACAAGAACTCAGGGAGCATAATTCTCTTGAAGTCTCAAATAAAGCACTAAAAACTGAATTGCGGCCAACCAAGAGGTGAATGGTAAATTTACAGCAAAGGACCACCAAAGATAAAAATGCAGGACACAGAGAATAAAACCAAAATGAGATGGCAGGAGATATATTAGAAAGGGAAAACCAGAACCTACGGCTTATTTCCTGCTGACAGTAAGGTCACCTTCTCAGGTAAGTTATCTCTTTTGACTGTTGATTGAGGTTTCACAGAAGTACTTACAGGGATGTATCCTAGTGTGATACAAAATGGGAAAGAACAGGCATTGAATCTCTCAGAGATTCGGGGAAGGAGTCCAGCATAGGGAGCAAGGAAGGGACCACTGTGATGGCACCTTGGATCATGGAGAAGGATAAAACGAGGGTGGCTTGGGTCAGATACCAAAATGAGTGCCAACTTGGGGGAAAATAATGGAGGCCCACCTCCTGATTCTCCTCCTTCTGGCTCTTTCTCTCACCTGTCTACCTTCTAACCATGCAATATCATCCATGGTATCTGGTCCAAACGGGTGAGGTAGGAGACTCCTCATTTGCTTTAGTCCATTCAATTCTCCCACATCTCCTAACATCTCATCAGTCCAGCATCACAGTCTTTCTGAAGTTTCCAGTCCCACTAATGTTACTTTTGTCCTAACATACTAGGTCAGTAGTTCAAGATCCACCTTTATGGCCAATCATCCCAAGGTGGGAAGGGGCACTTCATGAAGTAGAAACACTACTCAGCTGAGAAACATAGTGCCTTGAAGTTGGATGATGTTCAGTATCAGATCTATTGTGTTAGGTACACTTTTCCTCTGTGAGGCTGCTAAAAGGAATATCTCTGTGGCAACTTCTAAACAAGAAAGAGTTCTTGAAAAATGTCATAAAGTGAAATCAAAGTCAGTAAAGAAAATGAGGAAAAGAAGACATCAGAGAACACAGCAGTAGGCTTTCTTGGACCAAATCTCAGAGACAGTACTGACACTCTTGTGGACTCCATGTAACAATTAGAAATAAATACGGAGGAATCACAACACCTTATAGCTACAGAGAGTGCATTTCTGAAGTAAAATATCCATAGAATAGAGTATCATGGCTCGTGGCTATGCTGCCTGGAAATAAAAACTCAGGCTAGAGTTCACAGAATACTCTGGAAATCTCCCATCACAGAAGTCTTGTGGAGGTTGATTCATGTTCCTTTTTAAACTAGAGATCATGAACTAGAAGAAAAAAAAGAAGTAGGAACATAACTTCTGTTCACTGTAGACAGCTCAAGTTAACCTGGAAAATTAATTCAAACCTTAAAGCAAAAAACCCTTAGTGTACTTAATGACCAGAGAGATACCTTCTGGAAGAATATGAGCAGAAAGCAGTAGAGGAAAAGAAGATATGTTAGCAGAGAATTCAGCAAAAAATGAAGGGTAAACTATAGAAAGTAAAGGCATCATATAAAGATCAATTTGCTGTCAACAGAGGACAAGCTTGTGACAACTGGCTCCTACCTGTGATACTAAAGGAGCTCTTCCCTGAAAAGCAGCCATTTCCCTGAGACAAAAAGTATAATGCAAGCAAACCAACAGAGGATACTGTTTCAATGACCAATGACTATAGAACAAGCTATTACTGTTGGTGTTGTTTAGTCATTAAGTTGTGTCTGACTCTTTGAAACCCAATGGACTGTAGCCCGCCAGGATCCTCTGTCCATGGGATTTCCTAGGCAAGAATACTGGAATGGGTAGCCATTTCCTTCTCCAGGAAATCTTCCTAACCCAGGGACTGAACCCACATTTCCTGAATTGTAAGGCAAATTCTTTACTGCTGAGCCACCAGGGAAGACTCAGAATAAGCTGTAAGAAGACCTTATTGTCAACTGCATCCCTGGAGAGGCTTTCTAAAATCTGGTGGTGGTATCGTGAGCCAAAGCCCTGAGGGGGAAGAACACTGTACTGACTGCTGAGTTATCTACAAGATCTTTTTCTCTGGCCCTGAATAGAAGAGATGAACCTAAAATGGATCATACGCTCAGGTGTGGTCATCCACCTGATCCTAGGAATTGGCTGAGTGTCAATGAATACTGCTCCCTTTAACCTGAGCTCTTGGGCAATGTTCAAGTAACTCCTCCTCTTTCATCCCATCCATTTCAGGAATACCTCTCATGATTTCTCAGTAAGAATACCCCATGACCACCACTGACTGGCCAATCTAAACCATCCCCTCAATACAGTCACCTCAAGTATCTTTACTCGCCTTCTTCACACTAACCTGGAGCGCCTCCATCTCAGCCTTAAGAGAGTTACTACACATAACAGAGCTGCCCTGCAGCCAAGAATGCCAGAGACCCTAACGGGTGAAGTATGTACATACATGGAACCCCAGTAAAATACAAGACTGGCATTCTGACAAGACCACAAGGCTTCTCTACCAACAAGACCTTGTCATTTCTGGTGTGCCAGCTGCTCGGTAGATGATGAATGAGTGAAACAACAACTCAGTAAAATGAATAAGAGATCATTTCTGTAGACCATAAGGCATTCAGTGAGCAGGTCAGGTCTGTGACCTACCTGAGCTGTACAGATGTTGCTGGTAGCCTTGTCTCTCCGGATGTGTTGCTCCCTGGTTTGAAGAGCCAGACGATACACTTCTTTTCCACTGACATCTCTGGACCAAGAATAAAACATTCAGTCAGCACAGATCATCACAGTACTGAGAACTGCCATAAACAGAACTGCTTCTTTCCTTCCCACCTTGAAGTGAATTCAGCAATGTTACTTAGGTGCTAGTCCATAAAGAGCAATTTCCAAACTATCTTCTTCCAAATGGGACTACTAATTTTCAGTTTGCACCCTGAGGATTTGAGGCACTGAGATATATACAATAAGTTGGAAACCTTAAAAGAAAATTTCCCGGTAATCTCCCTGCCTAAAATAATGATGATAATTGAGGATTAAACTCCACTCTGAGCTTCTTGGGAGATTCAGAGAACAGGGAAATACTGGACAAGGGAAACAATTTTTATACCAGAAATCTGAGCAACTATGTGGTTATAAATAAAGTTAATAACCTTACCACTTGTCTCTAATAAAATCTCTTCTTTCTTAATACAATTAAAAATCTAGATAAACACAGAGATTCATCAGTCTTATTTTCTATTTCATCAACTCCTTGGTCCACTTTCCAAAAAGGTCGGAAGTTCAATACAAAAATTAGAAGGTAGTAATTGATATATGAAATTCTTTTAAAATCAGAAAAACCTCTGCCTTATCTTATCTGGTGAAGAGACATCATTGAAAGAAGCTAATGTAAAAATATCTAAAGAAAATATCATTTTTACATTAAAAAGCAAAGTGCCTTTTGCTATCATGTGACAAAAATAAAGTATTTCAGAACTTCTCATCTCCATCACATCAAGCACTACTCCAGACTATTCACTTACTTACATTAATAGTCCAATTTTTATGAAAGGTCAAAAATAATATGCTAAATCTCCACAGTAATAATCATGGCACTCATCTAAGTTCTTAACCTGATGATCTTTAGCTGTGAGAAGCAGCCAATAAAGTATATTTGGAGGGACTTCCCTGGTGGTCCAGTGGTTAAGAATTTGCCTTGCAATGCAGAGGACTTGGGCTCAATCCCTGGTTGGGGAACTAAGACCCCACGTGCCATGGAGCAATTGAACCCATGCACCACAACTATTGACCCCACACACCGCAACAAGATCCCACATGACACAACGGGAGATCCAGTGCTGCAACTAAGGCTCGGTGCAACCAGATATATAAATAGATATATTTGAAAAATACTGTAAAAGGAAGTACATTTGGAAATTACTCAAAGAGCCAAGGGGCAGGCCTCTAGGAAAGAATGTGGGTCACACTCAATGTGTGCATAATACTCTCTTACTGCACTTGTCTTTACACAGCCACATGGCAAGCTAATCCTTTCAAGAAAGAGACTAATTAGATATAGAACACACCTAAAATATTCAGTCTTTCAAGGCTTTCATCAACCTAAATAAATTCATTTCTATAACTTCAGTACAAATGTGTTATACATTGCATGCATACTTTTCCAAATATGCACAAATTCATGGCATTTGAGGGCTAAATATAGGAGAATGGTGTGTGTGTGTGTGTATGTGTGTTGGGATGGGTTAGGGGGTAGATAGGGCACTGATACCCCAAACATTAGTATCCTAAATATACTCTCTCTTTTGACTCTATGTTCTATATTTCCTTAATTGACCCAAAACGACCCTGTTAAATTCCAAGAGATATCAACAACTTTTGTGAGCAAGAGAAGGAGCAGGGAAAGCCACAACCACAGTAAAAGGGAAGAAGCATGAGCTGCTTTACCTTGTTACCCCCACCATTCTTCCAGGCATCATCCTCACCAAGTTTTCTCTGACAGCAAAAAAGGCTGCATGTGGTCCACCATAGCCCAGTGGCACCCCAAATCTCTGTGAGCTGCCCAGGGCGATGTCTACCCCAAATTCTCCAGGAGGCCTCAGGATGCACAGAGCTAAAAGGTCAGTAGCACAGCAGGCCAAGCTCTAGAAAGGAAATAAGAGAAAATGGAAAAGGTTGTGGCCTTCCCTGAGAATAGTGGGAGGGTATCAAATTATCTCCATTACAGGCAGACTGGCAGAGTTGGTTTGTACCCTGTGAAATATGTTTACTCATTCATTCATTTAAAATATTTACTGAGTGTCTACTATGTACCAGGAGCCAGTGAAGAAAGCAAACTTGAAGAAAGGAGGTAGGAAGGAGGCAGCTTTACCATACCAGGTGATAAAGGTGTGTGAAACACACCAAAAAGAATAACAATAATCATTCAAAGTTGAGACACTCCTCCACGGACCCCCACAAGGAAAGGTTCTCCTACCCCGGCCTCGTGGGCTCTCTCCACGAGCTCTGTGAAGTCCTCCACCTTCCCCTCAGTGTCTGGGTACTGGAACAGCACTCCACTGACATCTTTGCTGCTGAAGTCCATTTCATGGGGTAACTTCAGCTCAATGAGGACTCCAGAATACCTGGAAAGATAAAGAACAACCATGTTTTTGGTTTACAGGGAAAATCCAATTACCTACAGTTTCTTCTCCGTGAAGAGATTCCTATTCGGTGTCTTCCTCAGTGCCCCACTGCCTACCCCATCCCAACATGCACACATACACCCCCATTCCACATCTGGCCCTTCAGTACTAACAGTGCTTCTCACTGGCTCATATGCATCCAACAGCTCAGCTTGTTTCTGTCCTCTATCCTTCTGCTCCTCTCCCGCTTTCCTATCAGGACATGCTCCTGGGACAAGAGCAGGAACATGCCTTCTTATGGCTATAGAACCAATACCGGTAATGGAAGAGCCATCGCTACGTTGACCTTAGATGGGTCTTAGTGAAAGTCTCTCAGTCGTGTCTGACTCTTCACGACCCCATGGACTGTAAAGCCCATGGAATTCTCCAGGCCAGAATACTGGAGTAGGTAGCCTTTCCCTTCTCCAGGGGATCTTCCCAACCCAGAGATTGAACCCAGGTCTCCTGCTTTGCAGACAGATTCTTTACCAGCTGAGCCAAATGGGCCTTAGGTGAATGGAAATCTCAGTAAGACAAGGAAGAAAACCTTCCTTAGTTCTTGTAACTATCTAATTTCTATCATGTTAGAAAACCACTTCTGAAGGAATGGTGGTATGGGTTCAGGGGAAAGGCTTTCACAAGGAGAAAGCAAATAAACACACCCACATGTGGCAGCTGTGCTGTGTTTGTTTTATTTGATTACAGCAATTTAAAAAAATGTGCTTTCATCTACATTGTACTAACCTAGGTAGTATGTAGATTCCTAGGAGCCACGTTTGTAGGAATTTCAGACAGGAGCCATGTTTGTAGGAGTATATACAAAATTAGGACAGTGTATGAGAGTTCCACTTTTAGTCTGTGCTTTTCAAACTTTTCAAAACACTGTTGAAATTATTTTGATATTCTTAATCTTCTTTTTACAAAAAGAAGTCAAAACAAGGTGGTAACTTATTAAAAGGCAAAGGCAATCAAATCCACTGTGTATTTTCCCCTGAATTCTGACATGGTTTACTTACCAGTAAGATCACGGGAAGAAAGTGGGAGGGAAAATAAAACTCAACAACCCCAATTTAAACCAGTTTCACCTCCAATCACTTTGGAAATAAGAGGAAGAAACAACAGAGGTGAGCATAATATTATTCCCGAGTTCAAAATACAAATAAAATTAATTACTTGGCTCGAGTTTGGACGACAGCAATAGTTTGTGGGTGGCAACGGGGGTCAACAAAAAACTTCCTTCTTTTGTTCTGCCTGTTGAAAAGAAAAACAGCATTCAAACATGAACATTAAAAAGATCAGAGTATCTTCTAAGAATGCAAAAAGAGAGATGGTACTAAATGAAAGTCTGAGCATAGAATAAAAAAAATCAGTCACTAATAACTAACGGTGATGTTTCCTGATCAGAATTTCACTGAAATCCAATTCAAATTCTAACCCCATTTAGCAAAATCAATCTTGAACTGGTTTAAATTTTTTAAAATATACTATGAGGAAAAAGAAACAAATGGGTAGTAATTAGGTACAAGTAGAAACAAGAAACCAAGTCTTCTAAATAAAAACATTTGTGAATTTTATTGCCAAAGGAGCATTTGTTGTTGTTTAGTTGCTCTGTTGTGTCGGATTTTTTGTGACCACATGGCCTATAGCCTGACAGGCTCCTCTGTTCATGGAATTTCCCAGACAAGAATCTGGAGTGGGTTGTAATTTCCTTCTCCAGGGGATCTTCCCAACCCAGGAGTCAAAACCACATTTCCTACATTGGCAGGCAGATTCTTTACCACTTAGCCACCAGGGAAGTCCCAAAGGAGTACTTACAGATTATCTAAACCAAGTGTCCTCATTCAAAGGAAAAGGATGGAATTCAGGAAACTTCTGAATCACTGAACATGCGGAGATCTGGGAAGAATGGGTGACTCTGAGGCAGCATGGAAGCTCTGAGCCCTTTCAACATACCCAGGCCTATGCAGACCTCCTGTCTGGCTGTTCCTGAGTTATATCATTTGCTAATACACTGTTTCTAGTAAGTAAAATGTTTCTCTGAGTTCAGTGAGCCACTCTAGTAAATTTAATAGAACCTTAGGAGGGGATCATGAAAACCCCATAGGTTGAATACAACCTGGACTTGAGATTGGCATCCTGAGTCAAAAGGGGCTGTTGGAACCTTCATCTATAGCCAGCTGGTCAGAGAACAAAGAACAACCTGGGCTTATGACTTGCATCTGAATTTGGGCAGGGGCAGAGGGATGGGGGCTTCCTTTGTGGCTCAGACAGTAAAGCCTCTGCCTACAATGCGGGAGACCCGGGTTCGATCCATGGGTCGGAAGTTCCCCTGGAGAAGGAAATGGCAACCCACTCAAGTATTCTTGCCTGGAAAACCCCATGGACAGAGGAGCCCGGTAGGCTACAGTCCATGGGGTCGCAAAGAGTCAGACACGACTGAACGACTTCAGTTCAGTTCAGAGGGGTGGGGTGCAGTCTTATAAATCTGATCCATGAACCTGTGGAATCTGATGCTATCTCCAGGTAGGTGGTGTGAGAATTGAATTCTCAGACACCAGTGGGTATTTGTTTGCTGGTGTGAGAAGAAACCCCCTCCCTGACTGGAATTGGTACCAGAACCAATTTAACCACTCCTCAAGCCTCTGGAAGCCAAAAAGGAAACTTACATGGGCATTCAGAGTGTAAACAAAGAATGTTGCCCCCCAGTTCTACTAGGATCAAGCTGTCAGCCACTGTAGTCTACCAGTGGACTAGGGCCAGCACCCCAAAACCTCAGACAGACACGCCATCAATGTGGGCACATTTCCCTACGACAATCCACATGAGAATCTACCCAGAAGGAAGTTAAACTCAAATGTATTCACAAGACAAAGAATGAAAGAAGGCGAGGAGCTGGAGAATAGCTATTAACTAAATGTTAACCAAAGTTAACCATGACCCAGCAACTGTACTTCTGGAAATGTGTCCTCAGAAAATAATCAGAATTTCTGACAAAGATTTATCCTAAAGATGCATAAAAATAATCTAATAACAGTGAAAAATGGGGACAGTGTGTAACAATAGAGGTGAGGTTACGTAAAACTCCCACAATAAAAGCCATAGTTTAGAAAACTCACTAAAGAAATGGGAAATGTTCCCCCAGATATTGTAAAGTAGAAAAAGAAAACAAGCTATAAAACATTAAATAAAACCTGAGAAGAAATTCATCATAAAAGAGAGTGATACTTATTTACACGTTACATTACAGATTGCTAGGCATTCTCCCTGTTAACCATGATAACAGAAACCCAGTATGTAGAGGGCAACAATGTGCCCATCTGAAAAAACTGCATTTCCCCAGGTGACTTGTAGGTACGGGTAGTCAATGAAACATAAGTAAGTTGCTAAGTAGGGGCTTCCAAAATACTACTGGCTTATTTTGCTAAAAGTGCCCTTTACTTCTTCCTGAATGCAGACATGATGGCTAGAGCTCCAGCAAGTCATCTTGTGATCAGGAGGACTGTAGACAGGGGCCATTGCCTACCATTGCAGTAAACAAAGAATGTTGCCTGCCATTCCAGTTCTGCAAGGATAAAGCCACTCGGCACTGTAGCTGCCCACTGATGGTGTACCCTGATAGTTCAGGATGGAGAAAAACAGGAAGTATTATACGCTTTGGAGATACCTAAGATAGTTAAGAAGCACTTCTAAGGAATAATTTCAATGAGCCCAGATTCTTGCATCTTCCCATACACTAAAAAGCATTAACATCATTAACCTGAGATGTCTGTTCTTTGTGATTTGCAGTAATCTTTTGATGTTGGACTACATGGGATTTTCTTCCCCCAGCAAAAAGTTCCTACATATTCTGGCTCCTCCCTGACCTCTTGGCAGCAGTTCCTCAGAGCTGTATGAAAGACTGTCTCTGGGACTATTGTTCTCAGTAAGATCCCTGGATAAAACTTAACTTGCAACTTTCAGGTTGTATCCTTTTCTTCCATCTACAGGATGAAAGCCTCACACTGAAGATGAGGCAGAGAGGTGGGTATCAGTCCGTGATGCTACCTCAGAGCTGCTGCAACATCCCTGAGCAACACTATGTATGTGATGAGCAAAACATCTTTAAGAACATAATGTTAAACAATGAACAGCAGTGGCTTTTTAAAGGCACTATATTTTGTATCTTTTATTATCTCAACTAACTTGTATAATGATACTGATGTAATATATCTCATACACGTGTGGGGGGGGTGGGCAGGGGAAGACCCACCCACACAGCGGTGGTGAGACTGGCCAATGTCCCTTGCTCTGGGCCTCTCACCTGTGGCAGAGCTGCATCGCCTCTGCAGCCGCGGTGGCCTCATCCAGCAGGGATGCATTAGCCATGTCCAAGCCTGTGATGTCACACACCATGGTCTGGTAGTTGAGTAAACTCTCCAGTCTCCCCTGAGACACCTCTGGCTGGTATGGAGTATACTGGGTGATCCTGTAAGGGACACAAAAGGCTATGTCCAACCTGTGAATCCACTATTGATAAAAAGTTCACAATATGCATTCATTTTAGAATTAGGTATCTGAAAACTAAGTTTTCCCCTCTTGAGAATGATATAATACATAGATAAGCTTACTTGTTGTCTTCTGTAAGGAAGCTTGGAATTAAATCATGGCAATAATACTTATCCTTTGGTTGGGGATAATCAGTACATACTTCTCTATCCCTCTAAGTTGTATCATCTTACATTTACATTTCAAGGATCTTATCATAAGTACGTATTTTATTGTAAACTGGCTCTTAAAATCCACTGGAGCCTATCTATGGTATTAGAAACAGAATTTTAGAAAAAAGCTCACCTCAATCATGGTTCAAGAATCTAATATCTAATACTCAAGACTTTTGGCTTTGGGGGAGAGCAGTTTTGTTCATACTAATCAGAAGTCCTATGTGCGCCTAAAAATTAATAGAGGTCAATTTAAGAATTGTCACTCTCCAGTTATTAGAAGTCTATCCACTGAGTGCCTTCGTCACTTTTTATCATTCCTTCATTTATTTACTCATCCCACAAATATTTGCTACATGCCCACTAAGTGCCAAAAACTATGATAAGTTCAGGTGACACATCAAAAGTAAGATGAGTAACAGTCTCTGATCTCAAGGAAAATATTATAGTGGGGAGAGATAAAATACATGAAAAAATTTTAGAGTGATAAACATTTTAAATAATGAGATGAGAGGATGGCTGAAGACCTGGGCAGAGGGATCTTTTCATCAAGAATCCATTCACTGTACTATCGAAGTGTGTCAGACTGGAGTCCATGTTCCCAGGACTGATTAGCATTGTTTCTCATCTCTTTTGTTTTCATTCCTCCAAGCCTGAAGAGTGTTTTCCTTTCTTTCCTGATGGTAATCACACTCAGTGTATTACCATCTTTTTTTTTTTTTTTCCCGGTAAGGCTTTGAAATCAATGTCTTCTTACCTCTGAGGGAGGAGAGAGTGGGGGAGCTTACCTTACCAAGCAGTACAACATTAAGACGTTGAAATAATTTCCCTGAAATGTTCATTGGTATAGTAGTGTGTGTGTGTGCTGTACACACTGTTTGTACAGCAGAGTACATTTTTGCTTCAATTAATTCCTTGAACAGCCTAGCTTAGCAACTGTAAATCAGTTTGCCAGATTCTAAGTGGCTGGTGAACTGGAATAAATGAGGCACACAACATGTAACGTAGACAAAGTAGAAAGGGAATCTGAGCAGAAATGGGGTCACGCAAAAGGCATCAACAAGGGGCAATTGTGATCTCAGATCAGACAAGATCTTCATACATGTGTCTGCAACAGAAAGACATATGCTTAAATTGCCTGCTAACATGAAATTTTCATTTTACTCACTATCATTATTTGACATGTAGACAGACACAGAATTAGACACACATACACACACACAAAAAGCCAAGCATATACATATATCAGCCAGCCCATCCAAAGAATTCATCACAGCACTGAATATAATATTGAAAAATGAGCAACAAACTGTCTACTAAAAGGAGAATGATTAAATAAGAGAACATGCATATAATACTATGGGTTGTGAAAATGATATATAAAAGATTTCCTGACACAGAAGATGCTCATGATACATTAATTTAAAAAGTAAAATATAAAATACCACAATCTTGGTTTTGTAAATTTGTAGAAATGTGTGAACCAAAATGTAAACAGTAGTTTTTTCTGGGTGGAAAGATTAGTGTAATCTTTACTTTCTTTTTATTTATTATGTTCTAAATATTAAAGACATTGGCTACTATTTATTAACTATCTTCTGTGTGTCAGGTCATAAGCGCAGGCAGCTGCAACGGGCGCGCTAAAGCGCAGCCAAGAGGAGCCACCCCACGTCCGAGGTCAGGGGCAGAAGCCGGGAGGACCCCATACCCGAAGGGCAGCAGCCAAGAGGAGTTACCCCATGTCCGAGGTCAGGGGCAGCAGCCAAGAGTACCAGACTGCGACGGAGCAGGAACGGCCTAGAGGAGATACCCAGAGTCCGAGATCAGGGGCGGCGACGAGGAGTTAGCCCGCGTCTGAGGTCAGGGGCTGCCGCCGGGAGGAGCTACCCCATGCCCCCACGCCGGAGGCCAAGGGCGGTGGCGGGGAGGAGCAACCCCAGGTCCAAGGAGCCATGGCTGCGCGGGTGCAGGAGGGCCTAGAGGAACTATCTCACGTTGAAGGTCAGGAAGGGCGGCGGTGAGGAGATACCCCTCGTCCAAGGTAAAGAGCAATGGCTGCGCTTTGCTGGAGCAGCTGTAAAGAGATATCCCACAACCAAGGTAAGAGAAACCCAAGTAAGACAGTAGGTGTTGCAAGAGGGCATCAGAGAGCAAACACACTGAAACCATACTCACAGAAACTAGTCAATCTAATCACACTAGGACCACAGCCTTGTCTAACTCAATGAAACTAAGCCATTCCCATGGAGCAACCCAAGATGGGCGGGTCATAGTGGAGAGATCTGACAGAATGTGGTCCACTGGAGAAGGGAATGGCAAACCACTTCAGTATTCTTGCCTTGAGAACCCCATGAACAGTATGAAAAGGCAAAATGATAGGATACTGAAAGAGAAACTCCCCAGGTCAGTAGGTGCCCAATATGCTACTGGAGATCAGTGGAGAAATAACTCCAGAAAGAATGAAGGCATGGAGCCAAAGCAAAAACAATACCCAGCTGTGGATGTGACTGGTGATAGAAGCAAGGTCCGATGCTGTAATCAGCAATATTGCATAGGAACCTGGAATGTCAGGTCCATGAATCAAGGCAAATTGCAAGTGGTCGCACAAGAGATGGCAAGAGTGAATGTTGACATTCTAGGAATCAGCAAACTTAAATGGACTGGAATGGGTGAATTTAACTCAGATGACCATTATATCTACTACTGTGGGCAGGAATCCCTCAGAAGAAATGGAGTGGCCATCACGGTCAACAAAAGAGTCCGAAATGCAGTACTTGGATGCAATCTCAAAAACGACAGAATGATCTCTGTTCGTTTCCAAGGCAAACCATTCAATATCACAATAATCCAAGTCTATGCCCCAACCAGTAATGCCGAAGAAGCTGAAGTTGAACGGTTCTATGAAGACCTACAAGACCTTTTAGAACTAACGCCCAAAAAAGATGTCCTTTTCATTATAGGGGACTGGAATGCAAAAGTAGGAAGTCAAGAAACACGTGGAGTAACAGGCAAATTTGGCCTTGGAATACAGAAGGAAGCAGGGCAAAGACTAATAGAGTTTTGCCAAGAAAATGCACTGGTCATAACAAACACCTTCTTTCAACAACACAAGAGAAGACTCTATACATGGACATCACCAGATGGTCAACACCGAAATCAGATTGATTATATTCTTTGCAGCCAAAGATGGAGAAGCTCTATACAGTCAGCAAAAACAAGACCAGGAGCTGACTGTGGCTCAGACCATGAACTCCTTATTGCCAAATTCAGACTTAAATTGAAGAAAGTAGGGAAAACCACTAGACCATTCAGGTATGACCTGACCTTATGACCTTATGATTATACAGTGGAAGTAAGAAATAGACTTAAGGGCCTAGATCTGATAGATAGAGTGCCTGATGAACTATGGAATGAGGTTTGTGACATTGTACAGGAGACAGGGATCAAGACCATCCCCATGGAAAAGAAATGCAAAAAAGCAAAATGGCTGTCTGGGGAGGCCTTACAAATAGCTGTGAAAAGAAGCGAAGCGAAAAGCAATGGAGAAAAGGAAAGATATAAGCATCTGAATGCAGAGTTCCAAAGAATAGCAAGAAGAGATAAGAAAGCCTTCTTCAGCAATCAATGCAAAGAAATAGAGGAAAACAACAGAATGGGAAAGACTAGGGATCTCTTCAAGAAAATCAGAGATACCAAAAGAACATTTCATGCAAAGATGGGCTCGATAAAGGACAGAAATGGTATGGACCTAACAGAAGCAGAAGATATTAAGAAGAGATGGCAGGAATACACAGAAGAACTGTACAAAAAAGATCTTCACGACCCAGATAAACATGATGGTGTGATCACTGACCTAGAGCCAGACATCCTGGAATGTGAAGTCAAGTGGGCCTTAGAAACCATCACTACGAACAAAGCTAGTGGAGGTGATGGAATTCCAGTTGAGCTATTTCAAATCCTGAAAGATGATGCTGTGAAAGTGCTGCACTCAATATGCCAGCAACTTCGGAAAACTCAGCAGTGGCCACAGGACTGGAAAAGGTCAGTTTTCATTTCAATCCCAAAGAAAGGCAATGCCAAAGAATGCTCAAACTACCGCACAATTGCACTCACCTCACACGCTAGTAACTGCCAAGTCACTTCAGTCGTGTCCGACTCCTAGCGACCCCATGGACTGCAGCCTACCAGGCTCCTCCGTCCATGGGATTTTCCAGGCAAGAGTACTGAAGTGGGGTGCCATTGCCTTCTCCGACACGCTAGTAAAGTAATGCTCAAAATTCTCCAAGCCAGGCTTCAGCAATATGTGAACCGTGAACTTCCTGATGTTCAAGCTGGTTTTAGAAAAGGCAGAGGAACCAGAGATCAAATTGCCAACATCCACTGGATCATCGAAAAAGCAAGAGAGTAGCAGAAAAGCATCTATTTCTGCTTTATTGACTATGCCAAATCCTTTGACTGTGTGGATCACAATAAACTGTGGAAAATTCTGAAAGAGTTGGGAATACCAGATCACCTGATCTGCCTCTTGATAAATTTGTATGTAGGTCAGGAAGCAACAGTTAGAACTGGACATGGATCAACAGACTGGTTCCAAATAGGAAAAGGAGTTCGTCAAGGCTGTATATTGTCACCCTGTTTATTTAACTTATATGCAGAGTACATCATGAGAAACGCTGGACTGGAAGAAACACAAGTTGGAATCAAGATTGCCGGGAGAAATATCAATAACCTCAGATATGCAGGTGACACCACCCTTATGGCAGAAAGTGAAGAGGAACTAAAAAGCCTCTTGATGAAAGTGAAAGTGGAGAGTGAAAAAGTTGGCTTAAAGCTCAACATTCAGAAAACGAAGATCATGGCATCCGGTCCCATCACTTCATGGGAAATAGATGGGGAAACAGTGGAAATAGTGTCAGACTTTATTTTTGGGGGCTCCAAAATCACTGCAGATGGTGACTGCAGCCATGAAATTAAAAGACGCTTACTCCTTGGAAGGAAAGTTATGACCAATCTAGACAGCATATTCAAAAGCAGAGACATTACTTTGCCAACAAAGGTTCGTCTAGTCAAGGCTATGGTTTTTCCTATGGTCATGTATGGATGCGAGAGTTGGACTGTGAAGAAGGCTGAGCGCTAAAGAATTGATGCTTTTGAACTGTGGTGTTGGAGAAGACTCTTGAGAGTCCCTTGGACTGCAAGGAGATCCAACCAGTCCATTCTGAAGGAGATCAGCCCTGGGATTTCTTTGGAGGGAATGATGCTGAAGCTGAAACTCCAGTCCTTTGGCCACCTCATGCAAAGAGTTGACTCATTGGAAAAGACTCTGATGCTGGGAGGGATTGGGGGCAAAAGGAGAAGGGGATGACAGAGAATGAGATGGCTGGATGGCATCAGTGACTCGATGGATGTGAGTCTGAGTGAATTCCGGGAGTTGGTGATGGACAGGGAGGCCTGGCGTGCTGCGATTCATGGGGTCGCAAAGAATCGGATACGACTGAGCGACTGATCTGATCTGATCTGTGTGTCAGGAACATGTTCACAATCTTTTTTTTTTTTTTGATGATTATGTTACACATGTTCTTTGTGTCATCCTATATCCACCCATTTCTTTGTTGTCTTACTAGCCTAGCACAATTCTTAAAACAGGAAATTATCAAATATTTCTGGTGCAAATATATGTTTAACTTTCCTGCTCAAATGGGGATGGGTTCCCAATTACTTGTTGGAAAAAGCCTTAAACCTCCCAAACACAGTCTTTCATACCTAAGACGGTGCTCTCCTTTGGCTAACAGACTTTGGGATTTAATGTTTCCCTTCCCTTGCTCAGCCTTTTTCTCCTTGCTCTAAGTCTAAGCTTAGGCTGAAAGCTTTAAAATTATTTTCTTGCAAAGATGATAATTATATGATCTTACTACTTTTACTTGGAAACTTCTTTTATTGTCCACACTTTTTTTTAACACTACTAAACAGGCATAAATAGTCTTAAAAATCATTTATTAATGAACTCAGATGGGTGAGTCTCAAGCCTGGAGACACTAAATAAACCTTCATTTCAGGAGAAAAATGCTAGCACAGGGCCTGCCATCCTACATTGAAGGGTTTAGTTGCCTCAGGCAACCAGTGATCAAGAAAATGTCTGTGATCTACAATTTCTATGTTCCAACTGATTTTAACTCAATTGGTTTCTGTTCCTAGATGTATCTGAATATTAAAAAACAAAAAATATCTGCATATACAAGAAGGCATTCTGTCCTGTTTAAAAAGGATGCTTGATACATTCAACATGGCATTAACATTTATTCCAAAATAATCAGTATTCTTTATGATTGTGACCAAAAGAAAATGGAGGTGGGGGGGATTGCAGTAGGACAAACATTCATGAGATTCTTTCATTCAACTCCAGTGCCAACATTATACAAAACAGAAACAGTCACAAGGAAAATGTAAATGTTTTGATATTAGTTAACTGATATTATCAGCAGTTGAAAATTTCAAAAGTAGATCCCACGAAGTATAATCTAGGCCTAATGTAAATTTTCTTGTAAGAGCCCAAATGTTTGTATTCTCTGGAGGCTACGTTACTCATTTATTTTCACCTCACGTCAGCGGAATTTGTTGGTTCCATCTCTATGACAACCATTCAGAAGGGTGATAATGTGAAGTCTACCCACCCTCATGTGCACAGCCCGCCCTGTCCTGGCTGGCGAGGGCCGGTATCACCCTCTGGTTCAGATCAGCTTTCGGAGAATACAAAGGAACAATACTTAAAATCACCCCAAAACCAGGACTGAAAAGCAAACAGCACTGTCCACCTCTCAAAACTCTGGTGGCTCTAAAGTAAATGAACACATCCTCTCACAGCCAGGAAGCAATATGGTCAATGTTCTGTTCGGCCACCAAGAGCCGAGACTGCTGGCCAGTATTCAGACGGCTAGAATGTGCAGTCCATTCATGTACTCTTGAGGCTTGTTTTGTAAGGAGGAGGAGACAGGCCATTTGCTTTTGAAATCAAACTTACCATGCAAACTTTTACCAATACCCTAGTGGAAACGAAGCCCTCAGCAATACAAATACTTCCGTGTGTGCATGCGTGTGCGCACACACACACACATACACATATATATACACACGTGCACACACACACTTAGCAAGAACACTAGTTCTTTGACAATTTATTCCTGCTCTCCTATTAATAAAGAAATGAACCATACTGAAACTAACAGCAATGCAAGAGTGATTAGGCCAGATCTGGCTCCTCTAATGATGGGACGTGAATCACTGTATCTAGGGCAAATGTCCTCACCAACCAGCACTACCTGTGTGCTTATGCAAAAGCAGACAAAAGACAAAAAGATATTGTGCTTCCCACCCAGTCTAGCCTGTGCCCTGAACAACACACAATGGCAAGTTCTGGGACTTTGGTGGGGAGTGGGAGGAAGCTGGGGAACAGAAGAGTCATGCAAATCAAATCACGGCACTTGTGTTTCTCATCAAGAAATACATTACCATCCTGAGTTCTCCAGTAAGTTCCGCAAAATTGTCTGTGGTACTGAGCAGTTGTAATAGCCCATGCCAATATATGATCTCCAGATCTGATTCTTGTTGGAAATGGCATGCAGAGTTGCAAGGATTTCATTTTCACCTGATTGCGGAAAAGAAAGAAATGTTACAGAGAGAAAATATCTCAAAGAGAGCTCTAGGTATAGTGTAAAGCCCTAATTTTTTCAATATTGACACGAGAACAGCTATATGGAAAATATAAGAATCATCTTCTTAGCAACACTAAGAACTAGATGCAGAAATCTGAAAAAAAAAAAAAATTGCCATACAGCTCTCAGTTACTCTTCACAATTTTTTGTGGCTCTTCTTTTTTTTTGGTGTTGTTTGACAGAATTTCTCAATTTTTAACACTTGCCTTATTCCAGGTTTTTTCTGCTCCCTTCACATGTTTTATTTACACTAAATAAAATTTCTGCTCTTAGTAAATAGTATTTACCCTTTTAAGTTGCCTTATGCCAATAGTTGGTAGGTCTTAAATAATACATATGAAGGATCTTTTTTAAGTAGCTGATCACTTATAGCTATAACTTATAAAAGACCCTTCACTCAACCAAGAAAATATCAATTATAATAAAAGAACCACATGCAGTTTTAACCAGCATTTTCATTAAGGCACTAAGGTAATTAAGGAGTAATTATAAAAGTTCCCAGATGCAGGCCAGACCCTGTTTTGGGTCATTCATATAATAATAAAATAATAATTGGCATCTGACATTTTAAGCACTTACTCTTTGCCAGGAATTGTACCAAATGTCTTCCACGTAGCTCTGGCAACTGAGGCTTGAAGAGGATCACTCACCTAAGGCTATGCAGCTTTAAATTAACTACCGAGTTGAACTCCAACTTCAACACTTTCCCCAATGGGCCAGACTGAGATCTCCTACATTTATAGCACTTATAGTTAGATCATATGCATATAGCTGCTAAAGTTTAAGTGAGATTTAGCTACTTAGGCAAATGTCTACCTGCTTTAAGATCTTAGGGACTCAGTCACTGAATCTTGGGATTTATTGATTTTATCGTTACAAATCTAGGCACAGCCATCTAAGATAGCAAACTGGCTAGGAAAATGCTTCCCAGTGTTTTAATTCTACTGAACTCTAAGTGACTATTATTCTCATTAATCCTCCTTTATCCTCAATGAAAACATTCTCACCCTTGGCCATGCCCTCCCATCCCATTTGTTTTCACAGTAAATAAATGCAAGAGAGATGTGTCAGTTTGTCAGACTAGGCTAACAAGAGAGAAGTATCAGTTTGTAAGTATCAATTTCATGAGTAAATATAACCCAATTGCCTTATAATGGACAATCTTGCCTTCTTCCACTGAAAGTTTAGGACATAAAAGTGAATGTACAATAAAACAGTATCTGAGGAGATACCCAAGTACAGTATCCTTAGGAATAATCATGTAAGAAATGAAATCACTTTCCAAAGTCTTCTTAGGGTACGGTGATTGAGAAGCCCAGTAGGAAGGGAGATTAATTAGCAGTGCCTAGCAGACACCCAACTCAGCAAAGCCAGCTTCAATTAAGATCCTGTGCAAGGAGGACAGGTCCCTGTTCCATATTATGCCAGGAGGACAAAAGGTCCAGCTCTCAAATGAGAGCAATCTTTGAAGGACTTTGTCAAATCAAGAGTTTAACCTTTGAGTGACAAAGATTATTGAATAATATAATTTTCCCCCACATAATAGAAGATGAATCTACTGGTAGTGTGGATGGGTCAGAGGGGAGACTCTGAAAATAGGGAGAGATAGTAAGAAGCCAGCACAATAGTCCAGGAGGGAGATGGGCCAGGGAGTGTTGTAAGTAAAACTGTATCCTCTCCCTAGAACCTAGACAAGTACATAAAACATTAGGGGCTGCTAAGAGAGATGCTGATGTTTATCTGGAGACCCTAAACTCTCAACTAGAATGGTGGAGGAATCTGACTTTTCCTTTTGCAAAAAAAAACACATTCTCTCCTACCTCCCAGCAGAGCTGAAGATGTTAGTGCAAGCTCATGTGTCCAGTAAAAGAACCTCAGTGACAGCACAGTGCCTTTCTTGTCCATTGGTTCTGCAGCCTCCTGCCTCTTACAGCCTCCTACTTCCATTGTCCCATCCTGCACATATGCCTTCACCACTCCCTATACTAACCAGGGACCCACTGCCACATCCTACATCAGTTCAGGGCCTCCAGATACATATCAGCACCACTCACAGTTGCCAACATCTTACACACCTGGATAAAACACCTGAAAAAATTTAGAGGCCAATTAGCATAAAAGAAGAGCAAAATAATTAATTATAGATAAGAGTTAGAAGCATAAATATGTTCAAACTTGAGACATACCAGTTTTTAATCCTGTAACAGACATACTCTAATCACTACAGGATCAAACTTTCCAAGCTCCTGTGGGCTCTGCCCCCACCTAGCTTGGGGCTAATGTGAAGATAGCAGGCCCTCCAGGATCCACAGCTTCCGAATTTGTGGAGTTCAACCAAGATTCAAAAACATTCAGAAAAAAGACTTTTCAGAAAGTTCCAAAAAGCAAAATTTGATTTTGTCATGTGTTGGCAGCTATTTACATATCATTTACATCATATTTACAACTATTTAGATAGCATTCACATTGTACTTAAAGCTATTTATATACCATTTACATTGTATTAGGTATTATAAGTAATCTAGGGATGATTAAGTATATGGGGCGGTTGTATGTAGTTCAGTTCAGTTCAGTCTCTCAGTCATGTCCAACTCTGCTGACTGCATGGACCACAGCACACCAGTCTTTCCTGTCCAAAACAAACACCCAGAGCTTGCTCAAACCCATGTCCATTGAGTTGGTGATGATATCCAACCATTTCATCCTCTGTCATCCCCTTCACCTTGTGCCTTCAATCTTTTCCAGCATTAGGGGCTTTTCCAGTGAATCAGTTCTTTGCATTAGGTGGCCCAAATATTGGAGCTTCAGCTTTAGCGTCAGTCCTCCCAATGAATATCCAGGACTGATTTCCTTCAGGATTGACTGGTTTGATCTCCTTGCAGTCTAAGGGACTCTCAAGAGTCTTCTCCAACACCACAGTTCAAAAGGATCAATTCTTGGGCGCTCAGCTTTCTTTATAGTCCAACTCTCACATCCATACATGACTACTGGAAAAACCATAGCTTTGACTAGATGGACCTTTGTCAGCAAAGTAATGTCTCTGTTTCTTAATATGCTGTCTAGGTTTGTCATAGCTTTTCTACCAAGGAGAAAGTGTCTTTTGATTTCATGGCTGCAGTCACCATCTGCAGTGATTTTGGAGCCCAAGAAAATAAAGTCTCTCGCTGTTGCCACTGTTTCCCCATCTATTTGCCATGAAGTGATGGGACCGAGTGCCATGATCTTAGTTTTTTGAATGTTGAGTTTTAAGCCCAGCTTTTTCACTCTCTTCTTTCACTTTCATCAAGAGGCTCTTTAGTTCTTCTTCACTTTCTGCCATAAGGGTGGTATCATCTGTGTATCAGAGGTTATTGATATTTCTCCCAGAAATCTTGATTCCAGCTTGAGCTTCATCTAGCTCAGCATTTCACTTAATGTACTCTGCATTTAAGTTAAACAAGCAGGGAGACACTACACAGCCTTGATATACTCATCCCAATTTTGAACCAGTCCATTGTTCCATGTCCGGTTCTAACTGTTGCTTCTTGACCTGCATATAGATTTCTCAGGAGGCAGGTCAGGTGGTCCTGGATTTCCATCTCTAAGAATCTTCCAGTTTGTTGTGATCTACACAAAGGCTTTGGCATAGTCAATAAAGCAGAAATAGATGTTTTTTTGAACTCTCTTGCTTTTTAAATGATCCAACGGATGTTGGCAATTTGATCTTTGGTTCCTCTGCCTTTTCTAAATCCAGCTGGAACATCTGGAAGTTCGCGGTTCACATACTATTGAAGCCTGGCTTGGAGAATTTTGAGCATTACTTTGCTAGCATGTGAAATGAGTGCAATTGTGTGGTCATTTGAACATTCTTTGGCATTGCGTTTCTTTGGGATTAGAATGAAAACTGACTTTTTCCAGTCGTGTGGCCACTGTGGAGTTTTCCAAATTTGCTGGCATATTGAGAGCAGCACTTTAACAGCATGATATTTTAGAATTTGAAACAACTCAGCTGGAATTCCATCACCTCTAACTATCTTTGTTTGTAGTAATGCTTCCTAAGGCCCACTTGACTTCACATTCCAGGATGTCTGGCTCTACGTGAGTGATCACACCATTTTGGTTATCTGGGTCATGAAGATCTTTTTTGTGTAGTTCTTCTTTGCATTCTTGCCACCTGTTCTTAATATCTTCTGCTTCTGTTAGGTCCATACCATTTCTGTCCTTTATTGTGCCCGTCTGTGCATGAAATGTTCCCTTGGTATCTCTGATTTTCTTGAATAAATCTCTAGTCTTTCCCATTCTATTATTTGCCTCTATTTCTTTGCATTGATCCCTGAGAAAATTTTCTTCTCTCTCTTTGCTATTTACATTGTATTAGGTATTATAAGTAATCTAGGGATGCTTTACAGTATATGGGGAGGTTGTGTGTAGGCTATATGCAAATACTGCACCATTTTATATAAGGGACTTGAGCATCTAACAGTTTTGGTATCCGTTAGGGGTGGGAGGTGTGGTGGGCGGGGGCAGAAACCAATCCCTCCTGTATACTGAGGACAACTGTATTCTTGATTGGTCCTCATCATAGCCTGGTCTTGATGATCAATTTTACATTCTACTGGGAACACAGTGAGTTGATAGAATGATTAGTCTTTGTACATCGAGCTAATGGACACTGGTGAACCACCAAGAGTAGGGCAAGTACTTGGTCATGCTTCTGAAAGTTATATGGTCTGAGAAAACTATACCATTCACTCATCCGTTGCTCATCATGACCAGATAGAAGCCAAGACAGTCTGTGACTTGAGGAAGAGTTAAGCTGCCTCTTACTATGATAAAATCAAGACCTCACCTAGAGATTAGCATACTAAATCAGAAAGAGAAAGACAAATACTATAGGATACCACTTATATGTGTGGTTTAAAAAATGATACAAATGAACTTATTTACAGAAGAGAAATAGACTCACAGACACAGAAAACAAACTTTCAGTTACCAAAAGGAAAAGGGAAAGGAGGGATAAATTGGGAATTGGGGATTAATAGATATACACTCCTATATATAAAATAGATGAACAATAGGGACCTACTGTATAGCACAGGGAACTATATTCAGTGTCTTCTAATAATCTATAATGGAAAAGAATTCAGTAATATGTATTGATATATAATTGAATCACTTTACTGTATACATTGTAAATCAAATGTATTTCAATAAAAATCAATTTTATCTAAAAAATTTAGACCTCAGACTTTACCATTCACATTTAATAAAAAACACTTCCCAACACATAACTTAGTGAGTGTCTGAATTATTTCTAATGTTTGTTAGCTGGTCACCATTTCTCATACCTACTAATGAAATCTTACTTTGGTCCAATCAGCACAAGAGCCAACTCAGTGAGTGCATTTAGGATCCCAAGGTTTGAGTTAATATGTTAAGTGATGCCAAGATTCAACAGGCATGGAGAAAAGGGGAGAAAAAGGGAAAGTCCACTATCAGAGGTCTACTGCTGAACCTATCTGAAATGGAACACAGCAGAAACAGTCTCTAAGAGCAAGTTCGGGGTCATGATTGGTCTAAATAAAAGCCCCAATCCTAACCATGCAACATACCCCATTGTACTTCACAACAGATTACATACATTCCTTTCTTCCTTGGAAATGAATTCCTTTCTAGAGAAAATAGCGTGGGATGCTTCATTCCAAAGTGGCAGCTTTCTCCCCCCATATAGTAAGACAAGCAGTTTTAAAAGGCAGTTGTGTCATACAAATGCTGGACAGCACAGCCCAAGGAAAGCTGTGTGGACAAAGAGGAGAAGAAGCAAGATCAACTTCCCCCCAGAGTGAACCCCACAACAGCGCACATTCCTCACTCTTGTCCTTCCAACTTGACAAAAACAGCTTCCTCCTGTAAATAGGCCCAATTCCAGTAACCATATTCCTGAATGTGAAGGACAATGAAACAAACCAGGGAGGAAATGAGACAGAATGAGAAAGGGAATGTCCATTAAAAAACACATCAATGGATAAACAACAAGGTCTTACTGTTTAACATAGGGAACTATATTCAATAGCCTATAATAAACCATAATGGAAAATAATATGAAAAACAATATAATTCATACATATACACATATAAATGTATCTGAATTATTTTGCTGTACACCAGAAACTAACACAACTTTGTAAGCCAACTATACTCCAATAAAAAGATACAAAACTATGTAGAGACACTCTGATGCCTGCCTAGGGCCTCATAGAGCAGCCAGTCCTGTGCCGTCCCAGCCATGAAAGGCCTCAATCCTTCAGCGATCTGAACAGTAAGTTCTTTTCTTGCGGAATAAATGCCTGCTTCTGACCTTGTTTACTCCTCTACCTCAGCACATTGCATAATGCCCTGGTCCTACTGTACCAGGAACAGAGTTCAGTGACCTGGGTACTACTCCCCAAGAATCTGTAGGTGGGTCTCTCACTGTTCCTGCTTCTCAGAATTCAGAACGAATGCTTCCTCCTTCCATAATGCCACAAAAGAGCCTTTCCTTTGTCACTTGCACCTAAAATATCAAGGAGAACTTTGTACCAACCACTACTCCAAATATACTTTCTGATAGAAAATAAGCTGATTTAGCTGTTAAATTGCTAGGTCTAGGTTTTAATTTCCCACATATGTGAACTTTGACAAAAACTGGGAAAATGTTGAGCAGGTAGGCTATATGGGTCAAGATACCTGTTACACTCCAACACACACACACAAATGCAAATACATACAAATTATTCCCCATTCTTAACCCATTCCCCAAACACTCAATATGATGATTGTTTTTGCCACAATCATATGGGAAAATGCTTTCTTTTGCTTTTTAGACAATCTAAAACTAATATGCCTAAGTTATTACAGAGTATATATAATTTTACCATTTATATTAAAAAATTAATGTATATGCATATTATATGTTAACAGAATAGCTCTGATAAATGAGAAAGTTTCTTGCTTTTTCCTGTGTATGTTTTCACACTTTTAAGTTCAAGACAATATGCCTGTGTTATTATTCAAAATTTGTAAATTAAAATGTTATGCACAGAACAAAATCCTCCTTGTGAAATAAATTGGTGAAGATACCTACAGTCCCCGCAGTGGCTGGCTGTCCTCAGAGCATTTTCCACGTAGCCCAGCAGCACCCAGAGTGGAGCAGCCACTCAACCAGCAAGAGCCATCCTCCCACGCCCTGCCCTTCATGTGCTTGGCAAGATGCTCAGAAAAGGACTCCAAGGAAATCAGCAGGACTGAAAACCAACAAACTCATATTTGAATTTGCCCAGAAAGGCCTTTTTCTGCCAGAGGCTACAGGGAAAAGCTGGGGCTAGAATGTGAGGACAGAGACTGACTTAGCATTTTTCTTGCCAACTTGTAGATCCCTGGATTCAAAGCTGCTCAGGAACCATGGGGTGGGGTCAGGGGCTCTCAATTCAACATAAACAAACCATGGATGATAGCATATATCAGGATTTTCTGATTTCCTAAGTGGAAGCCAGAATTTGCCCTCTAACTCCATCCCCATGTGCAGCCTTTCTCTAAGGTCACCTTTCTCCCTCCTCCATAAATAAGTGGGGTTAAGCCAGGCTTAACCCCACTTACTCAGCCCATAAACGCTACTCCCTCTTATCTGTCAAGTTTCTTTCCCTGGTGAAGAAATTGCCCAACCACAGTCTGTTGAATCTTAGAATCTGTTCAGTCCAGGAAGGTAAACCAACCCATAAGCTCTGTATAATGCAGAATTTTGCATTGTTCAGTCGCTAAGTCGTGTCCAACTCTTTTGCGACTCCATGGACTGTAGCCTGCCAGGCTCCTCTGTCAATGGGATTTCCCAGGCAAGAATACTGGAGTGGGTTGCAGAAGGACATGGAAACTCTGCAAGATTGACAGGGGGGAGCCCATCCCACATATCAGGACGTGGTCTGGGCAGCACCACACAGGCCTGATGCCCCACCCCCAATCCTGCCAGGCTCTTTCCCATCTCCTTGCTCAGCCAATTAACACCCAACCTCACCTAGCCCCTCATGACCTTCAGAAATTAGAACCCTCAGTCAGGTACTTCCAGCTTAGAGGAGCCAAGGCATGTCTAATCCACGTTTCTGATGGCTCTTTGTCCCTACAGTTCTACCTTCTCACCCAGGAGATACACAAAGAGTATAGGCATATGGAGAAATTTGTAATCCACCCCAGAATCTCACCAACTAAATTATAACCTCTTTGTGGGCAGGGGCATAATGGTTTGCTAGGCATATAGTAGGTGCTCAGAAAATGCAAGTGAATGAAAATTCACCTAAATCCCCACATATAATTAGCTCAATATTCACAATAAGTCATGCATTACAGAATCCACGAAGACAAATCAATGTGCAAATTGTTCTCACATCCCTAAAGGCACAAGCTTCAGAAAAACATTTCTAAATAGAAACTTGCAGCTATGAAGCAAGTTCTGTGAAATAATGCAGTGAGTACAATAATTTCATATTTTCCAAAATTTTCTTTCCTTATTGTTTAATCAGTTAGTATATTGGTGATATGGACATTGAGAATCCTTACAAAGTAAATCCCCAGTGTGCATTTTTATTAAAATACTGCACGTTTAACAAGTAAAACAAACCTCAGTAGTCAAAACCAGATCTAAGATTTCTAAAAGCAAAGCACAGTGTCATTTGGTGGGGGGAAAAGAGGATATAAGGAATAGAAGCCAGAGCACCTACCCTACGACAAGCAGCTCACAACCTCACTGTTGACCAGCCCCCTTAGGGCTCTGAGTTGACTCAGGTTAGCAGTCAGGCCCCCACTCTCATTCCCATAAGGTGGTAACTGACCTCCCACCCCAGTGTGCCTCACAGCTCCCAGCCTGTGCGGGCCTTGAAGTCCTTGGCCACTTGACTTCACCAATCCTCCACCTCAGCTAAACTCAGACATCCCATTTCTGTTTCTGCTCCCCTGTCACTAAATGATGTTGGGTGAGAGGACCCTCGCAAACTTTATAGATTCAAGGCATCAAATCTCGGCAGGAAACTTCCTTGGTGGTGCAATGGATAAGAAGCCACCTGCTAATGCAGGGGACAGGGGTTTCATCCCTGGTATCGGATGACCCTACATGCTGCAGAGGAACCAAGCCAGTGTGCCACAACTACTGAAGCCTGCATGCTCTAGGACCCTCGAGCCACAACTAAGGAGCCCACGGGCTGCAACTACTGAAGCCCACGTGCCCTAGAGACAGCAAGCCGCAAATACTGAGCCTGCATGCTGCAGCTACTGAAGCCCATGTGCCTAGAGCCTGTGCTCCACAATGAGAAGCCCTCACAATGAGAAGCCCACGCACCACAACTAGAGTAGACCCCTCCCTCTGCAATTAGAGAAAGCCCATGACAGCAACTAAGACCCAACACAGTAAAAAAAAAAAAAAGAAACAACTTATAAAAAATCTTAGCAGGTTTTCCATGCAAGGTGATCTAGGTTCCTCACTACTCAGATGGTCACTTTCTCACTTTTCTATCACTCAGTCTCACCCTTTCTGTCTCTCACTCAGATCATTAGACAGGCAGTCCCTAAACTCCTCCCACCGCAGAGTGTCCTAATGTCATCAGGTAGACTTTCTTCTCTCTGATCCCTAAGAAAAGTTCAGAATTTGACACTAAGTCCACAAGGCCTGACTTAAGATTTATCCTTTGGCCTCTTGGATTACTTCATCTCAGGCTACTCTGCAATCCATCCTTTTCCATGCTTTATTTCCCCATGTCATGGCTTCTACTTTCTTCCCAATACTCCATCACTAGGAAATCTTGCTCACTCTCATGAATTCATTCAGAAGAGTCACTAAATCTGTAACTCCATTTCTAGTCTCTCTCTTGAGCTCTAGACTTGTATTTTCAACTACTGCTTCAGCTTCTTCAAATGCATATTCCACCAACACCTCAAATTCAATTCTGCTCAAACAAGACTCACAGTCTCGTCTTCCTCCAGGACCCTCCTCTTCTCCCTGTTCATGCTGTTAATATCACCATCACCCCAAGACACTCAGCCTAGAAACTGACCTGCAGTCCAACCTGCTGCCCCTCTGGGCCAACCACCATGTTTGTACCAAAGCATACTTCCCAGGCTACTCCCAGCCACTTACTAAGCCCAGTAGAACGAATGCAGGCCCACTTCTGTAAAGATATGGGACTCCTCTGGTGGATGACTTTGGCTCAAAGACTCCACGCAGACTGACCAAAATTTTTTAGATCTGTGTTGCAGTCTCCGATTCTTCTTACCCAATTCTCCTTTCATCCCTCTTCTCCACCTGAGTCAGACCTGCATCACAATCTAAAAGCTCCCCAGTCTTCCCCTGCTCCCACTTTTGCATATCTAATATCCTTGTAGCGACTGCTTCCTGGTAGACCTGAACTAACGCACATTTTAAATTTCACCTCTAACCTCTCCAATAAGCTCCCAGTTGGTCTCCTTGCCTGTATCTCAGAGGCACTCGGCCAAACACAATTTGAATGTATACTTCCTTCTGTCATAACTGTCAATGTCTCCCCATTATGTACAGGAAAACAAATCCTTTATCACAGCTTTGGGCCCACCATACCTTGCTTTCTATACGTCTCGGCAGCTAAATATTCTATACGTAGTTAACTCACCATACGTGTCCACACTTTCACCCTTCTGTTCATGCCATAACCTCAACCCAAGCATTCACCCTATTTGTAGAACTGAGGAGCTATTCAGTATCTGAACCTACAGTCAGGGATCATATCTTTATCACCCTTTACCTCCTGACTCTTGCATTCTCAGTGCCTAAGCAGTATCTTATTTTCTATTGAAGTTTCTCAATAAATGAGGAATGAAAGTAGATGGAGAGGGTCATAGATGTAGATTTGGGGACAGTAGCTTATAACCCAATGGTAACAAAGGGGACTAGGCTGGGAGATTTAGGGTATGAGCAAATGGCCCTATGTACTTTAACAGTCAAGAGTAATGCCATATTTAAAACATGGTATAATTGACTTCATTTTTATAGCACTGAATATTTTTTTAAAGTTAGGCAAGATTCATTATCATTTATAATACTAAGTATATGCTAACTTAGATGAATGTGGTAGTTTAAAAAATATGTTTGCAGAAGATTTTTAGGGCACTGAAAAACCCTTTATGCTAACTATAACGGTGGCTACATGTCAGTATACATTTGCTCAATTTCACAGAATGTACAACACCAAGAGGGAACCCTAACATGAACTATAGACTCTGGGTGATGATGATGTGTCTCTGTAGGTTCACTGGTTATAACAAATGTACCATTCTGGTGGAAGATGTTGACAATGGAGTCTCCTCATATGTGGAGGCAAGGGCTATACAGGACCTCTCTGTACTTTCTGCTCAATGTTGCTGTGAACCTAAAACTGCTCTGAAAAGGAATGTCTATTTTTAAAAATCATGTCTATAATCTTGTTTACACTTCTCCCTTCAAAAGGTGGAAACTAATTCCCCTTCCCTTGAATTTGGACCAATCCTAATGATTCACTCTAATGAACAGAATATGATATAAATGATACTATAGGACTTTCAAGACGAGATTATAAAAAGGATAGTTTCTGCCTGGCTTTCCTTCTCTCTTGAATCACTGGCTCTGCATGAATCCAGTTGCCATGCTGTGAAGACACTCACTCAAGCAGAATGTGGACTGAACTGTGTGAGGAGGCACCAGGGCCTCCCACTGACAGCCAGCACCAACTTGCCAGCCATGTGAATGAGCCATCTTGGAACTGGCTCCTATAGCTCTGGTTGAGCATCCACCAGTGTGGGACCACAACCTCATGAGTAACTCAGAGCCAAAACCCCCTGGTTTAGTTGCTTCTGGATTCCCAACCTCAGAATCTCTGAGGATAATAAATGTTTGTTGTTGTTTTAAGCCAGTGTTTTGTAGTAATTTCTTATAAAGCAAGAGATAAGAAATAGAGCAACTTTTCCAAAGAAGAGACAATACTTTAAAATATTGTTAAAGAATTTCATTTATATAAAATCTTTGATGATGCTGGATAAATTCCATGATCCTTTACCAAGATCAAGTGGGAAAAGCTGTTTTATATTTTAAGTTATTTGTCTCAATCACATGACCTATTTGGTGCCTCATCACCTTATGTCAGCATGTTTGTATCTTTGTATGTCAAAAAATAAGAAAGTCCTGTGAAAGGATTCCAATCCAAAATGGAATCTAAGGATACGAAAATGGAGAATCTCATACCTGCTCCCTCGGAAGAATGGAACTTGAGAACTGAGAGACTGATTTCCTGTAAATACCCGATTTCTAGAAGGCTGGGACTTATCTTCAGACCAATGAACATCCACCAAAAATCTCTCCATAATCAAGCCAACAAACTTACTGTCTGGGTTCCAGCTGGATGGCCCTCTCTTTGTGCTCCCTGCCCATAAACACAACCTGCCCTAGACCTTCAACTAACTTTGCAGCTTCTATAGCATGTGTCTCCCAAACTGTAATTCCTCTGCTACTTCCAAATAAACTCAAATTTCTGGTAATTTGAGCTTTCTGACCTCTTTATTTAGGTTCTTTATTCAATTTACCTCTTTATTTAGGTTGATAGTCCAAAACATGTTAATGCTTAAAATGATACTTTACAAAGAGTGAGATTTCTCACTTGGTGTTCTAATTTCAAAAGGAAGGGAAAAACACTGATTATAATTTATTGTAGAATTCATCTTTTAAATATTTTCACTTTTTCACTTCTATTGGACACACCACCACATACATATTTGTCTGACATTATCTGATATAATAAAAAGTATCACTAGTCTTTGTGTTTGGTATTTCCTGAGTGACAGGAGTATCTTGTGTTATTCATAACAAGCCCTTCTGAGCATACCTGAGTATCTGCTAATAGATGAGGTTCAGTTCAGTTCAGTCTCTCAGTTGTGTATGACTTTTTGCGACCACATGGACCGCAGCACGCCAGGCTTCCCAGTCCATCACCAACACCCAGAGCTTGTTAAAACTCATGTCCATCGAGTTGGTGATGCCATCCAACCATCTCATCGTCTGTCGTCCCCTTCTCCTCCCACCTTCAATCTTTCCCAGCATCAGAGTCTTTTCAAATGAGTCAGTTCTTCACATCAGGTGGCCAAAGTATTGGAGTTTCAGCTTCACTATCAGTCTTTCCAATGAACATCCAGGACTGATTTCCTTTAGGATGGACTGGTTGGATCTCCTTGCAGTCCAAGGGACTCTCAAGAGTCTTCTCTAACACCACAGTTCAAAAACATCAATTCTTCGGCGCTCAGCTTTCTTTAGAGTCCAATTCTCACATCCATACATGACTACTGGAAAAACCAAAGCTTTGACTAGATGGACCTTGGTTGGCAAAGAAATATCTCTGCTTTTTAATACGCTATCTAGGTTGGTCACAGCTTTTCTTCCAAGGAACAAACATCTTTTAATTTCATGGCTGCAGTCACCATCTGCAGTGATTTTGGAGCCCCAAAAGTAAAGTCTCTCACTGTTTCCATTGTTTCCCCATCTATTTGCCATGAAGTGATGGCACTGGATGCCATGATCTTAGTTTTGTGAATGTTGAGCTTTAAGCCAACTTTTTACTCTCCTCTTTTACTTTCATGAAGAGGCTCTTTAGTTCTTCACTTTCTGCTATAAGGGTGGTGTCATAGATGAGGGTGGGGTCCCTAAGTAGCCTCAGGATGGGACTGGTCAGCAGAAAGGCCAAGTGATTAGAAAGGTGGAACTCTTCGGGCCACCCATTGACCTCTAGAAGTAGGAAGGGCAGAGGGCTGAAGAGTAAGCTCTATAAAAACAACAGATTTGATGAGCTTCTAGAATGGCTACTACATTCCTGTGTTGGGAAAGGGATGCACCCCAGACCCATGGGGACTAAAGCTCCTGTGCTTGGGACCCTTTCAGACCCCACCCTATGTTGTTGCAGTTTAGTCTCTAAGTTATGTCCAACCCCACGGACTGCAGCATGCTAGGCTTCCCTGTCCTTCCCTCTGTCCTGGAGTTTGCTCAAATTCATGTTCATTGAACTGGTGATGCTATCTAACCATCTCAGCCACCCCCTGCTCCTCTTGTCTATCCTATGTATCTCTTCATTTAGGTGTTACCTGTATCCCTTATAACATCCTTTTAATAAACTGGTAAACATAAGGAAACATTTCTGTGTATTGCGTGAGCCACTCTAGCAAATTAATTGAACCAGAGGAAGGGATCCAACTCATAGCTCATTAGTCAGTGCTGCAGTGGTAAAGAATCTGCCTGTCAATGCAGGAGACGCAAGAGACTCATTCAATCCCTGGGTTGGGAAGATCCCCTGGAGGAGGAAATGGTGACCTGCTCCAATATTCTTGCCTGGAAAATTCCATGAACAGAGGAGCCTGGTGAGCTACAGTTGATGGGGTTGCAAAGAGGTGGACATAACTGAGGGACTGAGCACAACGGGTCAGAAGCACAGGTGACAGTCCTGACTTGTGATTGACATCTGAAGTGGGGGCAGTCATGGGGGGTTAATATGTGAAGTCTGATGCTGTATGCAGGTAGATAGTGTCAGAAGTGATTTAAATTGTAGGATGTCCCCTGAGAATTGAAATACTGCTTTGTGGTGTTGAAAAACATCCCAGAATCCCCCAAATCATCAGTGTAATTATTCTGTTAAGATGCCATCAAAGATGAGACTATAATAATACTCAAATATTCTGTAATCATGCCTAGCACATTGAATTTTGCCATCTTATTTTTCTCACTGAAGGTACTGCCTTTTTGAGTTTTCTCCTTCTTATAATTACATATTTACACACACACACAAAATACATAGTCAATATAAAGATATTATCATTGTTTCTGTAGATATAGGAGATATCTATAAAAGATATATTTCAACTTTTTACACTGCTTTCAGAAATCCCAGTTTTTCTATTTAATTTCACATCATTTCTGTACATTTACAGCATTTTATTCATAGTTCTTATGACATCTTGGACATTTTAACTTTTGAACTCTAGTCACAGTAAGACGTAAGCCCACTGAAGATAGTGATTATGTTTATTCATACATTTATCCTTGCAATGCCTTGCCAATAGTAAATGGTCATAAACACTTACAAATTAGGCAGTAGGTTGACTGTACAAGCTTTCAGTCAGATCAGTAGGGGTCTGCCCCATAAGAATTAATGACAAAAATATAAGGACAACAGACTACTATGAGAGTCTAAACATACAAACAGACAATGGCCAGACCATATATAACTATAACATTTTCACCTACCACTTGCAGCAACCTGCTCAGGAAACCAACCCCCTAATCCACAATAAACCACCCTTGAGCCAGCTTGCTACAGACTAGACTTGCAGAAAGCTGTCTTTTGCTATCTCCAGCGACAATGGCAGAAAATAAACAATAACTTCTCTAGCAATCAGCCCAAAAGAGCCAGGACTTGACTAATAACTGACAACTACACTAATCTTGGTGCCTGCTTCCAATCTAGAACCAACCAGACAAAGCTGAACAAACAGACTTAAGCAATCACAGGGAAAATCCTGCTTTAGATGGAAGACTTGCTTTTGTTGGCCTACCTACATCTTGTTCAGGCCACCAGGGTGCCCCTGAAGGCCTTCCTACTCCTCTGTAAAACAAAAGGCTGACTTCTATAGCAAGTTCAGAATAAACAGCCTTTGCTTTTCTCATTTGGCTGGTCTTTGTTTATTTCCACAGTTGTATAAGAATTCATTGGAATTATCCTAAAGATGAAATAATAATTTGTATATGCTGGGGTCTCAAGAAGCCAGAAATGGCCAAAGGAGAGATTTGTCACAGACTGCAGGCCGTACCTGACAACAGACTTAATCCAGCTGAAAGATAACTGATGTCCACAGCCAGGAGAACAGATGCCCTGCCAGTGGCCTTGGGGTCAGTTCAGAAGAGTGGGTCACCTGGGTGACAGAGTTGCCACCTGCAGCTGCATTGCACAACACTGCACCCTTTGCTCACTGCAAAATCACTCTAAACAATATTGCTTGGAACATTAGGTTGTCACAAGTCCATCAAAAGTCTCATTCTGACAACTCAGCTGCCCAGTTCGGGTCGAATAACTTGAACATCTAAGGGTTTAGTGTCTCCTCTCTCTTCCTAATAAGCATGCTCATAATAAGCAATGTGCAATTTTCTGTAAACTTGAAACCCTGCTGCTTCTGTGAAGTTATGGGCTACTTCAGTCTGGTTCACTTGATATGACTTCACTGAAAATACTACACAGAGAAACATATCATAGCTGAAAGTGAGTGGTGTGATTCATAAAGTATTTTAAGTTTTGTATTAATTGCAAAATAAATACATAGCTACTGTAGAAAATCTAGAAAAAACAGGAATAAAAAGAAATCTAAAATCATTCATAATGGCACCATCCGGAGAAACGAATGTTTCCATTGACATAAATCCTAGTTTTTTTCCTTTGTGTATGCCAGTGGAGGGTGGGGTTCACTTGAATGGGATGAACAAGTAGCTTTGTTTGTTTCTCTAAAGTATGGCTTACTGTGAAGATCAAGACTGAGATCAAGGCATTCTTTCAAGGCACTTCCTTACATGTCCAAGGGCGGAGGGGAGCCTCTTGCATGACAGCCGAACCATCCATGCTTCCCTGACTCTGTCAGCCCACTCTGTCCTGTACAATCTGTTCCCTCTGGCTACAGCAGTCTCCCCTGGCCTCATCCAACAGAGCATTACTACTCATCCTTCAACACCCAGCTCTGACCCTGCACCTCTGTTACCCCTTCCCTCGCCCTGGCAGTGGGCCTGAGTGTTCTCAGACCTGGACTCTCAGCCTACTGTGGCATTTCCACTAGGGTAGCTGGTGGAGTGTTTCCAGTGTGTTGGGCTTGTGCACACCTGTAAACTGGATACTGAGGAAGAGTCAGGACAAGGATTTTCTACTTTAGGGGACAATGAAGAGGACTGGAGTGTGAACAGGGCCTGCACTGTATGGGTTGAATTCTGCCTCCACTGCTTACCAGTGGTGACCTTGGGCATGATTCTTACTCTCTGTATGCCATGGTTTTTGTATTTATTTTGGGCCACGCCACACACATGTGGGATCCTAGTTCCCTGACCAGAGATCCCTGCATTGGAAGTGCAGAGTCTTAACCATTGGACCACTAGGGAAGGACTGGTATGTTCATTTTAAGTCAGAGTTGATAATGATAGTTACCTCATAGGGTTGTAATAAGGATTAAATTAATATATGAAAAACATTTTAAAAAGAGCTCAGTACATGCTAAGTACCACGTAATGGTTTGAGATCATAAAGTTATGAATAAGAACCCAAGTATCTCCATACTGCTTACAGCTCTCACAATCCTCTTTTACTCAGCAATGAGGAATTTAAGACATGTACTAGCTCTTAGTTTTCTCTCTACTCAGTGAACATATATTTGGTCTAGGATTCCTCTGATTATGGTAGAACACAGGCACTCAGCTTTTGTGTGAAACCAGGTTTGGATCACGATGCTCCACGAGTAAATGAAAACGCTTCTACTAGAGGTTACCTGCACCAATTTGCCCTCCCCACGTGGAACACATTCAGTAACCATTGCAGAGTAAAACACTGATGCCTTTCTGGTGCATTCTGAACCCCCATCCTCCCTATCCCCACTCCCAGCTCACTTCCAAGAAGCAAGCTTTGTTGGAGAGCCAATCTACTTCAGGGCAAGGGAGACTCCTGCCAGTGCAATATTTTCTGAGTCACTTCAGTCTAACCAGATGGAAGCAGCCCCAAACTTCACAGAAGCTGGGTTTAAAGTTTACACATAAATTATAAATTACTTATCAGAAGTCTGCTTCCAAAGGAAGGGGGAGAAATGGAATCTCCCAAGGTTCAAATTATTCAGCTGGAAACAAACAGTGACACTACAAGAGGCTAGATAACTTGGACATGGTTCCTAGACTCTGATGCTCTCAAAGAACATTTTAGAGTATATAGTAAAAGGGCTGACCTAAACATTTTGTGACTTTGAAAGACTCAGGAAGAAATTTATTTGTTAAAATACTCACTGATGACTTGCTTTAAAAACATATAACTATACTACACATCCAATGAATCAGGATTCCGATTTCCTAAAGTTGAAATAGATAAGGCTTCCAGCCATCCCCAGGTATCAATCAGTTCAAGCGGACAAAAAGTTCATATTTTCTTTTATAAACAAGGTCCCTTCCATCAGGGGAAATGGTTCAGATTTGAAACCAATAAAGGGAGCAGCCCTCAGCACAGCCTGAATTATAGCATTAGTCAGCTGGGGGCTGGACCTGCTTTATAACTCAAGTTGTATACTTGAAAACAAAATAAAGCCTACTTTCCACATATCTTTTCTGTCCCCAGACCTAAAGCAAACCAATTGTCTTCTCTTCCCTTGACCTCAGAAGACATAGCATTATTATGATTCAAAACCAGGAGAATACTTTCCTGTTTATTAAAAAAAAAAAAATTTCATCTCTGCCTCCCCACTTGAATTTTGTGCGTGTTGTGTGAATTCTTGCTCAGTCATAGATGTCAAATAATCTTGAGACCATTAAAATATTTTAAAATATAAAATAAAATTCTAAGAGAGTCTATGGGTAAATTAAGATTTCTTAAAAATCATTCAGACTTTAAATGGTGCCCTTCAGTGGGTATAAATAATAAAATTTGGATCTGAGATGGAACAATTGGAAGCTACTGTGATGTAAATAACCTTGGGGTAGGAGGCCAGATGTCTGGGTCTCCCATTTTTGTCACTCTCCTATTTCAAGACTGTAGGCAGTCTTTTCTCCCTTCTGAGTACCCCGATCTGCAGAGAAGTGGGGACATCTTCCAAGCCAAAGGATGGGAGAATCATACCTGGACAGGTGCCTGGCGAGTTGGGAATCCTCCGCACTTGCTGGTGCATTGCCTTCCCCACCCCGATCCCTGCCCCTGCCCCTGCCCCAGGAAGTTTGCTGGCTCCTTGAGGAGCGCTGAGACAGAGAACTATTCCAGGGAGCCGAATATATTGCACCCTCTCCCGCCCCGTGCGGTAGGTACCCAGCGCTGTTTTAGCTTAATAAACATTCTCCCTCCTGAGCAATCCTGACCCACAGATGGACTTTCAGAGACCACAGAAAACAAACAGGCCAGAGCAAATGGAGTCTCCCGGTTACTTACAGACAGGGTCATCCATTTTCAAGGGTCTCTTCAGGCGGATGCTGGCAGGGATGGTCTTCTCGATCAGTTCATCAACGCTCTAAAATTAAAATTCAAGCTCGTGAACACTGAAGGCAGAGGAAAGAGCTTCTGAGCTAAAAGTCACCTCTGTATTTTGCATATACAAAGGCTTGTGGGGACTTCACTTAAATGGTCTAATTTTTAAAAAGAGTTTCTTCTTAAAAAGGACAACTTTAACAAACCAAAAATCACTCGGAGCGGGGTAAAATAATTAGGGTAGTAATTCGGCCACTCTGGCTTGGATTTCAGTGGGCAATCGGAGATAATTGGATAAATCGGGAGGTCCTTCTCTTGCGAAGTTAGAGCTCATCAGCAGGGCCTAACTAGGTTGTAAAATACACGATTTCGAGGCGCGAAGAGCTGGTGGAGGAGAAAGTAATCTGGTGGGAGAAGTCTGGGGAACGCGGACTGAGCACGCGCGCTGTCTTCCACACCAGAGCCCCGGACCAGGGTGCAGGTCCCAAGCGAAGCGAAGCGGGGCTCCTGGTGGGGGCCAGGAGGCCGTGAGGGCAGAAGGCGGGGCGGGGGTGAGGCCCGGCAGAGCCGGGTTGGGGTCCTTACCGCCAGCCCCAGGGCCTGTAGCATCTCCTTCTGGTCTTTGTCCCCGGGGCCGATATGTCTCCGAGCGAAGTCGTCGTGTCTGGGGAGGAGGCGCTCGAGGAGGCGCGAGGCCCCGGCCCCGCCGCTATCCCCGCCGCCGCTACTTCTGTCACGGCCCCTCGGCGCCCACCGGGGGCCAGCTCCTCCAGCCAGGCGGCGGCCGCCCCCGACTCCGCAACCCAGACGCAGCCCCCAGGCCCTGGCGCACGTCTGCATGATGGTCGTCACCGTCCCCTGCCTGGGCCCGCGAGGCTCAGCCGGGCTTTCTGCTCTTTTTCTGGTCGTAGTCCCCTGGGTGGCGGCTGCTCCCAGGTGTCTGGAGCCCCTTCCCGAAGGATGACCGAAGGGACAGATGGATGTTCAGAGGCAATGAATGGGTGCCGCGCCGATTCCGGACAGGCGCGCAAACTTGTTACTCCTCTCGAAGCACCTGCTTCGCACACTTTAAGCGTCGTTCTGGGGGTGGGCAGTGGGATAGGCCCAGTGAACGCACGGCCAATGGGAGTGAACGGAAGGGCGGGGCAGGGTCTGCCCTGCCCCGCCCCCTTTCCCTACCCGCTCCTCAGGCCCTCCGCGGGCCCCTGCTGCTCTTCTCGCAGAGCCTTCCATCCTCAATTACCCCTGCTCCATCTCTAGTGGGTGCAGGGACCGAGAGCTCCCTGCGCTCGGTGCCAGAGGCCACAGGCGAAGTGCCTGGGGGATTCAGCTGAAATGGAAGGTGATTCCGACAGGGAGGCCAAACTCATAGAGTTGGTTAGTCTGTTAATTTTAGGGTATCTCCCTGTCATACCTCGTGGAAACCAATATGCGCAGATGAGAGTTCTTATATAGTTGTAGGATCATGAACAAGTTATCCAACCTCTGAGCTTCGGTCTCCGCATCTAACAGAGCTGGATAGTATTTAAAAAGAGATCGTACATTGAAACTACAACCATAACACTAGCCTTGAACTCTTCTCTTTCCCCCTTTCCCGCCCTGCTCCCTCCCACCGCGGCGGGGCGGGGGACGCTGTGTGTTTCTGTGTGATATAAAAAATGCAAAAAATACAAAGGTATACATTTTGCACTGTCACCTTAGTTGAAAAATTATTTATACCTGGATATTTTGGAAATCTAATCTCTCTAGCTATCTCTTGAGATTTTTACCAGAATGAGCTTTCAGAATTCCAACTCTAATAGGGGGAAGAGTGAAGGACAGAACATTAGGTGTACTAAGATTAGGGAAAAACAGAACCTGTCCTCTTTCTCCTCTAAGCTTCCTCTTTCAGTCTTATTCTGCACACCCTGGGTTCTGTAACTCACAGGCGCAGAGAGTAGGCAGAGAGGCAGGAAACTAGAAATCAGAAAACTGTAGGCAAAATGTGTGTGTGGCAGGCAGGGTAGGGGGTGAGTGATGAACTAGGAAGGCCTGGCTGAATATCTCTGAAGTTTTTCACTAGTTTGGAATTGAAATTACAGCCTTCATAAAAGTTGGGAGATATCCTTGGTGCTAGTTGCTATGGGATAAGACAGAAGCAGTGTGCATTTATTCCCCACTCCTGACTATTCTCTATGGATCATAGGGGCTGGAAGCGAGAGAACTATAATTCCCAGATTGGCTCCAGGCTTCTAGATGTTAGTCTTCTGTCAACAAGATACACTTGTGTGAGAATTGGAAAATAGAATAAAAGTAGAAACCATTTTCTTGTTTTTCTGACAGCAGCAGAGAGATGTATGGATGGCAGCAGACATGAAGTGATTTCTTACCAGCCATCCACATTTGTGCAGCAAGGCAGCTGTGTTAACCAATGGAAAAGTGAAAGTAAAGTGACTCTTTGCGACCCCATGGACTGTAGCCTACCAGGCTCCTCCATCCATGGGATTTTCCAGGTAATAGTACTGGAGTGGATTGCCATTTCCAGCAGATCTTCTGGACCCAGGGATGGAACCCAGGTCTCCCGCATTGTAGACAGACGCTTTACCATCTGAGCCACCAGGGAAGCCAATGGGAACATTCTGTGATTTTCCAACCTACGAAGCAGCAGAAGTTTCTCGCTGTCCTGGACTAGAGCTTCAGTGGTTGACCAGAAGATAATGGTGTTCTATCTACCCTGTCTCTTGCTTTTCCAGTCCTTCCAGTGATTCTATATCCACCTATTCCTGATACTTTAAGCCAGGTATTGCTTGAAATATTTTGAGTGTTTTGTTTGTTTTCCTAAATAAACTTTAACAAAGACTATAACTGAGCCCAAAAGTAGTTTTAAGATAGTAATCTTAAAGCTTAGAGGGATTAGCTATTTGGCTGAATTCTATTTGAAGTCAATGATAAAGTTATCACTACTGGAGAATGAGATCATGATAGTCTTAGGCAGAAATGGAAAGTTATTTAAATTATCAGTCTGGGGCTTCCCTGGTGGTGCTTTGATAAAAGAATCTGCCTGCCAATGCAGGAGACATGGGTTTCATGCCTGATCCAGGAAGATCCCACATGCTGCAAAGCAGCTGAGCCCCTGTGCCACAACTATTGAGGCAGCGCTCTAGATCCCTGGAATCAAAACTACTGAAGCTTGAGTGCCCTAGAGCCCATGCTCTGCAACTAGAGAAGCCACTGCAATGAGAAGCCCACACATCACAACCAGAGAGTAGGCCCTCCCTGCTGAAACTAGAGAAAAGCCCGCACAGCGATGAAGAGCCAGCATAGCCAAAAATAAAATAAATAAATTAAAAAAAATATATATCAGTGGGGAATAAATTTCCTATTGAAGACAAGTCTTTGCTAGACCAAATAGTTGCTAGGTTAGACCCTTCCAGTGGGAATGATTTAACAAGGACTATAGAGAGGGATAGCTGCTTCTGAATGCCATGGAGAGTCTATCCAGCAAAATGACAGATCAGGGACTTCCCTGGCAGTTCCAGTGGTTAAGACTTCGCTTTCCAATGCAGAGGGTGCAGGTTCAATCCCTAGACAGGGAGCTAGGATCATACCAAAAACAAAACCAAAAAACAGAAGCAATATTGTAACAAATTCAATGAAGACTTTAAAAAATTGTTTTTAATTTAAAAAAATGAAATGACTTCTCAGAGAACTAGAGAATTTCAAGCTCTATAACTTCTGTAGCTTCAGGGAGAAAGTGAGTGAAGTTGCTCAGTTGTGTCCAACTCTTTGCAACCCCGTGGACTGTAGCCTACCAGGCTCCTCCATCCATGACATTCTCCAGGCAAGAGTACTGGAGTGGGTTGCCATTTCCTTCTCCAGGGGATCTTCCTGACCCAGGGATCAAACCCAGGTCTCCCGTGTTGCAGGCAGACGCTTTACCCTCTGAGCCACCACAAATCAGACTCACTGTTTGATCCTCCTGATTACCAAATTATCATAAAAGTTGAATTCACAGCTTTATTAGGGCTCATATGTGAAAGCTTGGGATTAATTTAAAATCCCAAGACTTGGAATGGGGACATCGTGGTAATTTGGATTGAATTTGATTATCTTAAACCCTCAAATCCCACTGAGTCCCCTTTGCAACCTGAAACACTCCCTTCTCCCCTCTTTGAGATGCTGGCGATTCCTTGCCTCCCTTCCCTTCCCTTGCTTGAAGATTCTGTAATGGCTTCACTAAAAAATCAACCTTACAGAGGTATGCCAATGCTTCTTTACCTCTAGATCCACAGGGAAAGTCAGATTGCAACATACTCTAGGAAGGTGAGTAAGATGTCTGACACCAGAGGAGACACTTACGCAGGGAAACAGTTGTAAGACATTGCTAAAGTACATTAGTGTTGGAGGATTTCTCTGTAGGGGTGAGTTCTAGACCAAGGAAGAAGGAATATAAAATCGAAATTATTCGTGTGTTTGCAGCACTAGATATTCTGAGTTTAGTGTATTAATTCAATCAGTTAGGAGTGGCTCTAAGGGTCTGCTGAGTTCGTTGACTAAAACCAGGCTCAAATTATTATTGTTGTTGTTTAGTCGATAAGTCATGTCCAACTCTTTTGCAACCCCGGGGATGGTAGCACTCAACGCTCCTCTGTCCATGGGATTTCCCAGGCAAGAATACTGGACTGGGTTGCCATTTTCTTCTCCAAGGGATCTTCCTGACCCAAGGATCGAACCTGAGTCTCCTGCATTAGTAGGCAGGTTTTTTGTTGTTGTTTTTTTTTCACCATTGAGCCACCAAGGAACTCAGTTATGGCCTTCATTAAATTACATTAAGATACTAGAACTTTCTTGGCTTAATAGAAAAGAAAGGATCCAAAGACATTAGAAGAGGGAATTCCCTGGTGGTCCTGTAATTAGGACACTATGCTTTCACTGCTGAGGACCTAGGTTCATTCCCTGGTTGGGGAATTAAGATCCCACAAGTTTCATGCCCAAAAAAGAAAAACTGGATAACTACGTGTAAAAGAATGAAATTAGAATACTCCCTAACACCATACACAAAAATACCGCCCCCCCAAAAAGAAATAAACCCAAATGAATCTAAATGTGAGGCTAGTTGCTATAAAACTCTAAAAGGAAAATATAGGCAGAACATTCTTTGACATAAATTGTAGCAAGATCTTTTTTGACTCATTTCCTATAGTAATGAAAATAAAAACAAAGATAAACAAATGGGACCTAATTAAACTTAAGAACTTTTGCACAGCAAAGGAAACCATAAACAAGATGAAAAGACAACCCGTAGAATGTGAGAAAATATTTGCAAATGAAGCAGCAGACAAGGGATTAACCTACGAAATATACAAACAACTCATGCAGCTCAAAAAAAAAACGAAAAAAAAAAAAACACACAGTCAAAAAAATGGGCAGAAGACCTAACTACACATTTCTCTGAAGAGGACATACAGATGGCTAAGAAGCACCTGAGAAGATGCTCAATATTACTAATTATTATTGTTCAGTCACTAAGTCATGTCTGACTCTGCGACCCCATGGACTGCAGCATGCTAACAACCTTCCTGTTCTTCACTATCTCCCAGAGTTTGCTCAAACTCCATTGTCGGTGATGCCATCCAACCATCTCATCCTCTGTCATCCCCTTCTCCCCTTGCCCTCAATCTTTCCCAGCATCAAGGTCTTTTCCAATGAGTCAGTTCTTCACATCAGGTGGCCAAAGTATTGGAACTTCAGCTTCAGCATCAGTCCTTCCAATGAATACTCAGGTTGATTTCCTTTAGGATTGACTAGTCTGATCTCCTTGATGTCCAAGGGACTCTCAAGAGTCTTCTCCAACACCACAGTTCAAAAGCATCAATTCTTCAGCACTCAACTTTCTTTAGAGTTCAACTCTCACATCCATACATGACTACTGGAAAAACCATAGCTTTGACTAGATGGACCTTTGTCAGCAAAGTAACATTTAAGCTTTTTAATATGCTATCTAGGTTTGTCATAGCTTTTCTTCCAAACAGCAAGTGTGTTTTAATTTCATGGCTGCAGTCACCATCTTCAGTGATTTTGGAGCCCCCCAAAATAAAGTCTGCCACTGTTGCCACTGTTTCCCCATCTATTTGCCATGAAGTTATGGTACTGAATGCCAAGATCTTGGTTTTTTGAATGTTGAGTTTTAAGCCAGCTTTTTACTCTCCTCTTTCACCTTCATCAAGAGGCTCTTTAGTTCTTCTTTGCTTTTGGCCATAAGGGTGGTGTCATCTGCACATCTGAGGTTATTGATATTTCTCCTGGCAATCTTGATTCCAGCTTGTGATTCATCCAGCCTGGCATTTCACATGATATACTCTGCATATAAATTAAATAAGCAGGATGATAGTATATAGCCTTGACATATTCCTTTCCCAATTTGGAACCAGTCCATTGTTCTGTGTCTGGTTCTAACTGTTGCTTCTTCGACTGCACCCTGGTTTCTCAGGAGACAGGTAAAGTGGTCTGGTATTCCCATCTCTTAGAGAAATACAAATCAAAACTACAATGACGTATCACCCCACACTGGTCAGAATAGCCATCATTTAAGAAAAAAAATCTGCAAACAATAAATGCTGGAGAGGGTATGGAGAATTGGGAACTCTCTTGCACTGTTGATTGGACTGTAAATTGATACATCCACTATGGAGAACAGAATGTAGGTTCCTTAAAAAACTAAAACTAGAACTACCATATGACCCAGCAATCCCACTGCTTGTCATACACCTGGAGAAAACCATAATTCCAATATACATACACCCCAATGTTTATTGCAGCAATATTTACTGTAATAGCCCAGGCTTCAAAGCACCCTAAATATCCATCAACAGAGGCATGCATAAAGAAGATGTGGTACATATATACAATGGAAAATTACTTGGTCATTAAAAGGACCAAAACTGTGCCATTTGCAGAGACATGGATGTACCTAGAGACTGTCATATAGAGTAAAGTAATCAGAGAGAGAAAAACCTCATATATTAATGCATACATGTGGAATCTGGAAGAATGGTACAGATGAACTTATTTGCAAAGCAGAGACAAAGATGTAGAGAACAAATGTATGGACCTAATATGGAGAAGGGAAAGGGAGGGAGGGTGGGATGATGAACACTGCTCCTAGTATGTGCATGTTATATTATTTAGACCACAAATTCTGGTAATCAATTTAAAGAGAAAAAAAAAGTGTTCTGAGAGATATGACAAGGGCCCTAATTTAGATAGACAATGCAAGGAAGGATTTGCTGAGGAAGTGATATGTAAACTGAAATCTGAATATCAAATCAGATGACAAGTAGAGGGAAAGGCATTTTCCAGGCAAAGAGAGAATGGCATGGACAAAAGTTCAAAAGTTGAAAGAACAGCCATAAATAAGCAGCTAAAAGACTGATATGCCTGGAGCATAGTGAGGGTCGGGAGCAAGACCAGGGAAGCTCATTTAAAATGGCAGGGAACTTCAAATGTTGATTTATAAACAAGTGATTTATTTAAGTCCTTTGGTTCACAGTGAGGGCAAAGAGTGGACTGTTAGATAATTTGTTTCAGTAGAAACAGGGCTAGAATACAAGTCTTCTGGTCCTAAGTCCTAGGTCCTCTCTGTTGGAGGAGGTGGCTTCGTCATTAAACTAGCATATCAAGTCTTGTCAAACCAGTCAAAACAAATCAAACCAGTCGATCCTAAAGGAAATTAATCCCAACTAGTCACTGGAAGGACTGATACTGAAGCTCCAATACTTTGGCCACCTGATGAGAAAAGCCAACTCATTAGAAAAGACCCTGATGCTGGGAAATACTGAAGGCAGGAAGAAAAGGGGACGACAGAGGATGAGATGGTTGGATGGCATCACTGACCCAATAGACATGCGTTTGAGCAAGCTCCGGGAGACGGTCAAGGACAGGAAAACCTGGGGTGCTGCAGTCCATGGGGTTGCAAAGAGCCTGACACAACCAAGTGACTGAACAACACCATCAAGTCTTGTAAATAGAAAAGATCTTTTAATCACTGCAGTGAATAGCTGAAGTTCCTACCTGAACTATTCTTCTGCTTCTGGTAAGAATATGATGGTTTTCTTTGGGAAAGCGTTTCCCCACATTATCAGGCCATGTATTTGGATGGGTTGACCCCACTTCGGGGCCACAGGTGTGGGTATGGGAGATGGGCCTTGCAAAGAGGAATAGTAAACGCCCCCAGCCACATTCATTAGTTTCCATTATCATGTTAGTTTATCAAGCTAAGGTAAGAGAATCAGCCCAGGACTCTGAGAGTTGGAGCTGCACATACAATAGGATTTGGCCTTGGAATACAGAATGAAGCAGGGCAGAGGCTAATAGAGTTTTGCCAAGAGAACGCACTGGTCATAGCAAACACCCTCCTCCAACAACACAAGAGAAGACTCTACACATGGACATCACCAGATGGTCAACACCGAAATCAGATTTATTATATTCTTTGCAGCCAAAGATGGAGAAGCTCTATACAGTCAGCAAAAAACAAGACTGGGAGCTGACTGTGGCTCAGATCATGAACTCCTTATTGCCAAATTCAGACTTAAATTGAAGAAAGTAGGGAAAACCACTAGACCATTCAGGTATGACCTAAATCAAATCCCTTATGATTATACAGTGGAAGTGAGAAATAGATTTAAGGGACTAGATCTGATAGATAGAGTGCCTGATGAACTATGGAATGAGATTCATGACATTGCAAAGGAGAGAGGGACCAAGACCATCCCCATGGAAAAGAAATGCAAAAAGCAAAATGGCTGTCTGGGGAGGCTTACAAAGAGCTGTGAAAAGAATAGAAGCAAAAAGCAAAGGAGAAAAGGAAAGATAAAAGCATCTGAATGCAGAATTCCAAAGAATAGCAAGGAGAGATAGGAAGCCTTCCTCAGTGATCAATGCAAAGAAATAGAGGAAAACAACATTTGGGAAAGACTATAGATCTCTTCAAGAAAATTGAGATACCAAGGGAACATTTCAGGCAAAGATGGGCTCGATAAAAGACAGAAATGGTAGAGACCTAACAGAAGCAGAAGATATTAAGAAGAGGTGGCAAGAATACACAGAAGAACTGTACAAAAAAGAGCTTCACGGCAAGATAATCACAATAGTGTGATCACTGACCTACAGCCAGACATCCTAAAATGCGAAGTCAAGTGGGCCTTAAAAAGCATCACTACAAACAAAGCTAGTGGAGGTGATGGAATTCCAGTTGAGCTATTCCAAATCCTGAAAGATGATGCTGTGAAAGTGCTGCACTCAATATGCCAGCAACTTTGGAAAATTCAGCAGTGGCCACAGGACTGGAAAAGGTCAGTTTTCATTCCAATCCCAAAGAAAGGCAATGCCAAAGAATGCTCAAACTACCACACAATTGCACTCATCTCACACACTAGTAAAGTAATGCTCAAAATTCTCCAAGCCAGGCTTTAGCAATACATGAACTGCGAACTTCCAGATGTTCAAGCTGGTTTTAGAAAAGGCAGAGGAACCAGAGATCAAATTGCCAACATCTGCTGGATCATGGAAAAAGCAAGAGAGTTCCAGAAAAACATCTATTTCTGCTTTATTGACTATGCCAAAGCCTTTGACTGTGTGGATCACAATAAACTGTGGAAAATTCTTCAAGAGATGGGAATACCAGACCACCTGACTTGCCTCTTGAGAAACCTATATGCAGGTCAGGAAGCAACAGTTAGAACTGGACATGGAACAACAGACTGGTTCCAAATAGGAAAAGGAGTACGTCAAGGCTGTATATCGTCACCCTGCTTATTTAACTTATATGCAGAGTACATCATGAGAAATGCTGGGCTGGAGGAAGCACAAGCTGGAATCAAGATTGCCGGGAGAAATATCAATAACCTCAGATATGCAGATATTCAGACTGAGCGACTGAACTGAACTGAACTGCATTTATTCTGCTTTGTGGTTTCTATGGATTTGAGAGAAAAGTATAATGTGGTGGATGAAAGGAGGAAAAGAAACATTTTAGAGCATTTCCCCAGATGCTTCTCTGTAAACCCCTCAAGCCCAAGCAGTGCACTCCTTTTCTATTTCTACATGGATGCTCTCAGGTGACCATGACGGTCCAGGTTCCCACATTATGTCATTAGAACTGGATATTTCCTTTTATTTGTTCATTTCTGTATGATTAAGCCATTTTGGAGGAGGTTGCTGTTTCATTTCAGTTCAGTTCAGTCGCTCAGTCGTGTCCGACTCTTTGCGACCCCATGAAGCACAGCATGCCAGGCCTCCCTGTCCATCACCAACTCCCAGACTTCACTCAGACTCACGTCCATAGAGTCGGTGATGCCATCCAGCCATCTCATCCTCTGTCGTCCCCTTCTCCTCTTGCCCCCAATCCCTCCCAGCATCCGAGTCTTTTCCAATGAGTCAACTCTTCGCATCAGGTGGCCAAAATACTGGAGTTTCAGCTTCAGCATCATTGCCTCCAAAGAAACCCCAGGGCTGATCTCCTTTAGAATGGACTGGTTGGATCTCCTTGCAGTCCAAGGGACTCTCAAGAGTCTTCTCCAACACCACAGTTCAAAAGCATCAATTCTTCAGCGCTCAGCCTTCTTCACAGTCCAACTCTCACATCCATACATGACCACTGGAAAAACCATAGCCTTGACTAGATGGACTTTGTTGGCAAAGTAATGTCTCTGCTTTTGAATATGCTGTCTAAGTTGGTCATAACTTTTCTTCCAAGGAGTAAGCGTCTTTTAATTTCATGGCTGTGATCACCATCTGCAGTGATTTTGGAGCCCAACAAAATAAAGTCTGACACTGTTTCCACTGTTTCCCCATCTATTTCCCATGAAGTGATGGGACCGGATGCCATGATCTTCGTTTTCTGAATGTTGAGCTTTAAGCCAACTTTTTCACTCTCCCCTTTCACTTTCATCAAGAGGCTTTTTAGTTCCTCTTCACTTTCTGCCATAAGGGTGGTGTCATCTGAATATCTGAGGTTATTGATATTTCTCCCGGCAATCTTAATTCCAGCTTGTGTTTCTTCCAGTCCATCGTTTCTCATGATGTACTCTGCATATAAGTTAAATAAGCAGGGTGACAATATAGTGAAAGTGAAGTCTCTCAGTCATGCCCAACTCTTTGTGACCCCGTGGACTGTAGCCTACCAGGCTCCTCTGTCCATGGGATTCTCCAGGTGAGAATCCTGGAGTGGGTTGTCATTTCGTTTTCCAGGGGATCTTCCCGACCCAGGGTTCGAACCTGGGTCTCCCCCCAGGGACTCAACCTGGGTCTCCCACATTGCAGGCAGATGCTTTAACCTCTGAGCCACCAGAGAGACAGATGAGGTCGTAAGTGACAGGAAACCTGTGGAGTATTTCTTGTCATCTAAACAAGGTCTAGATTATGGCACTGTGAATGCTGACATTGTGGTATCAGGCTTAATGTTGTGCTGTGAAATCACAGGCTCTTTTACTTAAGATAGGATTAAGACATATTCATTCTACTGATAGATTCCCAGTAAGAGAGCCAAGCAGGCCTGGCTCACAGGATCCCAGGAGATGCTTGCTTTGTGTGCCGGCCCCACCCCCACCCCCGCCCCCACCACATGATGCTTTGTTGTCCGAGAGAAGCAGAAATGACAATGGATTTAGATGCAAAGTTAGCACCTGAATTTTCTTTCCTGGCTGACTAAAGGTGGGGTAGAGGAACAGAGGACAGAGGAATACTGGTGGCCCCTGTCCAAAAATAACCCTTCCCACTATATACCAATTAGAGATACATCTGTGTAAAGGAGTTTCTCCTTTAAAAGCAATTACTGCCATGCCAAGCCTCATTAACAACTCAGTGTGAATTCCTTTTAACAGAAAATCCACTCAGCTCTCAGCTGAGGTCCTGCAAGTGTCCAGAAGTGATTTTTCTGGACAGACTGCTGAAATTCCTCTTTATCATTACTACACAAGCCAGAACAGTGGGAATTTTATTTTTAATGATTATAAACAGCTATATAACAATGAACTTTTATGTTTGTATCAAATAACTAACTTTATTCATATGTATTTTATGTCTGCCTTTATAATAATGGAAATCTTTCTATGACAGGCTTTCCCTCAGCTACAACAATCTGCTTTCCTTTTCTCTAGGGTCTGATGTGAGGCCAGTCCATTTCAGAGTCAGAGGTGACTGACCCTCTGTGACCTCATGGACTATAGCCTGCCAGACTCTTCTGTCCCTGGGATTTCCTAGGCAAGAATACTGGAGTGGGTTGCCATTTCCTTCTCCAGGGTATCTTCTGGACCCCTAAGTAAAACATGGGAGAGGAGCAACAAAAAGGGTGGAGAATTCCTGGTTTTCATCAGTTTGTGACTCACGTAGCCACATGCCACTGCTGCACCATTCCCCATCCCTCCTCTTCCTGGGGAGAACAAGTAGGGCAGGATGATGTTTCTTCTAGTGGGACTCAGGTTTTTTTTTTTTAATTTTTTTATTTATTTGGCCATGCTGGGTCTTCGTAGCTTTGCAGAAGCTTTCTCTAGTTGTGGTGAGCAGGGCCTACTCTTTGTTGGAGCACAGGTTCTGGGTGCATGGGCTTCAGTAGTTGCAGCATGGGGTCTTGGGTAGTTGTGGCTTGAGGGAACTAGAACTCTGCCTCAGTAGTTCTGGAGTATGGGCTTAGCTGCTCTGCAGCATGTGGGATCTTCCTGGACCAGGGATCAAACCTGTGCCCCCTGCATTGGTAGGCGGATTCTTATCCACTGCGTCACCAGGAAAGTCCAGGGACTCTTTTTCTTTTGATTGAGATAAAGTTCACATAACATAAAATTAACCATTTTAAAGTGAACAACTCAGTGGCATTTAGTACAGTCACAATGTTTACAAATGCTACCACCAAGTAGATCCAAAACATGGTTATCACTTCAAAAGGAGAATCCATACCCTTGAAGCAGCTACTTTTCCTTCCCACCTCCCCTGCTTGAGGACATTATGTTAAGTGAAATAAGCCAGAGAAAGACAAATGCCATATAATCTCACTAATAAGGGGAATCTTCAAAAAACTGGACTCATAGATACAGAGAATAGATTGGTGGTTGCCACAAGTTGGGGTAGGGAAGTGGGAGAAATGGGTAAAGGCAGTCAAAAGACACAAACTTCCAGTTATAAAACAAGTAAGTCTTGGGGATATAATGTAAAGCATGGTGATGATAGTTAACAATATTGTATATTTAAAAACTTCTAAGAAAGTAGATCTTAAAAGTTCTCATCATAAGAAAAAAAAAGTATAATTATGTGTGGTGATAGATCTTAACTAGATTTATTGTGGTGATTGCTTCACAGTATGTACATATACCAAGTCATTATGTTGTACAATTAAAACTAATATAATGTACGTCATTACACCTCAATTTAAAAAAAAAGAAAATATGGAAATTGGATTAAGAAATTGAGTCATCATATATTTAAAGCCTTACCTAATAGATGAGTCAGCAGACTTGCTCTTAAATCTTATTGGTCAGACTCAGTCTCATGGCACTTCTGTATACTGGGAAGGCATTGCTTTTCCAGCCTCTGTGTTTGTAGAAAAGAAGAGAAGAGCTTTGAAACATCCTTACAGTCAAAATAAAAAGTACATAAGGTTATATTTAAATACTAATAATCCAATCATTTAAAAAGGAGACATTGACCCTGTAATAAAGTAAGTACATATAATTGAACCTAATATTAGTGTAGGGGGATTACGGTGGAAAAACACACTTCTGAAAATATTTAAATCTTTTCCTAAAACAAAAATAGTATTTGATATCATTAAGATATAAGGAAGACCCTTACAATTTGTAGGTAAGGGACAAGAGAAAAAGAATAAAAGGTTGCTCCCAAGTTTTGGGTCTAGAAAATGGGAGGATGTTGGCAGACATAATGGGAAAAGGGCTGTTCAGGGGAAAAGCGAGTTCAGGGGCTAGGAAGCTGACTTTGCCTTTATGTTTGAGGGGTGGCGGGGTACTCAAGAAAAGGACACAGCAGGTCAGTGATAATGTAGAATCAGAGGTCACATCTAGGGATCTGGACCTAAGAACCACCTACTTCAGGTGTGGGGGGATATATTAAAATATCATGTCCCAGTAAGCTCTCTGGGGAGATGTTTAACCAAACTGATCAGAACAAATCTTGAGGGTCACATTTGAGGAAAGAAAGCAAAGACTCTGAAGGAAGCAAGGAAAAGTCTTGAGAAAGAGAGAGGAGACATAGGTTGGCCTAGTCTTGGAGACCATAGAGGAAAAAACATTAGACACATCAGGGGTACTGTGCTCAGATGCCCCAGGGAGGTCAGGGGAGAGGGAACCGGAGAAAGATCCACTGGAGCTGGCACAGAGGAGACCCCTCTGCTGAGAGGCAGTTACCCCATGTTGAGAGCCTGTCTTTGCAGGGCTGAAGTTGGGAGGTACGTGGGAAGGTATGCCACAGATTCCAATCATCTGCTGGAGATGTTTGATGATAAAGGGGAGGAAAAATCCCAGGGTGGCTTGAGGGAACAGTGACAGAGAAAGTTTTAAAAGTCAGCTGACTTTGACCCTTCTGGCACTGAATGACACATTCACATGGGTTTCCCTGGCCACTGCTGACCTCAGTGGTGCAATCCAGCACTCTCTGTTCAGAGTTTTACACCAACAGGTATCATAGAGTCAATTCCAAAGTCCACTTGGTGGTCAGCTTAGCTTGTGAAAAGAGCAAATAAATCATGGGTCATTTTCTTTTTTTCCCTCAAATCTCAGTGTCTCCAGAGAAAATGACCAGAGATAGTACATAGAATCTCCTCTATCCATTTTGAAAAGCAAGTACAATGGATATAAAGATACTATATTGGGAGATTAACAGCTCATCCATAGGTCTGAAGAAGTTAGAGCCCATACAAATACAGTCCTCAGAAAAAAAAAAGGGAGGGGGTGGGTACTGGAGACTGGGACTGGCTATGGTGGTGGTGGTGCTTCCCGAGGAGGGGACTTGGAGAACCTGTGGGATGAGAAGGGTCAGGGGTCAGTTCACAGTTCAGGGGGTGACATAAGAATGGGAGTGCAGAGCCTTCAGGAGATTGGAATCTGAGAGGTTCAGCTGTTTAGCAATAGCCACTGTGGGGTGGGGAGAGGATCTTTCACCACCAGCAGCCAGAGCTTGACCTCAATTAACTTTTTTTTTAAGGCTATTAGCAGGCAGAAGTTCTAGCAAGCAGTAACTCCAAAGAAAGGCCCAGTCACTTAGATTTGAGGATAAACTCCAATAATGTAAGGAATCAGCGAGGCCATAGAGACACTAGGGGAACAAACAAATCGACTTAGAACCTAAGGTAGTTTGGGTGTCATGGTCATTGAATGATACAGAGTGCCTGTTACTAAAACTCCAGTTAGAATCCCAACTACTAAAACCAGGGAATAAGATCCAGGTAAATCACCACCCATACCCACCCTAGGTTGAGCAGAAAACTAACCTGCTAAGTATTTTCCCAGTTTAGAGACCAGAGTAGTGAATTACTCCAGAATCTGGGCTAGGTCAAGGCCTACAGCAGGGGATGAAGTGAGAGGGACTTGGGGCCAGAACCAGGTCAAACATTGCCAAAGCTCTGTGACCAGTTCAGCTATGGCCATTGACTCTGACAGTGTTTTCCAATACTATCAAGCAATTCTCCAATCCTCAGGGGATACCAACTGAATGTCCTACAATTTAATTCTGGTAGTATCTACCTGAAGATAGCATCATATCCCACAAGTTAAGGGCTCAGCCCCACAACACTGCCTCCACTTCAGATGCCAACTGCAAGTCCAGGTTATCTATCTCCTGTGTTTCTGACTGACCAGCTATATGGTGAAGGTTCCCATGACCCCCTCCTCGAGTTCAATTAGTTTGCTGCTGCTGCTGCTGCTGCTGCTAAGTCACATCAGTCATGTCTGACTCTGTGCAACCCCATAGACAGCAGCCCACCAGGCTTCCCAGTCCCCGGGATTCTCCAGGCAAGAACACTGGAGTGGGTTGCCATTTTTTTCTCTATTGTGTATTATTTCTCATTGTGTATTATAATTCACAATGTGTGTGTGTGTGTTCATTGTTCAGTTTTGTCTGACTCTTTGTGACCACAGGGACCTCAGCTTGTCAGGCTCTGTCTGTGGGATTTTTTCCCAGCAAGAATACTGAAGTATTCTACTCTAGTAGGTTGCCATTTCCTACTCCAGGGGATATTCCCAACTCAGGGACTGAACCCATGTCTCTCAAGTCCCCTGCATTGCAGGCAAATTCTTTGCCCCTAAGCCACCAGGGAAAACCATAATTCATAACAGAAAGGGTTAAAAAAAATAAAGACTTTCTAGATGACTCCACATACATGAATTGGTGAAAATGCCAGAGTTTTCACGGTGGTTTTCAAAGCCCTATAAATCTGACTTCCTATTTCATCTGTTACCACCTTTACCACTTCTCCTTCCCCCATTCCACTCCATTCCACCTGCACAAGTTTCTTTGATGTTCTTTGAACATGCCCGAAATGCTGCTATGACAGGGTCTTTCTATTGCTCTCTTTCCTTCAGTACTTTTCTCAAGAGGCACCTTCACAGGGAAAACAGTTTAATACTACATCCTTTCCCCATATACCCTCTTCTCTGTAATTGCTTTCTTACTTATTTGTAGCATTTACCAACTTTCCATGTAATATTATACAATTTTTTAAACTTGTCAGTCTCTTAACAAATGTAAGGCAGGGATACAGCTGGGGATTTGGGCATGTTTCAGTATCTGCAGTAACCTCAGTGCCTAGAGAAGTATCTGGTGAATAGTGGGTGCCTGAAAGACTTTTGAGATAGGGATGAATGAATGAATTTCAGTCTAGACAATCAGCCAGTCAGTTCAGTCACTCAGTCATGTCCGACTATTTTCAATACCATGGACTACAGCACGCTAGGCTTCCCTGTCCATCACAATTCCCAGAGCTTGCTCAAACTCATGTCCATCCAGTTGGTGATACCATCCAACCATCTCATCCTCTGTCATCCCCTTCTCCTCCTGCCTTCCATCTTTCCCAGCATCAGGGGCTTTTCCAATGAGTCAGCTCTTCACATCAGGTGGCCAAAGTATTGGAACTTCAGCTTCAACATCAGTCCTTTCAATGAATATTCAGGACTGATTTTCTTTAGGATTGACTGGTTTGATCTCCTTGCAGTCCAAGGGACTTTCAAGAGTCTTCTCCAATACCACAGTTCAAAAGCATCAATTTTTTGGTGCTCAAGTTTCTTTACAGTCCAACTCTCACATCCATATATGACTACTGGAAAAACCATAGCTTTGACTAGATGGACCTTTGTCGGCAAAGTAATATTTCTGCTTTTAATATGTTGTCTAGGTTGGTCATAGGAGAAGGCAATGGCACCCCATTCCAGTACTTTTGCCTGGAAAATCCCATGGATGGAGGAGCCTGGTAGACTTCTGTCCATGGGGTTGCTAAGAGTCGGGAACGACTAAGTGACCTCACTTTGATTTTTCACTTTCATGCATTGGAGAAGGAAATGGCAACCCGCTCCAGTGTTCTTGCCTGGAGAATCCCAGGGACGGTGGAGCCTGATGGGCTGCCGTCTATGGGGTCGCTCAGAGTCGAACATGACTGAAGCGACTTAGCAGCAGCAGGTTGGTCATAGCTTTTCTTCCAAGGGGCAAGTGTGTTTTGATTTCATGGCTGCAGTGGATGTTGGCAACTTGATCTCTGGTTCCTCTGTCTTTTCTAAATCCAGCTTGAACATCTGGAAGTTCACAGTTCACATACTGTTGAAGCCTGGCTTAGAAAATTTTGAGTATTAATGTGGGATGAGTGCAATTGTGCAGTAGCTTGAACACTCTTTGGCATTACCTTTCTTTTGGATTGGCATGAAAATTGACCTTTTCCAGTCCTGTGGCCACTGCTGAGTTTTCCAATTTGCTGGCATATTAAGTGAAGCACTTTAACAGCATCATCTTTTAGGATTTGAAAGAGCTCAGCTGGAATTCCATCTCCTCCACTAGCTTCATTTGTAGTGATGCTTCCTAAGGCCCACTTGACTTCACATTCCAGAATGTCTGGCTCTAGGTGAGTGATCACACCATTGTGGTTATCTGGGTCATTAAGATCTTTTTTGATAGTTCTTCTGTGTATTCTTGCCATCTTTTCTTAATATCTTCTGCTTCTATTAGGTCCATACCATTTCTGTCCTTTATTGTGCCCATCTTTGCATGAAATATTTCCTTGGTATCTCTAATTTTCTTGAAGAAATCTCTAGTTTTTCCCATTCTATTGTTTTTATCCATTTTTTTTTCATTGATCACTGAGGAAGGCTTTGTTATCTCTCCTTGATATTCTTTGGAACTCTGCATTTTGATAGGTATATCTTTCCTTTGCTCCTTTGCTTCTCTTCTTTTCTCAGCTATTTTAAGGCCTCTTCAGACAACCATTTTGCCTTTTTGTGTTTCTTTTTCTTGGGGATGGTCTTGATCACTAACTCTTGTACAATGTCATGAACCTCTGTCCATACTTCATCAGGCACTCTGTCTATCAGATCTAATCCCTTGAATTTATTTGTCACTTCCACTGTATAATCATAAGGGATTTGATTTCAGTCATACCTGAATGGTCTAGTGGTTTTTCCTACTTTCTTCAATTTAAGTCTGAATTTGGCAATAAGGAGTTCATGATCTGAGCCACAGTCAGCTCCCGGTCTTGTTTTTTGCTAACTGTATAGAACTTCTCCATCTTTGGCTGCAATGAATATAATTGATTTCAGTATTGACCATCTGGTGGTGTTCATGTGTAGAGTCTTCTCTTGTATTGTGGGAAGAGGGTGTTTGCTATGACCAGTGAGTTCTCTTGGCAAAATTCTATTTTGCCCTGTTTCATTTGCCTTTGCCTTCACTTCATGTAATCAGTTTGATTAGTTTTCTGTGATTGTGGCTTTCATTCTGTCTGCCCTCTGATGGATAAGGATAAGTGGCTTATGGAAGCTTCCTAATGGGAGAGACTCACTGTGGGGGGAGAGTCTAGACAGCAGTCCAAAGAAATAATGATCATTGCTATCTATCTTTGCCATTTCTTTGTTATCTTGATTACGAAAACTGAAGAATAAACAGAATTCCTGATTATCTAGTTTATTCAGGAGGAAAATAAAATCTGTAGTAAAATATTGATATTTCAAACATTTTAATTATTAATACTTCATATGTTTACCAGTTTATTATAAAGGATATTATAAAAGATACAGATGAACGCCCAGATGAAAGGGTCCACAGGGCAAGGTCCAGAAGGGCCCTGAGCACAGAAGTTTCTATCCCTGGAACTGCAGGGCGCCCTTCTCCCTGCATGTGAATGTGTTCACCAACCCAGAAGCTCAACAAACCTGGTAGTTCAAGAATTTTCATAGAGCTTAATCTATAGCTTCCCTCTGCCTTCCCCTCCTGGAGGTCAGTGGGTGGGGTTGAAAGTTTCTGCCCTCTAATCACTTGGTCTTTCTGGTGACTAACCCCATCCCACGGCTATCTAGGGACTCCACCTTAGGTCAGCATTAACTTTGGTATGAATAACTTTTAAAAGACACTCCTCCAAAGTTTTAGGAGCTTTATGCCAGTAACTGAGGACAAAGACCAAATGTATTTCTTAATTTACTACAGCTCCTCACATGGAATCTGAGTGGGCCATGTCACAGGTACATTCTGACTCCTCAACATCTTGCTGGGAGTCCTTGGAGAGCCCTGGCCTCTGATTGTCCTCGCCCTGTTAACGAGTCCAAGCTTGCTCTGCTCACCACATGACAGGCCAAATAAATATGACAGTCGAGGTGTAGAGGCAAGGAATACCACTTTATTCGGAAAGCTGGCAGACTGTGAAGATAGCGGACAAATGTTTCAAAATCACCATCTTGTTGAGGTCTAGATGCCAGGTTCGTTTATAGAACCTCAGAGAAAAGTGGTGAGGAACTAAAGTCAAAAGGCAAAATAGAGAGGAAGAGGCAATAAGGGCCATCAGTCTTGAAAAACATCTCTAGGAATGGCCAGCACCAGCGAAGTGAAAAGTGAAAATGAGTGAAACCACTCAGTTGTGTCTATGACAAACCTAGATAGCATATTAAAAAGCAGAGATGACACTTTGCTGACAAAGGTTTGTATAGTCAAAGCTATGGTTTTTCCAATAATCATGTATGGATGTGAGAGCAGGACCATAAAGAAGACTGAACGCTGAAGAATTGATGCTTTTGAACTGTGGTGTTGGAGAAGACTCTTGAGAGTTCCCTGGACAACAAGGAGATCCAACCAGTCCATCCTAAAGGAAATCAACCCTAAGTATTCATTGGAAGGACTGATGCTGAAACTGAAGTTCCAATACTTTGGCCACCTGAGGCAACAAGCCAACTCATTGGAAAAAACCCTGATGCTGGGAAAGATTGAGGACATCAGTAGAAGAGGGCGATAGAGGATGAGATGGTTGGATGGCATCACTGACTCGATGGAAATGAGTTTTAGCAAACTCTGGGAGATGATGAAGGACGGGGAAGCCTGGCGTGCTGCAGTTCATGGGGTCGCAAAGAGTTGGACACGACTTAGTAACTGAACAACAACAACAAGAGGGGCAGGGTCCTCTGAGGAAGGCCATTATGTATCTTTAACAAAATCAGTGAAAAACAAGTCAAAGAAGAAGTTCCAACATGGAGTTAGAATTGGTCCTTCTCTACAACAACCCCAGGGCTTGGATTCTACTTTAGTTCTATAAAGTGGGTCTCAAAGGCAGATGGTGGGTCGGAGGAGAATTGGGCCTGGCTTGGGTTCTCTCCCCCTCAGCTTGGAAGAGTAATATGCAAATCTTGCTGCTGCTGCCAAGTTGCTTCAGTCGTGTCCGACTCTGTGTGACTCCATAGACGGCAGCCCACCAGGCTCCCCTGTCCCCGGGATTCTCCAAGCAAGAACACTGCAGTGGGTTGCCATTTCCTTCTCCAATGCATGAAAGTGAAAAGTGAAAGTGAAGTCGCTCAGTTGTATCCAACTCTTAGCGACCCCATGGACTGCAGCCTACCAGGCTCCTACGCAAATCTTACGAGGAACTAACTCAAGCCTCCAAGATCACCTCCCCAAGGTCTTCCCTCTGCAGAAACACAGTGTTAGCCTCTGACCTGAGGACAAGGACGACCAGAACCTGGACACTACAGATCAGAGCTTCCCTTTTAATTAACATTTCCACTTCCATGCTGCCCAATTTCATTCACTCCTGAGCGGAGTCCTGTTCCTATAACTTTTTCATTGCCAAGGACTTCACGACTTCCTTATTCAGGGCATACAGTCTTCCCTTTAACCACTCACTCTCCTCTATCTTCTCTGTGTTTATCAACCCAGCATGAAAACAGATTGTGTGAGGGCATTAGTTAGAGGCTGAAGATCTTCCAGAGGAGCCAGAGGCAGAAACCGTATGCCTTTAGGGGCTTAAGCAGCCTGAGGGCTGTTGGTGTTGTTCAGTTGCTCCATTGTGTCTGACTCTGTGACTCCCTGGCATGCAGCATGCCAGGCTTCCCTGTCCTTCACCAACTCCTGAAGTTTGCTCAAACTCATGTCCATTGAGTTGATGATGCCATCCAACCATCTCATCCTCTGTTGCCTCCTTGTCCTCCTGCCCTTAATCCTTTCCAGCCTGGGGGTGGGCCCCCATATTTCCCAAAGCACATAGAGACTAAGAAAACCCACAGCACAATGTTGCTGACAACTTGAGCACTTGCCTCTTCAGAGTCTGGGCTCTATTGCTAGGATTCTCACTTTTCTCCTGCCTCGTTTCATCAAAGGTGGATCTGAATCTAAAGTCTGTGCTTTAACCACTCTGAATGTGCAATAAAATATAAAGGGGGTAGCCCATATATGCCCTACCATGCTCTATGATCTGCCAGTCTAACAGTTGGAGGGGAGGACCTGAGGCAGGGACCCAGTAGTGGCATCTGCACACTCACCTTACAGGCCAGTGCTTGGCAGGAAGGTGGCTTTAGAATGAAGAAGTGTGTATCGGAGTGAAAAAGTCAAAACTATTCAAGTGTGGGGGACCAGAATTTGATGTCCCTCACCAACCTGAGTTCTGTGGATAAGAATGAGGAAGGCAACAGGGAAAACACAAACTAGAGCAGAGGTGCTGGGTCAAATCGGTTTCACTGGTAACTTCGATCCCAGGGCAGATTTCTAAACTTCTTTTCTCCTTCAAAATTGGCACTGTTTATAAACATTCCTATCAGACTGATTATCTGCTATTCCAGCCCACAATCCTCCAGCTCCTCTGTCTCTGTCCATTCTATTCCTAGACCTTCAATCTCCACTTGGCCTGTTAAAACTCTATCATCCTGTAATGCATATCTATTACTTTATACCCTGAAAAATACATCTGTATTCTCTTTTAAAATTGAAACAAAGAGCAGCAACTGTTAATTCATTCAAGATGCCTTATTTTATCACTTCCTTTGTGCCCTGGAGGCAGGTTACTTACCCTGCTTAAGACTCAATGTCCTCTTCCAAAAATGGAAATATTAACAACCACTTACATAAATTAAAAATAAATGAAAGTAAATGTTCATAATTGAAACACTGTATATAAAGGCTTAAAGCTCAACATTCAGAAAAGTAAGATCATGGCATCTGGTCCCATCACTTCATGGGAAATAGATGGGGAAACAGTGGGAACAGTGTCAGACTGTATTTTTTGGGGCTCCAAAATCACTGCAGATGGTGATTGCAGCCATGAAATTAAAAGATGCTTACTCCTTGGAAGGAAAGTTATGACCAACCTAGATAGCATATTGAAAAGCAGAGATGTTACTTTGCCAACAAAGGTCCGTCTAGTCAAGGCTATGGTTTTTCCTGTGGTCATGTATGGATGTGAGAGTTGGACTGTGAAGAAGGCTGAGCGCTGAAGAATTGATGCTTTTGAACTGTGGTGTTGGAGAAGACTCTTGAGAGTCCCTTGGACTGCAAGGAGATCCAACCAGTCCATTCTGAAGGAGATCAGCCCTGGGATTTCTTTGGTGGGAATGATGCTAAAGCTGAAACTCCAGTACTTTGGCCACCTCATTCGAAGAGTTGACTCATTGGAAAAGACTCTGATGCTGGAAGGGATTGGCGGCAGGAGGAGAAGGGGATGACAGAGGATGAGATGGCTGGATGGCATCATTGACTCGATGGATATGAGTCTGAGTGAGGCCAGGGAGGCCTGGCGTGCTGTGATTCATGGGGTCACAAAGAGTTGGACATGACTGAGCGACTGAACTGAACTGAACTGATATAAAGTGCCTATCAAGGTCCTGGCATGTAGTGTGCTATCAATAAATATTAATTCTCTCTCTGGCTCTATGCTCATCCCAATATAAAATGAATCATAGTTCCTTTGCTGCACACTCCACCTTGTTCAGGTGGCGTGAGTGGTAAAGAATCCACCTGACAATGCAGGAGATGAAAGAGACAGGGGTTTGATCCCTGAGTTGGGAAGAGCCATTGGAGAAGGAAAAGGCAACTCATTCCAGTATTCTTGCCTGGAAAATCTCATGGACAGAGGAGCCTGGTGGGCTACAGTCCACGGGATCACAAAGAGATGGACATGACAGCATGCATGCACACACACCACCTTCTTCTACAGTTTCAACATACCTGTGTGCTTTCTTTTTCAGTTGGTAGTGCCCTTAAGGGTTAGAGGCTTAATCATATGTGAATTATTTTACCTTCCTATTTCTGCTGCAAACTGACACACTTAGTACCTTAAATACAACATATAAGAAATACTTGTTTTATTATGAGATTTAAATTTTAAAAAGTAATTTTATTTTTAAGCTATTTTTTAAAGTTGAAGTACAACTGATTTACAATGTTGTGAGAAATACTTATTTTGTTAAAAGCATGAATGAAAGTGATAAAGGAGGAAGGAAGAGATTGATAAAAACCTACCTGCCCATTCAATATGAGAAAGAGGGAATCACTTCATGCTTACTTTGTCTAAGAAATTTAAAGGTGGGAGGGGCTTATGGGCTAGAGTTTTGCTTGCCAATTTATTTACTCTTTGTTTTACCTTAAGTGCTTAGAACAGTACCTGGCACAAGTAAATACTATGATGGTGGTGTGGTGGTTTAGTCTCTAAGTTGTGTCCAACTCTTGTGACTCCAAGGACTGTAGCCTACCAGGCTCCTCTGTCCATGGAATTCTCCAGGCAAAAATACTGGAGTGGGTTGCCATTCCCTTTTCTAGGAGATTTTCCCAACCTATGAATTCCATCTGAGTCTGCTGCATTGCAGGGGGATTCTTTACCACTGAACCACCAGGAAGTCCAAATACTAAAATAACCTTTTACTATTGTCAATCCTAAAGGAAATCAGTCCTGAATATTCACTGGAAGGACTGATGCTGAAGCTGAAACTCCAATACTTTGGCCACCTGATTTGAAGAACTGACTCATTGGAAAAGCCCTTGATGCTGGGAAAGATTGAAGGCGGGAGGAGAAGGGGACAACAGAAGATGAGATAGTTGGATGGTATTACCGACTGGATGGATATGAGTTTGAATAAACTCCAGGAGTTGGTGATGGACAGGGAAGTACGGTGTGCTGAGGTCCATGGGGTCGCAGAGTCGGACGTGACTGAGCAACTGAACTGAACTGAATTGATTATTCCCCTCTCCCAATTCCCCTTCTTTTAATTTAGCTACTGACAAACGACATTCTCAAATACTGTCCCTAACTAAGGCAAGCAGGAAGATCACTGGGCTTTGGGGTTTTTGGTTCCCTTCTCTCTCTTTTTAAATTTAAATGTATTTATTTTAATTAGAGCTAATTACTTTACAATATTGTATGGTTTTGCCGTACATCAACATGAATCTGCCACGGGTGTACACGTGTTCCCAGTCCTGAACCCCCCTCCCACCTCCCTCCCCATACCAGCCCTCTGGGTCATCCCAGTGGTCCAGCCCCAAGCATCCTGCATCCTGAATCAAACCTGGACTGGCGATTCCTTTCTTATATGATATTATGAATGTGTTCCCTTCTCTTTTAGGGGGTTGGGGGGAGTAGGAGAAAAGTACTCCTTTGAAAATCCCGCTTAAATGCTGCCATCTAGTGTTCAGTAGCGACTGAACTAGTGCCATCTAGTGTTCACTGGAGAAGGCAATGGCACCCCACTCCAGTACTCTTGCCTGGAAAACCCCATGGATGGAGCCTGGTAGGCTGCAGTCCATGGGGTCGCTAAGAGTCGAACACGACTGAGAGACTTCACTTTCACTTTTCACTTTCATGCATTGGAGAAGGAAATGACAACCCACTCCCGTGTTCTTGCCTGGAGAATCCCAGGGACTGGGGAGCCTGGTGGGCTGCCGTCTATGGGGTCGCACAGACTCGGACACAACTGAAGCGACTTAGCAGCAGTAGCAGCAGTGTTCACTAGTGACTGAACTGAAATGAACTGAGTGTTCACTTCGAAACATTAGATGCGGTTCTAGTTAACCGTGTCTTCCCTCTTAGCAAAGATCATTATAACACTGTTTTGTTATTGGATCTCAGGTTTTGGGAAATTATGATTACCAAAAATCCAACAGAGCTTTTGGCAGCAATGAGGGGTTAGTTGAGAAACTAGAAAATTTCCTAAAATTCTAAAATAAATGATCCCATGGCAAAGTGATATGATTACAATCAAAATCAAAGAAAGGAGAGATCTGGGTTATCCTGTGAATAGTCCTTGCTGGTACATGTGGTTTCTTTTGCAGAGGGCAGTGAGGAGAACACAACTGTTTATCTGAGTACTTTACATGCATTAGACTCTTTATACAGGGATAAATTTAGGTTGGGCTTCCCCAAAGAATTCCCTAAAGAATCCATCCACAATGCGGGAGACCCGGGTTCGATCCCTGAGTTGGGAAGATCCCTGGATAAGGGAAGGGCTACCCACTCCAGTATTCTGGCCTGGAGAATTCCGTGGACTAGTCCATGGGTCGCAAAGAGTCGGACACGACTGAGCGACTTTCACTTCACTTCAAATTCATAGCCCTCTGAAGGAGAATGTGTTATTCTCCTAATGTAATTAGGAGCCCAATACTAAATCAGGCTAATATTTAGCTTATCAGTTTTCAAACCTACATTTCTGAGTAAAACTGAAACTGTCATTTTCCTTAAATTTGCTTTCCTTGTCAAGTTTTCCTATCAGAGTTATACTAACCCTCATAAAATGTATTCCCAGTTTTTGCCCATTTTTCTAGAATTATTTGATTAATGTGGGAGTTATGGCTATAACAAATTTAGGGTTACCAAAGAGGATGGAGGGGAAGACAAATTAGGAATCTGGGATTCACATTACCATACATAAAACACATAAACAATAAGGACCTACTGTATGGCACATCAAACTATTCAATAGTATATAACAACCTACAATTCTTTTCAGAAGAACAGATCATAGATGTATAACTGAATCATTTTGCTGTACACCTGAAACTAACACAACATCGTAAATTGACTGTAATTCAATTAAAAACATTTTTTTTTTAATAAAGAAAGAAAACAGGGGAAATAATTGGCAATTATGGTTTCCTTATAATGTTTGGTTTAACTTGACAAGGAAGCCTGGGTGGCCTGGAGTCTTAGAGGTAAGGCTTTGGACTACTCTTTCAATTTGTTTACAAACTATTTTTTTCCTGCATATGCACAAAGAGGTACCTCCGGAAGACTTCTGCATTCCGGGAAGCAGACTGCGGAGGCCCTTGGCCACAGAACTGAAGCAAAGGCGCACAATACATGGTCACTGCCGGCCATGGGAGAAACAACATACCACTCGGGGCAGAGTCGGGCCCCCATTTCCCTTGCCCTGGAAGCGTGTTCCGAAGTCACCACAAGGCAGCGTCCCCGCAGGACCGCAACGGAGCCTATTGCACTGTGGGACACGCGTGGCTACTCTCTGGTCATAGAGTGTGGGTGCGGACTTCCGCTCGCTGCCCTATGCACCTGTTTCTCCCGCCTGCTCAAACATCGTTCCCATTCATGAAGAGGGGCATCCCCATCTCCCAGGAGCAAGGAGAACTGAGAGGACGGTGCCAGTTCAGTTACACCTAAAGGTAATGGAAGCTGACCTGAGGCCTGAGAACCATCGGAGGATCATGTGACCATCTAAGTGTTACTACTGTCCGCCGCCACCAAGGGATCACGTGACAGACGGCTGGCTCGGGTGTCACGTGATACCGCGTAGCGCGCGACTTTGCGATGGAGAGTGGTACCTCAGGGGTATTTGCGCCTCTGTCTCCGCGTGGCTTTGGTTCCCTTGCTTTGCCGCGTGCGCAGCGCAGGATTACGTCCTACGCAGCACACGACTGTCGCCTGCATTGTCACCCGAACCACACTTGAATTTCTTTCTCCAGGGCGGAGAGGCGGGCGCCCGCCTGTCTGCCTCTCTTGGGCTGGGGAGAAGGTTGTCATGGAACTGGAGGTCAGGGAATCCAATAAGACGTCCTCGCCCGCATCTGCTAAGAGACTATCATGATCCCCATCCTGAGGGTGGAAGGAAGAATGCCCTAGACTGGAGGTACTCCCAGGATTTCGGGCTTCTGTTCCGTGTTCCTAAGAGAGATGGAGCGGGGAGCGCGCATCCTAGTGACTCAGTGCATTCGGCCACGTCACTGTTACTTTCTCTCTCCTTTGGGACTTCCTGGGAGTGAGTCAGAGTCCTAGACACCCTAGGTGTCCCGGGGGCTTACCTCATTCGAAGAACAACCACCTCCCTCTCCTCCGCTAACGTGTTTTGGACTTCACAGGACTTCTTTCTGGATTTCTATCAGTTTCTGCATCCCACGAGACTTAACTCGAAACTGATCTTTCACCCGTACTGGACCTGCCCCATGGCCGTTATGTGTATATAAACTATAAACATAAATTGATCTTTTAGATTTTTAGCTGCCAAGTTTAAAAACAAAAACAAAAAACCCCTTCCTAGTCCTTGATTTCCATCTCCACACCATGGTAATTGGACTGATCCTTCACTACCGTCCACTGTTACCTACCGTCCCTGGATGCTTACTATTGGACCTGTCACATCCCATCTACTCCTTTCATGGTATTTGACATAATATTCTCCAGTTATATCTAAATGAATGCTTCCAAAATCTCAAAAAAATATTCTACTCTGGTTATTAGGTTTGCTGTTTTATTGAAACATATTTTAATCTTTGTGCTACTTTGGGATTACCAACCAAATAATTCAAACCTGATCCTTCAAGAAGAAGAGTATTTTTTATTATTAGTAGTAAGCAGACCATTTTAAAGTGAAGTTGTCTCTGCTTCAGACATGCAACACCAAAATTGCTGTTTTAGCAAATAACCATTGAGGCTGTTTGATCATTTCAAATGTCATGAAAAATATTTCTAAGAAAATGCTTAAATATAAACAAATAATTTCCTGTTTGTCTTTAACTTTATCTTGTTGCAAATCCTTTTTTGAACCAGTCTAGTAAATGGTGGAATATGTTTTACTGACTGAATGAGTAACTCCTCTATATAAATTTAAAAGATAAAATACATGATTTATCTGTCCAGTACACATGTTGGTAGCCCTGTGCTAATGCTGTTTGTAGGGCTGCAGTTCAGTGTTCTTCTGTCACTCTGAATCATGAAATAATGTGTTCAATGTACTTCTTATCACATTATTGGAAGTTGTTGTAAACGAACCTCCTGCTTTTTCTTCATTGTTGCTGCTGCTGCTGCTACTAAGTCGCTCCAGTCGTGTCTGACTCTGTGCGACCCCATAGACGGCAGCCCACCAAGTTCCCCTGTCCCTGGGATTCTCCAGGCAAGAACACTGAAGTGGGTTGCCATTTCCTTCTCCAATGCATAAAAGTGAAAAGTGAAAGTGAAGTCTCTCAGTCATGTCCGACTCTTAGCGGCCCCATGCACTGCAGCCCACCAGGCTCCTCTGCCCATGGGATTTTCCAGGCAAGAGTGCTGGAGTGGGTTGCCATTGCCTTCTCCGTTTCTTCATTGTTAAGCGAACTTAATTCTAAGGAATTGCTCTCAGAACTTCTGCTACTAAAGGTAAGAGTTATAATGATTTTTAAAAATTTAACCTACTTTTAACCTGTTTGGTAAAAGGTTTTATATTCATATGATTCAAATCTTGAAATGTAAAAAGGCATGTAGTGAAAAATCTGTTTCACATCCTCAAAACCTATTTGCTCTGTTCCCCAGGCACCCTATCCCAGGAATAACTAGTTGGGAAGAAATACAAATACACTTATTTTCCTTTTTCTCCATTTTACACATACAGTACATTTTACACAATGTTCTGTAGGCTGCTTTTTTCATTTAAAAACATTTTTGGGATCCATATGAGTATATAATATTATAATTTTTTGTATTTTTGTATAGTATTCCACGGTATGGATTATGCTATAATTTTTTTTTTGACAGGAAGTAGGATTTATTTTGGTGAGCATGATTAAGGAGGAGACAGCACCAATGCTCTCATGAATACAGGGCCTGCCATTTGTCCAGGGAACCACGATTAGGGATGTATTTGACCCCACAGCCATCCAGGATAAGCTGCTTTTCTGCCACCATGGTTTCAAATTCATCCTAATTAAACTTAGTAAATCCCCAGTTCTTGGAGATGTGGATCTTCTGGTAGCCAGGGAACTTGAATTTGGCCTTGTAGAGGGCCTCATCACATGCTCTTTGTTCCGTAGCTTGGTGCGAATGGACATTATGACTTGGCCAATGTGGACCCTGGCCATTGTGCCCTGGGGCTTTCCAAAGGCACCATGCATACCTGTCTGGAGCCTACCCTGGGGACAGCAGGCCAGTCATGAACGCCCACTAGAAACAGTTGTCTCCAAGGTCCTTTAGGAAAAACTGTACAGGCAACAGGTTGCTTATACTATGAGAAGGCTTATAATTTTTTTTAACCAATCCCCTATTGATGGACATTTGGAATCTTTTCAGTCTTGCCCATTATGAACAATGCTATAATGAAAAATAAATTGTTTTGTAATTGTGCAAGTGTATGATGATATAAATTTCTAGAAATTAGTTGCTATGTCAAAAGTTATATGCATTTGAGATGTTGATGGGCAAGTGTCAAACTGCCTTCTGTAAGGGTTGTACTAATTTAACTTCCACCAGCAATGAATATATATTTTCCCAGAAACTTATCAACAAAATATTAGCATGCTTTTTTTTTTTTTGTCTTTAATGGTTTGATAATATTGTTATCATATCACATAGTAGTTTTAATTTTCATTTCTGTTGGGAAATGAGCATCTTATATTTAGTAGCCATTTATATCTTCTTCTCTGGGAACATACTGCAAATCCTTGCTCACTTTCCTATTGATTAATTGTATTCATTAGTTTTAATATACATCTTTATTAAAAGGACTTGCAGCAGGGAGAAATGCCTTCAGTATGGTTGGGAAAATTGAAAGGAAAATTTTCTTCCAAGTTTAATTCATTTGCTGTGATGGAGTGTATTTCACTGTAGATTTCTGTCAGCCATGGAAAATAAAAGGGGGGCGGTGGGAAGGTTATTTGGCAAAAGGAAACAAACAAGACAGAAAGAGAACCTTCCATGGGATTTTCCAGGCAAGAATACTGGAGTGGGTTGCCATTTCCTTCTCCAGAGGATCTTCCTGACCCAGGGATCAAACCCAGGTCTCCCACACTGTAGGCAGACGCTTTATCATCTGAGCCACCAGGGAAGTCCAAAGAGAATCTTAGTGAGTTCTAAAAATTCTAAAAGAACTGTAAAGCTTAGGGGAAAAAAATACATCCTTATCCTGATTTTGTTGTGTTTTGTTGTCCCTAGAACAAGAGAAATTGGTAGCAAAATGGAGGCAGAATTTCTGATGTTTTGCTCTTGATTTCACCAACTTAAGTGTAATTCAAGAGTCCTCTTGTCAGAACGGTAAGAAATGTATCCTCCAAACAAACACAACATACTTACAAGGTTCATTCTCACTTAGATGGTTGAAAAGCTTCTCTAACAAGTCACCTAAAGTACAAATGCTTGTTGCTGTTGTTTAGTTGCTCAGCTGTGTCCGACTCTTTGGGACCCCATGGACTGTAGCCCACCAGGTTCCTCTATCCATGGGATTGTCCAGACAAGAATACTGGAATGGGTTGCCATTTCCTCCTTCAGAGGATCTTCCCAATCCAGGGACTAAACCCATGACTTCTCCATTAGCAGGGGGATTCTTTACCACTGAGCCACCTGGGAAGTCCAAGCTAGGTATATAAGCCTCTAACTGGAACCTTTCACTAAGCTGACTACTTCCTTAGCTACCTTCATATGTGTATGAATAAACCTTTTACTCTTAGGAATGGTCTTTTGTCAGTTTAATTCTCAGGTTCCTCTTCGGAATTTAGGAGGTTTGGTTGGAGGAAAAGTTTTTCCTCCCCAGCGGTGGTCAAAGGGACAGCAGTTTTCTCAATGAGAAAAACACAGAAAGAGTGGTGAGGGGAACATCTAACATTTTCTAAAAAGAAGAAATCCAAATGGATTTCTTTGTATAAAATAAATTTTAAAAAGTCCTTCAATCTCATAAATATCCAGGAACATGCAAGTTTAAATCACCCCTCTGATTGACAAATATTAGGAATCTGACAGTAACCAACATTGACATGGATGATGAACAATAGGAACACTCAAACACTGCTGCTAAGTCACTTCAGTTGTGTCCGACTCTGTGTGACCCTATAGATGGCAGCCCACCAGGCTCCCCTGTCCCTGGGATTCTCCAGGCAAGAACGCTGGAGTGGGCTGCCATTTCCTTCTCCATTTCCTTCTCTAAACACTGCTAGGGAGGGTGTAAATAGATATATCAATGTACTAAACAGTTTCACGTTGTCTAGAACATTGAAGATCCAGAAACCCTATGACCACCACATTCACTCCCAGCTGTCCACTGAGCCTTGTTACTCAGTTGTGGCCTCTAGACTAGAAACGTTAGCCTCTCCCAGCAGTTTGTCACTATAGACCTTAAGAACCAGATTTTGCATCTTAACAAAATCCATCAATGATCTACAAGCACCTATGCTCCCGGATATATGGACAAGAATGTTCCTGATAGCCCCAGACAGAAACAATCCCATTTTCTGTGAACATGAGACGGGAAAGTACACTGCGGTCATACAATAGAACACCATATGTCAATGAATAGGAACAGACTACAGATAAATGCAACATGGATAAATATCACAATGTTGAGGGAAAGAATCAAAACACAAATAAAATATGTAGCATATAAATCTAGGTAGGTAACCCTTGATGACAGTCAGAACCGAGTGTACTGTTAGACATGCATGTTGAGGTAGTGATACTAGAAATGGAGAGGAGAGGAAAGTAAAACAGGAAAATCGGAGGAAGTCAGAGTGGAATTTTTCTCTGGAGGAGAGAGGATTGTGATCTTAGGGGGAGTGGGGCAGTTGTGGGGCGTTTGCAAAACTAATATAGTTGTGGATACTGTTTAAGGGGTTTTGTTTTATGATTATTTTATTGTTTTATGATTATTTTAATGCTGTATGATGCTCTCTGTAGTTTTTCACATGTGTGTTGTATCTCACATTAGATAAGTAAATGCTATAGACTTATTTCCAATTAGGAAGAAATTACCTATGTTAGAAATCAGTTCTGTAAGTTAACATATGGAAAACTGCAGATAGAATTTCTTCTAACCAACACATAGATGAGAAAAATAAAAAAGCAGGAAATAACGGCAAAGTAAATTGGCTCTGACTAGAGAAAAACCAGGGAGGATCCCCTGGAAGAGGGCATGGCAACCCACTCCAGTATTCTTGCCTGGAGAATCCCCATGGACAGAGGAGCCTGGTGGGCTGAGTCAGACAAGACTGAAGCGACTGAGCATGCAAAGAAAAACCAAGGGGTCCCAGTTTCTATTCTATTAAAAATAAGTCCTTTTCCTTTCCAGTAAAGCTATCTCTATCTCTGCTGTCCATGAGGAAAGTTTAGGCACTGTGTCCCAGGCCCTTGGACTGGGAGTGCTCCAGGGGTAGTAGAGCGGGGGAATCAGGAGAGTTGTAGGAACTTGGGAGGAGGCTGTAGGCCATGCCAGGTGGAAGGGAGGTAGGGGTGAAGGAGGCCTGGGCACTTAGAAATCAAAGAAGTGGGCCATATCCTGCAGATCATAGCCTGCCCCTCTTCTTTCTGCCTACCTCTTCACCTTTGACCCTGAACCCTCACAGGAGTAGCAGTTTTGGAACTCTTTTATACATCAGACAGTGCGTGGAGAGAAAGGGCGTTTCATGTTAGAATTCATTGTCAAAGCCACATACCCAAAATTGAGGGTTAAAGTGGATTTGGCCACTAGGGCACCTACACAGAAATTCAGTCAGTTCAGCTCAGTTCAGTCGCTCAGTCGTGTCCGACTCTTTGTGACCCCATGGACTGCAGCAGGCCAGGCCTCCCTGTCCATCACCAACTCCCGGAGCCTACTCAAACTCATGTCCATTGAGTTGGTGATGCCATCCAACCATCTCATCCTCTGTCATCCCCTTCTCTTCACTCCTTCAATCTTTCCCAGCATCAGGGTCTTTTCAAAAGAGTCAGTTCTTCATATCAGGGGGCCAAATTATTGGAGTTTTAGCTTCAGCATCAGTCCTTCCAATGAATATTCAGGACTGATTTCCTTTAGGATGGACTGGTTGGATCTCCTTGCTGTCCAAGGGATTCTCAAGAGTCTTCTCCAACACCACAGTTCAAAAGCATCAATTCTTTGGTGCTCAGCTTTCTTCACAGTCCAACTCTCTCATCCATACATGACTACTGAAAACCATAGCTTTGACTAGACGGACCTTTGTTGGCAAAGTAATGTCTCTGCTTTTTAATATGCTGTCTAGGTTGGTCATAACTTTTCTTCCAAGGAGCAAGCATCTTTTAATTTTATGGCTGCAGTCACCATCTGCAGTGATTTTGTAACACAGAAGTTAGTTGAAGTGAAAAATCCCTAAGATGGAAACAACTAAGGCTGAGCTAGCTTCCTGTAACACTTAACAGCTGGGCCTGACATTCATGGAGTGGCCTTGAAGCCTCTTGTTACTATGGCTTTGATGTGGTTTGGTGCATATATTTTTTAGTCAGGAGAAAGTTCATTTCTGTAAAAAGTAGAATATATAAGATAGTGAAACCTCAAATTGTTGAAAATAAACCTCACTTGAAAGAAAAAAAGCAACCAGAAATTCCCAAGGCTGTGTCCAAACATTAGCAGAAGATAACAGGAGCTGAGGAATCTTTTGATTCATGGTCACTTTAGAATACAACTCACTATTCAGAAGGTTGAGCTTAAAATTACAATTAGGGCTCTAATAAAATAGGCAGAAGGTGAAGGGAAATGAATTTAAGATGGACTTTGAGAAAGAAGTAGTGAAGAGATACGAAAAATGTTACAAGTTTCTGAGAAGATAAAACATAAGAAATCAGTACAATTTGCAGAAATAAAAAGGGTCATTCATTTTCTTAGTCCATTCAGGCTGCCATAACAAAATGCTTCAGACTGGCTAGCTTATAAACAACAGAACTTTATTTCTCACCATTCTGGAGGTTGGGAAGTCCAAGATCAATGTGCTAAAATGGTTGCCTGGTTCATAGTTATGTCTTCTTATTTTGTTCTCACATAGTTGAGGCAGATAAGCCCTCTGGGGTCTCTCTCTCTCTCTCCTTTAAAAATATTTATTTATCTGGCTGTGCCAGGTCTTAGTTGCGACATGCAGGATCTTCGATCTTCCTTGTGGCATGTGGGATCTTTAGTTGCAGCATTTGAACTCTTAGTTGCGGCATGTGGGATCTCGTTCCCTGACACCGTTTGAACCCAGACATCCCGCATTGGGAGTGTGGAGTCTGAGCCACTGGACCACTTTTATAAGACTAATCTCCTGTCATTCATAAGGGCGCTATCCTCATGACCCAAGCACCTGCCAAGGCTGTCCCTCCTAATACCATCACATCAGGCATTGGGATTTCAACGTAGGAATTTTGGTGGGGGACACAAACATTAATACATTAATGAGGCAAAAATCATTAAGGAGACTACGAGTATGAGCTCTGTCAAGTGCTAGGGAAAAAATTTAGACTTTGGAAAATAGAGCAGTTGCTATAGAAAGTACTATAGAAAGTATGCTGCTGCTGCTGCTGCTAAATCACTTCAGTTGTGTCTGACTCTGTGCAACCCCATAGACGGCAGCCTACCAGGCCCCGCCGTCCCTGGGATTCTCCAGGCAAGAACACTGGAGAGGGTTGCCATTTCCTCCTCCAATGCATGAAAGTGAAAATTGAAAGTGAAGTTGCTCAGTCGTGTCTGACTCTTAGCGACCCCATGGACTGCAGCCCACCAGGCTCCTCCGTCCATGGGATTCTCCAGGCAAGAGTACTAGAGAACCACAATGAGCTGAGTAAAACTTTTGAATATACTTGAGATCTGCAAAAGAAAAGGACAAATCTGTTGATTACAAAGAGAATGCCACTTGATATGACTTTGTTTGTGCTGTGGTACCAAAAGTGTGCCTGCCAGAAATTGTACCTTACGCTGATATTTATGTCAATGTCTTATTTCTCCAATGACTGTAGTGGTCTGAAGGATAGAGGATTGACCTTATCCAAATATATTTTATAATCTCCCACCCTCAGCAACAGACTGATGCAAGTACCAAGTTGTACACTATAAATATTTAATAAATACTGTAAGATGTGAATGAAAGAAAAATAGGTAGAGGGTAGAGAGTTTTTTTTTTTGGTTTGTTTTTTGTTTTTTTTCTTAAAACAAGCTGTTACTAAGAACTACATAATGAGTTCTTTAGAACTGATTCAATAATCTTCCTTACTCACCCTGCTCCACCCTCTACATCACTACAGAAATGAAATCACTTTTTATTGTGTTTATTCCTTTAATAGTCAAGTAAAATATAACAGAGGGAAAGGCTGGCAGGTTAGTTCATGTTGTGGTTTCTCTAAAAATTTAATCTTCTCTCTCCTGAAACCTCTACAGATGCTTTCTTTTCTAGATTAGTAACTACTGCTCTGATGGAGGCAAGTGAGAGGGTCCATGGGGAACTGGGATCCACTGGGAAAGAAAGACATTTGGGAAAGACTTGGCTTGCGTTTTGTCTGGAGCGGAAAGAAAAGAGGGCCATTGACCCAGACAATCATGTCTGAAAGCTGCCATCTAGTGTTCATTTCTGAGAATACACCCTGAGGTACTAATTCTGTGGTTCTCTATCTCAAGGACTGTTTTTACTGATATTTTATTATTATGCACCAGATTTTAAGACGATTTGGTTACCAAAAGAAACACAACATGAAAAGAATTATGTTTTTATTCTGTTTAATTGTATACATATAATACTGCCAAACCAAGACTTTGAATAAATATTTCTAAAAGAAACAATCCCAAACTGAACTGAGGTAATAGCAGTTAAAAAATAAAAATCATATACAGGTTATCTTTTCCATCCTATTGTTAGTAAATGTTACCAGTAGTTTTTATTGCAGAGAGTACAAGGAGAAAAGAATCATTTATTGTGTATCACCAATGTGCCCAACTCTACAAATATTATCTTACATACGTCTTAAAACAGTCCTTTTAGTTAAGTATTTTCCCCCTCTCCTTTATCTAGGTATAATTAACAATTAAACTTGAGTTAAGTCAAATTGCCAACATCTGCCGGATCATTGAAAAAGCAAGAGAGTTCCAGAAAAACATCTATTTCTGCTTTATTGACTATGCCAAAGCCTTTGACTGTGTGGATCACAATAAACTGTGGAAAATTCTGAAAGAGATGGGAATACAAGACCACCTGACCTGCCTCTTGAGAAACCTGTATGTAGGTCAGGAAGCAACAGTTAGAACTGGACATGGAACAACAGACTGGTTCCAAATAGGAAAAGGAGTACATAGAGGTTATATATTGTCACCCTGCTTATTTAACTTACATGCAGAGTACATCATGAGAAACGCTGGGCTGGAAGAAGCACAAGCTGGAATCAAGATTGCTGGGAGAAATATCAATAACCTCAAATATGCAGATGACACCACCCTTATGGCAGAAAGTGAAGAGGAACTAAAAAGCCTCTTGATGAAAGTGAAAGAGGAGAGTGAAAAAGTTGGCTTAAAGCTCAACATTCAGAAATTCAGAAAACTAAGATCATGGCATCTGGTCCCATCACTTCATGGCAAATAGATGGGGAAACAGTGGAAACAGTGGTTGACTTTATTTTGGGGGGCTCCCAAATCACTGCAGATGGTGACTGTAGCCATGAAATTAAAAGATGCTTACTCCTTGGAAGGAAAGTTATGACCAATTTAGACAGCGTATTAAAAAGCAGAGACATTACTTTGCCAGCAAAGGTCCGTCTAGTCAAAGCTATGGTTTTTCCAGTGGTCATGTATAGACGTGAGAGTTGGACTGTGAAGAAAGCTGAGCGCCGAAGAGTTGATGTTTTTGAAGTGTGGTGTTGGAGAAGACTCTTGAGAGTCCCCTGGACTGCAAGGAGATCCAACCAGTCCATCCTAAAGGAGATCAGTCCTGGGTGTTCATTGGAAGGACTGATGTTGAAGCTGAAACTCCAGTACTTTGGCCACCTGATGCGAAGAGCTGACTCATTTGAAAAGACCCTGATTCTGGGAAATATTGAAGGTGGGAGGAGAAGGGGATGACAGAGGATGAGATGGTTGGATGGCATCACTGACTCAATGGACATGAGTTTGGGTAAACTCAAAAAAATGATGGTGATGGACAGGGAGGCCTGGTGTGCTACGGTTCATAGGGTTGCAAAGAGTTGGACACAACTGAGTGACTGAACTGAACACCATTTTACAGATGTAAAGTTGAGATGAAGTAACTGGCTTTTATAATAGAGCAAGTTGGGTAAAGAATTCACATCTGTCATACTCTCAGTTTATGCACGTTCATCTAAATGACAGTGCCTAGGAAACTTTTTTAATAGGGGAAGGTTTGCACCCTCACCCCTCTTTACTGTTTTGTAAGCTGTTAGAAGGCCTAGAAGGCTCAAACAACTTCGTTTGAAAATCACTGCCTTAAAAGGACCCTCCAAACCTATTGCTCTGCAGGACCATTTCCTTAAAGCAAATTGTAGTTTTTAAAATTTCTTTTTTCAATTGGAAAGAAATGGATTTATTTAGAAAGAAACACACTCCACAGACAGGACCATCTCATAAGATGAGAGGCCAAACAAACTGTGCTCTTGAGATCTGAACCAAAATATTAAGAATTCTAAGTTAAAAACACTAGAGTGGTTTTATTCTTGAGTTTTACTAGAGCAAATACTTATAATGTACAAGATATTTTAGTTATAATCTAACTGTAATACATTTCAACTAAAAGTAAACAGGGTTTACATTCAGTTCAGTCTGTCACTCAGTCCTGTCCGACTCTTTGTGACCCCGTGGACTGCAGCACGCCAGGCTTCCCTGTCCATCACCAACTCCCAGAGCTTACTCACACTCATGTCCATCGAGTAGGTAATGCCATTCAACCATTTCATCCTCTGTCGTCCCCTTATCCTCCCACCTCAGTCTTTCCCAGCATCAGAGTCTTTTTAAATGAGTGAGTTTTTCGCATCAGGAGGCCAAAGTATTGGAGTTTCAGCTTCAGCATCAGTCCTTCCAATGAATATTCAGGACTGATTTCCTTTAGGATGGACTGGTTGGATCTCCTTTCAGTCCAAGGGACTCTCACATTTACATTATGTTCATTTACATATATAACATTTACATTATGTTCATTTAAACTTTTAGCTATTCCTTATTACATCAGGAATTCAAAATCTTATATGGATTCAATAAAATAAGCTAAGCCCCCAAATACTCCAGTTTTGTGTCTAAATGGTGTTCATCACAATAGAAAAACATGCATGCAATTAATTTCTTAAAGAAAAATATTAAATTTCCTTGGTTCATTATGTAATATATTTAATTACCTCTTTAAGTTGGACAGGTATTTTAATGCAAAATTCCCAAGTTTAGAATAAATATTTTAGAACACCGATATGATTCATTAATGAATCATTTATCAAAGAAAAGAACTCATTGATTTGACACCTATCTGTCTAGTTCCTGAGCTTTTGTTCTTAGCCAAGATTTTCTTTTACTCCTAACAACAATTTTATAAAATCTGTAATAATTGTATGCTATCCAGGCAAACTAGTGTTGCAAATAACCCTACATTTTATGGAATTCAACACAATAAAGTTTGTGGTGCGGGTGCGCAGGCTTCTCATCGTGGAGGCTTCTCGTGTTGCAGAGCACGGGTTCTAGGGTGTGTGGACTTCAGTCGTTGTGTCTCATGACTTTAGAGCACAGGCTCAGTAGTTATAGCCCATGGGCTTAGTTGCCCCGTAGCACATGTGATCTTACCAGGCCAGGGATGAAAGTCATGTCCTCTGTCTTGGCAGGTGGATTCTCATCCACTGGATCACCAGGGAAGTCCAGGCACGTTAAGATCTTTAAATCCCAACTTTTCCCCTTTTAGGAGTCTGGCTTCAGGGCCAAATGTCTTACCCATTTCTTGCCTGTGATTTGTTCTTATCAACCCAGAGTTAGGCTTCTTTTCTTACTCCTAAGATGTGATTTTATAAAGTTGACTTTTAAAATAATTTATAGAATACTCAACATCAGACACAGTTATTCACACTATCAGGTTGTCTTCTGGCTTATACTCCACAAATACACTCAGGCAAAATATTCAGGAATAAATTCTTCACATTTCACACATTTTTATTAATTGAAACTTCGTGAGGGCACTTTTGAAAATATGTGCATGTGTATACACACACACACACACACAGACATATAGAATAAAGATATAGATGTATCTGTATATATGTGTTTTAATTTATTGACAAATGGGCAGTTGTTCTTGAAACCTTAAATACACACATATGTATTTATTTTTTCACACATTTATTTGTAATTTAGCAAGCTGTAATACATTTATAGCATTCTGCAATCTTTTTTTGAGGGGAAAATTATATTATCTACATGTTAAAACAGATGTGCTTTCAGTTACACATATTTAAATTTTAATATTTATTCAGTGCCTCCAGCTAGACTAGGATTCTTTATTTCAGATACTGTGCTCCCTAGCCTTTGATTTAGGCTTCCTTTGAATAGTGTGAAATTACACTATTATAAGCTTCCCAGGTATCACTAATTGGTAAAGAACTTGCCTGTCAATGCAGGAGACATAAGAGACTCGGGTTCAATCCCCTGGGTCAGGAAAATCCCTTGGAGGAGGGCGTGGCAACCCACTCCAGTGTTCTTGCCTGGAGAATTCCATGGAGAAAGGAGCCTGGTGGGCTACAGTCCATAGGGTTGCAGAGTTGGACACGACAAAGCAATTTAGCATGCAGGCACACACACACTATTATAATATATTTACAATTATTGAAAAGTTAGAAAGAAGTTAAATTCATTAAACCACATGTAGGGAGCAGTCTTGGGTTCATTTAACATGAAGATATGTCTTTCTTTGGAGCACAGATCTTTTGGGGAGTGGCTGACTACTCTAAATATGTCCTTTCTATGGTGTGCCCTCTTAAAGGCTATAGGCTTTTGGTGATAATATATCAAGTAATTAGTCATATATGTAGGCAATTTGGTAGAAGATTCCTGCCATCAAATAGTTCCTGGCATTCCCAGAAGAAGGAAATGTACAGTCTTGTGAGTCAGTACAGGGTGACTTTAAATTAACAGCAGCATAAGGGTTTTCATTTTTTCCCCAATGGCCATGTCTTTACCATGGTCACATTTGTGCTCCATGGTCTGTTGGAAAGATGTGGCTGGCTTGGGGCTTTCATAGGTACCCAGCAAGGCAGTATTTATTCTTTGACCTGGGCAAGAGGACCCTGCACTACAGAGGTCACCACATAATCACAAACATGCTAAATTGCTAAGGCCTACAGTGTTCTTGCCTGGAGAATCCCAGGGACAGGGGAGCCTGGTGGGCTGCTGTCTATGGGGTCCCACAGAGTTGGACACGACTGAGGCAACTTAGCAGCAGCAGCAGCAGCAGCATAGAGGAGGGAAGACTTTTCTTTTCCTTCTAGTCATCTGAGGTTCTCAGGCTGGGGCCCTGTAACTTAGACGAGACAGACTAAGAAGAGAAAAAGAGTGTATTAACATGCACATCGTGCATACTCAAAGAAATAGTTAAAACTCAGTCTATATAATGTCTTAACCAAAGAACAATAAATTTTAGGTAAATGACAAGACAAAGGAAAAGATTTTGAGTTTCTAGGACAGCAGATTGTGGGAAGGTAAAATGTGTTTATGGAGATTCCTCTGGTGCTCTCTCTGGAGCTGAAAAGCATAGCATCTAGAGTTGTCTCCAGTAATTAGCTTTTGCCCTTGCTGGTAGAGAGAAGAGGGGCGACACGTAAATGAATTTATGTCCTGCTTTTAGGTGAATAGGAGGACAAAAGAAAACCTTCCTTATATCTGCTTCTTCTCAGTTGTCTTAGGCGAAAAGCAGTCCTGATGCCAAAGTGACATATTTTAGGGTGGTACATTCTGCTACCTTTCAGGCCTCAGGAGATGAAAAACCAAGCATAAGAAAATACAACTGTGTCCAAATACTATGAAGTCTCCTTGGTTGTGTATGACCAACATCGGAGATGAATATTGCTTCAGAGAATGGAAAGGCTTTGAGTAGAAGAAGCACTTAAGTAGGAGAACGTAACAAATTACTTTGTCAAATCCTTTCAGATAGCATGAATGCAAGGGACTCTTACAAAGCACAGCTACATAACAGTATGGAGCACTGATTTCTTGCTTCTCTTCCTGTTTCAATGAGTGGTTCCAGAATTACTCATGATTTAGCTTATTAGCACACTATTCGCAACAGCTGTGGCTGAGAAACTCTTAGGAGTATCACACAATTCATATTCTCTTTAAAGTCCTATATATGAATGTCAAGACCTAATATACATGAAATATGCTAATGACTAAAATTGGCAACTGGATGGACTATGAACACTAAAATCATGTTAGTTTTATTTCCAGAACAATATTTAGTAAGATTTAATTATATTTTCCAAAAATTCTAAAGTCTAAAATAAAAAGTCTAAATAATTTTGACTTAAAATCTTTATATTCTTTAATTATAACATATTTTGCCTTTTGATTTTGGAAGATAATTATGAAACTTAGAAGAAAAAATAACTTTTCAAAAGTGTATGACAATTTTAAAAGTTATACAGTAATTTAATTTACTCTTGGGGAAAATACATTACAATCTATACACTTAGTACACAATTATTACATTTTATATTTTTAATCATTTAGATCAGGGGTTGGCCTAAATGATTAAAACATTAAGGAATAGACAATAAATAGTATTTTAAACTTTGTGGGTCAGTCTCTAGGACAACTGCTCAACTCTGCTGTTAAAGTTCAAAAGCAACCACAAATAATACATAAATAAGTGGACATAGCTGTACTGCAGTAAAACTTTATATTCAAAGACTGGTAAACCAGGTTTGGCCCATGGCTATTATTTGCTGACCCCTGATTTATATGATTACTGTCAATAAGACCTAAGTAATAGCAAAGTATTAATTATAAATACATAATTAGTAACATTGCTTAAGTTAGGGCAAGAAAAACTAATATTATGGAATAAAAATTTATGAATTATGTGTCAATTGTATGACCCCTCCAGACATCAGCAGTCCATCAATGGAATACTTAAACAGGTGCAATATTAAAGAGAGTCAGCAAAAAAAGACTGAGAAGGAGTAGGAAGTGAAGTAGGAGAAAACCAAGAGAATGAGTGTCCTGGAGGTCAAGAAAGCATGTCAGGAAGAAGAAATTTATTTTTTAGGTTGATGGAGGGGAAAACCCAGTGAAATGGCTTTGAGGGATCTTGGAAGATGAGTCATTTACTCAGTGATTGTAGATAATTTATCCATGCTAGCATCATTGTGTTTATTGCTCATGTTGCTTTGCCTCCTGAGTTAGAAGCCTGATATTGTACACTGTATTAGGAATATACCCAACTGTGTGCTAGTCTGGGGCAAATTCAAAAGTTTTGTATATAAACAATGTTTTTATACATTGTTTAAAACATTAAGGAATAGACAATGTTTTAATGTCTTAACAGCCATCAATATCATGTTCCTGTATCCTCACTGTACCCCTCAAAACAAAGAAAACATCTGGGACTAGAACCACAGAGGTTTTCAAATAAGCTGAGTTTTGTAGCATTGAAATTGAGTCTTTTCACCAATCAAAGTATAGTATAGCTTGAAATAGGAAACAGCAATTAAAACTTTGCCCAAATCCATTGACCACCATTTAGATTGGCTAATCCTTCTCAGCTGGAAACACTATAGAAGAAAGTCCCACTGGGACTGGCAATGAGATCCTTTCAGGCAGTTAAGAAAATTCAATTTACCTTTGCTGAACGTTTGCACATCGTGCCACCTGCCTCTGGCAGCACAGAAGACCTAAACTTGACACCTTGGAGGATGTTGTAAGTGCAGAAACAGGCTAACTTTGATACAGTGAATGGAACCAGGATGCACCTGCACTTCCAAATTTCTCAATTTCAGCTTGGTCCAAGTGTTCCTGTAAAAGTTCCTGTTCAGGTTTCCCATCTGAAGGTTCACACCTATATGGACAGAACACACTCCACACAGGTGCCTCCAAAACACACCACTTGTGCACCCTGAAGCTTAGGACTCAGTCTTTGCTTAAGGGGTCTAGGCAAGTATGTTTGGGCTTTCCTGGTGACTTAGATGGTAAAGAATCTTCCTGCAATGCAGGAGACAAGGGTTTGATCCCTGGGTCGGTAAGATCCCCTGAGAACGGAATGGCAACCCACTCCAGTATTCTTGCCTGGAAAATTCCATGGACATAGGAGCCTGGCCGGATAGTCCATGGGGTCTCAAAGAATCAGACATGACTGAGTGATTCACACAACAGGACCTTCCCATTTCACAGAGGCTGTAGGACTTCGAGCTTAGCTAAGGGGGTCCCTTTGCACAATGCAACCTCTCAGATCCAACTGAGCACAGAGGCCACGCCTCTGATGTCACTGCTTCAGAGGGCCTGTGTTGGGCACAGAAACCTATTTCTGAGTGGGCACCTTGACTCCAGAGAGCTCTCTCTAAAGGCATCTCTCAGGTAACTGGGCATTGGTTCCTCCTTCCTGTGAATAGCTCTCCTTTCTGTGAGGATTGAGTCAGTCCTGCTCCAAAGGTGCAAGAAACTTCCAGGCTGTGGATTTAGTCCCTGTGCTGCACAGAGCGGGCCCGGAAGAACCTGAGCCATGCAGGCAGTCACTCGCTGCTACTACTGCTGCTAAGTCACTTCAGTCGTGTCCGACTCTGTGCGACCCCATAGACGGCAGCCCACCAGGCTCCCCTGTCCCTGGGATTCTCCAGGCAAGAACACTGGAGTGGGTTGCCATTTCCTTCTCCAATGCATGAAAGTGAAAAGTGAAAGTGAAGTCGCTCAGTCGTGTCCAACCCTTAGCGACCCCATGGACTGCAGCCTACCATGCTCCTCCGTCCATGGGATTTTCCAGGCAAGAGTACTGGAGTGGGGTGCCATTGCCCTCTCCGAGTCACTGGCTAGGGCCGGGCTTACTGGTGCTTGCTTTCCTCGGTGGATGCACAATCACAGGAGGCCATAGGCAGTCCTCTGGAGGTCAGAAGTTGATGGCCCTGCCCAGTGGAGCGTTGGCATGGAGGTCTTTCGGTGCCAGACTCAGTCGTGTCCCTCGCCCGTTCTGTCCTTTTTCTGAAACCACCATCTCCAGAGTTAGTTCCCCAGAATATTCTCCAGACCCTGTGACCAGTTTTTTCATTTTCCCCTCCTGTGGCCAATAATTTCTATAGTGTCTACAGCCATAATATCTCACTACCAGGAGGACCTTCACCACCAAGTGGTCATTTAGAACTCTTCCTCATTTGTGGAAATCCACTGACCTTTTTTCCACTTCTCTTTTCTAGTAGGCTCTCTCTCAGGCTTAAGACAGTGCAGGCCTCCCACCTGTAAAAAACAGGTCATCCATATGGCCCTTAAGACAATACACATTGAACTGACCCCCATGTTTTTTTAGACCTTTAACCCTTCAGTTTAGCTTGTCCTTTCCTCATGGTCCTTGATTACCAATGCATCTTAGGGCCAGAATTCATTCACCTTAATATTTAAAAGGTGAAGGTTGGTTGGCATTCTTTCCTCAGGCTGCCTTGTTAAAACATGTTTCAAAATCAGGTGTAACTTCTCCTGTGGTATTTAGGTTTAACAATTTTATCAAAGAATATTTTTCTCTTTGAGCTGCCCTGGCATCATGCACTTCTGAGCAAACAATTCATATCTGATTCTTAAAGCAAAGGAATAGGCTTGGCTATAAATGGAATTAGCTACAGTGGAAGGCACCTCAAAACCTGTCCTTTTTGAATGTTCCTCCTTGGACTTCAGTTGCTGCTGTGAGGAAGTCCAAATAAACCCAGATGGGGAGAACTGAGGCTTTTGGCCAGCAGCCCAAGCTGAGCTTCCAGCTGGCATCTACCAACAGCTGTCAGCCTTGAGATGGAGGTCAGTTGGGCTTTCTTTCTTCTACACCTCTGGGAATAGTCATTTTCAAGGTATAGTGGTGAGTGAGGTTTGGGAAAAACATATTAGTTGGTATGTTGCAGTGGGATGGGAATGAATGACAAGCATGAGTTGGCAGAAAGGGAAGAAAGTCAATGGGATACCCATGATGTAGGCTCCAGACAGCAAGAGGGGTAGGTGTTCCAAGACTTGTGGGGAACAGAGACCTATTATGATAAAGTGACAATAAGCACAAATATTGAACTGAGAAGTACTGGAAGGAATAAAAACCAAAGTGTGGACTAAATAGAGACATTTGGTGTCAGAAAAATGAATGCTATCACTTGTATGTGATTGGTTTAGAAAGATATGCGTCATCTAGATACTGTACTTGTATCTTGCCATCATACAAGAGAGTAAATAAAAGAATGGTAAACAACACTATTATTAAATTAAAAACAGAGGCTGGAATCCCCTGGTGGTCCAGTGGTTAGGACTCTGCACTTTCACTGCTGAGGGCCCAGTTCAATCCCTGGCCAGGGAACAAAGATCCTGAATGCCTCGAGGTGCAGCCAAAACAAAAACAAACAAATGAAACTCTTTTATATTAAAAAGTGTGCTTTTCAAAAGTTTACATCATTCACCAAAGATTCATTCACTCATGGGTAATTTTAATAATTCTAAATCTCCAGTATATGTTTTTTTAATATATATATAATTTTATTTATCTATTTATTTTTACCTGTGCTAGGTCTTCCTTACTGCTTGCAGGCTTTTTCTAGTTGTGGCGAGTGGGGGCTACCCTCTAGTTGTGGTGCACAGGCTTCTCACTGCAGTGGCTTTTCTTGTTGTGGAGCACAGGCTCTAGGCTCTTGGCTTCAGTAGTTTACAGAGTGTGGGCTCAGTAGTTGCAGTTCCTCAGCTCCAGAGCACAGGCTCAGTAGATGTGGTGCATGGGCTAAGTTGATCCATGGCATGTGGGATCTTTCCACATCAGGGATTGAACCCATGTCTCTTGCATTGGCAGGCGGATTCTTAATCCACTGAGCCACCAGGGAAGCCCTAAGTATACAGTCTGATATATCATTACCCAGAAATCACAAAGAAAAACACATGGAAGTTTAAAGTAAAAGTGGCAGCAATGTTTAGGGGATAATTTGGATCATGTTCAAATAGAGCTCTGCAGATTTTTTATTGGACTTTCCTTCACCTATCTGAGAAAGAAACTAGTTAGATGAACATGAAACAAACCAAAAAACTTGAGCTGCATATAACTTTCACTGGCCCAAATAAATGCATTTAAGAAATTATTCTCAGCACGTCAATAAATTTTGGTTTATACAAAATACTTTTCTGAATGGCTCCAATGTAGCAGTTATTTCTGAGTATTTACTCCTGGAAATTAACAGAAATGAACAAACTTATTTTGCATGTTGTAGGATTATTGAAAACCATCTTGGCAAAAATGTATAACATAAAATAACATAAAAATGAGTGAGGTAATAATTTCACTATATATACATCAAAATATTGTGTTGTACACCTTAAACCAATACAATGTTATATGTTAACTATGTCTCAATAAAACTAGGGGAAAAATAGGGCTTTGAAGTATAGTTGAAAAACACCAGGAAGATACTGGAACTAAAAATCACAGAATTTTCGGAGCTAGGTGTTTAATCTGTCACAGGATAGGTTGAAAATATTGTAATAATAACCTCAAAAAATCATATTCCAAGAATATGGGAGCCAATGGTAAATTGGACTACAAGGAGTTTCCTTACAGATTTTTACACCAATTAAAGAGCGTCAAAGAATTCTGTTTTTCTGGAAATAACAAAAAGTATCATGATGTGTCGAATTTCAATGGTGATTCTTGAAGGCATTTAGAATTTAAATGCACTGGGTCTTTAATGTATTCGTATGTATGGAGATAATGAAGATCATCTCCTCGCGCAAAGGAGAAGACAGTAGGACTCCTCGAGTCCAGAATAGATACCGCGATACTGCACATATCGCGGGCTCTGACGTCGCGCCTCTGACGTCACACGTCACCTCTGGGTCCAGGTAGCTATGAGGACGCGTCAGGTGCAGCGCCAAGGCGCCTCCCACAGCTCCCTTCATGTCTGTCCCTCCCTTCTCTTCAACTCACCTGGTCAGGGCTTCCCGGGCCTCAGGGGCCGGAAATTAGGCCAAGGGAGTGCTTATTTCAGTGAAGCGGGAAGGAGGGAATTGGACAGAGGAACGTGACTGTACCACTCTAGGCCATGGAGATTCACGTGGCACCAAGTGTCGGGGTAAGACACTCTCTGTGGCCGTTGATGGTCAAGTGATTAACGTTTATGCACCTTTCTTGTGCACGTCACGTGACTCACAGAACGCTGGGCCCCTGGGGAATGTTTCTGTAACAACGGTCTGGCGGTTGACACCTTCATTGTCTGTACAATGGTCCACCCACTTTTTTTAGCTGGGATCATGATTTGTTCGCCCAGACAATTGCTACTGTCACGGTGGTGGAGTCATATGTACACTGCTTCTTTCACGCAGGCCTCTGGAGGCACCAGAAGGTGCTCACTTTTGGAGCTAGGGAAGTCGGGTCAGCTAGATTCCACCACTGTCCTTCACTCCTGTTGGGACTGTCAGCCTGGTGGAGTGAGCTGCCAGCTGAACTTTGCTACTCCTGCTAAGACTTTTTCTGCAGTGCTTCCCGCATGTGATCTTACCACCATCATCTGGTCAGTTTGGCCCACCTCTCCACTAAAGCGTAAACCCCCTTACACTCCCTTTTTTATTGGGCCCCCTTCAGGCTGATAAAAACAGGTAGGTCCTTCAAATCAGGTGAAAAAGCTGAACTCAAAATTATATTTGGAATATTTCAAGTGAAGTAAAAAATACTTCAGCAATGCAGACAATTTGTGTTGTGAGTGATGGTATTGTTGGTATGCCAGACAACAAATATTAATGTCTGAATATATGCTGTGGTTTCTGATAACTATGCAGTCACAGTTACTAGTGAAAGCTATACACTTATGGACTTTTTGATCCTGCAGGGCAAAAAATACTTGGCAGAACAACACCTCAGTTATCCACAAACATATATTTCTAGTCTTTTTCAGTGGTCTTCAGCCTTTATTTGAAAAATGTGAGAGAAAAGTGGATACCGGAGATAATTCACCATTGTTTGAAGACTCTTCATTGGAACCAAAATTGATCTCAGAAATGGGATACCCTCTATTATCGAGAAACTTTTCAAAAACAGAAATGTCTCACTCCTCAGACTGCTGAAATGCCTCACTCCTCAGACTGCTGAAATGCCTGTGACCTGAAGGCTGTCAAATACATGGAGTGTTTCACACAGAAAAACCTAAAGGATGCATTTGACAAAGCACTATTGACTGCCTCAGAGACTGTGGAACTGAAGAAAAGCCATAGGTGAGTGCTACTTTGAACATACCTCCGGAGCTCTTTCTGCATTATTGTTGGTGTCATCAGAGTAAAAACAATGTTTAAATCAAATTAAAATCGATTTTTGTAGTTGTAGGGGGAACTGCTCCATGCTAGTTCCCCAGTGGCCTCGCACCTTGTTACTCTGTCAGCGTTACTTGGCATTCATTCTGGAGGTGGTAAGATTAGGAAGTCTTTTTGGAAGAGAGACGGATGGAGTACATGGGACAGGTTAAGGGCTATAAGACGACTGTCTAGGATCTGGTGGTGCATGCTCTTGCCTAAATGGTGGACAAGAAGGAGAAGTAAGGTTCTTCCTATTGTCATACTTGAAAACAGACTGTATGGGTTGGTGTATGCTTATTAGTGAATATTTGGAGGCTTACAGAGGTAGGATTGAAGCCAGTTTCCTGAATGGTATCTTAGCTGTTTGTTGAAATTGACCAGACAGCTTCATAAATCTCAAAGTAAGTACAAACCTGTGCTTTTTGTGTGGAGCTGCTCCCATCATACCCTCTGACCTGTCCCTCCCTCCCTCTTAACCTTGACCTCTAAAGCTTTAAGAAACTTCCATCCTGCTACTGCTGACCTCCTCTGCTCTGCCCTGAACTCCCTGAAGAAATGACTTGGTCTTTGGGCAGCTGTTATAATCCCTGAAGTATCTATGTTCAACTCCTCAGTCTTTGTTTCTCTAAACAGTGTCTGAATGGAATTTGGGCTAAACCAGTCAGTGAAGGCTCTGAGTCAAGTTAAATGTTACCATTGTAAAAATGTATAATCTAAATGATATGTTACTTTTTTGTGCTATGAATGCTTATAAAGTGTTAGGGGAAAAGTTTTTTTGATGTCCAAAGTGTTCCCCGTGTAAATCGTGTCTGCTGGTTGACAAATCAAAAGTTTCTGATTTGATGTCTTTATTGCAGTGTTAGCAGATGCTTGCCAGCAGGTGTGACTAATAAACATTGACAAAATTTAGAGCCTTCTTGGAAAAAAAAAATTGGGGGACAGTGAAGATGAATTTACCACACTGAAGTCCTCCATCAGTCATAGAAAAAATAATGCCTTTGCCAAGTAAAGGACTATGTTTCTTATAAAGCTACCATGTCCTCGCAGATGTGTAACTCCTGTCAAGAGTTGACCTGCTTATCTATGGTGAAAGAGGCCCTGGAAACTTACCTGTATTATCTTTTATTCACTGGAAAGCTAACACACCCAAGTGGTTGTATCTGATACCCCTGAATGTAATGCGGGAACAGATAGATGTGTTGTGAACATACACTTCTCTTGATTGTTAGGAATGTTCCCAGTGAGGAAATGCCACAAATTAAACAGTGCTAGTGGGATGACTACAACGAGGAGCCCACCTGGCTCTTTCATCCCAGTTGTGTGAAACCAGTAGAGCTGTACAGGCAAATGGAGGAGAGGGGATGAACAGGTTAAGGAAGTGGTAGTAAGAGGATACTTAGAAAACCATCTGGTAGGCTATACAGCCTGCTCTTCTGTTTCGACTGGTTAGTTCTAATGAGCCTTTTGAGCTTCAGGTATTGGTGCTTGACAGTTACTAGACTCTATCTGTGCACTAGGCAGAGGTGCCCACTGGGCTTTTGGACACAGCATTTTCCCAACGTCACTGCCTGGTATACTCTATTTGAGGGAAAATTATCAACCTGTTATTGAGTGCTGGTGGACACTGAGAAGCCAACTAAGTAAGTAATAACATGATATGTTATTCTCTGACATGCCCATTCTGGAATAGGTCAAAAATTTAAAAATGCCAACAAAGTGGGTATTGCCCAGCAAGCATGCATTATTAAATGGAAATGATATTTCCAGAAAAGAAGCAAGACTTGGTGTATTCTTTTCTATTACTGCTGTAACAAAATATGACAAACTTAGTGACTTAAAACAATCTTGTCTTACAGTTCTTAGACCGAAATAAAGGCGTTAGCACAGTTGCCCTCCCTCTAGAGGGTCTAAGGAAGAATCAGGTTCCTTGTGTTTTCCATTTTCTGGCGGGTTTCCCTAGTCCTTGGCTCACGACCCCTTCCTCAATTATTTCAGTCTCTTGCTTCCGTCATTACCTCTCCTGCTTCCTCTTCTAGTCACATCTCCCTCGGGGCTCCTTCTAAAAGGATACCTGTGATTACATTTAGGCCCAGATGGATAATCCTCATCTCAAGATCCCTAACCTAATCACATCTGCAAAATCCCTTTTACCACATAAATGAACATTCACAAATTCCAGGGATTAGGACCTGGAAATCTCTGGGGGCTTTTATTCAACCTATCACACTGGGCATTAATGGAATCTTGTAGGCAGGTAATTACTGTGAAGATGTGGCTATCTCAGATTCGGGGGCTGTGCTGTCACCTTAGGCTTTTTGGGGGCCTGGGTACACTATGTTGCCTAAGGATGCCTAAGCCTCATGGTTATGCCAGCTAAATTAAGGGTCAGCGGGGTTGTGTAGGAAAGAGTTAATATAGCAGATCCGAGCCTGCTTATCCTTAGGAAGTCCTGCTTACAAGGTTGGCCTTTTGCTGGTGTCTGACTGGGGAGGGTTCCCACCATCCACAGAGCTGATGAGTGGCTCACTGTACCTAAAATCTTTGTACAACCAGTGTGGATTATGCTGAATACCTGCTTTCCTCCTAGGAGTCTGGAATTTGGGTATGTGTTAAGTAGAAGGTGCCTAATGACCAGTGGCCACCCTCCTTTCCTGCCCAGTAAAGTCTTGGGCTCTAATATTCTTGCTCCATGTGCCTTTTCTGTCTGCTGACTTTGTTTTGTATAATTTCACAGTAATAAATCTTAGCTGTGAGTACAGCTATATGCTGAACATTGTCATTCCTCCCAATTAAGTCATCAAACCTTGGAGGAGAGTCGTCTCAAGGACCCTTAACTCAGTTGGTGTCAGAAATAGGATTTGCTAGCCCAACTCTGAATCACTGAGGTATGGCAAAAACTATTTGAGAAAAGTAAAGGTGAAAGAGTGAGGGATAATACAGCTTTAGTACTAGGCTGGCTCTTGAGTCATGCATGAGATGAAACAGCAGTATTTTTTGAGAGGTAGAAGTTACCTATGGAATTTGAAAATGATAGATCCAACTCTAGAAGAGTTGGCTTGCTGAAGCTCCTGGCTATTTTGGGTTGTGCTGGCTAAAGTGAGGGCAGAAAGTACAGCCTGTATTAAAAAGTGTGAAAGTGCAGCAGTGGGGAAAGGTGATGCCTTTTTGTATTTTGTTCTTCCCTTCATGTGGGAGGAGAAAGGGCCCCCAAATTCCCAAAGGTGAGTTTAGATGACCCAGAAATATTACAAATTCATATAGCTCTTTTTTCCAAGTAGAAGGAACAAATGTTAGCTCAGTTCCCATGGCTAGAGCAAAGTGAACCAGAGAGGGAAAAGGGACAAAACCATTCCAGCCGTTTCTTCAGCCTAGTTACCATCACTGTTACAGTAGTCCTGTCCCTCCTCCCCTGTCCAATTCTAGCTAAGAGTCTTCCTTGGTAGTGCAAATGTTAACCCTGTAAATGTTAAATTTACTGGTAGAGGGTTGAGTAAATTTCTATTTAAAGGTGGGTGGGGGGCGTTTAAATCACTTTATATTTTGTGGCTATTGCATCTGGATGTAGGATAAAAATCGATGGAAAAAGTTATATGTTTACATGCTTGGGGCTTCCCAGGTGGCGCTAGTGGTAAAGAACCAACCCCCCAACCCCTACCCCGACTATGGAGGATACTTAAGAGATGTGGGTTTGATCCCTGGCTCGGGAAGACCACCTGGAGAAGGAAATAGCAAATAACTCCAGAAAATTCCATGGACAGAGGAGACTGACCCAGTCCATAGGGTCACAGAGTCGGACATGACTGAAGCGACTTAGCACACACGTATGTTATATGCTTGTAATTTCACAAATGCTGGATGGATCATCCCAGTCAGAGAAAGCTGCAAAGAAAAAGTATTAGTGGGACACCCAAATACATAATTGCCTTTTGCCGCTGGTAGGTGGATTGAATTTTTTTTCCCTTTGAGTGTTGAAAATAAAATAAGTCTCTGTAACTAATGATATTTATTATACATTTTGCTTACTGTAACTTCTGGAAAAAAAGGAAACAACATGAAAAGAGAGGCACTTTTCAGATGAAATACACTTTTGGAGTTTTACAAAGTGGATTTGAGTAGCTAATGAGTGTTTGTAAAATCAGATGTCTGACCCATTAAGGCTGATGATTTTCCAGCCTGATGGGGATTTTTGGATGGGTCTTTTTGGACTCTAAGGTTGACAAGATAAAAAGGGTGTCAGAAGCCTCACTTGTCAGTTGCACTTGGAACAGGCTATCTGGCCTTGAGGTATCTGGGCTTTGAATATGCTGCTAAAGAAAAGCTGCTGGCTTTTTTGGAATCCTGATGCTTAATTGCCTACACCTGACTCTAAGCTGAAACCTGGTCTGGGCTATTTCACCCTCAGTAACTGTGACAAACTAAAAGCTAACAAAGTTCTGCTCAGAAAAGAAAACTCAGATCTGGAATAGTTACACATTGAGGACACTTCTCTGTAGACTAAATTGTAGAAACATCATGGATGCTTGCTAGACCATTTCTGTCTACAGAAAAGGGCTTATTTCTGATGTGGCCATCTGAAATTGAGCTGCTGCTCAGCTCTATATTTCTGATACAGAGACTCAGTGCATTCTTAACATGATTCCTGCAAAAGCTACAATTTGGGGAAGGGCACATCATAGGGAGTGTGACACCTCACACTACTAAAGGTCAGACTGTGGACCCCATTTCAGGCTGTCTCACTGCTGTTGACTTGTGTTCAGCTTTCTAAATTAGTTGCAGTTTGCAATGGCAGTCTGATAGCCTGACTCTACTTCTCTCACCTTTCTCCTGGTAAGGAGAAAGGCAGTTTGATTATTAAAAGCAGCTGTCCCCAGAAAGGGATTGACGTTTTCTAGACTGCTCCCTGGATAAATGATTAGGACAAAAGAAATGTGAAAGTCACTCAGTTGTGTCCAGCTCTTTGTGAACTCATGGACTAAACAGTCCATGGAATTCTCCAGGCCAGAATACTGGAGTGGGTAGCCTTTCCCTTCTCCAGGGGATCTTCCCAACCCAGGGATCAAACCCAGGTCTCCTGCATTGCAGGCAGATTCTTTACCAGCTGGGCCACAAAGGAAGCCCAAGAATACTGGAGTGGGTAGCCTATCCCTTTGCCAGCGGATCTTCCTGACCCGGGAATCCAACCAGGGTCTTGTGTATCACAGGCAGATTCTTTACCAATTGAACCATCAGGGAAGCCCATTATAATTATTTTTTGAAAATTCGGGGTTTCAGTCTGACCATTTTGGAATATGTTGTGCCTTTCTGGCTAAGTTATACAAAAATGTTTTCTGTGAAAATGCTTCTATACCTCTTGCATACAATTGTTCCAGACAAATGGTCTAGCTGAGAGTAGGGGAGACTTGAAAAAATGTTGTTACTCTTGCTGAATAGGACACAATTGATTTTGTAATGATGGAGGGAAAAGTAAAAGCCCAGGCCCTGGGAACAGGGGAGAAGGAAGGGTATTAATGATCTTTGCTTTTCAGAGCTGTTCCTGGAAGTCTTGCCCTCTTCCTAAAGGAATAATCATGTGCTTTTTCAAATATGAACTCTGAATTAAACTGGTAGCTGAGCCTAGGCACTGAACATGAGATGCAGGGGGTGACCCCAATGCCAGCACTTTCCTGAAGAACACCTATAGATGTTGTCCACACTTGTGAAGCTGTTGAACTGATAATTATAGACAAGTAAAACTGGAACTGACTGCCTCAGGCCGTCCTTCTGAAACCAAGGACTGAACTGCATCATTTGAACTGGACTGAGAACCCGGAGTGGGAGGTCTTACAGTATGAGGCCACATGGGGGCCCTGATAACCTGTGCTGCCTAACTAATGTATGTCTTGCTCGGCATGCCCCAATATTTGTGAACTCCTTGTTTCTCTGGTTACTACGTGCGATCTCTGGGGTTGTGCTTGTCTCGGTGTCCTATCACACTCCCTCAGCTCTGGAAGGATTTCAGGTCAGCTTCAACTTACTGGCTGTGCCTGTATTGTTGCCTTGCACTAGGGGAAAAAAGGTTAATTAGAAACTTAGAAACTTAAGGATGAAGTCATCTGGCTTTTTTATGTAGGTCTGTGTAGCTAATGGGACCTGTTTTAACTGGCTAAGTAAAGGACCCCTAAGGGCGTAACTGAGATCAGTATGGTAGATTGCCCTCACCCTGTTGCAGGAGGTTCTACTGATAATTTTACTATAAAGATGCCTTGGCCAAGGGCCAAGAGCTGGCATATCCTTGGAAAGTCCTGCTTATGAGGATATGTTTTGGGGAGGATTCCCACCATTCACAGACTGATAAGAGTGGCTTATTGTACATGAACTGTTTGTAAACCAGTGTGGTTTATGCTGAATACCTGCTTTCTTCCTGGGAGTCTGGAATTTTGATATGTGTTAGGCAGAAGGTGCCTACATGACCAGGTCCCAATAACAGCCTTGGACACCATCTCTAACAAGCTTCCTCAGTAGACAATATTCCACCTGTATTGGCACAACCTGTCGATGAGAAATTAAGTGTGTCCTGTGCGACTACTGGGAGAGGACTCTTGGAAGCTTGTGTCTGGTTTTCTGTAGGCTTTGCACCATGCACTTTTTCCATTTGCTGACTTAGTTTTATATCCTTTCACTGCAATAAATCTTAGCTGTGAGTACAACTATGTGCTGAATGTTGTCAGTCTGCCTAGTGAATCATTGAACCCTGGGTGTGGTCTTGGGGCCCCCTACACAGGAGTGTAATGGAATGGCACAGCTGTGCAGCTCTAAAGAAAGCTGTGTAAAACTATGCATGGAAAAGGGAACTCTGCCCGTTGGGCATAATTGTAAGGAGGGATCTAAAAATGCCTCCCAAAATATGCCTTGTTACATTTTCATTGACTCATGGCATTGGGCTATGGGCTAGCAGTGTAGTCTGGTACCTGGCAACAAGAAAATTGGATAATCAAGTCTCAGCTCAGAGGGGCCAAACATGGCATAAGATTGCAGAAGGCTCATGCCCTCTGTTTGTGAACCATATAAATGCCTGTGGAAAAGGACTTTTACAGGATGAACATCAATGGAAACAAGCTGATTTGACCTGAGCTTCCCAGGTAAGGACCAGGACCACCCAAATGCACTATTGTGCAGGGCATAGCAATTCATCTACAAGTCAGAACTGGGCCTAAAAATAAGCTCCAGTGATTCCAGCATCTGAGACCTAGGAAGCCTGGCACACATACCCAAACTGCTAACAACACAGTCAAGTAGCAAAGGGAACTTGGGACACAGTCTGGGACACTGGACCAGGCTGGTCTTGGCAAATAGACTGTGTAATTAACTCATTCACTCTTTTTCTTCCATGCCTTCCCTCTGGGACTGTGGGCTACTGGAATTTGTGAGTATCAAAGATAAGCCAGGAGATGGGAGAGTCTAACTTGATGTTCTTTTGCTGCCCAGCTAAGCTTGCTAGATTTGGGCCATTACAGATAATGATGATAATGATCATGGGTCTGGGATGACAACGCTTCAGTGCTCCTAGTGTTGTCTGTTTATCAGAGGACTGTAGATTTTCTAGGTGGTAGAAGTTGTACAAGGAAGACTCTACTGAGCCACCTGGGAACAAGTCTGGGTGTGTGGTGTGAGTAAGATATGGGGAGGACTGGTAAAAGGGTGACATGATTTCTACAGGGACTGATACCAAGCACAGGACAACCTTAACTGCTGGGGAGGGTCCATTCATCTCTCTCAGCTCCGGTCTGCAGAGCAGCATCTGGCCAATTTTTAGTGCAGACTGACAGCTCCAACTTGACCATTGACCGAAAGGGAATCTTAATCTAAGAACTCTCAGATAACTTCCCAGCAGCTGCTGACTCCAGAAGTTAACAGCTACCACTCCAGACAATAGAACAAGATCAAATTTCTGGAACCCAATCCAGTTTCCTTTTACCTATTCACAGTCCTATTCACAGAGTATAGCAACTGCTCTAAGTTTAACTGATTGTAGTATCTCTGTTGCCTAGGACAGATTAAAAGTATTTGTATAATTAGGATATCTGATTGGATGGCCTCTGTTTCTAAAGAGAGTTCTTGACTGGTGATGTGAAAGTTAGGGCGTGAAGTTGCAGGGAAACTGCTCTGTGCAGATGTACTTGCAATCATCCATATAGGCCTCATGGATAAGACTTAACCTCAGGAGATCTAAGTCTTGGTAAAATGCCCCATACTCCTCTCAGAATGTGAGAGAATGGGAGTTTTGGAAGGAGCTGCTACAAGGCCATTTTCTACCCTCTTTATTATCCCTCCTGGAGGCTGTTACGAGACATTTTCTTATTGCCTCCCAGGTTCAGGTAAGATATAAGGGCTTCTACCTTGAAATGCCCCTCTTCCCCACACTTGAGGGTACAGCTCCATGGTATAAAATTGCTTAGCATGAAATACTCAAAACTGCTTAGTATAAAACTGGTTACTCAGAACCAGAGCTCCTTATCACCCATGTTGAATTGTTATTGAACCTCTTTTGCTTTAGTGCAATCTGATGGGGCAGAGGACACAGGGAGCTGGCATCTTTGTGGATCTTGCTGTTGTTGCTGGCTATGGAAATAATAAACTGTCTGACCTAAAAAGGACTGTTTCTTTACCAGCTGAATGTCTCAGCCTTGCATGGCAGCAAGGACAAATTCTCTGTACCCACCCTTGGTTCATACATGTGGATTCCTCCCCTTCTTCTCCACCCAATTCAGTTTAAATATTAGTTAAACTTGAATAGCTATGTTAGAAAAGTGATCAGAACTAGTTTTTTTAATCATTAAAAAATTTTTGTGTTTGGAAGTAAGTTGTGCTCATGATGATTCTGTAACAGACATTAATTCTAGGCTTGAACTGTTGAGTCCAGAACCACTGGTTCCTGTCTGGAGAGTAATCTGTTACATCTTAGTGTTTTATTTTTCATTTTTGGCAGTGTGTGAAATTTTTGTTGTCTTTTTAATCTTGTTTTTTGGTTATTATTTTTTAAATTCATTAAAAAGTGAACAGCTTTAGAGGGGGAGGGGGAGAACAGACTGATTCCACATTCTATTTCCTAGGTCTAGTCTAGAAAACATTGTCCCCACCTGGTGCTCTATAGGAATTACAAATGCTTCATTTAATAACATATATTTCTTTAAAAAATTTGCCTTTTCTCTTCCACCCCCAAATAGGTCTGGTATTTGATGAAACTCGTGAAAATAGGTGGAACCTAACTCGCCCCTCTTCTGAAGGATGCAGTGAGTGCATATCTGACTATGACTTTTCAGTTAATTTCTTTGTCATTTCCTCATTTCTTTAAAGTTAATTTCTAACTCCTTTTATTGATAATGAAGAAAAATATTACACCTTTTGAAATACACCAAATGAATTGCGTTCATAATGTTAAAAGTTTTTCATTATTAAGGGAAATTAGATGTAGCAACCAATCCATATTTCCCATATATACTTATATTATCATTATCTCCAATTGATAAAGAAGGAAACCGAGGCTTATAGAAGCTCTGTGTGATCATATTTTCATGACTCATAATGGCAGAACTGGGACTTGAACTCAGGTCTGTCTGACGTCAAATCATTCCCTTAACCAGTCTGGTCTACTACAGGAAATTACAAAATGAACTTTAATGGAGCTCATAATTTGACAGGGAATTAGAGGCATAACTATGAAGCAGGGCCTCCTTTTGATTTATATTGGCAATTATGGCCTAGGGCAGGCTTATAGTAGGGGCTCAAAAACTATGTGCTGAAAATAAACGATAGGTATTCGTAACAGTGTTCTGAGGAGCTGGTACATTCACCTCTGAGTGGAGTGGATGTATCATAATGTAGAGGCAGCAGGGAAATCCAGAACAGAGGCTCAGGAGAAGCACGGCACCAAGGTCAGAGAGGGAAATCCTAGAAATAATCTCCTGCAGATGTGTTGACACAGCTTGGGTCCCTGTGCAGATTTAAATGCCTTTCCTATCTTTTAAAAACATTTTTAGGTCTGAGAACTTAAGATCAGTCTACAGGTAGCCCTATTCTGGTCAGCCTGAGCACCTACCATTTCTCTCCCTCCAGCTTCTATGTCTGCGTTGATGCTCTACCTGAATGTCTGTTTTCTGCTTTCCATTCTCTTACAGTTCAGAAACATAAAGTTTCTATTTCTTAAAAGGGAAATAAATCACTTTCAAAAATAAAAATAGTAACAGATTCTACTTTCTCCCACATGCTGTCTTTAGAGGCAAACAGACCTGGATTCAGTCCTAGATTTTGCCTGCTTCCTGTCTGGAATCTTGCCTTGGTTACTTATCCTCCTCAAGACTCCTTAACTCTCCTGAAAAATGGGTATTTTTTTTTTTTTTTAAGTCTAACAGGGTAAAAAGTTATATGAAATTAAATCATGCATATTGGGACTTCTTGGCCGTCCAGTAGTTAAGACACTGAGCTTCCACTGCAGAGGGTGTGGGTCAGGGAACTAAGATCCTGTAAGCTGTGAAGTATGGCAAAACAAAACAAAACAAAAAGTAATAAATATTGTAAAAGTGGATCTAGATGTTTGAGTTCTAGTGATTGGTATTTGTTCACTCCTTTTGCTTACCTTTTCTAATTTGTCTACCTGGCAACAAGGTTCCCAAATATCTCAACTACCAATATAACTGAACTGTCACCTACAAAGGGGAAACCAGAAGTAAGTATCAAGGACAGCTAAGGACTGTAGAAGAAGCTTAATAATTAGCGACCTAGAAAATCCTGTCTAAAATCTGCCATCTAGTGTGGACTTTATAAAATTACACATTATTGGGCACATTAATGGTATGATTACCACTAAAGTGTCCCTCAATGAACCCTAAGTTGAAATTTTAAATTATCAAACAGTATGATCAAAAGTAGCATTGAATTTGATTTCCCATTTTGTTTTAATCATAGCTAGATACATAGAGAGGTAAAGAGATAGATAAATGCTAGATAGATAAAAAGATATTGATAAATAAAACAGAGCTTTTGCTCAGCATGCTAAGGTGGTATTGGAAACCTTTAAATATAAGAGCTATCTAATAATGGATTTATATAATTGGCAATAAAAACAAAGAAACATATTCCCCTTGTTTATCCTTACTGTTGGTAGATGTCATTCCTGATAGGAGAGAGTAAGCAAGTATCATTTGTTGGGCACAATTTCTGTGCTGGGCTCTTAACCTACTCTGCTGGTATTAGTTGCTAAGTCATGTTCGACTATTGTGACCCCCCATGGAGTGTAGCCTGCCAGGCTCCTCTGTCCATGGAATTCTCCAGGCAAGAATAGTGGAGTAGGTTGCTATTTCCTTCTCCAGGGGATCTTCCCAGGAATCTGACACAGGAATCAAACTCCTGCATTGCAGGCAGATTCTTTACTGACTGAGCTATGGAACCTACTTTAATCTCATTTAAATCTTAACTTTTGCTCTTTGAGTTAAAATATTACAGGCTTCCCAGGTGGCTCGGTGGTAAAGAACTGATGCAGGAGACACTGGTTCGATCCTGGGTGGGGAAGAGAAGGATATGGCAACCCACTCCAGTATTCTTGCCTAGAAAACCCATGGACAGAGGAGCCTGGCAGGCTGTAGTCCATAGGGTCGCAAAGAGTCAGACACGATTTAGTGACTAAAACAACGACATTTACCAACCTCATTTTGTATATAAAAGATGAAGGAATTGACTTTCTATCACAACTGGTTAGTAAAGGCACTCAGATTTGTACCCATGTCTGTCAGCTCCAAAATCACTGCAGATGGTGACTGCAGCCATGAAATTAAAAGACACTTACTCCTTGGAAGAAAAGTTATGACCAACCTAGATAAGCATATTGAAAAGCAGAGACATTACTTTGCCAACAAAGGTCCACCTAGTCAAGGCTATGGTTTTTCCTGTGGTCATGTATGGACGTGAGAGTTGGACTGTGAAGAAAGCTGAGCGCAGAAGAATTGATGCTTTTGAACTGTGGTGTTGCAGAAGACTCTTGAGAGTCCCTTGGACTGCAAGGAGATCCAACCAGTCCATTCTGAAGGAGATCAGCCCTGGGATTTCTTTGGAAGGAATGATGCTAAAGCTGAAACTCCAGTCCTTTGGCCACCTCACGCGAAGAGTTGGCTCATTGGAAAAGACTCTGATGCTGGGAGGGATTTGGGGCAGGAGGAGAAGAGGACAACAGAGGATGAGATGGCTGGATGGCATCACTGACTGGATGGACATGAGTCTGAGTGAACTCCGGGAGTTGGTGATGGACAGGGAGGCCTGGTGTGCTGCGATTCATGGGGTTGCAAAGAGTCGGACACGACGGAGCAACTGAACTGAACTGAACTGGTCAGCTCCAAAGCTCACACTCTTTCATCTCCATTCTGCCTTTTATAATTTGAGAGATGCTGGAAATAGTGTACCAGCATCTATGGTGGTATTAATACACTATGTAGTATTAATCCCCTCTTTCATTTCTGATATTGGTAATTGATATGTCTTCTCTTTTTCTTGGCCGAACTGTGCCATATGAGGGATCTTAATTCACTGACCAGGGATGAAAGCCAGGGCCCCTTCAGTGGAAGCTCAGAGTTGTAACCAATGGACTGACAGGGAATTCTTTCTTTTTCTTTTCAATCTTGCTAGATATTTATTAGTTTTTTTTTTTTTAATCTTTTCAAAGACCTACCACCTTTTAGTTTCATTAATTTTCTGTTTTCTTCTGTTTTCAATTTTATCTCTGCTGTTATTATTTCTTCTGATTGCTTTGGCTTTATTTTGTTCTTTTTTCTAGTTCCTTTAATTTTCTTGAGTCTTAGATTGTTGATATGTAAGCTTTCTTCTTTTCTAATATAGGTATTTAATGCTATAAAATTCCCCCTAAACATTACTGTAGCTGAATTTCACCAATTTTGTAATATATTTTCATTTTCATTCAGTTTAAAGTGTTTCCTTCCCAGTTTTATTCAGATTTCATTTTCATTCAAATTAAAATCTTTTCTAATTTGAGATTTCCTTTTTGACCTATGAATTATTTAGAATTATGTTGTTTACATCCATCTGATAGTACTTTCCTCACATCTGAATGTTCTTTAGCAATTTTTTAGAGCAGATTTTTTTTTTTTTTTTGCAAAAAAATTCTCTGTTTCCTTTTATCTGAGCATGTCTTTATTTCATCTCCATTTCTGAAGGATGTTTTTACTGGATATAGAATTTTGAAATTCTGAGTTGACATCTTTTTATTTGGCACTTTAAAATGTTATTCTTCCTTCTGCCTCCACAGTCATTTGAATCTGTTATTCAAATGCATTGTTATTCTCTGGCTGTTTCCAAGATTGTGTTTGTCTTTTACTTTACTTTAGTATTCAGCAATTTGATTGTAATGTATTTTGATTCAAGTTCATTTGTGTTCCTATTTCATGTTTGCTGACCTTCTTAAATCTATAGCTTACTGTTTCTTGCCAAATTTGGTAAATTTTTTGCCATTTTACACACACACACACACACACACACACACACACAATAATGCACTCTTTCCTCTCTTTCTGAAACTCCAGTGAAGTGAATGTTAGCCCTTATGTATTGTTCACAGATGCATGAAGTTCTGTTCATTTTTGGCAGGGGGCGAATCTTTTTTTTTTCTCCGTTGTTCAACTTGGATTGTATCCATTGATCTGTCCTCAAGTTCATGACTCTTCTGTTACATTCTTCTGTAAGGTATTTTTTTGTGTTGTTGTTATATTTTCAGTTCTAAATTAAAAAAAACAAACAAACCCACTTTTGCCTAATTTATTTAAAGAACGATACTATCTTCTAGCATTTTTTTTCTTTTACATTAGTAACTGGGTTGGAAATGCTAATTATTCTTTTCCCCTAGATTTTACAGTCATCTTCACTGCCCAGTTGTGCTGATACTGGCAGTTGTTTGCCAGTCACAGCTGGTTTTAGCCATGAAGTTATGCACATGTACTTAAAACATCAAATGTAGTAAAGAATCTATCTCAGGTTCTCTTTAGTTATTTAAATTTTCAGTTCTTTTGAGATGTCTACTGGGATATGTTTCTTCTCAAAGTTTAAATCTCCCTTCTAAGATGTTTAAATATATGCATCCCATAAGGGCAATTTAAACTTTAGGGGAAAATGTTTCACTTCTTCAGTGAAACATTTTATATTTCAGATTTCATTATATATTCTCAGAAGCCTTTAGCTTCATCCTTTTGATAAATTATAATTCTGTTTTGTTTCTTTTGTTTTTTTAATTTTATTTTTTGTATTCCTTTTTCTCCAGTTCAGTTCTTTTTGTTTGAATATTTGAACTATTGCTCTCTGGGAAATAACTGCTCCCCAAGAGAACCTGATAAAAAGAGCATCTAAAAGTGTCTTCTTAACTTTTTTCTTTTTTTTTCATTGAGCTATAATTGACATATAACATTGTATTAGTTTAAGGTGTAGATTTGATACACTTAAATATTGCAATATGATTACCATTGTAGCATTAGCTAATACCTCCTTAATGCCACATGATATTCATTTCTTTTTTCTGGTGAGAACATGTAAGATCTAGTTCTTAGAAACTTTCAAGTGTATAATACAGTATTGTTAACTATAGTCACAATGCTGTGTATTCAGTTCCCAGAATTTATCCATCTTCTACCTGCACATTTATGCCCTTTGACCAACATCTTACCAATTGCCTCACCGTCTTCCTAATTTCCTCACCATCTTCCTAATTTCCCCACCCTAAAACTTCTCTTTGGGTTTTCTTTATATCTTCTATTTCTTTGCTAAGTTTCTATCTTTCCAATCATTTCAGAGTATTTGCCTTTACTTGGAGCTTTTTATTAATAGCTGGTTTAGATTTTTTATCAGACAATTTCAGCATCTGTGTGATCTCTGTTTTGACATCTGTTCATTCCCATGTAAACTGAGATTTTCATGTCATCGTTTGTGACGTAATTTAAATTGTATCCTAGGTATTGGGAATATAATATTGTGAGACTGATTTAAATCCTATGAAGTATTTTGTCTTTGTTGCTTTAGGAGGCAATTAACCCCATTTGATTTTATAGAATGTCCCTCAGTTTGAGCCTGTGTGATGTTCTCCAATAGTTTATGCAAAGTCTAGGAATAAAAAAAGGAAAACGAAGCTGAAATAGCATCAAACGTTAGATACAGATTTCATGAAAATATATTCTTGTGGAAAACATGGTGCTGACAAAAGATTTCCCAATATGAAAATAACAAAGGATCAAGAAGACTAAACAGTACAGCTGCTAGATAATTAATCCTCTTAAGTACAGCTAATGAAATTAGGTCAACAGAAATGGTTTTTGTCATCGGTGGGGACTCTGGCCTTCTCAGAGGCATCACTGAGGCACTTTATGTAGGCAAAGCCATACCTACCTTGTACACAACTATCACCAGCATCTCTGACATTTCAGAGTATGAAGTAGGTTCAATGAATACCCATTTACTGAGTTACTGAGCTACAAGGATTACACAGAGTTTGCACCTTTAGTCTCATGGTTATTTTATTTTGTTCTTTTGTTTGCTGTTGTTAAATTACAGGAAGTTAGAACAAGGGAAAATACAAAATTTTCTGCCTTCTATATAGAATCTGCAGCTAATCTTTTTTTTTTTTTAATTGTGGGAGTGGAACTAGTAGCTAAAAAACTCAGTGATGTGAAATCCTTTCTAAGTCTGATCATGTAAAAAAAATAATAATGTCACCTCTAAGAGGAGGGGTGGAGTGGGGCAGGGTGAGGAGGTAGGCTGGCTTCTGCAGTCTTATTATGGACAGTCTTTGGAAAAACTTATTTCCAAACCTGGAAGAACCCAGAATCTAGTTCACATGTGACCTCCTTAAAAAAGTAGTAGGAGTTTAAGGTCTGCCAAGCAACAGGTGAATGGAGAACCTTTGGCAAAAGATATGGCAAATATGAAGAGGGGTGTGGGAAAATGGAAGTAAACTAATGTTAGTCTCTTCTGTAACTGTGGTGTTTCTTTAACAAGAATTAGTTCATAAGCCATTGATAAATAGGCCTATGCCAGTATAACAGTTTAATGCCAGTATAACGTGCCAGTATATATGCCAGTATAACAGTATAATGTGGTGTTTATCAATGGCTCATAAGCCATTGATAAATAGGCCTATGCCAGTATAACAGTGGAAATATTGTGGGTTCAAGCAGAATTTTCCTCTGTACGTTAATGTTTGGGAGCAGTTGCAGCAGCAGTTTGGGACCCTTCTGCTGGATCAAATGCGCTAAGGAAGGAAAGGGTGTCACAGGAGGGACTTGTCAAAGGAGCATTCTAAGAACTGACAGTTAAGGAAAATTCAGCCTTTCTTAACGGTATGTTCTCTCATACTGTTCTTAAATGTTTTGGTCCTACGACCCCCTTAATACTCTTGAAAATTGTCTTTGTGGGTCTACCCACTGACATTTATTGATATTATATCAGGTTTTAAAACAAAAATATTGAAATACAATAATATAGTTGCCTTTCCATTAGCCTTCAGAGCAGTGATGAAATCACTCCTAGTTGTCGCCTCAGAAAACTCCATTGTGAATGACAGCAGAAAAGGCCAATAAGATTTCTGTATTATAATGAAAACAATTTTAACCTTGCCAATTCCTGGAACAAACTTTGAGAACCACTGCTCCAAAAACAATCACAGCTTAGAAATAGGGCCTTTATTTTCTGGAAGGATTTAGACAGGCGCCCTAGGGAATTAGACCAAGACCTGTGCTGCTATAGTAAACTAGACAATGACCTGCAGAATTTATAGGGGATGTCCTGGGATGCTGTGCTATTTCCAAAAAGGAACAGAATATACCAAGTAACTAAACACGAATTGCTGAGAAGGATACACTTACTTGAAAGGAAAAAACCAGAAGCTTCTGAAAAGATACTGGAACATCAATAGCCTCACAAGCTAAGGACTCACTTGAAGAGGACAGCCAAGAAAATAGAAGTGAATCTCTCTGATGAAGGGGCTAGATAAAATCAGGAAACATTTAGCAAGTAATCTAAATCCAGTGAACAATATGCTTGTTATGGTGTAAACTAAGACAAAAATATAAAGAAATCTGTACAAAAGTTTTAAATTTATAGAAAAATGCTGAGGAAGAATTTAGTATTCCTTTTAGAGGAGAACTTCCCTGGTGCCTCAGCAGTAAAGAATCTGCCTGCAATGCAAGAGACAGAGGAGATGTGGGTTCAAGGCCTGGGTTGGGGAAATCCCCTGGAGAAGGAAATAGCAACCCACTCCAGTTTTCTTGCCTGGGGAATCCCATGGACAGAGGAGCCTGGTGGGCTATGGTTCCTGGGGTGACAGAGTCAGATATGACTAAGCACAAGCTACTTTTAGAAGAGATAAGATATCTCTTAATGAAGGAAAACTACTTAAAGAGAAAGTTAAGTGTATTCTGTCATGTGACAGGAAGAATAAGTTGAAATAAGCAAAGCAGGAAAAACTGAAAGTACATCAGAGGTCTCCAAAAGAGAGGAAAGGATCTCTTGATCATAAAAGTGACGATGCTAAAGTTTTGAATAATTGCTTTGCACAGATCAATTATGAGCAGATCAGTTCTGAAACTGAAGCCAAAAAAAAAGAAAATAAATGGTATTTTCTGAATTAAATAATGGAGGGGCAGAGGATCACCAAGGTGAGAGAGTGAAAAAAAAATATATACTATCAATTATCTATTGTGGCATAATAAATAACTCCAAAAGTTAGTAGCTTAAAGCAGCAATGATTTAATATTATTTTTAAATGATACTCTGGATGGGTCGACAGTTTATCTGCTGGTTTTACCTGAGTTAACTGGTACAGAAACATTCAGCTGAAAGATGGCTGAACTGAAAGATAGTTGGGCTGGAAGATCAAGGTAGCTTCATTCACATGTCTGACATTTGGTGGTGTCCACTGGGAGCTTAGTTTCTTTCCCATGTGACCGTTATTCTCTAAAAGGTTAGGCTGGCTTCCTTTTTTGATGGTCTCAGGGTAGCAGCATAATAAGGTGAAAGGAGAAGCTGCACTGTCTCTTAAGATCTGGTTTTGGAAGTCACAGAACATTTTTACCACATTCTGCAGATTAAATCAAGTTACAGTAAGAGTCCAGATGCAAAGAGTGGGGAAATAGATAACCTCTTGATGGAAGGAAGAGTAGTCATTGCATAGGCGCATGGGAGAAATCTGTGGTCATATTTTACAACTTATAACAGAGAATGAATATAACAAAGATCCAAGCTTTTTTTTTTTTTTTTTTTTTTTTTTGAGAGTTGAAGCAATTTCTTTAATTTTATTGGAATCCAGGACACAACAAGAAAAACACCCAAAACTTCATGGAACAGAAGACTCCTCCCCAGCTCCCCCAGATCTAGAGTGGGGACAATGTGGGGTGAAGCAGCTGGGGGAGACCTTGAGCCTCAGTCCAGCCCTGTAGGCTCCAGGCCTGTGGGAACAGAGGGTAATGGCGAGGCAGGGCCCAGCCCCCACATCAGGTGAGGCTTCCTCGAAAGACTCATCCCCCTAACCCGCACTCCTGCGCAGGGGCAGGGAGCCCACAGCAGCCAGAGGTCGGGCCATGGACACATTCATGATTGAGAAGCAGCTGGAATGGAAGCAGGAGACACGATTATCTGGGCAGAATCAGTTGCGGGGTGGGGTCGGGGAGGGGGGGGCGGCGGGGGAGGGTAGGAGGTGGGGCTTGGGAGGGCCCCATGGGCCAAACCCTGAGGTCACCGGAGAGGGCCCAAAGCAGCACTACTGAGTGAGGTCCTGAGTGAGTGGGTCAGTGGCTGGGCCCCTTTCTCCCGCTGCCTGCTGCCCCTCCAATACTGCTGCTGCAGGGAGGGCCCCACCTCCAGGGAAATGGGATAAGAAAGCAGCCCACCCCCAGCGGCAGACAGCCAGGGGGCAGAAACCAGGAAGGAGGGCCTGGCCAGGCTTTGACCTGTCTGCCCCAGAGGCCTGTGGGAAGAGGATGGGTCCAGAAGGGTGAGAAAGGGGCTCGACTGGTTCAGATCCAAGACTGTGCCATGCATGCTGAGTCCCGTGTTAGCAGGGGGACTGTGCTGGAGGACAGCAACTCTGGTTAGACAGGAGGCAGCAGCTTCTCGAGAAACTTCTTCACAGCTGCCATCTCCTGAGGACAGGGGCTATGCGTGACACCTGGGTACTTCTTGAACTGGACCCTGGCAGGTGTGACAATGGACCAGAGCTTCTCGGCTGTCAGGGCCCCAAACCGTACAGGAACCATGGGGTCCAGCTCCCCTCGGCACTGAAGGATGGTCAGGTCTTTGGCACTACCATTGGCTGCCTGGGGGGAGGCCCGATGCAGAGGTAGCCAACAGCTCAATGCCACAGTGCCAGCCAGAGGGTGTGAGCAGGTGAGGGCTGTGTAGAGGGACAAAGCTCCACCCTGTGAAAAGCGTCCCAGGACGATCCGATTGGCAGGGATCCCATTCTTCATCTCATGCTCAATCAAGGCCTTGATATTCTCTGTTGCTTTCTTGATGCCAGCCTCATCCTCTGGCGCATCTAAATTCAGCCCCATCAGGCCAAACCAGGAGTGCATGAGGGCAGATGTACTTGAGGTGAGGGAGCCGGATGGTGGAGAGGGCGTCAGCCCAGCTGTGCCGTGTCTCCGAGTCCATTTAAAAAAATAACCTCAGCTGTTCCCTGCTCAGCTCCAGACACAGTGGCAGCGTTGGTGAGCAGGGGCACAGACATGGTGTTACCACATATATACTGCAGGGCTCCACGACTGGGGCCTCCACTCCCTGGGGGTTTCAAGACCTCTAGGGAGATTTTCCTCTTTCTCCAGCACAGACACGTGCTCTTCCCCCGTCGGCTGACCCTGCCGGGACCCAAGCTATTTTAACAGTTTAAGGAGAGAAACCATTTACAACTTTATCTGAGTTATGAGAGATCAGTTATGCATGATTGGAAGAGCACTTAAGGAAGGTGAACAGGATACTTGATCACTGTAGACTGTGCAAAGTCCCTAGGAAATATAAAGCTTCAAGCCAAAAACTGAACTCATTGATCAGACAGAATTTCTTGCTGGAAATATTTGAGCATAAAAGAAAGATTAGGAGCAGTCAGGTTCAGAGGAACAGAAATATTAAAATTTAATATTTTAAATTCAGTGAGTTTGATAAAGTAGAGGGAAACTATAGAATATGAAAATACCTTATAAGGCAGAATTTTGTTCTGCAGAAAAAAAGCCTATGATTTTTTTATCTTTGTGATACTGAAAACGCTATTGCTGGAGAGATGAAGCAAACCACCTTTCTGAGAGAGAACTTAATAGAGGAATGAGTTTTTAAAAGATTGGTAATGCTAGTAGAAGTGACAGAATTCCAGCTGAGGTATTTAAAAATCCTAAAGGATGATGCTGTTAAAGTGCTGCATTCAATACGTGCAGATTTAGAAAACTCATCAGTGGTCACAGGACTGGAACAGTCAGTTTTCATTCCAATCACAAAGAAGAGCAATGCCAAAGAATGTTCAAACTACTGTACAGTTGCACTCATTTCACATCCTCACTAGGTTATGCTCAAAATCCTTTAAGCTCAGCTTTAGCAGTATGTGAACTGAGAACTTCCAGATGTACCAGGTGAATTTAGAAAAGGCAGAGGAACTGGAGATCAAATGGCTAATATGCATTTCTCCAGAAAAACATCTATTTCTGCTTCATTGACTATGTGAAAGCCTTTGATTATGTGGTTCACAGCAAACTGTGGAAGATTCTTACAGAGACGGGAGTACTAGACAACCTTACCTATCTCCTGAGAAACCTGTATGCAGGTCAAGAAGCAACAATTAGAACCGGAGGTGGAACAACTGACTGGTTCCAAATTGGGAAAGGAGTATGACAAGGCTGTATATTGTCACCCTACTTATTTAATGTCTATGCAGAGTTCATCATACGAAATGCCAGATCACAAGCTGGAATCAAGATTGCCAGGAAAAATATCAACAACCTCAGATATGCAGACAATACTGCTCTAATGGCAGAAAGTGAAGAGGGACTAAAGAACCTCTTTATAAGGGTGAAAGAGGAAGAGTGAAAAAACTGGCTTGAAACTCAGCATTCAAAAAGCTAACATCATGGCATCTAGTCCCATCACTTCATGGCAAATAGAAGAGGAAAAGGTGGAAGCAGTGACATTTTATTTTCTTGGGCTCCAGAATCACTGTGGACAGTGACTGCAGTCATGAAATTAAAAGATGCTTGCTCCTGAAGAAAATTTAAAACAGACCTAGACAACATATTGAAAAGCAGAGACATCACTTTGCCAGTGAAGGTCCATATAGTCAAAACTATGGTTTTTCCAGTAGTCATGTACAGATTTGAGAGTTGGAGCATAAAGAAGGCTGAGCACAGAAGAATTGATTCTTCTGAATTATGGGGCTGGAGAAGACTCTTGAGAGTTCCTTAGACTTCAAGGAGATCAAACCAGTCAATCCTAAAGGAAATCAACCCTGAATATTCATTGGAAGAACTGATGCTGAAGCTGAATATCCAACACTTTGGCCACCTGATGTAAAGAGCTGACTCATTGGGAAAGACGGAAGGCCTGGTGCTGGGAAAGATGGAAGGCAAAAGGAGAAAGGGGCTTGAGTTTGAGATGGTTAGATAGCATCACCAACTCAATCGACATGAGTTTGAGCAAGCTCTGGGAGATAGTGGAGGACAGAGAAGCCTGGCGTGCTGCAGCCCACAGAGTGGCAAAGAGCTGGACATGACTTAGTGACTGAACAGCAACAATGCTGTGAAAACCAAGTATTGTTAGAGCAACATTTTGTGGTCTCTTCCAAATTAATATACACAGTTTCATTTCTAAGATGCAGAATCCTTTAATTTCTATTATAATCAGAGACTATAAAAGTAGCAGTAGCATATCTGATGTCTCTCTCAATGAAAGGATCTTTTAAGTTTATACCTGTTAGTGATTCAGGATATCCTGTGAAATTACAAGTACTTTATGATCATTATGGAAGAGGTGTACTTAGACTGGGACCCTGATATGGTGCCAGTTAATATTCCCCTAAATTCCTCCCCTTTCACCACAGTAGATGTCTTTGTTGACTCTGGTACAAATCTCAACCCCTCTCAGGTTCACCCATCACAAGCTTACTACTAGCAGAACTTCTGTCTTCTCCTGGTTGGTTTTGACCACATTTTCCCACCACAGGGACTTCATGGGCCTAAAACTTTTCTTCTACCTTTTATTTGTGGCTCCACCTGAGGCCTAGAAGTATCTTACCTGGCCTCTACCTGAAATATATGGCTTGTTCTATGGTTATTAAACCTATAAATCCTGACCTTTCCCTTTTATCTTTAGTAATATGATTTTGCTAATTACAAATAATGCTTCTCTTAACATGTATTTTGATCTATATATACATGCAGACTTAGGGGAGGAGAAATTTCTGGGTCACAGGGTATGCATATGTTCAACTTTAACAGGCAATGCCAGTTTTCCACAGTGGGAGTGAGCACTTAAAAAATATATAAACAAAAGTATTTCAGTTAAAATTAACTTGCTGAAGATCCCTAAGCATTTTTTTTTTTTTTGGTGGAAAGTAAGTATTAACTTATGATGACACTTAGTTCAAATATGTACATGTATTTTTAAAAAAGCAGAATTTGTTTCTGATTTTGTCAGGGACAATTTCTCCACCAAGTAGAACATTTTGTTTGTATAATTCATACCAGAGTGCCATTTCCTAGGATATTTCAATAAAGCTTGAATGAGTGAATTAATAGTTCTTCTCCACAGATTGATGTAATAAATCAGATGCACTCCAATACATTGGAAATTATATGGTATTTAATGGCTAAATATAAGATAGACTTATTACTCCACATAATTTTTTCTGGGGTTTACAATGTAAAGCAATACACCTTCTTCCATTAAACCTCTGGCTTATACACCAAAGCAGTTGACTGACATGCACATGGTATTGTCATATGCTATCAGAAATGGACCTGCTGTTTTCCTTATTAACCAGAAGTGATGTCAACAAACTTAGGAGAAAAAATATTTTTAAATCATCCCCCTTTATATTTAAAAACAATTAAAAGCACATACCTTGTTTTATTGTGCTTTGTAGATAATGCAGTTTTTACAAACTGAAGGTTTGTGGAAACTCTGCATTGAGCAAGTCTATGGATACCATTTTTCCAATAAAATTTGCTCCCTTTGTGTCTCTGTGTTGCATGTTGGTAATTCTCATAATATTTTGAATTTTTTATTTTTGTATTTGTTATGATGACCTGTGATAAGTGATCTTTGATGTTACTGTTATAATTGTTTTGGGGCACCACAAACCACATCCCCATATAGGATGGCAAACAGTTGATAAATGTTGTGTGTGTTCTGACTACTTCACTGTCCTCCCTTCTCTCTTCCTCTCCTTGGGCCTCCCTACTTCCTGAGACAAAACACTGTTCAAATTAGACCAATTAATAACCCTACAATGGTCTTTAAGTATTCAAGTGAAAGGAAGAACTGTGTGTCTTTTTAAATAAAATATTAGAAAAGACTAAGCTCAATGAGGAAGGCATGTCAAAAGCTAAGATAGGCCAAAAGGTAGGACTCTCAAGCAAAGTAGTTAGCCAAGTTGTGAATGTGAAGAAAAAGTTCTTGAAGGAACTTAAAAGTGCTATGCTAGTGAACACACACATGATAAAGTGAAGCAGCCTTTTTGCTGATATGGAGAAAGTTTGAGTGGTCTGGAAGGAAGATCAAACCAGCCACAATATTCCCTTAAACCAGAGCTTAATCCAGAGCAAGGCCCCAATTCTCTTCAATTCCATGAAAGCTGAGAGAGGTGAGAAAGTTACAGTAGAAAAATTTGAAGCTAGCAGAGGTTGATTCATGAGGTTTAAGGAAAGAAGTCATCTCATAAAAGTACAAAGCAAAGCAGTAAGTGCTGATGTAGAAGCTGCAGCAAGTTACTCAGATGTAGCTAAGATGAAGGTGGTTACACTAAACAAATTTTCAAGGTAGATGAAACAGCCTTACAATGGAAAATGTCATCTAGACTTTTATAGCTAATAAGCAGAAGTCAATGGCTGGCTTCAAAGCTTCAAAGGAGAGAATGACTCCCTTAGTAGGAGCTAATGTGGCTAGTAACTTGAAGTTAAAGCCAATGCTCATTTACCATGTAGAAAATCCTAGGGCCCTTAAGAATTATGCAAAATCTACTCTGCCTGTGCTGTATAAATGGAAAAAGAAAGCCTGGTTGGCAGCCCATCTGTTTACAAGATGGTTGACTAAATGTTTTAAGCCCACTGTGGAGACCTACTGCTCAGAAAACAGATTACTTTCAAAATATTGTTGTTCATGGACAATGTACCTGAGCACCCAAGGGCTCTGATCCAGGGGTACAACGAGATTAGTGTTGTTTTCATGCCTGCTGACATGACATCTGTCCTGTAGCCCATGGATGAAGGAGTCATTTTGACTTTCAAGTCTTATTATTTCAGAAATACATTTCATAAGCTATTGTGGTAATAGTTATCCTATGATGGATCTGGACAAAGTCGACTCATGGAAAGCCTTCTCAAAAAGATCAAGCATTCTAGATGCCATCAAGAACATTTGAGATTCATGGGAAGAGGTCAAACGATCAACATTAAGGGAATTTGGAAGAATTTTATTCCACCCCTCATGGATGACTTTGAGAGGTTTAAGACTTCAGTGGAAGAAGGAACTGCAGGTGTAGTGTTGGGAAATAGTAAAGGAACTAGAATTAGAAGTGGAGCCTGAAGATGTCGGTGAATTGCTGTAACCTCATGATGAAACTTGAATGGATAAGGAGTCACTTCTTACAGATGAACAAAGAAAGTGGATTGTTGAGATGGAATCTACTCTGGAGAAAGGTGCTGTGAAGATTGTTAAAATGACAACAAAGGATTTATATTAGTACATAAACTTAGTTGGTAAAGCAGTGGTAGCATTTGTGAGGATTGACTCTAATTTTGGAAGAAGTTCTACTGCGGGTAAAATGCTATCAAAGAGGCTTGCATGCTACAGAGAAATTATTTGTGAAAGGAAGAATCATTTGATGTGACAAAGTTTATTGTTGTCTTATATAAAGGAATTGCCACAGCCACCCCAACCTTCAGCACTCACCACTCTGATCGGTCAGTAGCCATCAACACTGAGGCAAGACCTTCTACCAGTAAAAAATTTACAACTTACTAAAGGCTCAGATGATGGGTAGCATTTTTTAGCAATAAAGTATTTTTAAATTAGAGTCTGTACATTTTAAAGACATAATGACATTGCATACTTAATAGACTACAGTATAGTGTAAACATAACTTTTATATACACTAGGAAACCAAAAAATTCATTTGACTCACTTTATTGCAGGCTCTGGAACAGTCCCCACATTTTCTCCAAGGTATGCCTGTATATTGTTTGCCTGCAACTAAAAAGGGTTTGAAATATCAGTATATATAGGGCTGAGATATAATATGGTTGAGAAAGCTTAAAAAAATTAAACTAACATAATTATTGTAATGGAGTATTACCTTTCATAGTGAGTTACTGACAACCCTGATAAAACTACCCAAGTAAAGGAAACAAAAAAAGAAAACTCCTTCAGTTACAGAGATTCTTAAGGGTCAATAGAAAAAGTAGCTTGGTCTCCTTTTCATTTGTTTTTCCCTTCATGTTTTCCTCTTTCTAATCAACAAAAAATTTCGTTCAATAGGAAGGGGAAGGTTCAGAAGTTTTACCCTTTGTTTAGCAAGTTAAATCAACCTGGAAAGTCCATTTGTCAAAATGGGTAAGAAAATTGCTATAACAAATACACAAAAATTAGAAAAATATATAAAAATTAACATACTAAATATTTGAAAATCTTTAAATTTTAAATGTCACATATAAAATGCATAAACCAAACCATAAGTGTACAGCTTGATGAATTATACAATTATTATCATCCAGGTTAAAAAACAGAACATAAGCAGCACCCCAGAGGTTCCTTTCCCCTCCCCAATTGTTCCATCCCTTTCTTCTCAAAGGTAACCATTATTTTGACTTCTAACACCATAGAATAGTTTTATCTACTTTTAAATGTTATAGAAACACATTTAAAACTAGATGGATGCTTAAAAGTAGAATACATGCTGGAGTAACACAGCATGTATTCTTCTGGGTCTGGCTTCTTTCACTTACCATTTTATTTGTGAGATTTAGCCATTCTGTTATGGGTAGCAATAATTCATTTATTTTTATTGCTGGATAGTTTTCCATTGTAGAACTGTACTGACATTTACATCTCTACTTAACTGCTAATAGATTTTTGGGTCCCTGCTTGAGCCTCATGGGTAATGCTATAAAACTTTCTGTGTATGTGTTTGATGCATGAAAGTGAAAGTGAAGTCGCTCAGTCGTGTCTGACTCTTTGTGACCCAATGAACTGTAGCCTACCAGGCTCCTCCGTCCATGGGATCCTCCAGGCAAGAATACTGGAGTGGGTTGCCATTTCCTTCTCCAGGGGATCTTCCCAACCCAGGGATCGAACCCAGGTCTCCTGCGTTGCAGGCAGACGCTTTACCCTCTTGAGCCACCAGGGAAGCCTATATTTCTACTGGTGTTTCTGTTCCCCCACACTGTCACCAGTGTTTGTCAGTTTTTATTTTTAGCCATTTCTGTAGATGCATGTTGGTATCTCACTGGCTTTATTGTGTGTTCCATGAGAGGAAGGCCACTTCTGTCCTATTCATAGCTGTATCATTATCCAAAGCCTGTACAAATAACATAAAACAGTACAAACAGCAATAATAACAATAATACATAATAAAAAGGATTGATTGAAACTGACAACTATATATACTGAGTTTGCAACTTCGGTTTAGGTATGTAGTTTTATTTTTATTTGGAAAAATAAATATTTTTTTATTGTGTTATGATTAGATGTCATAAAATAAGTTCCAATGTTTTCCTTGATGTGAGAGAAAACATAAACTACCTCATTTGTTCCCCCAGTCCCCCACCTTATGAAACACACACAGAACTGGAGGCCTAGGGAAAAAAATGACATATCACCCCCAAACTTTAATTTTATTCAAATATTTAAAAGGAAAATTAAATATTTTAAGTGGTAATTTTAGGTGTCTTTTATTAAGACATAATGGTATCCAACCTGATTGAATATTTAGCTCATACAGAGGTTTGACTCACTTCAGTGTCTATCCCCACATCCTTGGTCACCATATTCTTTTTGGCCATTGCGACTCAGACTGAAAAGCTTTGTTAATGATAAGAAATTAGTGAGGTGTTTCAGTTGGGTGGAATCATGATCCAGTTTTTATTTCAGGAGGATAATTTTGACTTGCAGTACAGAAGATGGGTTGCAGGGGTACGGGATGGGTGGAGAATGCATTGGAAGTAGGGAGATCATTAGGAGACTTCTATAATAATCCTCATAAGAGATAAATTGATCTGAGCTTCAGAACACAGGACACAGAGAACAGCTACCAAGATTTCTAATTTTGTTAGGTACTCACTATCATAGTCACTGTAACACTTTAAAAAATCATCTAAACATCTAGTATTGGTTGGTTTGTATTGTACCTATATAAGTAACAGACATGTATGTGATAATGATAAATAGAAACATTAATGAGTATTAGTTATTTAATACTTTATATTTTCAAAGGTCGAATGGACTTAAATATATTTAAAATTAGACTATATTATTTAGTAGTGTATCAATTTATCAATTTGCTGCATTATACATATTTAAAAAATTTACTAGTATTGTCTCTGAGGTGAACAGTAGTTTACATAACATAAGCTTCAAAGAAAATCTATGTTTCCATCATACAAACTCCATCTTATTACAACTGGCATTTTTAATTTCACCCAAATAAATTAACCTACTATATGGCTAAAATTTTAATTTTCATTATAATTTACAATAGAGGTATTTCAGTATAAGAAAGACACAACATTGTCTTCTGTGACATGAATCTAGTTGATTTTCTAGTAGGCTGAATTCAGTTTCCAAAACTAAAGCGCTTAATATTAATAGATTCAATGCTTTTCAGCTTTTGAAGTATTTTGACATTGTACATCACCTTCTTTAATGTTCAAAAATTCTCAAAATTAGCAAAGCTGGTATGTCACCCTCATTTTTCAGATTAAAAAAAAGCAGTCTTGATTTACTGTGTTCAACAAATGTTATTTGTGGAATATTACCTGTCTTCAAATTGTGAACGGACTGGAATTCAGGTTTCCAGACTTTTAATTTGGTGTACTAGGTTCCTAGTCCAATGCAGTATATGGCTTCCAAGGACCCCGGTGTTTAGTAGCTGTTTCCTAATCTCAGTTCAGTTTTCATATCTGTAACAAGGAGATAATACCTATTCACTGCAGGATTATAAAGATTAATTTTGTTAATATATGTGAAGCTCTTTAAACAAATATCAAGTTCACAGTAAGCCCTAAATGACTGTTATTGTTTTAGCATATACAATTGACTTGTAAGGAAGGTTGTGGTCCTCATAGTATACACAGTTGGAGAAATCCCAGTTGAGTTTACATGTTAGGGAAGTTCAGACGTGTACCTATGTGGGTAATGGAGCCTAAACCTTGTTTCAAATTTAATGACTAAAGAAACGTGGTGACCCAATAATCCCATTAGCTTTACTTAATCACCCATATTTCACCTGCCTTTGCAGTGCTCCTTCCGGTGAGAAAAAAACTTCCAGGGTGCGGTAAATGCACCTGTTCAGATATTTTAAAAAGCAAAAATCAGTGGATTGCAGTAGAAAACACAGCATATAAGACAGCACAAGTGTGCTCAGAAGTGTAAGGTTCCGCCCAATCTTAGCCGGACGTTAGGAGAAACGCCACAGGGGACCCAGCTGGAGTCTCTACAGGAAGTTAAAAAAAAAAAAAAATTGTTCAGCTTTGCAAAACACCTGGTACTCAGCCATCTGTCTTTGGTAGTGCAAACGCTTAATTAAGGTCTGTGTGGTTCTTTCGCACATCTTGTAAGGCAGAGGTACAGCTCAGGAGTAACAAGTTGTATGTAGCAAGCTAGTTTAACTACTTTCTGAGGGGTCCGGAGGCACTTGAACTTCCTGTTACAATTCAGGCCATACTGCTGTCATCCTATGTTTCTGAGTGACCTCCATTCCTAATTCCTATTGGGGTCACCTCGGGACTCTTCAACTCAAGAGCACACCTGCGCCGGGTGGGACTTGTTCCGCGTAGGTGACTGAATTACGGGACAGTTTGACTCCTCTCGGCTAATAACAAGCTTCTTGCTTGAGTTGCTTGTTAAGGGGTTGGCAGGCAGACACCTTTAGCCTACTTGGGACCTCCCATGTCGGTCTAGAGGCTCAGAAGTCTCAGCCATAAAACCCTGTCATTGCTGCCCAGCAGCAAGCCGAAACATCCTAGCCAGGCTCCTCTGGGCATTGCGAGGCCCCACCCATGGCAACGCCACTCTGACGTCTGCGCGCCGGGGACCGCCATAGGCCCGCGGCGGAGCCCTGGGCGACGTGTGGCGCGTGGACTTCATCAGGTCCAACCCTGCAGGAACCCGGTACGCGCTCCCAGGCAAGGTTTTGTGCACCTGTCTCTTCCTTCTGCTCAAGTATCTTCCCCTTCTGGGCAAAAGAGGACATGTTCCTTTCCCGAAAACACGAAGCGCGGCGGCGAGCGAACCTAGCCTAAGAACTGTGCGAAAGATTAAGCCGAAGCAAGAAGGTGCTTGGCACCTTTAAGCTGTTTGGAAGTTCACGTGACCCACCAAGTGCCGGGCCCCAGCGGTCACGTGACGACGCGCGCGCCCTCGCGCAGGGAGAGCCGGCTGGCCCCGTGCGCGCGCCTTCGCCGCTGCCTCCCAGCCCTGGACGGGAGGGTGAGGAGCGGCGGAGTGATCGGGCGACTGGGGTCGGGTGCGCGTGCGCAGCGAACAGCTGTCACCCAGTGCGGAACAAGTCTTCCAAATTTCCCAAATCTCCCTGGGCCGGAGGCCACCGTTTTCCTTCTCATCTTCCTCCTCGGGGTCGTGTCCTCGCCCCCGCCCGCGCGCCAGGTAACCGCTTTTCCGGAGTCCGGGGGATGGGGCCGGTGGGGGGAGGGGCCCGGGCGGTCTTCCCGGTACTGTCCCGCTCCGCGCGGGGCAGCAGGGGGTGCCGGCGTCTGGCAGAGCGGAGACGCCGGGCCGGAGACGCTCGGTCCGCGGACGCCGTGGCTGTCACGCTGGCGAGAGAGTGGCCAGCCATGGTCGCAGGGCTGGGAAGCGGGAGCCAGTGACAGCCTGCTCCGGCCCTCGCGGGGGTTCGGTCCCCGGGCTAGCCGTTCTCCCGGGGACCGGAGTCGGGGTCGCGCTCGGTGGAGCAGAGGAGCGCGCGGTGGTTCGGGAATGCCGACTCCTTACCTTTCCCCTTCCAGCCCGGTCTGCGGCGGACTCCGGGGAGGCCGGGCCTGGCGCGCCCCTCGGGGCCATTTCTTCCCTGGGACTGTCTCGACCCGCGACGTGAGGGTGAAGGCTCCTCTCCAGACCACCCCACCGTAGGCAGCTTACCCCTCTCCTGGGTTCGTCCTTAGCCCCTGTGGCTGTCCTTTTGGTTTTTCCGGTGTGGGGCCATTTCCTCCTGCAGTGCTTCTTGCCGTGATGCGGTGTAGACAGTGGGTGCTTAATAAATATAAGTCGGATCGGGTCGCGTGGAATGCTAGGCATGGCACGTGGCGAGGGGTGGGAATGTGAAGAAAGGAGCCAGGTAGGCTGGGGCTCCCGGCTCGAGCTTGGGGTTTTCCTCTGGGCTAAGCCAATGAAACCAGCAGGGCTCGATTCCGATGCTTTCCGGGTGAACTCGGAGCCAGTCTTCCCTTGAGCTGCAACCACGCACGTCTGCACGGTCTGGCTTGGTTGTGGGCGATGCCTGGGAGGTTTTTTGTCTGGTTCCTCCCCCCTAGAGAAGAGGGGACAAACTTTTTTTTTTTTAAAGCAGTTGGCAAATTACCCTGCGGGATGATTTATCAACCGCTGCTTCGTAAGTATAGGTTAAAAGTTGCAATCGTTCCACCCTTACCCTCGTGGAAGTTTCTTGGTAGGGTCGGTTCACCTACGTTCAGACCAAACTTTGCTCCATTTCACCCACTTGAATTTGCAGTATTTTTTTTTTTTTTTAAAATCTCAGGAAACTCAGCTTCGCTGTTTCTTTGACAACAGTTACCAATATTCTACTTTCAAAATGTCGTGGTTGAAAATAAGTGTCTTTAAATCTTAAAGATCCATTTTTACTTCGTAGCACTCAGTTCTTTTTGATCTTTAGTCACGTTTTCCCACCTTTCTAGTCCTTTCCCAAACCCCCAGGCTTTGTTTTGGAATGTATTTCATGGTAATTCGGGTTTTTAAGGCCCTCTTTCTTCCAATTTAAGGTGCTGTGAAAAGTTTGCACATTAGAGCACCCTCACGAACTTGACAGTACAATTTAAATAGTAGAGTTGTTTCATTTTATTAGCAGACTATAATCTGTTGCTTTTGTAAAGTTAAAAACGTATTTTAAACATTGCACGTGCACAGATACAACAGGTACAGTCCATTGCTGTCAGTCACATTCCGTGAGAATGCAGATTTCAAGAGACTGGGAACAGGTACTTAATTTCTTAGACTTTTCAATTTAAGGACGAAAATCTGTTATATTGAGTTCTCTTCTGGACATCTTAATCACCCAGGAGTAAGTTAAGTGTTCCTGGGGCACAGTCTGAATTCTTTGCATTTCTCATTGTTTTCTAATTGCTTGTTGACTGACTTTTCTATTGTAGTAGAAAGGTATAGTCTGAGCACAGGTTTTGTGTGTGATTGAATGTATTTTCTTTGTTTTGTTTCCAGCAGTTTGCCATAGTGCCCCAGGTGCTCCAGATACCCTCTTTCTTAATAAAAGCTTTATTGAGATATAATTCACATACTGTGAAATCCACCTATTTAAAAATGGATTTTTCCCCATGGTTTTAGTATATGCGTCGAATTGAGCAACCATTAGCACAGTCCATTTTAGACCTTTTTTTTTTTAATCACCTCAGAATTCGTTTCCAATTAGTTATTGTCCATTTCTTCCAAATCCAGTCTCCACCCCAGCCCCTAGGCAGTGACTTGTCTGTTTTGTGTCTTAATGACTTGCCTATTCTGGACTTTACATATAAATGTTAGCATATAATACTTGGTCTTTTGTGGCTAGAATTTTTTCACTTAGCCTAATATTTTCAAAGTTCATCCATGTTATAGCATGTTTCAATAGTTTATTCATTTTTATGGCTAATATTCCATTGTATGGATATGTCACATTTTGTCTGTTCATTGGTTTATGGACATTTGGGTTGTTTCTACATTTTGTCTGTTATAAATAATGCTGTGAACATCCACGAACTGGTTTTTGTATGGATGCATTTTTTAAAAATTTTGTTATTTTACTTGGAATTGCTGGACTAAACATTTTCTCTTGAATGAGTGAATGAGCAAGTAGGGATAGGAGTATTGAGAGATGCTTCCTCCAAGGCTTTGAGGGTCCTGTTTTGGCTCTTTCCTGTTCTACCAAGCAAAGACCACTTCTTAGAGGCAGAATTCTCTGTGTGTGGCATTGTCCTGAGTTTAGTGCTATGTTTTTCTTGTGTGGATGTCATCAAGATCGTCCCTTTCTGTTAGCCCAGTGTTTTTTGTGTATGTAATAGTCATAATGATTATTTCCTTGATACTGATGTATTTATTGTATGTTTATTAGAGATATAAAATATGTATATTCCATGCTCTTTAAACTCAGTGTCTGATGCAGTGCTTTCAATCTTTTAAAGTTTGTATTTTCTCTTTTTGGTAATATGAATACTTAATGCTTCTCTCCCTGCCTTCATTTCTTTTCTTTTCTATAGACCCAAGCCTTTTTTATTTCTATATGAGTTTCCTGGGAGCTGTGACATAGTTAAAGTCACTGTATTTTCCTTATTTTTACCAATCCAGAAGGTTTTATGGAGCCTAAAGGATACATTTAAAATATTGGATTATTATCTTTTTCTCCTTGCAGCTTCACCCACCTCTCCACTCCCCAAGATAACCCTTTATACCGTTTGGGAGAGGATGCTGGTCCTTTTAAGTCCACACTTGCAGGGCCTAATCCTTTCCCTACCTGAGTAATTGGGACAGTTACTTTGAGAAGTCTGTCTACTTTGCTTCTCTTTCAGTGGCCTCACATGTTCTTTCCCCAAGGATCAAGTTCTCTCAGCCCTAACCAGGCTTTGCCCAGCCAGTCTCCTCCCTCTCCACAGTTCCTTGGCTGGTTGGGGCTCGTGTTCCCTCTGCTTCCACTACTACTGTAACAGCCTGTGTTCTTTGTCTTCTTAATTACAACTTATCCTTCAGATAGCTCAGCTCAGTTATCCCTTTAAATTAGTCTTTTTTCAATCCCATACCAGTCATAGTCGTGTTCTGTAATCTCATTTATAGACTTAAACAGTTACACCATCAGTTGTGTATCACTCTTTACTTTCTGTCCCCATGTATGTACAGAAAAAGTTGCACGTGAAATATTGAAAGTGGTTACTTCCAGGCAATGGGAATATGGTTAATTTGTCTTCTTTGTGTATATGTGCATCTTTGGATTTTTCTCCTGTGTATCACTAGGACCTTTATGAATAGAAAAAACCAAATCCATATTTTTAAGAAAATCTGTTCTCTAATAAACCATGTTTATTATTAGACTTTAGAGGAAAAAGAAAAATCATCAGTAATTGCCATTTTAACTTTTTTTTTGATAACCTCGATGAGATTTTACTATAGCTTTTCAACATAGAGCTTTTATTACATTTTGATTCTTTCTATATTTAGGGACATTTAGGGATTGGTGAGGTTGCCTAGGGATGATCTTCCCTAGAAGATTGAAATTAAACTGATTCTTATGAATAGAATCTAGCATCTGTTTGAATAGGAGAGCTAAGTTTGTGTTAAAATAACTCATTTCCCCTTTTTCCCCTGAGAAATGCCCTTAATTATACATTTGTATGTTCCATAGTAGTTTTTCCTTGAAGAATTGCTTATTATTTGTGCCATTTGCCTTATTTTTGCTGGATGGTTTATTTTGCCTAGGAGTGGGTACTTGTCTTCAATAGATAACCTGTATTATGTGCCATGCACTGTGTTAGATAATGGGCATATTGTAAACACAGTAGAAAAATGATTCCTTACTAATTCATTTGGGCTCCAAAATCACTGCAGATGGTGACTGCAGCCATGAAATTAAAAGACGTTTACTCCTTGGAAGAAAAGTTATGAGCGACCTAGATAGCATATTGAAAAGCAGAGACATTACTTTGCCAACAAAGGTCCGTCTAGTCAAGGCTATGGTTTTTCCAGTGGTCATGTACGGATGTGAGAGTTGGACTGTGAAGAAAGCTGAGCACCGAAGAATTGATGCTTTTGAACTGTGGTGTTGGAGAAGACTCTTGAGAGTCCCTTGGACTGCAAGGAGATCCAACCAGTCCATTTTGAAGGAGGTCAGCCCTGGGTGTTCTTTGGAAGGAATGATGCTAAAGCTGAAACTCCAGTACTTTGGTCACCTCATGCAAAGAGTTGGCTCATTGGAAAAGACTCTGCTGCTGGGAGGGATTGGGGGCAGGAGGAGAAGGGGACGACCGAGGATGAGATGGCTGGATGGCATCACTGACTGGATGGACGTGAGTCTGAGTGAACTCCGGGAGATGGTGATGGACAGGGAGGCCTGGCGTGCTGCGATTCATGGGGTTGCAAAGAGTTGGACACGACTGAGTGACTGAACTGACTAATTCATGAAAGAGGATTATTTTGGATGTGACTCTTTAAAAGTTACGTTGTTGCTCTATGTTTTCAGATATACAGTGGCTTCAACTCCTGTGGTTTTTATGAATTGGTCTTCCATATAAACTTTAAAACATTTTAAATTTAATTTTTGCTTTATATTGGATGAACTTGGGCAAACACTGGGAGATAGTGAGGGACAAGGAGGCCTGGCGTGCTTGGAGTCCATGGGGTCACAAAGAGTTGGACACGACTTACTGATTGACAACAACAATAAATATTTGATTTACAATGTTGTGCTAGTTTCAGGTGTATAGCAAAGTGATTCAGTTACATATATTTATTCTTTTTCAGATTATTTTCACATGTAGGTTATTACAGACTGTTGAGTAGAGTTCTGTGTGCTATACAGTCATATTCGTATGTGCTCCATTGTGTCCGACTCTTTGCAACTCTGTGTACTGTAGCCCGCCAGGCCCCTCTGTCCATTGAATTCTCCAGTCAAGAATACTGGAGTGGGTTGCATTTCCTACTCGAGTGGAACTTCCTGACCCAGGGATGGAACCCATGTCTCTTATGTCTTCTGCATCGGTAGGCAGATTGTTTACCACTGTGCCACCCGGGAGGCCCTTAAGTCCTTGTTGATTAGATAGTTGATGTATAATAGTGCATGTATGTTAATCCGAACCTCTTAGTTTCTGCGTCCCCGCCCCCGCTCCACTTTTCACCTTTATAAGTTTGTTTTCTAAGGCTATGAGTCTATTTCTGTGAGTCTTTAAAGTAAAATATATTCTAGATTCTTCTAGTTTGTATTATAAGTTACTGTGGGAAAATAAGGAGCAGAATAATGTATCCTCAAATCCCTTTTGTTGATGACTTTATTTTTGTATATTTCTGTCCAGTTTTAGTTGTTAATTTGGCATCTCTACTTGTTAACAACAGGCCAAACTGTGATCAGTGATCTTTTCTCTCAGCTCTGCTCCTCTGAGTTTTTCATCCTTCTCACCACATTTTAGCAGTTAACTTGGGAAACCTGAGAGTTATCCCAGACACCTCATGGCTTACTCCTTGCTTTTTTTTTTTTCCTCAGTCCTTGCTTTTGTACCATCACCAAACCTTGTCACTTCTGCTTAGATCTTCTAGGGTCTATCTGGTACCATTTCTGTATTCACTCCAGCTCCCTTGATATCTCTTCTCTACTCAGTAATCTTTTAAAATGCAAACTGTATCATTCTAATGACCCTCAGGACATTTAAAATTCCTGCATTATCTCTTCCTACTCCAAGCTCCTCCCTAAGCCTTATTTAGATGGTTCTGCCTTTCAACCCACTAGCTTTTCATTTCCCCATTCTATACAGACCTTTGCTGGAAGTGCCATTTTGTTATTTTAAAGGTTTAATTAATTAAGCAGTTTGGCTCTGGTGAGTGTGTGTTGCTGCATGTGGGCTTCCTCTGGTTGCTGAGGGTGGGGGCTTCTGTTCGTTGTGGTTGTGTGGGCTTCTCGTTGGGGGGGCTTCTCGTAGGCGCGCGGGTTTCAGTAATCGCGGTGCAGTCTTAGTTGCCCTGCAGCATGGGGGAATCTTTCCAGACTAGGATTGAACTGATGTCTCATGCATTGCAAGGCAGATTCTTATCTGCTGCACCACCAGGGAAGTCCCTGATTGTGCCATTTTCTGCCAGGCAGATTTTTCCTTCCCGCTTCCTTTCCGAGTACATCTTTCTGGTCTGCTTGAGTGCAGTTTCTTAGACAATCCTGACCAGTCACCCTACCTCTTCCTCAATCTAAATCAGCTTCCCTAATGACAAGCAATCTTAATTTACTTAAGTTTTTCCTTCCATAACATTTAGCAGTATATAATTTTATATTTATGCAATTATTTGATAATTTGTTTATAAACTGAAAGAATTCTACAAGGGCAGGGACCAGGTATTTTTATTTCACTTATATCACACCAGCGCTTTGTTGTCTCACAGGCATTATAGTACAGGTGCTCAGTAAACCTTTGTTATACAAATTAATGGTATTTACATACATGACAAAATTCAGGAAATTAAAATCAGGCACACGGTAGGAAATATGTTTTACGCATCCTGACCCCCTCCCCACGTGTAAAACTGAAACAGGAATTCCACAGAACAGTACTTTGCCACCTGTACTGTACTCTGATATTTTCTGTTGTTCTGTTTCACATGTTATAAAAAGACTGATAGATACCATCTACTAGCTCAGGTAGGCCTGCTGACTGCAGTTTGAATAGCAGAAATTTAAGGCAATCCTAGGGAAATGCTTCATTTCCATTAGCCCCTCCCCACCTTTTAAACACAATTAAGTATTTTCTCCGTCTTGTCTGATGAAGTATAGCTTTAAATACGACCTCCCAACCCCCTCCGCACATTTAAAATTAGCTATTGCTGAAAGCTAGTTTTTCTTAGACGTTCTGGCCTCCCTCATTCTCAGAGGAGGGTTGCTTAAGGTCAGATTGAGAACAATCTACACCTGACTTATTTAGGTCTTCTCTTCCGAGTTTTTTCTGGGCCACTAATAGCCAGCACTCTTTCACCCTGCTTCCCTGAGCTCATTAGAGGTGTGTTTTAAGGCTGGCCGCTCATCAATTTTGTTTTCTGAATTTCTCACAAACCAACAAAAAAAGATTACAGAAACGAAAACACAGGGATCAAGGCAAACCAGTAAGTATTTGTGAACGTATGAATTAAGGAGCCTGGCTGGGCACCCGTGTCGCATTCAGCTTATCACTCCTGCTGATTCCTAGGGCTGTGATTCTCGTTTGCTCACTTTTCAAAACCGTGTGGAAAAGGCTTGGTGCTGTTTAGCCCCACCATGAAATGTTGATCTCCACTCTCTTTTGCCAACTACATATTGGAAATAACCTAAGTGCCAAGCACAGGGATATTTTAACTGAACTCTATGCTGTGACAGAACTTTTGGGGGATTTCATATTCCTGTTCTCATTTTCAGCATTGCAGGTTCAGGAATCTGAACTTTTCCCAGTGATCCAGAGTATGTCAGGCATTGGAGGACTAAAGTCCTCAGTGTCACTCCCTTATCAAACTCACAAGAACCAGAACTCAAACCCAAGGCATACATGTTCTTTGTTCTTCAGGGCTCTTTCTGGAAAGTCTGGCCTGTGGGAAACACATTATTTGATGACAGGCAGGTCCTGAAGGTGGATGTTGCAAGGAGGCATCATCTGGATGGGGTATTTTCTACCTGCTGGGCTTCTCTTGACCCTTAGAAGTACTCACTTCTGAACATTCTTCCTGCAGATCCATTTTTCCTGTTGAAGGATGTTAAAGAAGAAAGCAAATTCCTTCACTTTGGCTCTCTTTTTATCTCCATCTTTTAACTCCTTTTTTCCACTAGACATTTAACTTCTAGTCCTGAGGACATCCCTTTGTTTCTCTGATTGGACGTCAGTCTCATTGCTTTGATTCTGTTTAGGGAGTCCATCAGGTACTCAGCAAGGTCACAAGCATCCCTTTGACTGGTACTGTTGAGGCTTATTTTTTTTCCCCTGCTGGTAGCATATCTCATTCATTTTGCTTTTATTTAATTTTCAAAAGGAAGCCTTATCTAAAATTTGGTCACTTTACTGAGAACTGTCAGCCTACAACATTCAGGCAGCTCTCAGTTAGCAGGAAGAATCAGACTCTGAGATAGGGAAATTCATTTTTCATGCCTTTTTGATAACTTTATTTGTTTTTTTATTTAAAATTATTATTTATACTCATGTCTAAAGAAATATTTATTATTTTAATAATAATGCAATGCAAGATATACAACAGTGTATAAAATTAAGAAGGTATAAATGGGTAAAATGTACATATTCTCACCTTTGGCCATCAGATAGGCAGTTTCTTTTTTTGGTTAACCATCGTTAAAACTGTTTCTTTTAGGGCTTTTTAGACATAGTCTATATATTCTTTATAAGATACTCTATACAACCATATATAGATATTCTATATATATAGATCGATCTATAGATATAAATGTAGATAAGATATTCTATACAACATTATATACTATACAACCTGGGAAGCCACGGCTCAGTAGATAAAGGATCTACCTGCAGTGCAGAAGACGAAGGAGATGCAGGTTCGATCCCTGGGTCAGGAAGATCCCCTGGAGGAGGGCTTGGCAACCCGCTACAGTATTCTTGCCTGGGAAATCCCATGGACAGAGGACCTGGTGGGTTACAGTCCATGGGGTTACAGAGAGTCAGACACAACTTAGCGACTAAATAATACAAGCATATATGCATATGTATATCTTTTAATACAAATGGTAGTATCTATACTTATTTTTCTTTTCATTTAACTGTGTACCTTGGATGTGACCATCCCCTCCCACCTGGTTTTATTAAGATATGATTGACATAGAGCACTGTATAAATTTAAGGTGTACAGCATAATGATTTGACTTAACATACATCATGAAACAATTACAACTGTAAGTTTAGTGAACATCCGTCATTTCATATTGATACAACATTAAAGAGATAGAAAAAGAATTTTCCCTGTGGTGTGACTCTTAGAATTTACTCTCTTATCAACTTTCTTATAGAATGTATATCAGTGTTAATTATCTTTATCATGTTGTATGTAATATCCCTAGTACTTATTTATCTTGTAACTGAAAACTTGTACCTTTTGACTATTTTCATCTAATTTCCCCTATCCATCCCCTTGGGAGAGATTTTAAAAACATGAATGTATATGTTATTGTTCAGTTGCCTGCTGCTGCTGCTAAGTCGCTTCAGTCGTGTCTGACTCCGTGCAACCCCATAGACAGCAGCCCACCAGGCTCCCCCGTCCCTGGGTTTCTCCAGGCAAGAACACTGGAGTGGGTTGCCATTTCCTTCTCCAATGCATGAAAGTGAAAAGTGAAAGTGAAGTTGCTCAGTTGTGTCCGACTCTTTGGGACCCCATAGACTGCAGCACACCAGGCCTCCCTGTTCCTCACCATCTCCTGAAGTTTGCCCAAGTTCATGTCCATTGCATTGGTGATTCCATCCAGCCATCTCATCCTCTGATGCCCTCTTGTCCTTCTGCCCTCAATCTTTCCCAGCATCAGGAACTTTTCCAGTGAGTTGGCTGTTGGCATCAGATGACCAAAATACTGGAGCTTCAGCTTCAGCATCAGTCCTTCCAGTGAGAGTATTCAGTGTTGATTTCCTTTAAGATTTACTGGTTTGATCTCCTTGCTGTCCAAGGGACTCTTAGAAGTCTTCTCCAGCTCCGCAGTTCGAAGACATCAATTCTTTGGTGTTCTGTCTTTATGGTCCAGCTCTCACAAACGTACGTGACCACTGGGAATACCACAGCCTTGACTATATGGACCTTTGTTGGCAGAGTAATGTTTCTGCGTTTCAACACACTGTCTGGGTTTGTCATGGCTTTCCTGCTAAGAAGCAATTGTCTTCTGATTTCATGGCTACAGTCACCATCTGTGATGATTTTAGAGCCCAAGAAGAAGAAATCTGTCACTACTTCCACCTTTTCTCCTTCTATGAATATGTATAGAGCTTCTTTTTCAAAATGATTATACAATATTGCATTGTATAATGATAATTGTATATATGATAATTTATTTAACCAGTGCAGTATTGAAAGTCATTTAGGTTCTTATACAATGATCTATTTATGTACCATTACCTCCGTTTAAAAAAAAAAAACTTATTTGTTTGACTGTGTTGGGTCTTAGTTACATCATGCAGGATCTTTCCTTGTGGTGCATGAACTCTAGATGTGGCTTGCAGGCTTAATTACCCTTTGGCATGTGGGATCTTAATTCCCGGAGCAGGGATTGAACTTGTGTCCCCTCCATTACAAGGCAGATTCTTAACCACTGGACCACCAGGGAAGTCCCACATCAATGTTTTAATTGTCATAGCTTTATAATATGTATATATATAAAAGAGTCAGATTTTACAGAACATTTTTAAAAATTAATTTTATTTCTTTATTTATGGCTGCACTGGTCTTTGTTGCTGCTCAGACTTTTCTCTAGTTTTGACAAGTGGGGCTGTTCTCTGACTGAGGTGCTCAGGGTTCTCATTGTGGTGGCTTCTCTTGTGTAAGAATTGATGCTTTTGAATTTTGTTGCTGGAGAAGGCTCTTGAGCGTCCCTTGGACTTCAAGGAGATCAGACCAGTTAGTCCTAAAGGAAATCAACCCTGAATATTCATTGGAAGAACTGATGCTGAAGCTGAATATCCAACACTTTGGCCACCTGATGTGAAGAGCTGACTCATTGGGAAAGACCCTGGTGCTGGGAAAGATGGAAGGCAAAAGGAGAAGAGGGCGGCAGAGGATGAGAGGGTTGGATAGCATCCCTAAGTCAATGGACATGAGTTTGAGCAAACTCTGGGAGATAGTGAAGGACAGGGAAGTCTGGCGTGTTGCAGCCCATGCAGTGGCAAAGAGTTGGACATGATTTAGCCATTAAACAACAAAATTACCCATTTTAGCCTTGTGTCTTAAGGATTTTAAAGCTTGTCCCCCCCACCCCCTGCATTGCGATCAGGAACAGTTTAAGTAACATTGGGTTATGTTTCTTAAAAATTGAGCATAATTCTGTGAAAACATCTGGGCTTGGTGTTGCAGATTTATTCTTAATTTAGTGGGCTTTGTTTGTTTGTTTTTGTGGTAGCAGGAGAGCTGAGTAAAGACATCAGTTATGTTTCAGGTCTGAGTCTGGGGTAGACTAAATGTGCAATCATTGTACCTACTTGCTGTTGGGTTTTAGGATAGGGATTTTTATTTCTGAGCCTTAGTCTCACAATTTCACAGAAAACTTTAAAGAATGGAAATGAGATACTGTATGTAAAAAGCACAGTAAAGAACCAAAAAATGCAGGGCTTTTTTGATTTTTCCTTTTAAAGGTTCATTTTAATAAGACAGTTGTATTTTAAGAGTTGTCAGTGAGCATAGTTCTCGGTCTCATACTGTTGAGAAGCAGATAGACTGCCTCCCCTGAAAGACCAGGCAAATGGAGAAAGACTGGGTACATGGAGACATTTGTTTTGCTGTTAAACAACAAAAATTATGAGTCCAACAACCAAAGGTGGCCCAGCTGAAGTTCTTTTTTTGTGAACATTAATGAAGGTTTGGCCTTATTTATTTATTAAGCCATATTTTATAATCAGTAAGAAGCATTGGGTAGCAGATTATGATTTTTTTCTTTGTGCTTGTATCATGATTGTGTTTATTATAATTTAAAGATTTGTTATCTTGAAAATTAAACTCATCTAAGACACATGGGAAATATTTTTAGATGCATTTGCATGTCAAGGCAGCCCTGTACTGGTATCAAGATTAAGAGAATAAATGATTGATAAATATCTGGGCAAGGTACTGTGCCAAACCTGGCGTGGAGGATGACGATCTAGCAAATCCTTCTCCATAGCGGTTGATCTTTCAGATGGGAGTTGCTCCAAAATGTGCAGATTACCATAACTCTTTACAGTAGTGTTTCTTTCGCTCATTAACAAATGAAACAAGCAAGGACCATCAGGCTACTGTTTCTGATGTTTTCCAAACTGTTCTCCTCCCACCCCCAGTATAGCCGATATTGCGTGTGGCTTATGTGATTGTGAATCTTACGGACTATAATTTCAAAGTTTGCATATGAATATATTTTCAAAAGTTTGCATATAGATATGTTCTCACAAGAGTTTAAAATTTGACTTTCATTTTAATATTTGAAACTAAGAACGTAAGAGTAATTTACATGGCGTCCGATGAGTCCTTTTCATAGGCAGTCTCAGATGTAAAGATTACTCGGGCTTCACTGAAGAGTTGGCAGCAACATGTGTTTTACCCTGTGTGTCAACCAGGCTCTGGGATCTGGGCTGGGGCATTGTGGAGGGTGGTGAGGGGCTGGCTGACCTGCTGGCCTGCAGAGGGCGCCAAGAAGCCACAGCAGGTGTGTGGGTCCTGGGCACCTCTGGCCCTTCCTCTCAAGTGGCTCCTCCTCCCCAAGTTCCCCGAGGAAGACAATCCAAGCCTAGTCAGCTTTTAGTTAGAGCTCACAATCACATGAAATACAAGTTTTAGAAACTATTGAAATCTCTTAAACAGTTATGCTTGTCAATCCTTGTCACCCTGCTGCATAATAATAGAGATTTAGAAAGTACATCAAGTTTCTAAATTCTTCTTACTCATAGGAGAACAATCCTTTTTTCCCCTTTCAAGCAGAAATATTGGTTGGCATTGATCGCCTAATTTTGGGGGTTTGTCAGGACCCAAATTTTAGTGTAATTTTCCTAAAAATTGGAATTAACAGAGAATTAAGGTTTTTCCCTTAATTCATATGTGTTGAAAATTGCTCAGAATTTCTGTTTAGCCTTTTTCATGTCACAGATCTCTCATAATCAGATAGAAGGTCAAGTTTCTATGTTTTAAAAATGGTTTTTCTCCTTAGAAATTTTAAAGTACTTTCGTTCCATGTTTAAAGGTTTTATTGATATGCTGATAAGAGATTACTTTGGCTTCAAATTAAAAATAGGTTTGTAAGGAGAGTCCAACAGTAAAGAAAACATTGGTCACTTAATATTTTCTAAATTCTTAAGATAAATTTAATGCTACAATGATACTTTCTTTGTCTTGTGATCAGTTTATCATGTACTTTCCTATTGAAAGAATTTAATTTTTTGCTTTCTTCTAAAAGAGTATTTAGTACCAAGTCTGCATTTATTGAATATATTTACTGATTTTTTTCCTTTTCTTTGTCTTCTCTGTACCTTTGACAAATTGAATCATAAAATCTGATGACACTTTCCTGCACTGCAGTATAAGAAACTGCTGGCTTTTATGAAACACTGCAAACTACTTCCTAGGTAAACAGATTTCTTACTTTGAATTACTGCTGTTTGTAAACTTTCTTTTCCCTTGTCATGATACATTTATGTCAAAATTTCTTACCAGATTAAAGGGTATTAATACGTGTATACCTCTCATAACTAGAAAATTCTTGAATGTTAGCTGCCTCTGCTGTTAACAGTGCAGTTTTCCGCTTCTGCTTGTCGCATATTTGGGCATTGCTGAGAGGAATCTTAAGATGACTTTGTGGTCTGCTTCCATTAATTGTTCTATAGTGGATATGCTTCTTTCAGTAGTCAGTGCTTGTGTTTTGCATTTTCGAGATTGCTCTCTTATTTTACCTATCTAACATAAAGTTTTTTCTTTCTTCCTTATTATCTCCAGGTCCTTGAAGTTAAATAATTTAAGCAGGCAAATTCTTTGACTAATCTTATTTAGCTATAGAAACAGTTGTCTCTTGAATGGATGGGGTCGCAAAGAGTCGGACACGACTGAGTGACTGAACTGAACTGAATCTTATTTAGCTATAGAAAGAGTTGTCTTTTGAATGAATAAATGAATGATTTAGGAGGGATAGTTGGAAAAGTCTGAAAATCTGTGTGCTTTAGAGGAAAATAATGAGATTACTTATCTTAAATGTCAAACTAAAGAATTGGAAATTAAAGTGGTTTGCCAATTTAATTTCTGATTCCAATCGAATTACTTTGATTTGGAAGCCATTTTTACTGAGAGAATGGTTTGTTAAGAATGTTGTCTTTGAAAGTTTCATTCATCTAGGTGGAAAGGTGGGACTCTTGTAGAGTTAAAAGCTTAGAAATCAGGAAAGTACATAAGAACTTCAACTTGAGTAAGCTACTCAATTTTTATTAATGTAAATGAGCAATCCTTTCCATCCCTCCTCTCTTTTCCCTCTCTCACATATAACACTGGGCTCATGAAGGATCATAGAGATCATTAGTTTATTGATCCCCAGATTTGAAAAATAAGCTGGGCTGACATAGGCTTGTCACCTTTTAATTTTATGAAATAAAAATTATCAAAGAAAACTTACTATAAATTACTGTTCAGAAAAACACCAGCAAAGCAAAAAGAATGTTCTTCAAGAATAAAAAGTGTAACTTTATGAAAAATCAAAGCACTTTCATTCCTCAGAACTACTGCCCACTAGTGTTTAGGGACACTGAACTTGTTTAATTTCTAAAGTTTAAGGGTTACCAAGGCTAAACATTAACAGAGATGAAGTGCTTATACCTCTGGGTATAGATGGAAGCACAGCTCAGTCCAGTTGTATGGCCACGATCTTGTCCAGTGGTTCTTAACTACTTTTTAGTCATGTGTGATGTATTTTGAGAGTGATGGGATCCTCATCTTGGAAGAAAAAATGGACAAAAACAGTGTTAGGACTGAAAAGAATACTACACTATAGATGAGTCCATTAAAAACTTCTGCTAATACATTCGAGTGCACAGTTTTCCAGAAAAATATAAATGCTGAAATAAATTCAAGTTATACCATTTAAGAGTTTTTATTCTGTAGTTACATGTCTTACCACAAAGAAATATCAGGTTCAGATGGCTTTTCTAGCTAGTTCTACTAAGTATTTAAATAATACTTAATTTCAGCCCTTAGAAACTCATAGTTTCCCTCTTTCAGGAACACATCCTAACTCATTTTTTCAGGCTAACAGGTCTTCCTACCAGCACCTAGACAGGGACAGTTTGAATAAGGAAAATTACTAGCCTCACTTATGAAGATAGATAATATTAAATATATTATTAACATAAATAATTCCACAGTGTGCCATTCTGACAATACTTCATCATTAGATCAGGCGCATTCCAGAAATACAGGTTGGCTCAACATTAAAGTATTAATCTCAATCGTAAATAAAGGAGAAAACCCATCATAATAGATGTAGAAAAACTATTTGATAGAGTTCTTTTAAAAGCAAATGAGCCCCACCCAGATAAAATTAAAAAAAAAAAAAACTAGAGAAAGCGATAGAACAGAACTTTTCTTTTTTTTTTTTTATTAGCTGGCATATATTTTATTATTGTTGTTACTATGAAGACTGTGCTAAGGCTCATAAAATAACGTTTCAATTTTCAATTATTCTTAAAAAAGAATTCCTGCAGCAAAACATTGCCATCTCTACTGCAGATGAAAAAAGTGCTAACCCATTAACGGGTACCTATACATAGTAAACATTCTGAAGAGGAACGGTTAGAAGCATTCCCTTTATAATAAGACATTTCACTGCCACTCCTCTTTAGCACTAGGGTGTCTCAGGTCAGTAAGATGAGAAAGAGAAATAAAAGGAATAAGTATTGTGAAGGAAACAAGGAAAAAACTACTATTCTCAGATAGTTTTCACATGATCTATATAGAATCATAATCTATAGGCACATTTTCAGAAGTGAGATTATTGGCAAGGTAGTCATATGTGAAATCATTAAAAAGTTAATAACACAAACTGGGGCTGTAACAATAACAATCTAGAGGGGTGGGATGGGGACGGAGGTTGGAGAGAGGTTCAAGAGGGAGGGGCCATTGTATATCTATGGCTGATTCATGGTGATATTTGGCAGAAACCAATACAGTACTGTAAAGCAATTCTCCTTCAATTAAAAGTAAATAAATTAATGACCCCCCAAAAAAGTTAATGGCATTTTTATTTACCAGCAACAAAAGAAAAAATATACCAAAATGAGAAATGTATTTAAAACATGTTCAGATGTTTAAATATAAAATGAAGTGACTGTACTCTTCAAAAATGACAATGTCATTGAAGACAAAGACACACTCTGGAAATATTCCAGATTTAGGGATACTAAAGAGACATGGCAGCTACACGCAATACCTAATCCTAGACTGAATTCCCTACTGGAGGGGGAAAAATGCTATAAGGGATGTTTTTGGGTCACTTGACAAAATTGGAACACAGAAATTAGACATAAGTATTATATCTTTGTTAAACTTATTGGAGTTGAGAACTGTTGTATCTGTGTGTAAGAGAAGACTTCGATTCTTAGGAAACGCACACTGAAGTTTTAAGGTGTAAAGGGTCATGATGTATTAGATTACTTTCAATTAACTCAGAAAAAATGCATATATTTGTGAGTGTGTGGAGAGAAAGAGAACATAAATTTATAAAGCAAACAGGGTAAAATACTGATTTAATGAATCTGACTTAAGTGTATACAGGGCTTCCACATCCCCCACCCCTTCTTGTAAATTTGGAATTACCTCTAAAGCAGAAGTTAAAGAAATAGTGTTGAGAGAATAAGTATGAGAATAAATCCACAGAGCTTTGTGTTTTTCATTAATTCAAATTAAGTTTTCACATTGATAGGACTTTTTCCTAAGTCAGGGATGGAGGGCTTGGCACTATGGAAGGGACAAGGGAAAGGGTTGTTTAGCCGTAAGGAGGGACTTTGACAGGTTTTGACCTTGCTTGATTTTTATGTCTGTATTATAAAGGCACAGAGTGATTTTTTTTTTTCCTCCCCAAAGTTATTGTTTTTATTTTAGTTAAGGATGTAAATCAGGAATAAAAATACAGCTATTATTTTATTTCTACTTAAAGCATAAATATACATTCATTTACTTGTCTTTTGTTGTAGGGTAAATCCTTTTCTTTGAGTAAAGGTTCAGTTCAGTTCAGTTCAGTCGCTCAGTCGTGTCTGACTCTTTGCGACCCCAGAATCACAGCACGTCAGGCCTCCCTGTCCATCACCAACTCCTGGAGTTCACTCAAATTCATGTCCATTGAGTCGGTGATGCCATCCAGCCATCTCATCCTCTGTCATCCCCTTTTCCTCCTGCCTCCAATCCCTCCCAGCATCAGGGTCTTTTCCAGTGAGTCAACTCTTCGCATAAGGTGGCCAAGGTAGAGTCCTGCATTTACTCATTTGCATAAACTGTACACTCCCAACACAGCTTGTACCACTTTCACTTTCTGGGTTTTTTTTTTTTTTTAAATAAGTGAAAGTTAAGACACTTGAAATAATATAAGTTACAATCTGTCTAGATTTTACAAATTCCTTTACCTTCTAACCTTTTACTGTTAACAGTTCTCACTTTTCTTTTGACATTCCTTTTTTTGTTTGTTTTTAAAAATTATCTTTATTGGCTCTTTCCAAAATATTCAACTTAAATTTTGTAGAAACAATATCATTTTTGTATATCTATTAAAATAATATTTAATCACATCACACAATGGCACAGTTTGCATAAACTGGGTTGGGAATAAGCACTGTTGATTGCTAAGTCTCTGGGGTCGCACAGAGTCGGACACGACTGAAGTGACTTAGCAACTTAGCAGCAGCAAGTATGCCTTTTAGTTGATATTTAGAATAGATATAGTCTACAAGTCTTGCCTGTGTTGTTGTGGGCAGCAGTGGTGTTTTTTGCAGACACTGCATAATATTTGGTGAATTGGTTAAGCCAAAGGCTATTGAGAGTTTCTACTGTGGAAGACCAGTAAGAGTGAGTAGCTGTAGTGGCTGGCTAGTTTGTTAAATGGCTCAGTAATTTTACTCAACAGTGCAAAATGAATTTTGAGTAATTTGAGTTAATTTCTTTTAAGATACAGAACTGATTATTACATAGGATTACTGGCAGAAGGCAAATAGGTATGCATAAAACTTTCATTTGATTTATATCTAATATTTTTATACCATGTTTCTTTCCCAGTTACCATTCTTAGGTTATATTTGATGATTTTATCAGTCATGATTCAATTACAGTGGACACGTTCTTGGTTAACTTAAGCAGAAAGAAATGTGATACTGGAGTTGTTAAAGGTTGGCGAACAGGTTATTGGCTGGAACCCCAGGGACTTAATCTTCTGGGATGTCTCATAAAACACCCTTGCTGGTGGGGTCATCTTAGGAACTGCCATTTTTGCCACAAACAGAAAACTGAAGAATCAGGGTACAGGATCACAGCACCTGAGGTCTGAGAGGCAGGAAGTTGCTGCTGCATCTGTTTGTCTCATGGAATCACCATTCAAGTCATGCCAGAGCTGTTAGATCCAGACTACCTGCGCTAAATCTGATCGAGAAAGAAGGATGCCTTGTGGGTTTCCATCTATTTCCCTTTGCTGCTCAGTTCTGAATTCAAGTGTCTTAATACTGAAAGAATTTAAATCATATCTGGAGTGCCTATTGCAGTGCCTCTTGAAGATGGAGACTCTTCAGGCATTTCCCCTATGACATATTTTGCTTTGGTGATCAGGCCTGATTTCTTCCCTTTCTTTTATCCCCACCTCAAATCAGTCAATCTCTCTCTCTCTCTGCTTCCCCTGACCTTCCTCCCCTGCTCTCTGCTCATCTTCTTTCTGTCATTCTCTGTTAATGCCAAGGGAGGACAGTCGCTGCCACAGCCCTCATGGCTTCCTCTGTTTCCCAGTTCTGAGTTCTGGGGAAGAGGTTGAGCTAGTTAGGGTCAGTTGTAGTCTGGAGGATTGGCTGCCTGGCTCACTCATAGGTGGGAGAAATTCTTGAGGGGAAAGGAGGAGGATGGTTTCCATGGGCTGGGGGTAGATAAGGGCTTTTTCTGAATGATCTAATTAAAAGGGGTTAGGTACAGACAGTTCTCATTGTTTGTGGTAGTTATGTTAAAAGTCACTGTGAATACTGAATTAGTGAATTCTGAACCGTTGCTCCTAGGGGAAATCTAAGATAGAATTCTGTGTCTCTAATCTCAGTGCTTGTCAACTGGTCAGTTTATCACCTTGTTTTGTGTGCGATTTGTTTAAAGACACCTTCTTTAATATATAAGTATTCATTCATTAACAATGAACTCATGCCAACAGTGTAACTGATGGCTGAATGAAGCTATGTAATATGTATTTTCATCATAAGGCACATCCTAACTTTCTTGGACTTAGAAAATTGTGCTTGGGGACTATTTTAAGTAGCTAGATCACCAGTAAGAAGCACAAAAATATAAAAAACACTGGCTATAAATAGGCTGCAAAAAGGATTGTTCACAATATGGGAGCTGAAACAAGAAGGCAAAGCATTGCCCCATTTGACCTCAGCTGGGAGAACATATTCACATATGGGTGATTCGCATATTTCACCACTTAGTTCATGTCTGTGAATGGCCATAGGAGTGCCACAATCATTGATTTGGAGGTTAAAATTTTAGCAAATAGGTGAATTTGCAAATGCAGAATGCAGGACGAATGAGGGTTGAGTATAGATTTGGAGTGGGAATCAGGAGAGCATTAAAAAAAATGTCATTGCTAGTTGGTGGGGAATGTTGGCAGAAAAGACTTCATAATGCAGTCTGCACTTGAGATAAACTTTGAAAGAGATTATAATCAGAAAGCCAACCAAGGAGAGGCCGAGGAAATAGCATAGTAGTTATGAATGCGATAATAGAATTTTAAATAAGGCTCAGATCACAGCCTCAGCTCTTACTATGGGACTTTGGGCAAGCATTTTAATTTCCATCATTGGTGGAATAGAGATAGTTGTGATCACTCAATGGAGTTAACTTTGGGGTTGAAATAAGGAGAGTGCACATTAATACACGATGCAGATGTCTGCTCACAGGAAGTCCTCAGTCATGTCATACAGGAGACACTTTTCTGTATATAGTGCAGCAGAGGAGGGAAATGGCCTGGCACCTGTGGGACCTTTAGAATGAAGCAAAGGGTTCAAGTAGGCTAAATGGCTCTTTGAGGCTGTGGGAGAAGGCAGTAGCTGGATCATTGGAAGTAGTTTTCATGCTGAAATGATTCTGAGCTATAAAAATGTTTAAAATAATGATGGCACGATCAGTTTCATTCTTAGCAAGTTTGTCCTGTATTTTTATAGTGTATAGAGGAGAACTGAGGGGTAAATCAGCAGAGACTCTTGGAGTAGTTTAGGAAAAAAGGGACCAAAATTTGACTTAGGATACTAACACAGGGAATGGAGATTAGAGAACTGACATGAAAGATCAGATAGTTTAAGAAGTCCAATAGACAACAGTTGGCATCCATATAGAAGTGGAGAATGAGGGAGGGATGGCTCCTTGGATTCTGATGTCATTGCAGTGGAGGGTAGGGCTTGTGTACCCTGATAAAGGTTGGATCCACCTGTTCTTGTACTAAAGGTTCTCCTGATGCTCTGTGTATCCCTTTTATTGCAGTACCCAGCCTGTGGTATTTTAACCACTTGTATTCCTTTTTACACATAAGCTCTTTGAAGATTATTAGCACTGGTCACTGTTGGTGACCAAAAACTATAGATGGATTGAATGAACGATGATGAAGACTATGGGATAGAGAAGCAAATTTTGGAGGAAAGATTCTTTTTTATCTCTGTTAAGTTTTAGATTCAGTTTTGTGTCCCTGTTGAGTGTGAGAATCATCTCTGAATGGCTATGCCCAGGAGCCACTTTGATTTACTGAGCTTGGATTCAGGGAAGAGAGGTTCTTGCTGTGTATTTCTGAGGCATTGGTATGGGCAGCTGAGGCCGTGTGCACGCGCTCATCCCTAGTGTCTGTCTGGTGGAGAGGGAAGACAACCACAGAAGGAACCTTGCAGTCTATCAGTTATGAGGAGTTTGGCCAAAGAAGAGCATAGAAAGGAGTTCCAGAAAGTGAAGTGACCATAAAAGAGTGAAAAGGGGTTGGTATATGTCGCACCATACCCAGAAGCTGTGGCAGGAGAGGACTTGTCCAGTTTTAAAGACTGCAGAGAGGCTGCTAAGAGGACTAAAAACAACATTCTGGAAGTGGCAATTGTAAAGTCACTGGTCACTCTTTCCAGAATGATTTCAATGTACTAGTGGATGAAGATGTCACATCGCAGTGGGACTGAAGGTTGAATAGATGAATCGGACAAAATGAGTGTAGGCTATTTTCTGCTGGGTTTAATTTGTGAGGGTTGGGGAAAGAATGCTGAAGGTTGTAGCTGAGATCTGTGTAGGAGGGGCCATGGTGTACAGGGAGCCTTTAAAAATTACATGGAAGAGATTTGAGCATGGTTGTGGGCAGTGGTGAAGAAGCTAATAGAAGAGATTGAATAGGTTGGTTTTTGCTTGGTTTTTGTTTTTCTGAAGCCAACATCTCTGCCTACTGTCGCCTGGCAGTATGGTATTGTATTTTGTAACTTTGAATCCCCATTTACAGTGCTATAGGGGAGCTAGTGTTTTCTCATTTAAATGATGGGGAAGCAGGCCTAGCTTTTAAGTAAATTTCTTGATGGAGGAGGTGTGTGCAAGGAATTAGAATCTGGCTGGTTTGACTCTAAGGTCTGGCCTTGCTTCTTGGTTGCCTTTTAAGTGAAGACAGTCACAATTTGAAAGAAACATCCAAAATGATTTAGTTCAACTCCCATTGTTATGGTAATTTTTATAAGACGCCATTTTCTTTGGTTAAGATTTCCACTGTGATGTCTGTTTAGCTGAATTGTTAGAAGGCAGAGAAACTGTCCCTTGTTACAGTAAACTTTTGTTTAGTCTGGGTGCTTCCACCTAAGGATTTGGACATGGCCAAATTTGCAGCCATGAAATTAAAAGACACTTACTCCTTGGAAGGAAAGTTATGACCAACCTAGATAGCATATTCAAAAACAGAGCCATTACTTTGCCAACAAAGATCCGTCTAGTCAAGGCTATGGTTTTTCCAGTAGTCATGTATGGATGTGAGAATTGGACTGTGAAGAAAGCTGAGCACCGAAGAATTGATGCTTTTGAACTGTGGTGTTGGAGAAGACTCTTGAGAGTCCCTTGGACTGCAAGGAGATCCAACCAGTCCATTCTAAAGGAGATCAGTCCTGGGTGTTCTTTGGAAGGAATGATGCTAAAGCTGAAACTCCAGTACATTGGCCACCTCATGCGAAGAGTTGACTCATTGGAAAAGACTCTGATGCTGGGAGGCATTGAGGGCAGGAGGAAAAGGGAACGACAGAAGATGAGATGGCTGGATGGCATCACTGACTCGATGGCCGTGAGTTTGAGTGAACTCCGGGAGATGGTGATGGACAGGGAGGCCTGGCGTGATGCAATTCATGGGGTTGCAAAGAGTTGGACATGACTGAGCGACTGAACTGAACTGAAATTAATCAACATGGTTCTTGGTCATTGTATTCTTAGTGATGACTGGAAACTTTATCCCAAGGGAAAAGGATAATAGGATTTCTAACAATTAGGTTGTTACTATGTTGCACAAGCTATAACTGAATGGAAGTTTGCCTCCCTTCTCCCATCCATTTTCTAATAATTGCCTACTTAGTGGAATATGATTGGTGGGTGATGAAGGGACTCATACTCGGTCATCAGACACTGTATAAGTTGAAAGTTACAGGACAGTCAGAAAAAGTGCAAGTACTAAATATAAAAAAAGTGCTGTTTTCTAATTATGCCTTTTAAAAGAGGAATTTTCTAAGATATGTTCTGGTTTATAACAGAGCAGAATGTGTGCATTCTGTAAACATACAAAAGACCCTTTTTGTTCCAGTTGGGCTATTTCTCTTTTAATCCTATTTTTTCCCCCCTTAATTCCATCATTCTATTGCTTTTCTATTGAATATCTGGTGACCAATATAGTTGATGCATACAGGTTTTTAAAAAAATTGTTAGGTTAATTAATGGTTTTTGTCGTGTTTTAATTTTTATTGGGGTTTAATTGATTTACAGTGTTGTATTAGTTTCAGGTATACAGCAAAGTGAATCTGATATACACATACATATGTCCACTCTTTGTTAGATTCTTTTCCCATATAGGTCATTATAGAGTATTGAGCAGAGTTCCCTGTGCTATGCAATAGGTCCTTATTAGTTATCTGTTCATACATAGTAGTATAGTGTATATGTATCAATCTCAATCTTCCAATTTATCCCTACCCCTGTAACCATAACTTTGTTTCCTACATCTGTAACTATTTGGTTTAAACCAAAATAAGTTAATTTTAGCCTTTTTAAAGATTCCACATATAAGTGATATTATGTGATATTTGTCTTTCTCTGTCTTTTTACTTTACTCAGTGTGAGAATCTCTAGGTCCATTCCTCTGTTGATGGACATTTAGGTTGCTTCCATGTCCTGACTATCGTAAATAATAGTTGCATACAGTTTTTTTTCTTTTTAATTTTGTTAGGCTGTGCCGAATCTTGGTTGTGACTTGCAGGATCTTTAATTGTGGCATGTGAACTCATAGTTGCAGCGTGTGGGATCTAGTTCCCTGACCAGGGATCAAGTCCGGGCCACCTGTGTTGGGAACATGGTGTCTTAGGCACTAGATCACCAGGGAAGTCCTTAGATGCATATAGTTTTAATTCATATCCGTCATGTCTTTTTAATGCTCTAACAGGCCCCTGTTCCCACCCCTGTCGCCACCCCTCCTCCCACATTAATTAGCTTTTGGAATATAGACTATCCCACATTCAGTGTTTGACATATTGCTTTCTTACAGTAGTGTTTAGTTTGTTCCACTAGCCCCTGTATTTCCTGACCACTGGTAGTTAGATTTAATAGCTCAGTTTAGATTCAGATTTATTTTTAGGGAAGTATGATTAATAGGTAATGTTGTGTTTTCCATTGCTTCTGTCATGTATACTTAGTCCACCGATTGTTAGGTTGATTCCTTCATTATAAAGCTTCCTGTTGTCACCTCTTGGTTTTAACATCTGTTGGTGATGTTTCCTTAAATTCATTACTAGGAATTAAAAAAAAAAAAGGTAAATGGTGATCATAGAATTCTGTTATTTTTTTCTACTTTTATTTATTGAAATTTTTCTATAAAGAACTTTCTACTATCAATTCTTTCCTTACCTTATGTAGGGGCAGAGAAAGTTTCCCTTCTTCCTATCTAGCTTCTTTGTTCTAATAATTAATTTGACATAAGACAGATTAATGAGAGAAAAGCAATTTTGAAAAATAATAGATTTAATTTTGTAGGTACAGGAACCCCAAAGATAAGAGATCCAGGGGCAATTTGGGCAGTTGGGGCTTAAATGAAGCTTGAGCTAAGGGATGGAATCGGGGCCTCGGGCTTCAAAGGGGAGGAGGGTAAATCACCAGATGAGAAGAAGATCAGATGTTTGATAAGCAGATGTTTGCCCAGTTGTACGGGTAGGTTTTTCAGATAAACTTTTCTCTCTGATAATAGCTCTCTTTCTGGTCCAGGCTCCCTAACTAAATTCTTCAGGTAGGTAAGGGAGAGGTAGAAGTTTTTCTTGAGTCTGCTGGGTCTTGATTGCCTTCAGCTCAAAATAATTCACATACCAAAGAGATACATTTTGAGGTCACAGATTCTCCTCCTCATCAAAAATATCATTTGTTCAGGAAAGACAAGGACTTGATTCTTCCTTTTATTTTAAACCTTTGGAGTATTACGTTGAGTATTCCAATGGTGATTGATTCTTTTTTTAATAAAGGAATAATATAGACTTACACATTTACAAATATTTTATAGTTTGTTTATTTCACTGTAGATTCATGATTTCTTTATTTGGTTAATTATGTTATTGTTTCTCAGTCACTAAGTGTGTCTGACTCCTTGCGACCCCATGGACTCCAGCATGCCAGGCTTCCCTGTCCTTCACTTTCCACTTTGTTCCGGTGTTGTTCAAATTCATGTCCATTGAGTCAGTGACGCTATCTAACCATCTCATCCTGTAATGGTTGCTTATGGTCCATTATTGTCGTTTATTTTGATGGCTCACTTGCCTCCAGATTTAGTCAGTGGAAGCCCCTTCAAGTTGACTTTTCTGTCCTTTTGCCATGTTCCCATCATTTTTTGAGTATTTCTACTTTCTAGCAAGGAAGATATTCCAAGCCTACCTTGTAGTTTTTTTCCCACTTGTCTTGGAATCAGACTTTTATCCAAGAAGCCCTGGTTCCTTTTAGTGGAGAATGGTAATATTTAGCATTAGTCAGCTAGGGCTGCTGTAACAAATGACCACAAACTTACGTGGCTCAAAATAAGATTTATTCACTCACAGTTCTGGAGGCTAGAGGGCCAAAATCAAGGTGTCAGAAGGGCCACACGTTCTTTAAAGGATCTGGGAAGAATCTTTCTCATTTCATATTGTGCTTGCTGGCATCTCTTGATTTGCAGTTGCATGACTCCATCTGTCTTCATCTTTACATGGTGTTCTTCCCTCTGGACCTGTCTCCTCCCCTTTTGTAAGGAGACACCAGTCATACTGGACTTGGGTCCCCCCTAATAGAATATGACCTTATCTTAACTTGATTATATGTATAAAAGACCCAGTTTCCAAATAAGGTCGCATTCACAGGTATTGGGGGTTAGTTTTCGACTTGTCTTTTGGGGGATACAGTTCATCTGATAACAGTGTCTGACCAAGGTTGTCTGCAAACAGAAGCTTACATGGCTCCCTGTGGGCTCGAGTTGGTGAACTGCCATGGTGGGACTGAAAGGCCAGACTTCCAGCTGCCTCAGGTGGTGCCTGTGCCCTGCCTTTCTCCAGCCTGGCTCACAGGGGCCAGAGTAGAGCAGAGAGGTAGCACCTGCCCTGTCCAGGCCTTGGCTGCTCAATTTCTTTTTAAAGTCTCACTGTAGGAAAGGAGAAGGGAGGACTGGAAAGTATGGCCTCCAGGGTTTGGGCAGGTCCTCGTAAGGAACCAAGGGGAGGCTGGAATACAGGTCTCTTCAGACACTAATACAGCTGGTAGTTGTCTCTTGGTTCCTTTTCTTTCTAGCCTAAGGCATTATCTGCTTAATTAGTGAGGACTGAGCAACTTTACTTTCACTTTTCACTTTCCTGCATTGGAGAAGGAAATGGCAACCCACTCCAGTGTTCTTGCCTGGAGAATCCCAGGGACGGGGGAGCCTGGTGGGCTGCCATCTATGGGGTCACACAGGGTCGGACACGACTGAAGCGACTTAGCAGCAGCTGTGTCTCCCAGGGGGTGGTGCTTTATAGTAGATCCTCAAGTGTTCTCTTCATTGTAGACCAGTTCTATGGCAGGCATTGTCTAAGAAACTAGTACTCGTGGTGAGAGCCATTGGTTTTTACGCTTTTCATAGTAATTGTTTCAACAACAGGACACAAGTCAGAAATAAAGGTGTATATTTCGAAAGCAATATGGGCTACAGATTGACATTTAGCAGGAAAACATCAGCCTTAGTTTCTTTTTTTATTACTAAATACAGATATGAGAATGAGGAGAGTGGATGTTAAGGTAAAATTTTTCAGGAAAGAGGCTTGGGCCAATTATGTAAGTATGAATTAGTGTTGCTGCTGCTGCTGCTGCTGCTGCTGCTGCTGCTGCTAAGTCGCTTCAGTTGTGTCCGACTCTGTGCGACCCCATAGACGGCAGCCCACCAGGCTCCCCCGTCCCTGGGATTCTCCAGGCAAGAACACTGGAGTGGGTTGCCATTTCCTTCTCCAATGCAGGAAAGTGAAAAGTGAAAGTGAAGTTGCTCAGTCGTGTCCGACTCCTAGCGACCCCATGGACTGCAGCCCACCAGGCTCCTCTGTCTGTGGGATTTTCTAGGCAAAAGTACTGGAGTGGGGTGCCATTGCCTTCTCCGATGAATTAGTGTTAGAGTTGTTTTTTACTTGATGAGAAAGATCTTTATTTCATTAAAAAAGCTCTTAGGGTACTTAGTATAAATATGATTATTTGGTTTGATTGGTCTTCAAAACATTGAAGGCCAGCTTTGTAGAAGCAAAATAACAAAGTTACCATCACAGATACTGTAGTCACTCACTTTGGGGACTCAGTCTCTATAGAGATGTAGCATTAAAAAAAAAAATGACTATTGCATCACCTTCAGCAGAAAATCATAGAGATGTTTTTGTAAAATATAAGTCATTCTCCAACTAGGAAGCATTATTGCAAGAGCATTTTAAATCTTTTCTGCTTGGCTCAGAGAAATAAAGGTAAAAGAGAAGAGGGGCTGGAAACATATGATCAATAATATCATGATTTGATTAATAACATTGATTAATAATAACATGATTTAGTTCTAGCAACATTAATAAGTTTAATAATTATAAAGATGGATTAGAAAAAACTCAAGGAACAGAATATTTATAAACTAACTTTTAAGATTAACGAATGTATGTAGGCAATCCCAAAATCAAATGAAAATGGTTATACATGTCCAAAAATGATCAATATCACTAGTAATCAAAGAAATGAAACTTAGCACCAGACTTTTTTAACTGTCGTATTAGTAAAAATTTGGGTGGTGAGATTAACGTTAAATCTTAAAATACTTTAATGTTTTTAAGTTTGTCACATTGTATATTAACTCTATAGATTGAAAAAGTCTAAATGTAAGCTGACTGGGTCTTTTGTATATGTATGTGATTTAGAGGTAGAACTAGTTTTGTGTAATCAGGAGTAGTGACATTAGAAGGAAGCAAAGTTTATGTCACAGTCCAGTTAGCAAACTAGGTCAAGGAGGAGGTTTAATTCTGATTGTTACAAACTTGCTGCACATCTTAACAGTCTCATTGCTTCAGTTTCTTGTCAGAGTCCTTCTGTCAAGAATCCTGACTCCTCTGTTTCTTACGTCACAAGTTTTGTTCGGAATAGGTCTGCAATCTGACCACTCCTCACTGCCCAGCCCTGGTCCAAGTTTGCCTGGGTTCGTGTAAATTGTCTCCATGCTTCCAACCTTGTCCTTTTTTGATACGACAGCCAGACTCACCTCTCTGCTTAACATCCTCCAGAGCAGTTATCTTAGAAAGCAGTGTTCTCTTCTTGGTGGGAAATGCATGTTAGAGTATCCAGAACATGAGGTACGAGAAGGGGAAGAAGCTAAAGATTACTTCTCATCTCACTCATAGTAAACACCAAACTCCTTTTCTCCCCTCTCACGCTTGCCCCCACCGCCTCTCTTACCATCTTCTTCTTTCCTTACCACACTTCTTCTTCTTCTTTAAAAAAAAAAATATTTATTTATTTGGCTGCATAGGAGTCTTAATTGTGACATGCAGGATCTTTAGTTGTAGCATGTAGTTTCCTGACCAGAGATTGAACCCTGGTCCCCCTCCACTGGGAGTGTGGAGTCTTAGCCATTGGACCACCAGGGGAGTCTCACCACACTACTTCTTGCTGTTCTTTAAAGAGCCCAAGAGGCTTCTTACACTTGCCTCAGCCTTAAATGCTCTTCTTCCAGATATCTCATGGTTTATTCCCTCCTTCAGGCCTCTGAAAGGCTTCCCTTGCCCACCCCGTGTGAAGCAGCTACCTCTTCTGGTTTATGTCTTCATAGCACTATTACTTACTTATCATCCGTTTCTCCCCTCTACTGCTGCTAGTGTTTTGTTTCATTCCGTCTTGAATGTCTGCCCACCAGCCAGGCACTGCTAAGTGCCTGATTGAATGATCAGTTCAGTGGTGATTCAGTGATCATACCTAGTTGAATGATCAGTTGAATTTCCAGTTTCTTCTTTAGCATTTTCTCAAGCCCTTTGCCTAGAGAAACGGGCAGGGCCACCCTTGTTCTTCATCTGTGGGAAAGTAAGGCTGCCTTCCAAGTGCCAGATGTTTCTACAGAGGTGCTGTAGGGGCTTCTCCTTTCTCACTGCTCAGATTTTTATATTCTATTACTCTTTTTTTTAATTTAATTTTATTTTTATTATTATTATTATTTTTTTTACTTTACAATATTGTATTGGTTTTGCCATACATCAACATGCATCCGCCATGGTTGTACACGTGTTCCCCATCCTGAACACCCCTCCAACCTCCTTCCCCATACCATCCCTCTGGGTCATCCCAGTGCACCAGCCCTAAGATTCCTGTATCCTGCCAGTTAAATGATTTCTGTTTTCTAAGTAACTTTTCCACATTAGGGACCAATGCTTTCCTTTTTGCCACATTTGGTATCATTTAGTGTCAGCAGCAATGTAAATCCTTTAGTAACATGTTGACATTTATTCCATCATTCAGTTAGCAAATAGTTATTGCAGCAGATGTTACGAGCCAGGCCAGGTACCAGACTAAACGCCAGGGCTTAAAGAGATGGAGAACCTGCCTTCCCCTTGAGGAGCTTGGAGTTCAGTGTGTGGTTGCAGGTGCCATTGGGACAGGCAGCTGATGTAAGAGGAATGCAGAGAGGGAGGTCCAGACACACAGGGTGGCTCACCTAGGCCTGCCTCAGAGGGTTGGGAATCTCAGCAGTGAACAGGAGTTTGCCAGGTGAGGAAACAGGTAAACACTGCTCCAACAGGAGGGAATAATTTGGGCAAGGGCATAGAGAGCTGTACTTGTTTAGAGAAGCACCAATCCCTGAGTCTTACTGAAGCATACAGTAAAATATTAGCCTTCCCAAGTGGCTACAGAGCAGGTAAAGAACCCTCCCGCTTACGCAGGAGATGGCAGGTTTGATCCCTGGGTCGAGAATATCCCCTGGAGAAGGGCATGGCAACCCACTCCATATGTGTCTGGAAAAGCCCCTGGGCAGAGGAACCCGGCAGGCTACATGGGACTGCATGTAGCCCATGTAGGCTGCAAAGAGTCAGACGTGACTGAAGTGACTTAGCACGCACGCACTGTATAATGCAGGCTGTGATGGTGGACACGGCCATGATAGTTCTTGCAAGGGCCCTGATCTGGATGCTTCTGAAAGGCTCTATGTATCCTATGTAGAGGTGGGACTTGGATCCTGCAGCCCAGGGATTTGGGCCTGTGCACCTGAAGGGACGGGGCTGGTGAGGCGGCCTGAAAGTGAAGTGAAGTCGCTCAGTTGTGTCCAGCCCTTTGTGACCCCATGGACTTAAGCTTGCCAGGCTCCTCTGTCCATGGGATTCTTCAGGCAAGAATACTGGAAGGGTTGCCATTTCATTTCAGGTGAGGTGGCCTGGAAGGCTTTTAAATTGCATGCCTCCTTCCTGGGGCAGGGGGAATACAGGATATTTTCTGTTTGGTATTAATATATCTCCATGCACATTATTTTCTAGTTTAGAATATAAATTCCTGGAGGGTGACAGGGTTTAATTCTGGAGTAGCTCATTTCGCTCACATACACTTTATGAGATAGAGGCTGATTTAAATCTTCAGTGCATGGAGATAATGTAGCCCTCAACTGTTATAACCTCCTATCTCCTTGCATGCTTCCCCTCTATCTACTGCATCCCTCATTTCCCACCTTCTCTTTTTGTCAGGCAAATTGAATTTATTATTAAAAAAATGAGAAAAGGAAAGTTTTGTTCTGAGAGGATTAGGTGTTTGAGCTGTCAGATGCCAGGTGCTGTAGGTGGGATGTGCGGGACTCCTTCCTGAGGCATGCGTGCCCATGCTCCTCATCACGGCACGTGGTGGGCACATGGTGTTCCCTTGCCCGACACACAGGTGTTCAGTAGATGTTTGTGGAAGGAATCACCCTGTTCTTTGACAGCAGGATTAAGTCTGCGTTTTCACAGCACTACTATTACCTACTTTTCTACTTTGATCTCTTGAATCTTTTCTTCCTGAGCTCCAGACTAGCCAACCTCCCCTCTCCATCCCTGCAGACTTCAAATATTTCCACCACCTCAGACGCTCTTTCTCTCATCTGACAAACTTCTCTGCACCTTCTCATAAGGCTCAATTCTGCGCCTTTCCAGGGAAGTCATTGCTGAGTAACTCAGATGGAGTCAGTTACCTCTTCCTGTGTATAGTTTTTGTATTGAAGTTTGTTCGGCCTCCAGACAGTCAGCTTGGAAGACAACCTTTCTTTACTCTTGTGCTGTATAACCTCCTATACTGTGCCTCCAGCACTTTAGCCTGGTGTCTGGTGGTTTCGCAGATGGGGGCTGGTTTGTAAGTTATTACAGGAAAGCATGTCATGGTGACTAGAAGCACGCCTGAGTAGGCTCTGTGCTGGGGATGTGGAATATTATCCATTTACCGCTCAACCTGCACCAGGCCTTTCCATAGGTACATAGATGAGCGTCTGTTTCAGAGATGGTTCTGGAAACTTGCAAAGTTAGAAAGTTCATTCTTAATAGGAAGGTCTCTGAGGAGGAGACCAATGTAATTAGGTCAGTGATTTCATGCCAGCAGTAGGAGCTTGGGAGGAGGAGTAACTAGAGGCAGTTTTTCTTTTCAGGAGTCCGGGGAGAGATGAGGGAGTCTCGCTAACAGGGTGGTAGAAGGGAATCGTAAGTAACTAAAAGAGTTTTTGCTGGGGAAGCTTACCCACTATTTGGGAGGAATGACCACTGACCTTACCACACAGAAACTCAGCACTGATGCCCGCATCATCTTCTCTGTAGAGACTGCTCCAGCCATCATGGAGGTGGCCGAGGTGGAGAGTCCACTCAACCCCAGCTGTAAGATCATGACCTTCAGACCCACCATGGAGGAATTCCGGGAGTTCAACAGATACCTCGCATACATGGAATCTAAAGGAGCCCATCGAGCGGGTCTTGCAAAGGTGATTATCTTCAGATGTTTTTAAGCCAGAAAATGATCACTTGGCCTTTCAGTTATACTCTAGTCTTCTTGATGTGGGAACTTGTTTTTTCTAAAGGAAGATATTTGCAAAATCTTTGTTCATGTTAATCCATGTGGAGTATTTGATTTCTTCAAAAAATAATTATCTTATTTTTCTTTCAACTATTTATACTAGGTTACATTCTAGGGCTTTAAGAAAATAACCATACTGAACCAAGAGTGATTCCCAGAAACCATAGAGACCCGTGTAAGGGTTTCAGAAATGTGAGCGTATTCATAGATTTCATTAGTTGCTCACAGAGTGCAGATACTAACCTGAAGCCTGAGTACTGCTCTGCTCCCTCTACCCTTCTCTTCCTCTTTGTCCCTGCTGCTCCCTGCTTTCTCTTCCTCCTTCCCTTCTTCATTCTTTCTGTTTTAAAATATAACAGATTTATTAGACATAATTCACACACCATACAGTTCACATACCATATAATTCACCCATTTAAAGTGTGCAATTCAGTGTTGGTTTTTTTTGGGGGGGGAGCGTATATTCACAGAGTTGTGCATCCACCATCACTACCTAATTCCAGAACATTTTCAGCCCCCCCCGCCCGCCCCGCCCCAAATAAACTCTACCCTTCAGCAGCCATTCTCTATTCCCTGCTATCCCCTACCCCCTGCCTCTTGGCAACCGCTAATCTGCTTCCTTTCTCTATGGATTTGCCTATTCTATTTTCTTTTTAGTTATTTGTTCATCACATGTGGAGAATGCATACTCTGTGCCAGGCCCTATGTTAGATGCTGGATGTGTGTGTGTGTGGTGGGGGGAGGTGAGGGGACAGAACAAAATCCCTGCCCTCTGGAAGCTAATATACTAATGATGGCATTTTAGGGGTGAGATGAAAGCAGAGATCTAAAGGATATATAAATGAAAGTCTTTTTAAGATGTGGAGATAGAATATTAAGTCCAGAGTCCTGGAAGCTGACCTGAGCTTCATTACAGCTTGTCCAGTGATAGTAAGGCATGGGGCATTTTATTCTAAGTGCAGTGGGAAGCGTTAATAGGCTTAAAGCAGAGGGCAGGTGGACCCGGTGGCTGCTTGTTTGTTGGCCACTCTGTGTGGCTTGTGGGATCTTAATTCCCTGACCAAGGATGGAACCCAAGATCCTAGCATTTAAAGTGCTGAGTCCCAACCATTGGACTGCCAGGGAATTCCCTGTTTATTTGTTTTATTTTGTGATATAATTTTGAAAAGATCACAGTGGCTTCTACATGAAGAATGAATTTAAGGGGGAGGAGAGCAGAATCAAGGAGTGCTGTCAGGGGTAGTTGTGACTTGCTCAGGATAACAGGCAGTGAGGGCTAAGGTGCTGAGGATTGCGTTGCAGGGTTGCCCTGTAGCTGCAGAGTTAGAACTTTGAAAAAGAGGTTGTCTAGGTTTGACCTTAACCTGAGATTAGTGTATCTTTCTGTGATGGAAATCTATTTCAATTTAAAATTTTCTTTGGAATAGATTTTCTTGGTACTTGCTTAATTTTATTATTGTTCTAAATGTTAAGTTTATAATACGGATTTCTGTGGACATGTCAACATCACCACATAAATTCCTGAGCTCCAGCAGAGCCTTCCCTACTGTGGCTCATCATGGTTCTCCTTGAAGCCCCATCTCCGTGCTGGGTCCAGGAGCACTGAGAGGAGCTGCAGAACGAACTTCCAGGCTTGCAGGGCTCGGTGTTCAAGTCCTCCTCCTGTATCTGGATGCAGCTGTTTGTAGTGTTGGACTGTTTTGGCGTCTGTGCCTTGCAGTCTGTTATTTTTTTCTGTGTAGTTCAAGTCACTGCTGGATAAGGTTTAAAATTCAGGGATATTAAGCTGAGTGGATTAGGGGTGGGTGAGACAGACAAAAAGAAGATAAAAGTTTATAGTGAATTTCTCAGATATGCTATCCTTAGTTTAATCTTTTCATTAGGTTAGCTTTCAAAGATCCCAATTTTGGAACCTTAACACTTGCAGGTTATCTTTGAGGAGAAGAAAAGCATGTTTAAGTTGAAGAGAAGAGAATGGTATTTCAGAATCATTTGGCACAAAAATTTTTGATCATAAACTTAAAATGAACCAGCTAGCAAGGTTTGGGCTTTATTTGGGCAGCAGGGAGCTGGGTGGCTGTCCTCTTATCTGGACTCTGAATGCAGCCCTTTGTCCTGTAGCTCTCCCTCTTTGTTCCCTGAAAATGTATACCTTACTGTGTTCCCTCGGGATTAGTGAACGTCCCATGGCCGGGGCACGTTTAGTAACATTAGAAAAGAAATTGGCAGCTACCCCCATGAGGGAGCTGGAGTACAGAGAGGATGTCTATGCCCCTGTGGACGTTCTCTGACAGAGCGGAGTTAATGAGAACTACAGTTAATTTTCTGAGTGTTGAACCAGACACCAGCCTGAGTCCAGATGTTCTTTATCAAGTGAGACTCATTGGCAAAGATGGAGATAGTGATTTGATATACAGTAATTTCCTTTTACTTATACTAGGAATACAATGAACGGTTTTTTTAGTCACTTGCCATCTTTTACATCAGGTCACAAAGACTCAGTTTCACCTACTTTTTTCACCTCAGTTTCACCCTTCTTCTGGAAGTTGCAGCAATAGCAAATATATAAAACTGCACCAAATAAAATGAAATTGTATACATTAAAACTGCATTAATGTTGATATTTGTTTTGAGGGCTAGCCCTGGGGAACAGAGCCATCTGTGAAATTCTTTGTTAATGCATCATTTAATGAATTGGTCTTAATTTTTGATTAAGATCAATTTGATTGGTTTGAACAAAGTGGTTGAATAGTGACTTTGGCTTCAGATTACAGTCTGCCTTGGTTGGTAACAGTTTTTAGATTTATACTTATTTAATGTTCCCCCTGCCCCCGCCCCCCCCCCCCCACCCCCGAGTGAGAGGTTTGATACCCTAACTTTCTACCTAGAGTTGTTGGTCTAATTGGGAAAGTGAAAAATGACAGTGTCCTTAAATGTAAAACTTGTACGTTTTTGTGGAGAAAGGTTATAAGGAAACATTATTACATGATGAATGGCCAAATTCTTCCACAGCAGTATTATGGACATACTCTGTCCTGGGCCTGAGGTTATTGTCTAGAGTAGAGAGCTTCAAGAGTAGTGTGGAGGTGGCAGATAGCCGTCTGTGTCCATAGGTGCAGAAAGATGGGAGAAGCACTGCCTTCCTCCTCGTGCCCCTTTCTCAGTTGGTCGGTGGTAGTAATGGCAACAGAGTTCAAGATCAGTAATGCAAATACAGATTTCAGTTAGATAATTTTTACCTGTATAGGGCCCAAGCTGGGGCTGGGGAAATATTAATATAAAACATATATTTCTATTTTGATATAATCAGGAAGGTAAACGTCAGGAGAAATGGATTTCCTTCCTTTTGAGCCCTTACAAGTAAAAGTTTAACTTTTGAGTATTTTAAAGTCCTAGGTATTATATATTGTGCTTCCATTTCCTATGTGAGAAAATATGGTGTGTTAAGATTTTAAATTATAGTTGAAAAATAAAATTTTTGTCATAGGCCTGAACTTACTGATTTTTAAAGTTCTGTCTGAACACTTTAAACTTTAATTGGAGTAAATGAATACAAGCTCAGAATAATTATGAAGATAATATTTAGATTTTTGTAAATGTATTGTGTTATTTAACTTTAGAGAAGAAAATTTGCTACACAGTGTTTTTGGGATGAACAACTGCCTGTTTTTTACAACACTGGAAAATATTTAACTCTAAATATAATGTTGGTTTTGATTGTAGATATATTTCCAAGCAGGAGCCCGAATAAATATGTGCTTTATTTTTTTGAATAAACACTTTCATTTCTGATGAAGAAAAAGTTAGTATTCATAAAATTCTTCATTATTATCCTTTGCCCTTTCAGAATATGATCAAGAGAGTGTAAGTATGTTTATCCGTTTGGGACGGTTGTCCGCATTCTTAAAATATTGAGTATGTGTTCTTAGTAGTGTAAAGTGTGATTATCTCTGGTGCCATTTTAAACCAGCATACCTTAGAGAAAAATCAAATGTGTAATATTACCTTATTGCTGATGAAAATTAAATTAAGCTTAGAGTTTAAAGATCCCCCAATCTCTTTTTTGAGTTAATATTCATTTATTGGCAGAAAGTGAAGAGGAACTAAAGGGTCTCTTGATGAAGATGAAAGAGGAGAGTGAAAAAGCTGGCTTAAAACTCAACATTCAGAAAACTAAGGTCATGGCACACAGTCTTATCCCTTCATGGTACATGGATGGGGAAAATGTGGAAACAGTGTCAGATTTCATTTTCTTGGGCTCCAAAATCAATGTGTGCGGTGACTGCAGCCACAAAATTAAAAGACACTTGCTTTTTGGATGAATAGCTATGACAAACCTAGACAGTGTGTTAAAAAGCAGAGACACACACAAAAAAATAAAACAAAAATAAAAAGCAGAGACATCACTTTGCAGACAAAGGTCCATGTAGTCAAAGCTGTGGTTTTTCCAGTAGTCAAGTATGGATGTGAGAGTTGGACCATAAAGAAGGCTGAACGCTGAAGAATTGATGCTTTTAAACCGTGGTGCTGTAGAAGACTCCTGAGAGTCCCTTGGACTGCAAGGAAATCCAACCAGTCCATCCTAAAGGAACTCAGTCTTGAATATTCATTGGAAGGAATGATGGTGAAACTGAAACTCCGATACTTTGGCCACTTGATGTGAAGAGCTGACTCATTGGAAAAGACCCTGATGCTGGGAAAAATTGAGGGCAAGAGGAGAAGGGCAACAGAGCTTGAGATTATTGGATGGCATCACCGACTCAATGGTTGTGGGTTTGAGCAAACTCAGGGAGGTAGTGTTGGACAGAGAAGCCTAGCATGCTGCGCTTCATGGGATCGCAAAGAGTCGGACCTGACTTCGTGACTGAACAATAACAACAAGCCATTTATCGATTGTGTAACATTGGCCAAGTCACACATTCCCTGACTCCAGGTTTTCTTATCTGATGAAGCCTAACTCAGAACCTTTCACAAAAGTCAGTTGCAGGTGCAGTGTAGATACAAATGTGAAAGACAAAATCTTAAAGCTCTTAGAACACAAAATAGAATGTATGCATTCTCTCAACTAGGGAATTATATTTTTTTAAACAGAAGATCAAGGCAAAAATGAAGAAATTGGATTATATTAAAATGTATGACTCTTTATGATCCCATGGACTATACAGACCATGGAATTCTGCAGGCCAGAATATTGGAGTGGGTAGCCTTTCCGTTCTCTAGGGGAATCTTCCCAATCCAGGGATCGAATCCAGGTCTCCTGCATTGCAGGTGGCTTCTTTACCAGCTGAGCCACAAGGGAAGCCCAAGAATACTGGAGTGGGTAGCCTCTCCCTTCTCCAGTGGATTTTCCTGACCCAGGAATTGACCCAGGATCTCCTGCATTGCGGGTGGATTCTTTACCAACTGAGTTATCAGGCAAGCCCATATTAAAATGAAGAACTTATATTTATCAAAAGATACAGTTAAGGAGAACTAAAGAAGAGCCTCTTGATGAAGGTGAAAGAGGAGAGTGAAAAAGTTGTCTTAAAACTAAACATTCAGAAAACTAAGATCATGGCATCTGGCCCCATCACTTCATGGCAAATAGATGGGGAACCAGTGGAAACAGTGACAGACTTTATTTTCTTGGGCTCCAAAATCACTGCACATGGTGACTGCAGCCATGAAATTAAAAGACACTTGCTCCTTGGAAGAAAAGTTATGACCAACCTAGACAGCATATTAAAAAGCAGAGACATTACTTTGTCAACAAAGGTCCATCTAGTCAAGGCTATGGTTTTTCCAGTAGTCATGTATGGATGTGAGAGTTGGACTATAAAGAAAGCTGAGTGCCGAAGAATTGATGCTTTTCAACTGTGGTGTTGGAGAAGACTCTTGAGAGTCCCTCGGACTGCAAGGAGATCCAACCAGTCCATCCTAAAGGAAATCATTCCTGAATATTCATTGGAAGGACTGATGGTGAAACTGAAACTCCAATACTTTGGCCACCTGATATGAAGAACCAACTCACTGGAAAAGACCCTGATGCTGGGAAAGATTGAAGGCAGGAGGAAAAGGGGATGACAGAGGATGAGATGGTTGGATGGCATCACCAACTCAATGGACATGAGTTTGAGTAAGCTCCGGGAGTTGGTGATGGACAGAGAGGCCTGGTGTGCTGCAGTCCATGGAGTTGCAGAGTCGGACACAACTGAGCGAATGAACTGAATGGAACAGTTAAGGAGGTTGAAGGGCAAGTTTCAGGGTAAGAAAAGATATCTAATATATGTACACACACACATATATATATAGGTACCTGCAAATGTACACACTCAAGAATAACCAGACTCTATGCAGAATTCTATACATTAATTAAAAAAAAGGGCTGACAATGCAACAGTAAAATGGGCAAGAGGCTTAAATAAATACTTTTTTGAAAAAGGATATCTATAGGGTCAATGAATATATGAAGAGATTTCTTTAGTTACCAGAAGATGCTAATCAAATACCTACTTGAGTACCATTACACGTTTACCAGATCAGCACTACAAAGTGATAATGAAGATGTGGAGCAATAGGGACTTTTCACACATTGCTGGTGGGACTGTGAAATGGTACAATCACTTTGGCCTAAGTTTGGTAATAATGATTAAATTTGATCTGTGCATATCCTGTGTCACAGCAGTTTCACTGTTAGGATCTCTGCATGGGTGTGTATTTTAGAGAACTGTGTGCTCACATGCTGCAGAAGGTGCATGCATCTATATTAATAGCAGTATTGTTTGCAGTTGCCGATAATTAGAAAAAAACAAGTGATCACGAAATAGTTATTTCTTAACATAAATATTCATACAAAGGCATACTAAGTAGGAATGAAAACCAACAAACTCCAGCAACCTAGGTCATCGTGTTTGAATCTCACAAAAATATTGAGTAAAATAGAAAAGATAAGGAGTGTGTGTGTGTGTGTACACACACACACACACACACACACACATTTGTATATGTATGCTTACATTTTTATACATTTAAAAATCTTGTTAGGGTTGCATACACAGACATAAAACTATAAAACCCAACAAGGAAATGAATACCTAAGTGCCATGATAGTGAACACTTTGTGAGCAAGAGGGGGATGTGTGTAGAAAAGGGTACCAGGATCTCTGGGGGTACAAGCAGTGTCCTATTTCTTACATGTGACAGTGGATACTCTGGTGTTTGTTTTATAATAACTCACAGAGATACATATTTATGATTGTGCATTTTCTATACGTGTGCTATCTGTATTTTGCAATTGAATTTTTAAAAGAACTTTGTCTTAAAAAATTAAGACAACTTCTAAAGGTAGATAAAAGCTATAAACCATTACTCAATTCAAAACTTTGTTCTTTCTAATTTTTAATCATAGGAATATGTATTTTTGGTCTTATTGTTGATGCTCTTTTCATCGTTAGTAATTAAGTGTTTAAATACTCAGGGAAAATGGTGTGCTGAGCTGCTTCATACAGGCACATGAGAATTGAGAGTGCATGTCTTTTCAACCTCATATTCAGTGATGTCACATTGCTGAGCTCAAATTTGCCGTGGCAGGAGTAGTTACACCAAGGAAATAGGCCAAAGCTATGAATCAGGGTTTCCCCATCTCCCCAGAAAGTTAGTTGTTAAACATTTACTAGCATTCCACTCTCATTTGCTATATTTACTTAGCCGTCTAGTCAAGGCTATGGTTTTTCCTGTGGTCATGTATGGATGTGAGAGTTGGACTGTGAAGAAGGCTGAGCGCCGAAGAATTGATGCTTTTGAACTGTGGTGTTGGAGAAGACTCTTGAGAGTCCCTTGGACTGCAAGGAGACCCAACCAGTCCATTCTGAAGGAGATCAGCCCTGGGATTTCTTTGGAGGGAATAATGCTGAAGCTGAAACTCCAGTCCTTTGGCCACCTCATGCGAAGAGTTGACTCATTGGAAAAGACTGATTCTGGGAGGGATTGGGGGCAGGAGGAGAAGGGGACGACAGAGGATGAGATGGCTGGATGGCATCACTGACTTGATGGACGTGAGTCTGAGTGAACTCTGGGAGTTGGTGATGGACAGGGAGGCCTGGCGTGCTGCAATTCATGGGGTCGCAAAAAGTTGGACACGACTGAGCGACTGAACTGAACTGAACTGATGAGAGGTATTTAAAGAAATGATCTTGACTAAGCACTGCTACTGTGCTGTGCTTAGTCACTCAATTGTGACTCTTTGCGACTCCATGGACTGTAGCCTGCCAGCCTGCCATGTGGATTCTCCAGGCAAGAATACTGGAGTGGGTTGCCATGCCCTCCTCCAGCGGATCTTCCCAACCCAGGGATCAAACCCAGGTCTCCTGCATTGCAGGTGGATTCTTTACCATCTGAGTCACCAGGGAAGCTGAAGAATAGTGGAGGGGGTAGCCTATTCCTTCTTCAGGGGATCTTCCCAATCCAGGAATCAAACTGGGGTCTCCTGCATTGCGTGTGGATTCTTTACCAGCTGAACTAAGCACAGTACTTATTTTTCTCATGATAATACAAACAGCATTTAAACTTTGGCAAGTTATTTTATTTCTTTGTATCTCTCCATTTTACCTTGATAATAGGTTAACTATATCAAGTAAAAATAATTAATGCAAGTTCAGTATTTGGTATAGTGAGTACTCAGTAAATTTTGTTTAAAAATGTCATGTCATAAGGTAAATGTTGGGGAGAGTGAAATCATTTCCTTTAATGTAAATCTCCACAGTTCTTTTACACGTTTGTCATAGAAAAGATGAGGAATTCTTGTATTCTGCTGGAACATGAGAGCTAAATAACAATGTGGAATGTTTTCCAAATAATATTTTATTATTTTACTTTTAGGTGATTCCTCCTAAGGAGTGGAAGCCTAGGCAGTGCTATGATGACATTGACAACTTGCTTATTCCAGCTCCGATTCAGCAGATGGTCACAGGGCAGTCAGGACTGTTCACTCAATACAACATCCAGAAAAAAGCCATGACAGTGAAGGAGTTCAGGCAGCTGGCCAACAGTGGCAAGTGAGTAGATTCAGTGTGCTGTTTTTATTTCTTTCAAAGATGTAGATGAATATGGTAAGAAACCAAGGAGATGGAAGCTTGTGAAGAGCGGGAGCCTTCTGCATAGTCTATTTCATTTCCCATTTAACTGTTTCTGTTTTTTAGGTGGTTGTCTGCCTTCTAGAAAAATTGTTCCTCATTTTATCATCTCATTCATAGTATCTGTAAATGGATTTTTGTCCCTGTCTTTTACCTTGAGTTTTTGTTTCTACGCTTGACTCCTCTTTGTTAGGCAATTTCTTCTGTGTGTGATAATGTTTAAGTCTTAAATGATAAGTTACAGATATTAGAAGAATAATTTAAAAAGAAAATCCTTGGGGATTTTCCTAGTGGTCCAATGGCTAAGACTGTGCTCTCAATGCTGGGGGCCTGGGTTCAATCCCTGGTCAGGGAAATAGATCCTACATGCTGTAACTAAGGCTGGGCACAGCCAAATAAATGGTTTAAAAAAAAAAAGAAAGGAAAATCCTTGAATGTCTTGAATGGCCACCATTATTGTATTAGTCACCTGTTGCTATGTAATGAATGACCCCAAACCTTCGTATCTTAGATCAGTAAACATTTAACATCTCAGTTTCTAAAGGTCAGGAGGCTAAGAGTGGCTTAGCAGGGTGGCTGTGGTTCAGGACCTCGCATGAGGTTATTTATAGTCATGTTGGGTGGGGTTGCTGTCACCTGAAGACTTGACTGTGTCTAGAGGATTTTCTTCCAAGATTCCTTCCCTTATGTGGCTGTTGGCTGGAGTCCTGAGTTCCTTGCTGCAAGAGCTATTCCTTGTGTTGTGTGGCATCTAACTTCTTCCGAAGCAAGTGATCCAGAAGTTACCAAGATGGAAAACAAACTGTCTTTTCATTACCTGTTTGTTGACTATCATTTCTGCCATGTTCTATTTGTTATATGCCAAGTGCAGCCCATATTTAAGGGGAGGAGAATTAAGCTGTATATCTTGAAGGGAGATGTATCAAAGAATTTGTGGATATATTTAGAAACTGTACAGTTATTATTATTAAATTACCTTAAAAATTTTTTTTGATATGGTAGTTAAGGTCTTAGATCAAAACATTAATCTAGAAACACCACTTCCCCACCAAACCAATCACTATCCAACCTAAAAACATCATTGTCTAAATTCCCTGGATGGGTATGCATTACATTGAGTCCTTTGGATGATCTTAAAAGAAACAACCTGTATTTGACATAGTAAGCACTTGATGGTAGTTGAAGAAGCTTTTATTCTATAGGAAGTTCCTGTTATAGAGCATAATTGCTATTCCCAAGGAATTAAACATTTGATAGTTAATTCAAGTTTATCTTGAGTTTTTATTTTTTGTTGTTGTTGTATTGTTTCAGATCTCAATTGAGAATGTAAAACTTTAATCATAGACTGGATTGGTTTGCTTTCATACTCTGTAAGAACTCTTATAAAAAGTTCAATGCCAAAACAAGATTACAGAAGCAATTTTATCCAATTTCTTATAAACTGTTTATTGTATTCTGTTCTCCATCTTCTAGTGCCCATTTTCAGAGTCATTCTTTTTTTTTCCTAATTTTTCTTTCCAGAGTCATCCTTCAAGTATTAAATAGCTTATTTCATTTACACTAAATTTTAGTGGAATCTCTACTTCATACATTTTAAATTGTTCAAGTATAGTATAATTGGTTAAAGAGTTTAGAAAATGTTTTGAAGGATAAAATAATGAGTTTTAACTAACTTTTTGCTTCTGTTGTTGGTACTTTCATGGAAGTGTATTTTTTAATCAAAAAAAGAAGTTTTTATATAGAATTATTTAGGAGAGCTTTGAGAGATCTATGATAAATACATTTACATATATACTTGTTAGATTTGACAGCATGAGGATGCAGTATTTTCATTTTGATAGAATTTTGTTTAGAAGGTGATGGGTAGGGAAAACCTTAAAATTGTCTTTACTGTTTGTGCTTTGTTTCCTCTCCCTTTTCCAGGTACTGCACCCCAAGATACTTGGATTATGAAGATTTGGAGCGCAAGTACTGGAAGAACTTAACCTTTGTGGCGCCCATTTACGGTGCAGACATTAATGGGAGCATATATGATGAGGTATATTTCCATTACAGTGGGTCTTATAAGGTGTCATTTCATGTTACTCTTTTTGTTACCGTTTCGGGTGGTTGAGAAGCAGTTATTTGTTGTGCTTTGTGTGATCCATAACTCCTCATAGGACAAGAGGAAATAAAGACATCAGTGTGATTGCTACTGCTGCTGCGTTTTAAATTGAAACCAGCTAATTGTACAAATACCTGAGACTGTTCAACAGTAAAATAGTATGTAGTTATCCAGTTAGTCTTTAAATTACACTCAAAATTTTTAAAAGCAAAAGTACATTATAAAAATACTTGGGAAACAGGAAATATTATTCATAATAGTACCACCTTAAGAAAAAAAGTAGTATTAATATGTGTTGTGGCTCAGATGGTAAAGTATCTGTCTGCAATGCTGGAGACCCAGGTTCTATCCCTGGGTCGGGAAGATCCCCTGGAGAAGGAAATGGCACCCCATTCCAGTACTCTCACCTGGAAAATCCCAGACAGAAGAGCTTGGTAGGCTATAGTTCATGGGGTCGCAAAGAGTCGGACACGACTGAGTGACTTTACTTTAATTTACTTTCCTGTAACATACTTATATTCTTTTTTTTTTTTACTGCCCCCAAATTGTGAGGAATTGTTTTTAAATACACATTGCAGTCTTTCCAGTTATTTTTCATGAGAACATAATCTGCTTGATATAATGTTACCCTTCTTGCCTCCCCCAATACTTAAAATCCTATTAAATTTTTTTCCTTTTGAAACCTTTTTTACATTTTCCATTGCTTTATTTTGAAAAATTTCTTGCCTACCAAAAAGTTGAAGTAATGCAGTGAACACTTGATGCTTTTACGTGGATTCACGAGTGGTTAATTTTGCTGCATTTGCTTTTTGTTTCTCTGTCACTCTATCTTTGTTTCTGTCTCTCTGTCCCTTTGCTGTAACATTTGAGAGTGAGTTACAAACATCATGACAGTTCACCTTTAATTATTTCAGCATGAATCTTTCAGTTATAAGGCAATTTAAGATTTATATTGGGCTTCCCTTGTGGCTCAGCTGGTAAGAATCTGCCTGCAATGCGGGAGACCTAGGTTTCATCCCTGGGTTGGGAAGATCCCCTGGAGAAGGGAAGGGCCACTCACTCCAGTATTCTGGCCTGGAGAATTCCATGGACTGTATGCTCCATGGGGTTGCAAAGAGTCAGACATGACTGAGTGACTTTCAACATTTATATAATAGTATCTCATATAGAGACTATGTTCATAGATTCCTAAGTTTCCCAGTAATGTTCTTTATAAACTGCTTTTTTCCCCCATATGAAGGATCCAGTCAAGAATTTCCCTTTATGTTTTAAAAAAGTAGTATATTTTTGGCTGTGCTGGGTCTCCATTGCCGCATGCAGGCTTTCTCTAGTTGCAGAGTGGGGGCTACTCTCTAGTTGTGGTGCATGGGCTTCTCATTGTGGTGGCTTCTCTGTTGCAGAGCACAGGCTCTAAGCAGATAGGCTTCAGTAGTTGGAGTGCGCTGGCTCAGTAGTTGTGCTCGTGGGCCCCAGAGCATGCAGGCTTCAGTAGTTGTGACTCGCAGGCTCTACCAGCGCAGCCTTAGAAGTTGTGATGCATGGGCTTAGTTGCTCCTCGCCAGGTGAATCTTTCCAGCCAGGGATCAAACTCATGTTCCCTGCATTGGCAGGCAGACTCTTGTCCACTGTGCCACCAAGGAAGTCCGAAAAAACCATTGTTATTTTTGAAAATGGGCTGGGTATTAGGTGATACTGTGAAATTACTGATGTCCTATTCAATGTGATGATGGCATGGTGGCTTTGTCTTTACTAAAGAATAAATCAATAAGAATATACTTGGAGTACAAATGAATCACTTTTCTATACAGCAGAATTTAACACAACATTGTAAATCAAATATACTTCAATTTTTTAAAAGTAGGGAAAAATAATATACTTTTTGTATATGTTTTTATTTATATATATGTTTTTTTATTTTGTATATGTTTTTATATATGTTTTTATTTTGTGTCTTCTCTGTGGCTTCTTCCCTATGGTATCCTGGCAAGTTTGCAGGTTTCTGCAAACACACACACACACACACACACACACACACACACACACACACTTACATTAATATGTATACCTAGATATATATATACACATGCACATAGACACATATGTTTTCCTTATAAATTGAGACTATACACTGAAAAATATATAGGTAAAATAACATGTGTTCTGGAATTTGTTTTTAAAATATCTCAGGACATAAAGTGGAATGGATATAGTTGAGTGAAGATTGGCCAAGTATTGGCAAATGAAGCTAGATGATGGATACATGATGTTTAAAGTATGTATGGAATATGTTTGGAATATTACAAGTTAAAAAAGGGAAAACATTCTTTCTCTTTCCCCCTTTTGGATTTTCACCAGTGTAAGTAACCTCCATATTGATAATGTATTGTTAAGTTAGTACATACTTGTATAGAAAAATTTAAAAATAGAGAAAAAAATGAAGAAAAGATTACTTATAAGCTTACCAAACAAACATAACCTCTGTGGTTTCCTTTTGGCCTTTTACGTTAGTGTATATATATGCTTGCATGTGTGTTTGTGTTTTCCCACCTCAAAGGCTGAGGTGCTTTGCTTTAGAAGCATTTTCAGTATTGCTCTCCAGAGGATCATTTCAGTGCATTTAGCTCCAGCGGTTTCAGATTGTACCTTATATTAAGTCTTTGCTATGTTTTTTGGTATTTCAATTCCACGTATGTTCTTTTTCCCTCCTTTTAAAAAATTGAAGTATATTTGATTTACAATGTTGTGTTAAATTCTGCTGTATAGCAAAGTGATTCATTTGTACTCCAAGTATATTCTTATTGATTTATTCTTTAATAGCGACAAATCTCTTTTAAGTTTGCATGTTTTGTTTACTTACATTTAAGAAAATGGGTGCCATTAGTCCTAAATCTTCCTTACAGAAGATGGCATCTTGAAATGGGTGAGGCCAAGCGAATACTGTTGGTATTTTCAGTTGAGGCCCAGAAAAGTTAGTGTTTTCTCAAAGTTATGAGGCTGGTAGGCTGCTAGGTGCCCCTATTCTCCACACCAGTTTTAAGGAAGTGATTATGTAGAGTCAGTCTCACAGTTGTGGAAATGTGTAAAGCTAGGTCTGTGTCACCTACGAATGTCGCCTGAGCTCATGGTTTATTTTGTGTCTTCTCTGTGGTTTCTTCCCTCTGGTATCCTGGCAAGTTTTCAGGTTTCTGAAAGGAAGGCAGCTGAGGAATCATCTGGATTTTGGGCTGAGAGGTTGTGTTTCTTAAGGCTCAAAAATAAAACTTAATCAAGATTTTTTTCTAACCACACCTTGGGGTCATTGAGCTTTTTGTTCCTTTTTTGCAAATATAATTATGGAGTAGAAACAGCATATGATTTTCAGAACAGTTGACATAAAGCTGCCCTGAACTAGCTTTTCATATTTGATAGTAAAATAATATAATTGTTGATAGCACAGATGAGGCTGATGGGCTTAGTTTTGTAGTGCTTATTAATTTACTGCTTGTGTTTGAAAACCAGTTACACAATGGCATTGCTTCAAGGGAACATTGACTTTAGACTTCAGATTTGAGTAACTTTAGTTATTAAAATTCGATGAACAAAATTCACTGGTTTGTAAACATGCAGTTTTTAAAGCACCCTCATTATTTACAAGTTTTGGAGCCAGAAATCTGTCATTTTGGTAGGACCTACAAGGCATAGTATTTTATGGAATTTCTATAGGGGCATTTAGTAACTCCAGAACTGAGCTGACATTTTCAGTGCTTTTGTAGCATAAAGAAAGACATGAGAGATGTTGTGAACTGGTACTGGTAAACAAAACCAATCACACTCAAGACAACTAAATTCAAGCAAATGAAGAGTAACTTGTATTTGCCCCCTTGAGGTAGATGGAGAGCAACAAGAGAAAGAGTGCATTAAAGAGAGTAATGAAGAGTGAGTGTAATAATAACTTGTGTCAGGAACATTTGAAGTCATTGCAATGAATGTGCATTGGAAAAAGCTTGTGTGTTGTTTTGCTCTTTCCTGTTATATCTTTGCATTGTTTAACTGTGCAGTTCAATATTTAAATTGTATTGGATGTTGGTTTGTTATGGTTCATGGCATTATTTTGAAAGGGATTATAGTCATCAACGGAGAAGGCAATGGCACCCCACTCCAGTACTTGTGCCTAGAAAATCCCATGGACGGAGGAGCCTGGTAGGCTGTAGTCCATGGGGTCGCTAAGAGTCGGACACGACTGAGTGACTTCACTTTCACTTTTCACTTTCATGCATTGGAGAAGGAAATGGCAACCCACTCCAGTGTTCTTGCCTGGAGAATCCCAGGGACAGGAAGCCTGGTGGGCTGCCGTCTATGGGATCGCACAGAGTCGGACACGACTGAAGCGACTTAGCAGCAGCAGCATAGTCATCAAATTGTAGTTCACTTTCCTGCCTAATTTCTAGTTATGGCTACTCCTTTTCATGTTAAAAGAAGGATTCAAAATTCATAACCTTCTATTGGTGGGGATAGGAGTTCCTAGAGAGGGTGTGGGGAAGGTAAGAGAAACAGTTTGTGCAGGGTGCACAGGTGAATAAGGATCCTGGTTCTCAGGTAATTCACAGACTTGGGGGACAGGTGTGGGGTTCCAGGGAGCCCAGAGAGGCACTTTGAGTAGCTTGGTGTAGAAGGAAGATTTTTTTTTGTAGGAGAGATGAGCTTGCTCTAGATGAGCAAGTTCAAGACAGGTAGAGGGAGGGGAGAGAAGAATGGGACAGAAACTAGATAAATTGGAGGATAAGATTGCACTTAATAATTTGTCTCTCCCCTCTTTCTTTTTTTAAAAACTGAATTTGAAGGCTTTTTGGTGAGCTTGGGCTTAAGGAGAGTGAGGCAGACCTGGAATAGTGGCTGTGGGATCTGAGAGAGAAGATCAGCCTGGTGGGAGATGGATTGTAGGGGCCCCTCCTGCTCGGATATTTATCTTGTAGCACCAAGGAAGTCTGTTAAGGGACAGAAAGGGGTGCCGTTGTAGTGTTGATCCAGTTGTGGGTACAACATAGGAATTAGGGGTGAGGGTGTTCGTAAAGGACTGGTTGAGGACCATCAGTCTTATAGTAAAGGGACTAGGGTCTGGAGATTCCAGGGGAGAAGTCTTGGTCCCTCTTTCATTCGACTGATGTTTTCAGAGCTTGATTTCCTTAGGATATACTTAAAAATCTCAGCACCATGGGCAGTGGCCTCTGGCAGCAGTAACAGTAGCATGATGTAAGGAAGTTGCTGTTGTTTAGTTGCTCAGTCATGTCTGACTCTTGTGACCCCATGGACTGTAGCCCGCCAGGCTCCTCTGTCCATGGGGTTTCCTAGGCAAGATTACTAGAGTGGGTTGCCATTTCCTTCTTCAGGGGATCTTCCCGATCCAGGGATCAAGTCCTTATCTCCTACATTGGCAGGTGGATTCTTTTACCACTGAGCCACCAGGGAAGCCCTTAAGGTAGTTACTACCTTTTTTTTTTTCTTATTTATTTATTTATTTTTATGTTTTAGTTTTTCTTTTCTTTTTTTTTTAATTTAATTTTATTTTTAAACTTTACAAAATTGTATTAGTTTTGCCAAATATCGAAATGAATCCGCCACAGGTATACATGTGTTCCCCATCCTGAACCCTCCTCCCTCCTGTTACTACTTTTTAAACCAGAATGCCAAGCCTATCAAAGGCATGACATGACAAAGCCCAGTCTTTGAATGTATGATGCAAAGCCTTGCTTGTCTTTGTAAATGAAGTTTTATTGGAGCATAGCCTTATTGTCCATCTACATATTATATATGGCTTTTTTGCACTACAGTGGGAGAGTTGAGTCATTGTGACATTGTATGGCCCATAAAAGCTAAGTCCTTTGCAGAAAAGGTTTGCCAACTCCTAATACAGAGGCACAAATTATTTGCTTTTGGGGAAGGATTCTCAAAACTTTTTTAGGATATAGGTAAAATTCTGAATGCTTTTAGTTATGACTACGTTGATATCTTGACTATGACTATATTTATATTGATTATGTTAAGAATCTGAAATGAAATTTGGTAATGTCTGGGACCTTCTGTAAGTAAAGAAGTTCCTGAACTTAGAAATAGAGCCACCTGTGTTTTTGGGTGGCGTTTGATGAGTCCTTGGAAACAGTAACAAACATAAGAGTCCCAAGATCTGAAACTCTTATTTTGGTTATATTTTACTAAGGACTGGTATACTGATAAAGGAAGTTTTAATTAGGAAATTCCCTGGTGGTCCAGTGGTTAGGACTCCGTGCTTTCACTGACACAGGTCTGTGTTCTATCCCTGGTTGGGAACTAAGATCCTGCAAACTGTGCAGCATGGAAGGAAAAAGAAAAAGTTTTAATTAACCTTTGTACACTGTTCATTAAAAAAAATTAGTTCTCTGTTTATAGAAACATGGGAGTTACTTCACCAAACAAACACAAAAACAACAGATAAAGAGAAAAGATGAACAGGGAGAAAAAGGTGCTGTAACTATGTGGGATGATTCAGCTTGACTAAGGGACATTAAAATAAACCCATGTCTTAAGGGAAAAAAAGAAGGTATAATATTTCTGGGATAGCCAATAGCCATACTTCCACAGATGTTTGAAGACAGAGTGCATCTCTTTGTTCTGTTTGTGAGGGCTAAGACTAGGCATTAACATTTTTCACTAACATTAGTACAGTGACAGTAAGTCATTCAGGCTTGTGTTCTGTGCTCATTTGGGCTGCATTTCTAACATTATCTATCATATGTACAGTGATGATTCTCTTATTGATGATAAATCAAGGTTTAAAAATGAAGTTCCACATACTTTCCTTAAGCTGGCTAGTATCTTCTTGATAACACTAGAAGAATCTCAAATAGTATTAATCTGTTTTCAAAACCGTCTTCTTTGCAGGATTTTCCCTTGGTTGAGTGGTGATAGACACTTCCTTCCCTAAGCCTCACCTGTCTCCTCCATCATCTGGGCTTTCTGATTTAAATACTTCATTCATATCCTAACAGGCATTGCTGTCAGCAGTGGCCCCTTTGAGATGATGTTTTTCACAGTAGTTCACCAGCAAGGTTCCTGTCTCACAGGAGTTTAGCCTTCTTTGGAAGCTTAATGTCTAGGTACTTCTTTCTTTTGACTAACCCTGTGGGATGACATGGCATTATAATTGACTGTTTCCCTTGTGGGGAACTGTCTTTGATGATAGTTTTCAGCAGTTCATTGGAGGAAGATAGCACATCTCACTGTGAGGGGAGGCCACTTCACCCGTGACCCACAGCTTGCACTGTTTTATCACTGTTCTCCCAGTCTTGCTTTGAAACTCACCTGCTTTGCTGACATCATGTTCCTTCACTTTGCAACTGCCTTGGGCTTCCCCGGTGGCTCAGTGGTAAAGAATTCGCCCGTGATGTGGGTTCGATCCCTGGGTCAGGACAATCCCCTGGAGGAGGAATGGAAACCCACTCCAGTATTCTTGCTTGGGAAATCCCATGGACAGAGGAGCCTGGCGGGCTACAGTCCATGGGGGTCACAAACAGTCGAACACGACTGAGCCACTGAGCATCATATCATTGAAGGTGTCTGTCATCTCCTGTACCAGCCTGGTACTCATTGGTCTCCTACACTGAGAATGACTTATCAGTCTACTGCACAGGGAGTTTCTCTAGTTTTTTATGTATGGTGTTGGTTCAAGTAACACAATTCAGCTTCCCAGGAGCAACTTTGCTGTGTTGTGAGGTGTGGACATGCTGAGATCACGTCTTATGCACTGCCCTCCAAAACTGTGTGCCATCAGCTTCAGCTTTCTCTATGCTCACTTTCTTCTCAGGTTTTTCCACATTTGAAGAACACATTTTCACCAATAGTGCTTGGAAGATGGTAGCGGTGATGCCCAGTACATTTATGCTGGGCACAAAGCATAAGCCTTTAAGGACAAGAACTGAGATATAACTGAATTGCCGTCTTTGTTACCTTACATAGATTTGCATGCAACTGAAAGCTTTCTGCTGGTGGATGTTCACAGGTCATTATAGAGTTTTTGATTTGGTCAGTGAATTTAGGGTAAAAAAATACATTACTACAGCAGATATTTGGAAAATGAGGACAGAAAATGAAGGATACTTGCCTTATTTCTCTTTGTTTCACATAAACTCTGAGTCCAGTGATGGCAGGGATCATTTCTCATAGACTCTCTTGTAACATCTGCTTCCAAGAATGCACCTAAATAATAGTAGGGTTGATGTGTACATGACATTGGTAAAATAGCCTAAGGCCAGATCATGGAGTTTTCTGAAATTTTTTGGTTATCACTCTCTACATCTTGAAGAACGGTTTGAGATTATTTAATAGGGAAGGGGTAGGATCAGAATCATGCCTTAGAAAGTGTGATCATATAATGGCTTACAAGAGGAACTGGTCATGGCAAGAGGCTTGGAGAGTGCTTTTAGGAAGGAGGGAGGAGGGTGGGGTCAGAGTGATCTTGACCCCAGAGTGGTCATGATCCCCAGTGGGTGTTTTTCTGAACCAACTGAGATAGTAGTTCTCAAATTTTGGCCTTTTCAGCACTTATTTATACTTTTAATAATTTATTATGGACTTCAAAGAGCTGTTGTTTATGTGGGTTATATCTATCCTTGTTTATTGTATTAGAAATTAAAACTGAGAAGGTTTCAGTTCAGTTCAGTTCAGTCGCTCAGTCATGTCCGACTCTTTGCGACCCCATGAATCGCAGCACGCCAGGCCTCCCTGTCCATCACCAACTCCCGGAGTTCACTCAGACTCAGGTTTCAAAATATTTAAATCATTAAAAATAATTGTTATGTAATATTCATATTTTTTAAAAAAATGATTATATTTTCCTAAACACAGAATTCAGTGAGAGAAGTGGCATTTTTTAATGGGTTTTTTAAGTCACTAGTGTCTCAGGGTTGCTAGTCACTTAGTCATATCTAAGTGACTGTCCTCTTTGTGGCCCATGGACTGTGTAGCTTGCCAGGCTCCTCTAATTGCCAGGCTCCATGCAATTCTCACTAATGTCTAGCTTAAATAGAAACCCCTTTCCAGAATCTTGTATCTGCTTTTTGCATTTAATCCGTTGTGATATCATGTAGCATTCTGCACACTCTACCTTACACACATGGGAGAATGAGAGTGAAAAAGGAGAATAGTGTCTTGGTATAGTTGTGATAGTGGCTTTGATGCCACAGACCCAGTGGCCTTTGGGCAACATTGTGAAAACCTCTGCTGTAAGATATTCAGCAGGAGATTCCTTCTCTTATCTCACTCTATGTAAATGATGCAGGCATCTTGAGGCAAGCTAACAGTTTTCCGTTCTTGTTTATAGACCTTCAGGTCACTGTGTCCCTGATATGAACCTCAGAGACCTAATTACATTATGAGACAGTGGTTCTCCAACAAGAAGTCATGGAGTTATTTGGGGGAGCATCAAGCCATAAATTCTGACATAGATCTCTGGCAAAATTTTTTAAGCAGAAAATGGGCTTGGGGTGTAAACTCAAGTTCCTGCATCTTAAGATATATAAAATATTTTAAACTGTGTTTGTAAGATTTTCCTTTCATATTAATTTGCTAGTCTATTACTTTTATCACCCATGTATTTATTAATAGATAATTGATAGAAAATTCAAAGCTGTTTGAAAAATACAGTGACAAACCTTAAAAAGACAAAAAATTACATCTTTTACTGCATATTTCTTCATGAGAGCTAGGGAATTTTTTCTTTTTTTTGCTACAGATGTATTGGATAGATGGATGTGTGTGTATGTACTCTTTCTAGTTTCCCTTTTTTTTTTCTTTATAGTCTATGATTATAAATGCATAACTTTTTTAGGTAAAAATTACTTTTGTTAATACAAGTATTATAAAAATGATGAAAAGCATTAAATGACAGAGAAAGTGGAAATCACTCATAATCCTGGCATTCAGAAACCAGAACTGTCAAAAGAGTTCAGTGTCTTCCCTTCCAATGCTTTTTCTCTGTTTAGTGCTCAGTAGTTTTATTTTTTTGAACAGGTGTGGTATCGTGATGAACACAGTTTGGTTTTGTCTCTTCTCCCTCTCACTTTAGCACATAGTGAATGCTTTGCCATGATTACAGATGTTCTTCAACGGGATGATTTAACATTTATTGTATCTCTCATTTTTATTGGTAGGATGATTTTCTTGAACAGGGGAAGCAGATAAATCTAAGGTGGAGAAGGACGATGGGGGCCGCAGAGCAAGGAGGGTGTGACAGTTCCTACGGTTAGGGTAGGGTTGGCCCGTGAGGCACTGAGGGGTGACCAGATCATCACTAACCCATGAGGCACTTTAACCTCTGTTAACCCACTGCTAACAGAGGCACTTTGCCACCAACACTGCCTCATTTCCTGCCTTTCTCCACAGAAAAACAGAAAGCTGTATTAAATAGCATAGAATATTTGGCCTATTTACGTATATAATAATTCATGTCTGCCATCCCTAGCTGTGACTTTCAGGAAAACAGTTGTTGCCTTAGAGTCTATAAAGGGAAAGGATTGAATTAACAGCTCTCTGAGGTTCCTCTCAGCTTAAACATGTTTGCTTTAAGTAACATTTCTTCAAGAAGGTGAAATCGAAGTCTTAGATAAGGAATTTTTTGAGTTCTAGATTTCTTTTATATTAGAATTTTGTCAAGAACCCCTTTAGAAGAAATCCACTGGCTGAAAGCATAGGAATTTTTTTATACTAAGATTTTAGTATTACTGGCATTTAACCTTGCAGATGACTCTCTTATCTTCCCGCAGTTCAGTTCAGTTCATTTGCTCAGTCATGTCCAACTCTTTGCAACCCCATGGACTGCAGCACGCCAGGCTTCCTTGTCCATCACCAAATCCTGGAGCTTGCTCAAACTCATGTCCGTTGAGTCCATGATGCCGTCCAACCATCTCATCCTCTGTCATCCCCTTCTCCTCCTGGCTTCAATCTTTCCCAGCATCAGGGTCTTTTCCAGTGAGTCAGTTCTTCATATCAGGTGGCCAAAGTATTGGAGTTTCAGCTTCAGCTTCAGTCCTTCCAATGAATATTCAGGACTGATTTCCTTTAGGATGGACTGATTGGATCTCCTTGCAGTCCAAGGGATTCTTAAGAGTCTTCTCGAACACCACGGTTCAAAACGATCAATTCTTCAATGCTCAGCTTTCTTTATAGTCCAACTCTCACATCCATACATGACTACTGGAAACACCATAGCCTTGACTAGACGACCTTTGTGGACAAAGTAATGTCTCTGCTTGTTAATATGCTGTCTAGGTTGGTCATAACTTTCCTTCCAAGGAGGAAGCGTCTTTTAATTTCATGGCTGCAGTCACCATCTCCAGTGATTCTGGAGCCTAAGAAAAGAAAGTCTGTCACTGTTTCCACTGTTATCCCATCTGTTGCCATGAAGTGTTGGGACTGGATGCCATGATCTTGGTTTTTTGAATGTTGAGTTTTAAGCCAACTTTTTCACTCTCCTCTTTCACTTTCATCAAGAGGCTCTTTAAGTTCTTCAACTTTCTGCCATAAGAGTAGTATCATCTGCGTATCTGAGGTTATTGATATTTCTCCTGGCAATTTTGATTCCAGCTTGTGCTTCATCCAGCACGGCATTTTGCATGATGTACTCTGCATATAAGTTACATAAGGAGGGTGACAATATACAGCCTTGATGTACTCCTTTCCCAGTTTTGAACCAGTCTGTGGTTCCATGTCCAGTTCTAGCTGTTGCATCTTGACCTGCATACAGATTTCTCAAGAGGCCGGTCAAGTGGTCTGGTATTCCCATCTCTTGAGGAATTTTCTGCAGTTTGTCCCCACACAGTCAAAAGCTTTGGTGTAGTCAATAAAGTAATTGATGTTTTTTTGGAACTCTCTTGCTTTTTAGTTAATCCAGCTGATGTTGGCAATTTGATCTGTGGTTCCTCTGCCTTTTCTAAATCCAGCTTAACATCTGGAAATTCTCGGTTCATGTACTATTGAAGCCTTGCTTGGAGAATTTTGAGCATTACTTTGCTAGCGTGTGAGATGAGTTCAATTGTGTGGTAGTTTGCATATTCTTTGGTATTGCCTTTCTTTGGGATTGGAATGAAAGCTGACTTTTTCCAGTCGTGTGGCCATCGCTGAGTTTTCCAAATTTGCTGGCATATTGAGAGCAGCACTTTCACAGCATCATCTTTCAGGATTTGAAATAGCTCAGCTGGAATTCTGTCACCTCCACTAGCTTTGTTTGTAGTGATGCTTCCTAAGGCTCACTTGACTTCGCACTCCAGGATATCTGGCTCTAGGTGAGTGATTTACGCTATTGTGGTTATCTGGGTCATTAAGATCTTTTTTTTGTATAGTTCTGTGTATTCTTGCCACCTCTTAATATCTTCTGCTTCTGTTAGGTCCATACCATTTCTATCCTTTATTGTGCCCATCTTTGAATAAAATGTTCCCTTGGTATCACTGATTTTCTTAAAGCGATCTCTAATCTTTCTCATTCTGTTGTTTTCCTCTATCTTTGCATTGATCACTGAGGAAGCCTTTCCTATCTCTACTTGCTATTCTTTGGAACTCTGCATTCAGATGGGTATCTTTCCTTTTCTCCTTTGCCTTTAACTTTTCTTTTTTTTCACAGCTATTTATAAGGCCTCCTCAGACAACTATTTTACAATCATTTTGCCTTTTTGCATTTCTTTTTCTTGGGAATGGTCTTGATCACTGCCTCTTTACAATGTCACGAACCTGCAGTGGGGTGGCTTAAATACGTTCATCCGCCAGATGGTGCTGTTGGACAACAGATTTTTCTAAGGCTCCAGGTTTCTAAAATATTAAATATTTTAGATAAAATATTTAAACTGAGTAAAATATTTAAACTGAGTCACCAGTGTCCTTTCCATTTTGTATTTTTATCATGTTAGGATATGATTTATCCTGAAATAAGGAATATTTTGAAGCCAAAACACTAGCTGTATGTGTAATTTTCACATCCAAGGGAAAATACTGTTATTCTAGACATGCTTTCATGCTAAGAGAGAGCTATTGGCCTTGGATTGTAACTTTTAGATTTTCACTCTATGTTAAAGCTTCTATTTAATAAGAACTCACTATCAGCATATTATGGCTGATCTTTAGTGAATGAAGTCTTAGCCTGATGATCTCAAGTTATGCCATCTAGACCAGGGGTGGGTGGGGGTGTGTGTGTGTGTGTAATAGTACTTCTATCCATTTGTCACATTGCATGTAGAATGTTCCATCAGTTCTGGAAGCTGTGTTTTCAGAAGAGTATTGTTAGAGAATTGTTGATAGAAGAAGATTAAGCTGATTTGCCGGCTGACCTCAGAGTATATGACTGCTGACTCAAAGTGCCTGTCTTGCACATGAGAGGGTTAGGTGGGATCACTGTGGGGAAAAAGCAGTTTTGGCTGTGGAAGTGCTAAATTGATAGACACACACATGAGTCCCACATAGAGTTCCATCCCTGAGGGGGAAAAGGGTGACAAGTCTGGCTGAGATGGAGAGTTTGGGTAGTTGCTCGCCCTTGCCAGCTTCTTAGCACTGGTTTCTCAAAATAAATCATCACCTGTCTGTGGGTTTTTGGGGTCACTGGGACAGTTAGAGTCATGAGTCCCAGGAGTATGATTCTAATTATGTTCTAAATAAAACAGGATTTTTTTAAAAAGATATCACTAAAATTATATAATGATTTTATCTGTTTCTAGGTTTATACATTTAATTTTTTAAAAAATTATTTTTCGTATGTTCTAAATGAGAAAATGTAGTTTAATATTCTGGCAAATTGTTAGTATTTTCTTTTTCATTGAAGGAATAATGTTGAGCTTATGTATATGATCTAGATTTTTTTCACTAAGAGGAATGAAAATGAGACCATTGGTAATACCTTAAGTTGTTTTTCTTCATGAAGAACAAAACGATGTTATTTGAGCCCTCTGCTAGGTGTTATTCGAGTGTGCTAAATCTAAGGTTGCTTTAAGTGCGAAGCTGCATTGAGGAAGAAATGAAGTAAGGTGGAAAAAACAGCTAGAAGAAACAGAGGAAAAAGTAGATAAAGTCCTGTAGGAATAGGGAGAAACAGATATATTCTTTATGTTAATTGTAATTTGCCTGACATTAATAGTTGTAAAGAGGCTCAAGCCCTGCCCACACTTTGGTACCTTTCAAAAACTAAGTGGCTTAACTACTTCTTTAGTGGGATCACATTAACATCACAGACTCTGGTAATGATATTTCGTTCTTAGATCCACCAGAGAATGGGACAAGTTGGGGACCTGTGCATTTGCTTACCAAGGAGGAAATGTATTAGACATTATTTTACTGTCAGTAGTAGTTCAGTTCGGTTCAGTTGCTCAGTCATGTCTGACTCTTTGCAACCCCATGGACTGCAGCATGCCAGGCTTCCCTGTCCATCACCGAATCCCAGAGCTTACTCAAACTCACGTCTATTGAGTCGGTGATGCCATCCTACCGTCTCATCCTCGGTTGTCCCCTTCTCCTCCTGGCTTCAGTCTTTCTCAGCATCAGGGTCTTTTCCAATGCGTCAGTTCTGCACATCAGGTAGCCAAAGTATTGGAGTTTCAGCTTCAGCTTCAGTCCTTCCAAAGAATATTCAGGACTGATTTCCTTTAGGATGGACTGGTTGGATCTCCTTGCAGTCCAAGGGATTCTCAAGAGTCTTCTCCAACACCACAGTTCAAAAGGATCAATTCTTCAACACTCAGCTTTCTTGATAGTCCAACTCTCACATCCATACATGACTACTGGAAACACCATAGCCTTGACTAGACGACCTTTGTGGACAAAGTAATGTCTCTGCTTGTTAATATGCTATCTAGGTTGGTCATAACTTTCCTTCCAAGGAGGAAGCGTCTTTTAATTTCATGGCTGCAGTCAGCATGTGCAGTGATTGTGGAGCCCCCCAAAATAAAGTCTCCCATTGTTTCCACTGTTTTCCCATCTGGATGCCATGATCTTAGTTTTCTGAATGTTGAGTTTTAAGCCAACTTTTTCACTCTCCTCTTTCACTTTCATCAAGAGGCTCTTTAGTTCTTCCTCACTTTCTGCCATAAGGGTGGTGTCATCCGCATATCTGAAGTTATTGATATTTCTCCCAGAAATCTTGAAATTCCAGCTTGTGCTTCATCCAGCTCAGCATTTCTCATGATGTACTGTGCATATAAGTTAAATAAGCAGGGTGACAGTATACAGCCTTGATGTACTGCTTTCCAGATTTGGAAATAGTGTGTTGTTCCATGTTCAGTTCTAAATGTTGCTTGTTGATTTCTCAGGAGGCATGTCAGGTGGTCTGGTATTCCCATCTCTTTCAGAATTTTCCACAGTTTATTGTAATCCACACAGTCAAAGGCTTTGGCATAGTCAATAAAGTAGAAATAGATGTTTTTCTGGAACTCTCTTGCTTTTTTGATGACCCAATGGATGTTGGTAATTTGATTTCTGGTTCCTCTGCCTTTTCTAAATCCAGCTTGAACATCTGGAAGTTCACAGTTGATGTACTGTTGAAGCCTTGCTTGGAGAATTTTGAGCATTACTTTGCTAGTGTGTGACATGAGTTCAATTGTGCGGTAGCTTGAGCATTCTTTGGCATTGCCTTTCTTTGGGATTGGAAACAAAACAGACCTCTCCCAGTCCTGTGGCCACTGCTGAGTTTTCCAAATTTTCTGGCATATTGAGTGCAGCACTTTCACAGCATCATCTTTCAGGATTTGAAATAGCTCAACTGGGATCCCATCACCTCCACTAGCTTTGTTCGTAGTGATGCTTTCTAAGGCCCACTTGACCTCACATTCCAGGATGTCTGACTCTAGGTGAGTGATCACATCATCATAGTTATCTGGGTCGTGAAGATCTATTTTGTATAGTTTTCACGTGTATTCTTGCCACCTCCTCTTAATAGCTTGTGCTTCTGTTAGGTCCATGCCATTTCTGTCCTTTATTGTGCCCATTTTGCTTGAAATATTCCCTTGGTGTCTTTAATTTTCTTCAAGAGATCTCTAGACTTTCCCATTCTATTGTTTTCCTCTGTTTCTTTACATTGATCACTGAGGAAGGCTTTCTTATCTCTTCTTGCTGTTCTTTCCAACTCTGTCTTCAAATCAGTATATCTTTCCTTTTATTCTTTGCCTTTTGCGTAAGGCAAAGGAGTCAGTAGTAGAGACCTTACCACAAATGGCAAACAAATTGTTTAGTTTTCATTACAAATTCGAGGCAGGTGGTCTAGGGCCATGTTGCTTCTGTGGTGCCATCAGAGACATGCGCTGCTAGCAGTTACTTTTGCCACCTTCACTATGACATACTTACCTTCGTGCTCTTGTGGTAGCTGCTCATTGTGTCTGAATGTCTGGTGAGCGAAGAAGGGCACAGGATTTGAGCCTGCTCAGTCAGCCTCCTCAAAGCTTTGTCCTGGAACTCCTGCTCAGTTATTACCAGTTGCATCTCATTGGCCAGAACCATGCATAACTAGCCTTAGCTGTAACTACTTTGTTCTTTCAGTTAAGTGAGGTACTATTAGTAAAGAAGGTAAAAATAGATACTGCAAACATAGGCAATCTCTGTTGTAAAAGTATATTAAGACAATCATTTTGAAGTACTGTGTTACACTGCAGTATAATAGACTTTCAAGAGTTGAATTAGACAAAGGGCTTAGTAGTCTAGAGAATAAGAATGCAAGTGAAAGTGTTAGTTGCTCAGTTGTGTCTAACTCTTTGCAGTCCTTTGGACTGTAGCCATCAGGCTTCTCTGTCCATGGGATTCTCTAGGCAAGAATGCTGGAGTGGGTTGCCATTTCCTTCTCAAGGGTATCTTCCCAACCCAGATCTTCAGCATTGCAGACAGATTTACTGTCTGAGCCACCTTGGAAGCCTTAGTCTAGAAAATATGAATTCATCAGTAAAAATTGCAGTGTTTTAAATTTCCTGTATTTACAAAGAACTTGTCAGTGTCTGGGTTTGGAATTTTACTATTTTCTTAAATGTTGAGATAATTGATCCTCTTTAAAGGAGAACAAGGCTTTTATGGTTCAGATTCCTTTTAGGATTTTCTGCAAGAGTCATGTGTAGATGTATAAAATAAAGTCAACAAGTTCTATTTATTATTTCTGTAAGTTTCTTTCTTTCTTTCTTTCTTTTTTTTTTTTTTAATAGAATGCATGTCTGAGTGAATCCATGAATCCTGCTCTTGGCCTCATGCAGTTTTTTCCAAATCATCTTTTTGATTGGTAGTCCTTAAAAAAATAGGAAAGTAGCAAATATAATCACCAAATTATTAACTTTCCCTTCCAGTCATTGGGGGATTGAGGGAAGTCTTTCTCTCCTTGATTGTATAAAAGTTTAGAATTGACTTTCTGGCTGATTGGTTGGCTATGAGGCTTCGGGCACAGTAATGCCAGCTCGGGTTAGAGTTTTCCATTGTCACCCTTGAATTCTGGTTACACAGTAGTGAGCTGTGAGATCTTGGGTGAGTTATCTGACTTCTCCTGCGGCAGCTGTCGCCTCTATAAAATGGCACTAATAGTAGATCGTAGTTCTGTTTATCACCTCATAGGGTAAAATGAGATGAATAAGTAAAACACCTAGGGCAAGGCCTGCTGCATATTATGTACTGAGGAACAGCTGCAACTGGCGGCAGTAGTAAAGCAAAGTGGGACACAAATCCTGAAGCCCTAATGAAATGTTCACTAGCTGATTCCGACCAAGAGAATTGTGAAGAATGCTGTTCTGCAATATTCATTTACTTAGAAGTCCAACCCACCATCAGTTTATTCTTTCTACCATCTGTCGAAGCCTGTCATGTCAGAGCAATGAAGGGTGTTTGATTAGGGGTTACTACTAAAGAAAAGGTGCCTGCTCTTCTCACGAGATACGCTGCTATCCTCTTGTCACTAAGACAGGGTGCCAGGGCAGACACGGTACCGTGGGATGTGACTCAGGAGATGTTCTCTTTTTCATGACTTTTCCTTTATCATATTTTTAGAATGTATTATCTCATTTTATATGTGAAAGTTACATTTTAAAGCACAGTGATACATTGAGTACCCCACACCCACCATGCAGTCCCATAGCTAAAACATTACTGTTGTGCTGCCCATGGGATGCTCTTTCTACAGTCCTTCTTTGCTATCCCACTCCATCACCATGAGTGGCCCGAACTTTGTGTTTGGTATCTTGCCTAAAAAAAAACCCCAAAAGCAAATTTTGTTGTTGTTGTTGAAGTATAGTTGATTTCGAATGTTTTTTTAAGTTTCACGTGTGCAGCAAAGTCATTAAGTTATACATATACAAGTACCTATTCTTTTTCAAATTCTTTTGCATTTAGGTAGTTACAGAATACTGAGCAGAGTTTCCTGTGCCACACAGTAGGTCCTTGTTGGTTGTCTGTTTTATTGATAAATATAGCACTGTGTACATGTCAATCCCAAACTTCCTAATTACCTCTCCCACCCACCCTTGCCCTCTAGTAACCATAAGTTTGTTCTCTAAGTCTCTGAATCTGTTTCTGTTTTGTAAATAAGTTCATTTGTATCATTTTTTTAAGATTCCACATGTAAGTGTACTGTATATTTGTCTTTCTCAGTCTTACTTCACTCAGTATGACAGTCTGTGAGTCCATCCATGGTGCTGCAAATGAGATTTTATTCTTTTTAATGGCTGAGTAGTATTCCATTTTATATATGTATGTCATTCTAGAAAATAATTGTTTAAATCTATTTTTGACTGTGCTGGGTCTGTGTTGCTGTGTGTGTGGGCTTTCTCTAGTTGCAGGGAGAGGGCTTTGCCCTCTGGTTGTGGTAGATGGGCTTCTCACTGTGGTGGCTTTTCTTGTTGTGAAGCATGGGTTCTCGGTGCATGGGCTTCAGTAATTGTGACACGTGAGCTCAGGAGTTGTGGTTCCTGGGCTCTAGAGCACAAGCTCAGTAGTTGTGGTGCATGGGCTTAGATGCTTTGCGGTATGACGGATCTTCCCTGATCAGGTAACCCGTGTCTCCTGGATTGGCAGGCGGATTCTTTATCAGGGAACCACCAGGGAAGCCCCCACATCTTCTTTATCCATTCCTCTGTTGATGGACATCTAGATTGCTTCCATGTCTTGGCTATTGTAAACAGTGCTGCAGCGAACATGGGGTGCATGTGTCCTTTTGGACCATGTTTTTCTCCAGATATATGCGCAGGAGTGGGATTGCAGGATCATCTGGTAGCTCTGTTTTTAGACAGATGCATATTTTTAAACAACGTATTTAGTTTAGCTTATTTTTGACTATATTAAAAGTAGTATCACTTTATTAGTCTTCTGAGACTATCCCAAACACTTTAAGTTTTCTGAGTTTTTTCATATTATTTGTGCACTATTGTTTAGTCATTTCCATTGCTGAATGGCATTCCATTTTGTGAGTATATATTTTATTTTTTATTATCCTGTTGTTGGGATATTTTCTTTTTCTTTCTTTCTTTCTTAAAATAAATATTGCTGCTATGAACCCATTCCTGTGTATGATTTCTGGTGTATTATATATAGGTAGTCTGAAGCACTTATCTAGAAATGAAAGTGCTGCCTCAGAGAGTATTCAACTTGGTCAGATGTTGTTGCCTTGTTTCTCAAAAACTTTGTAGCAAAGTCTCCCCTTGCACTGTATAAGATAGCTTTACTGAGGTATAAGTTGCATACCACAAAATCCACCCATGTTGAATGTATAATTCAATGATTTTTGTGTAACCACCACCACCAGTCCAGGTTTAGAACACTTCTGGCACCTTCAAAAGCTTCCTCATGCTGACAGTATTCATCACTTGATCCTGTTCATCTTATTACTTACCAAACTTTGACTTTTTAGTCTTGTGGCTTTAAAATATCTTGTTTGTGAATTTGCCTTTCTCTGACTATAAATGACTTAGAATATCTTGTCTTGTCTTTGTTGATCATTTGTATTTCTTGTTTTTTCCTCTGCTTATTTTTCTATTAGATTGTTTGATTTTTTTCTTATTATTTGGAATTTTTAATGTATTCTGGATACCAAAACCATGCCAGTTACATTTGTGGAATTATTTGCTAATTTGCTTCAATTTTGTCTTGATCTTCTCAGACTTTTTTGTTTCTTTCATTTTCCCTCTCTCTCTCTTTCTGTGTGTGTGTGTGTGTGTGTGAGAGAGAGAGAGAGAGAGAGAGAGAGAGAGAGAGAGAGAGAGAGAGAGAGAGAGGTTAACAGGTTAATTTTAATTCTGCCACCTAAAGCTATATGATGATATATCAGATTCATGGAACTGTTATACACATTTAGTAAAGTGACAATGGTGCAATACCACGTAGTATCTCAGAATCAGGAATATACAATTTTGAATTGTTTAAACACAATCCACAGTCTTAAAAATAAAATCAGAAACCATCCACAGTTATATAATTGTCAATTAAATGTTACACACTTAATAGTTGATGTAATAGTCAATATCTAGTATGGAATGTTGAAAGCAGTTTTATAGTCTGATCTTGTTGGACTCTGTTGGGAATGTTTCTTGAATAGATATGTGACTGGCCAAGATGGGTAAACACAAGACAAGAACAAGTAAAGTTCTACCACGATTTCAGTAGTGTTCACTGTTTTCTTTGTCAGGTAAAAGTGAACAGCAAGAATTACAAACTTTACATATGTACAAGGTGTGCTGTAAAAGGATGTTTGTTTACAGGCATGTAAAAGTACTTTGTAACTAGTGTGATTAAAATAATGTATAAAGATAAATAGCAAAAACAGTACTCATCTGTGAACTTGCAAAATCAATTCCCTATTTTATATTACATGAAATAAAAACAGTTTTAGTTTTCTTGAACCGCTTTTCTAGAAATACTTGAAAAGGAATACAGACAGAAATTATTATTTTTACCCTTGGGCATTGCTATAAAAATAGTTAAAAAAGAAAACAAACCAAGGGGATTTCTCTGGTGGTCCAGTCGTTAGGAATCTGCCTTGCAATTTGGAGGATGCAGGTTTGATCCCTGGTCTGGGAACTAAGATCCCACATGCCACAGAGCAGCTAAGTCTGTGCCCCCACAACTAGAGAGTCCGTGTGCCACAGCGGAAGATCCCTCATGGTGCAACTAAGACCTGATGCAGCCAAATAAGTCAATAAATATTGAAGGGGAAAAGAAGACCAACAGCCAAGAGTACTGGAATGCCTGAGTCCAGAATGAACCCAGATATTTGGCCATATAGAATATTATTGACTTCAAGAGTAGGAGTAATAATGAAGGATTTATAAGCAGTTTTTAATCAATAAGAGGCATTTTGATGTTTTTGCCACCGGAAAACAAAAGCTGTAGCATCCACAGCTTTAGTGTAGCATCATTAAAGTTCTGAGAAGTCTGTTTTATATAGCTTCAACTCAGTTGAAAGTGTATTTATTTTTATTTATATTTATTTAAGGTCAACTAAAATTGACATCAAATATTTTTATAGATGGTATTACAGTGTCTTAATGAACAGAGATTTAAATTTTAATATAATTGGTTTTATCAGTGTTCTCGTTTAGTGACTTTATTTAGTTTTGTATTTTTCTCACTCCTGGGACTCTGAATACATGAACTATAGACGTTCTGTCCTAAGTATTGCTTAACTTTGGTTTTTAGATACTTCGTCTCATCTTTCTGTGCTGTACTGTGTGTTTATGTCTTAAATTTTCCCTTCTAGGTGAGCACTTCTCTTGTTTAATCCTTTCAGTCAGTTTTTAGTTTAATAATGATATATAAATGAAATGATGTATCAGTGATATACTAGTGAAATGATATGTTTCATATGTAGAAGTCTACCGTGTCTTTGTGATTCCATTTTTAAATTTCTTTAAGCATTTCAAGGTCTTTAGCCTCTGAAGATTCTGATACCAGAAGTCCTTGGGGTGGGGAAGGGCCAGTTGTTTTTGCTAGCTTTCTCCATGAGGTCTTACCTCCCTATATTTGTGGTGATCTTCAGTTTTATGCTTTGGCTTGATCCTAATTTGTGGAAAATTTGTAAGTCAAAATGGAGGATGCTTTTCTCCCAGAAGGCTTGGAGTTGTTTTTGCCTGGAACCAGAGATTTAAATAACTTCAAGGTCTCAATGGTCTAGACTCAAGGCAGGGGTTCCAAGCTCTCTATAATCCTTTATTTGATTGAGCATTTCCCTTCTTTTCTTCTCCACATTCCTTCTTGTCATACTCATAGCTACATTTTTGAAGTGAGTCTTTTTTTTGTTACTGTGTAGTACTTTTTGTTGCAGAAATTTTTTGTTTCTTCAAAACTTGCTCCACATTGGTTATTGACTAGAGTTTCAGAAAGAAAAGAAAGCACTGCTGTAAAATTTTGTAGGTATTTTGGTGTATAAAAATGCAAAAAGGAAAAAAAAATGCAAAAAGGGAAAGAGGTCTGTTTTTAAAGTAAAAAGTTTGGAGAATGTGAGATATTTTCATGGAAAGGAAGCAGCAAAAAGAGCTATCGTGTCACACATTGTAATTAACTTTAAAGCAAAATGAATTTCACATGAGTCTAATTTTATTCTTATGTGTAAAGATCCTAAGGAAACCCTCTATTTTAAATGTGTCCAAGGCTCTCATTTTAGTTTTTGAAAGATTCAATTTTCCCACATTACTGTGTGAAATGGATTGATTTTGAAGTCTTTAAAACAACCAAGTTTTCTTTCCTCATGTGTATTACCTTTGAAACTTCAAGGGCTTATTACAGCCTTATGAATTGGTGGCAGTAATTTACATTAGCCTATCTTTAAAGTAAGTTGAAATTTGGAAGGTGGTCTTCTGTTTGGATCATGTTACTCTAGTAGGTGTTAGCTGGGCTGCAGTAAGGGTCATAGAAAGGGATGGTGAGAGCCAAATGAGGACAAGCGTAATCTTGTAAAAAGTACTAAATAAAAGTATCTGAAAACTTTACTGAGAAACTTTAATAATTTTTTTTAGTATTTTCTCAGAGTTTGTAACACCTGGGAGGTGGCTCTTTTCTTATTTTAATGATTAGCTTTTTTAATGAAATTTTTTTCATAAATTTATATATTTCAGAAATTTTTTTGGGGTCACTTTGGGTCCAGCTTAGAGCTGGGCATGTGGCAGTGAAACTCAGGAGAGAGATGAAGGCTCAAAGCATTGTATGGAAAGAGCTGTGTGGGGATAACGTTGTAGGTGTTGAGGATAATGGCAGGTGGGGTGGGGAGGAGAAACATGTGGGTTGGATGTGGACATTGTTGAAGAAAGATATTAATGTCTTATGTAAATAAGGTCCTGTGATCAAGTAACATTTGGGAAATGTAGAGTTAAAGCAGAGTTAAACAGGCTCCCTTACAGCGTGACCGCTTAGAAACTTCCGAGTACCTGCTGGCACTGTGACTTTATAAGAGGAGGAGAAAAGGACACCAACATTTTTTGACCATAGCCACTTGTAGGGGTAATGTTCATTATAAATATTTTAGGGAAAACTAGTTTGCTGTGATTTTTGCAATATTTCTCTGTATTAGATGGGAGGGCTCCTTACTGGTTTGGTTTCTAATGTGGCATATTGCTTCCCTGTGTTGCTTCAATTTCCCAGTGACCTAGCACAGTCATTGTAGAACATTCTAGATGCTCATAGTCCCAAAAAGAAGGAGCTCCTTGGCCTGGATGTGCCCTGTGTTCAGTGACCCAGGCCCAGAGTTCAAGGGTGTGAATTCAGACTTAGCGCGGTCTCTCTATGTAGGTTTATAGAGGCATCGTTCACGCTGATGCCAGTTTGGGGGTACTTATTTCCTCTGTGAAGTCCAAAACCTGATCCTCAAACAGATCCTGAGTGGCTATGGTAATAAAAATTTAGGAGTTCTTTCAGATTACTGTCTGATTCTTGTTAGGTGGATGATACAGAGATTGAAAAGAAGGATCCTTGATAAACTTCTCATTTACACATATGTGCACAAATTATGGTCCAATGGTGAATTATTTCAGTAAACCAGGCAGAGACAGGGTAAATAGACACACAGAGCAGGGCATGCCTAGAATGCACTGGGTTATTGGGGTAAAGGGAAATGGGGACCAGGGAGGAAACATTTGCTCAGTGGAGGTCAGGTGAGTTGCAATACTGCTCAAACACCTGTTGGACATTCTATGCTGCTGCTGCTGCTGCTAAGTCGCTTCAGTCGTGTCTGACTCTGTGCAACCCCATAGACAGCAGCCCATCGGGCTCCCCCGTCCCTGGGATTCTCCAGGCAAGAACACTGGAGTGGGTTGCCATTTTCTTCTCCAATGCATGAAAGTGAAAAGTGAAAGTGAAGTCGCTCAGTCGTGTCCAACTCTTAGCGACCCCATGGACTGCAGCCTACCAGGCTCCTCCATCCATGGGATTTTCCAGGCAAGAGTCCTGGAGTGGGATGCCATCGCCTTCTCCATGGACGTTGTATGGAATAGCTTTATTTGAGGGGATGGAGTCTGGGAAGAGGCATTTGTCTGTGAACATGCATTGGTGTATAGACTTTCTGAAGAGACTTGATGGCTTTAAGCTTTGAATGGTTTGGCAGATTTCCAGCCTGTCATTGTGGGGCTTGTTTGTAGCTGGTGTCTTTCTGGAGACTACTTTTACACTAAATCAGTTCTGTCCCCAAGCCCGAAGTGAAGCAGCTTTTATTAGAAGCTTTGCCAGTGTTTGTGTATGGTGACTGTATGCCAGGGTGGGAAGAATGTAGCAGTTTTATATATTTGCCTGTCATAAATTTTAGCTCCTTGGATCTTTGTTGATTTTTAGTGCTGAGAGAAGAGGATGGTATATTGCATTTTAACGTGATCAGAACTGAAAGCATAGAGTTTATAAGTGAAGGCCTAGAGTCAGAAAGATTCAGGCTTATCTTTGCCACCCACTGCTCTAGGAGTACTAGGTTTTCCATTTGTTCATTTGGGTATGACATTGCTTATGTTACAGGATTATTTTGAGTAGATGTAGGCTGCCGTCTCTGGGGTCGCAGAGTCAGACATGACTGAAGCGACTTAGCAGCAGCAGCAGTGTACATGTATGTGCAGTATAGTGAGATAGACTGTGGTGTCACACTTCTCCCAAGTGACAAATGAGGTGTCCTCCTTGTCTGAATCTCTGAAGGAGACCTGGTGCTCTTTAGAGTTTGAGTAGAACCTGTCCTTCTAGGCAGCTAGCGAGTTCAGTCAGTAGTGGAGAGCAGATGTTGGAGAAGGAATTTGGAATAGGATTTATTCTCAGCCCCTTATTATACCTGTTATTCTTAATATTTTAATAACCTCTTTTATTGAAATTATGTGACTTTTTATCTTAGCAAAAGAAATTAAGTTTTAACATCATGGCAGCCTTGGCCCTTGCCCCTTGCCCAGAAGAAGCTGATGCCAACATATTATTAATATTTGCCCATTAATGGGAAGAATTTCAGTAGTGAATTTCATAGGACTTTTTTTTTTCTATCACTTTATCACATGTTTGGCTTTTGTTTTGTTTCCAGTAAGATTTACTGGAGAATAGTGGAAACATTTGTCAGTTCTCAAATATAAGAAGTTTTATTTTCTAAAAGTTTTTATGTCCTTTAGCCTATTTAGTCCTCCGAGCAGCTCTGGGTGGGTACCTCATGCTTTCACAAAGAAAGAATGGGAGCTCTGGAAATTGCAGGGATTTTTGCCCTCGGCAGTGGCAGAGCTGGAGCCATAATCTGGGTCATCTGGCATCATTCTTTTTTCTCTTCCCTCATCCCTTTAGACCCACAGGTCTAGTCATGTCAAGGGATTCAGCCTAAGTTATTTCTGAAAGGTAATATCAGTCAGAAACAAAGATGAGACTTCTTCAAATATAGGAATTTCAGAAGAATAGTTTGTTCCTTAATTTGAAAGCTCATTCAATTTAAAAATGTTTCCTATAATATGGTGCTCATTTATTACTTCAGATTCATTGCCTCAATAATGACTTTTAAATAGGAGGACTCTATTATTAGAGTGATTGGACTGAAGTCTGATTGGACTAGGGTTAAGAGATTGCATCACTATAAATAGAGTGAGATAAAATATTTTACATAATTTGAACTTTTATGAGGTCTCATAAGTTGGGACCTAGGATCTTTTCTAGAAGGATACTTAACTTTGAACAATTTCCAAATAGCAAGCTTCCTGCTGTGGGTTTTAAGTTATAGAATGGCTGTCTTGGGGAGTTTTGGAATTAAGTGATTTCCCCTGATACTTTTCAGTTATATTACCTGAGGCACAGCTTCATTAACTGCCCCATCAAAAATTTTCCTGACCCAAAAGCTCAAGTAAGTAAGATCAGTACATTGATTATATTGTCATCTAAAGACTATAATGAAAACAGAACAATAAGGAAAATACTAGGCATGGTTATCTATGAAGCCTTGGTATAATTACTGGGTAGGCCCTTTTTGGTATACATAAATAAATTTAATGTCCCTCTTTAATAGTATCATGAGGAGGTTGAAATGGATTTAAAGACACTGCCATTTCATCGTGATTGCAAAAAAAGTGGGTCCAATCACTGATATTTAGTATTTTATCGTGAGAAAAGTTTATGAGAAAAATAGTCTGTAAAAATTGTAAACAGTTGTGAATTAGAGTGCATTAATAAGTGATTGGTAAGTTTTAATAAGACTAGAATCTTTTCCTGTCATTTTAACTTTTATCCCAGTGACTCAACTTTTTCTGTCTCTGTTACCAGCCATGTTGTGTTATTGTTATAAAACTATATTATTCCAACAATTTTACCAAAGTTTAGATAAATATTTTTAGCTGTTATTCTTTGTTTAAAATTCTCCATCAGCATAAGCGGTTGATATTTAGTTGAAGAAGCAGTAAAAGCACAATGATCTGTGACTTAGAATAGTGCTAAGGATTTTTCCAAAATTAGACTTGGGTTTTCAGGAAATGATGTATCACATGCCAAAATTGAATGGGGCTGAAAGAGGGATGACAGAAGATACATTTTGTTAGTGGTGTCTTGAGATGATGGCTCATGTTTAATGACTTAAGTAATGTGCAAATAAGCTAAAAACCAGAAAACCCCCCAAACTAAATAGTGTTCCAAGGATGGAAAGCATGCTGCAGATCATATGCTTTGAATCAATGATGTTTTTTTTTTTTTACTAACAGCTGATGGGAGTAGGTCCTTAATTCTCTGTCGTTTGGCATAATTTTATACTAATATTTATATAGAACCACATTTTGCTGGTATTAATCTTGGATAATTAATCACGGATCTGTATAAATATATATATGTGTGTGTGTATGTGCCTTGGATACTTATTGCTTTATTTTTTAAATTTCTAAGCGAGTTAAAATATACAGTATAATAATTTTGGCAGATGATGGTTTGATCAGTAAATGTTATCTTTATGAGTTTATTAATGTTTGTCTTTTTTCCCCCTTCTCTCTCTTCCCTGTTTCTAGGGTGTGGATGAATGGAACATAGCTCGCCTAAACACGGTCTTGGATGTGGTTGAGGAAGAGTGTGGTATTTCTATTGAGGGTGTAAACACCCCTTATCTATATTTTGGCATGTGGAAAACCACATTTGCATGGCACACCGAGGATATGGACCTCTACAGCATTAATTATCTCCACTTTGGAGAGCCCAAGTCTTGGCAAGTTGCATGTTTAATATTCATTTGCTTTGGAATTGTGAGATCTGAGCAATAGGAACCCATTGAAGATGGTTTTTTTCCCGTTTTTCTGGCAGAGTCAGATTTATATGAGCTGTAAGAAAGTTCTTGACTGTAACAATTAATTATTGCAGAGTCTTCCACTCTGCCTAGGGTTTTGCTCAAAACCGTAAAGCTAATGGTGATTTGTATATCCAAATTTGGCCTACAGACCATTTTGTGGGTCATGGATTGATACGTATTTTAGTCTCAAAGAATTTGGCATCTTGAACTTCTCTGAGCATTTGCTGGAAGGTATGGGGAATGTAAGTTAGGAGTGAAAATTCACTTCCTGGATGTACCTAGGGATTTTCTGGTCTAATCTCTGAATAAATGACAGATTCCATTTAGTATGTGGTGAGTAGAGGGATAGGAGGCATGAAAAAGGAGGCCTGTTACCACTTTTTTGGTGGTGGATATGGGGAGAAGAATAAGAATGTGAATGTGTGTTCTTAACTTGCAATTACCTGTGTCATCTTTCTGAGCAGCAATTTTAAGATTTATTGTTCTGTAGAATGCATCATTCATGAATGCATGAATTTTGGCGACTTCTAGGATTTACCCTCGGAGAAGACAATGGCACCCCACTCCAGTACTCTTGCCTGGAAAATCCCATGGATGGAGGAGCCTGGTGGGCTACAGTCCATGGGGTCGCTAAGAGTCAGACACGACTGAGTGACTTCACTTTCACTTTTCACTTTCATGCATCGGAGAAGGAAATGGCACCCCACTCCAGTGTTCTTGCCTGGAGAGTCCCAGGGATGGGGGAGCCTGGTGGGAGGCTGTCTGTGGGGCCGCACAGAGTCGGACACGACTGAAGCGACTTAGCAGTTAGCAGTAGCAGAATGCATCATATGGTACCCAGCACAAATTTGTGATTGTTATTCTGTCAGTCACCCTGGAGTTCTTTGTGGTCAGCCAGTTTCATGTTTGAACTTAATTTTGTTGGTTTTAGTCTTAGGAAGGGCTTTCTAGGTCGTGTAGTGGTAAAGAATCCACTTGCTAATGCAGGAGAGACGGGTTCAATCCCTGGGTTAGGAAGTTCCCCTGGCGAAGGAAACGGCAACCCGCTCCAGTATTCTTGCTTGGGAAATCGCACGGACAGAGGAGCCTGGAGGGCTGTGTTTCGTGGGGTCAGAAGAGTCAGACACGCCTGAGTGACTGAGCACAGTCTTAGGAGAGCTTAAATATCAGTTCTATTTTTTTTTTTTTATAATACACATATGTGGAGAATAATTCACAGACAAAAGTACACGAGGTATCAACTTGACAAGGCAGGAAATACTGAATATGCTCTTTCTGCTGGTTGTGAACACGATAGGATGCTCTTCAGGTGCTTGTGTCAGCCCAGTAGCTTTCTTGCCTCCAATTTAAAGGTAATGGCCTCTTTTCAAGTTCTCCTGCTGATCAGGTTTTGAGTGCAATGTATAATTTCTGTCCGCATCTTGCTATTACTTGCCCTTGAGGTTTCATCATTTGGTGAAGTGTGAAGTTGTAAGCTTTCTCCAGCAAATTCAAATACAGCAAAAGTTCATAATGATCAAAAATGACATTTAATCAGCAGGAAAGCTTTTGGTGGAAGGGCAAAGCTCTTAGGACCTAGAAAAGAAATCCAGGCGTTTTCTGTTTTGTGATGGAGTTTTATGATCTGAGAAAAATTTAGTGAGAAGTTTTGTAACTCATTTTTAATAGTGCTTTACTTACACATTTTGTTTGGAAAATTTTTAGCATTCTACTCTCTTAATGGAATAAATAAGATGTAAACATTTTAAATAGGTGGTCTAGGAACTAGACTTTGACAGAATGGGATGGAAAGATGATTTCTTACACAAGTGTTTGTTGAGGACCAGCTTGTGAGCACACGCTCTAGGCCTGTGAGTCTCTCGTCTTTCTTCAGCACCATGGTAGAGTCTTTTGGAGTGTCATCCTTCAGTACTTTTGGGAATCGACTTTGAGAGACTCAGAGAAATATTTTAAATAATGTGTAGGCTCCTGGGCAGTTTCTTAGCTGCATGGTTTCTGTTACTCACTTTTGTTGTGAGTAAAATAGGCAAAATGGGTAAATTCAATATCTTGGTGAAATCTATTATATAAGCAATTATATACTTCCTTTAAGAAATCTGGTTAGGGGTTTCCCTGGTGGTCCAGTGGTTAGGACTCTGTGCTTGCACTGCAGGGACCACAGATTGCATCCCTAGTTAGGGAACTAAGATCTTGCAAGCCTCATGGTATGGCAAAAAAAAAAAAAAACCCTGAAAAGTTAGTCGCAAAACTTTTCCGTAGATTTGAAGAAATTCATGACAATCATGATAATGCCTGGGACATTTTAGTATTGGAGGAGTTGAAATGAAGTCTCTGCTTTCTTATTAAGAAAAGTGATTTATTTTTATAAAGTTATTAAGACAGTAGTAACTTCCCTTCTCTCTTGGGCCAAGACTTATCTCCTAAAGATTGCTTGGGCATCTTTGGTGGCTCAGATAATAAAGAATCTGCCTGCAATGCAGGAGATGCAGGTTTGCTCCCTGGGTTAGGAAGATCCCCTGGAGAAGGAAATGGTGACCCACTTCAGTATTCTTGCCTGGGAAATTCCATGGACAGAGGAGTCTGGTGGGTTATAGTGCATGGGTAGCAAAGAGTCGGACACAATGGTGATTAAACAACAACAAAGATTTCTTAGAGGAGAATATTCTGTTAGGATATGACTGATTCTAGAGTCTTGTTTTTGGAAGAGGGCCACGCTGTTCATGAGTGAGGATAAGTACACTGGATTCCAAAGTATTTCTTTCTCTCAGAGTATCTCTTTCTCTCTAAATACAGAAAATGTATTTTCTGTATTTAGTTATTCTATTCGTTTTTAAGCATATAGACTCCATTATAAGCATTAAGAATAGATTTATACTATCACTATTACCTTTAACCTTGGCCATTATTTATAATGGTAAAATAATAAAACGTAGCAGTGAATTATGACTGTTAATCTACATTCCATTTTCTAAGATAGCTACTGTAAGAAAAGAGTGATATAAATAACTCTAAGGATTATTCCCCAGTATGCTTATGAATGATTACATTAGCTTGGCATAAATAATTTTGAGGTAAACTTTATTATCATAAAGTTTCCCTGGTGGCTCAGATGCTAAATAGTCTGCCTGCAATGCAGGAGACCCAGGTTCAGTCCCTGGGTTGGGAAGATCCCCTGGAGAAGGAAATGGCAACCCACTCCAGTATCCTTGCCTGGAGAATTCTATGGACAAAGGAGCCTGGTGGGTTATAGTCCATGGGGTTATAAAGAGTCGGACACAATTGAGCCGCTAGCACTTTCACTTTTCTTATTCTTAACATTCACCTCAGTAACCATCATAATATATTTGAAGTAAGCTTTGAAAGGTGGTAGAAGCATACAAATACATGTAAGTATTGGGAGGTGGGCAGTTGTCTGGCAGACTCAGACTCAAGCAGCAGAAGACAGGGCTGTGGTCCTCACTCTGCTACTGATGTGTGTGGCTTTGGGCAAAGAGCTGTACTTTTGTGGACCAATTTCCTCACCTACAAAATGACAAGGCTAATCAGGATGCACTCCAGTGTTCTAATTCTGTAATTTGTGATAAAAAGCACATGGGTATTTTTACCCAATGTACAAAACGAGAGGATGCGGAGGTGACGTGAAGTTGGGGTGTATGGGTGTGCATGGCACGCACACGCATGTGCCCTTGCTGGTTTTCTTTTCTGGTGTCCTCTCCTTGTTGAGTTGCCTTTACTCTTCTCCAGGGGTGCCCTATTCATGCTTGACTTCTCTGCTCCCTGCAGTGTGTCTTCCTCCTGTCTGGTCTTACTGCCTGGAGTTCAATTTCAGTGACCTTCTCTTCTTCAGTTTTCTCCTTAGGCACCAAGTTCTGGTTACAGGTATTACAAAGACTGCCTAAAATTCTCTCCTTACTTCCACGACTGTGCTTGCTGCTCTTCTTTGCCCTTGTGTTCCTTAGATTTTGCCTCAAGGCTTTCTGGACCATGTGTTGCACCACCTTAGGCTTCTGTCCTTGCACCTTTCAAGTGATTATGTGACCATTTCTGCTGCCCCTTTCCTGTGCCTGCTTTGAAGTTTTGGGGCTGTGGTTTTCCCTTTGAAATTGTCAGCACTTAACACAGGATCTGGCTAGAGGTTTGATGCTCTGTTAAGTAATTCTCATTTTGAATCAATAGAGTATTAAATTGTTTTGGATCAGTCTGTTCAAGAGCAGACAGGATAATATGTAAAATGTTTTATAAAGATTCTTGACTCCAGTGTAATCATTAAGAACACCAAGCTTCCAGAGATTTCTGAGTAGCTGCTGATAGGCCTGGCCTATCAGGTAGAAGCCATGAGACATGGTTTACTGGGTACAACATGTAGCAGATTTTGCCGAGTAAGTGTTCATGAACACAGGTATGTACTGAAGAGACTTTAGAGGAGCTAACGATTTATTTAAACATTTCTAGCATGAAGGTTTAAGGAAAAAGAGAAAGCTTAAAATAGGCAGAAAATTGCTATGGCAGTCAGTGCTAGCATATTTATTTTCTTGGAATTAATATTGACTTTGGAGTCAGAAGACCTGTTTTAAAAATCCCAATCCGTCACTTGCCAGCTGAATGACTTAGGGCAAATCACTATACTCCATTCATCATGAATTTCTCTAACTGCCAAACAGAGGCGTGATTTATTCTCTATCTTAATAGCATTGCTTAGAGGATCCTGGGAAATACTGTGTATAAAGGTGTCTTATAAATTGTAAAAGAACTATTCAAATATTAGTAGTTACTGTTGTCTTAATAACTTTATAAAAATAAGTAATTTTTTGGTCATAGTAATTACTTAGAGCCTGAACTCGGCATGATGTGTTTCTGTGTATGATTGAGTGGGAGTTTCAAGGATCAGTAAAATAAAAGTTTATTTCCCAAGCACCATGTATGATAGTGGTTAATTACTGCGAGATACAGAATTTAGATGGTGACTTGAATCTCTGTCTTTGAGAAACTGTGTCCAAATACAGCGAATAAGATAGTTTCAAATTTACTCTGTTGAGACTGAGAGAGGTAAAGTTTAAGGGAACTTGTCTTAAACTATGAAAAGGTCTCAAGTCAGGAGAGAAGTTTCTCCTGGAAGTTTTTTGAAAAATTAAGGATGGGCTGAAACATTTTGGATGTGGCTAAATTTTACTCAGTAAATTGTGCAATTTTGTTAAATGTAGCAATAATAAAGTGTCATATTATTCAGTGTGATATATCTAAATTCCTTGCTTTTTCTTTAGATCAATTTGTTTAGTGCTGTGTAATATTTTAAGTGCACAGATTTTTGCCCCAGAGTCTTGTGTTTTGAGTTCTGGCATTGCTTTTTACTGAGAATATCACCCAGGGAAATTATTGCATAACCCTATGCCTCCTTTTTCTTATTTTATTTCAAAACTTTATTTATTTATTTGATTGCTCTAGTTCTTAGTTATGGCACATTGGATCTTTGATCTTCGTTGCAGCATAAGAGATCTTCAGTTGTGGCATGTGGGATCTTTATAAATATTTATAAATTGAAGTGTTAATAAAATTAACTGCTTAAGTTATTCTGATCATTTAGGCATATCTATGTTATATATTTTTAGATAATAACACTTTAAAAGGTTTAAAAAATTGGAACTATACCCCCCAGATATGGTATTAATTTTGTACTCAGCTGCTATCTGTATTTGTAGAGAGTCAGAGATAACAGGAAGCAAAAATTTTTATTGGTCAAATGGATGATATTTTAGTTAGACCTCAGTCTGACTTGGAGATAAACACAGCCACACTGGCGCACACACATACATCTCTGCAGTCCAGGCAGTGAGTCCCAAAGACCCCTGCTTAACATCGAGTTCTCTGAGGAGAGTGTCAGGGAGGTCTGGTGCTTGTGATTTTGAAGGTAAATCTCAACGCGTTTTCCTGAAGTGATGAAATGCAGTGTCTTGTCACTCACTGACTGATGACTGTGGGTTCTCATACAGGAACTCTAAACTTGTATTAAGTACTTTTGATACCCCTGATAAGCATAGCAGGAGCTTGTAAATTCCTTCAGGATTCTTATTTCCTTGTAACTACTTTTTCACTTAAAGCCACCACCATCACCACCTACAAGATCTCCAGTAAACCATTTAAATGAAAAGAGACTGTTGAATCAAATCCTGACTCTTAGGGAAAAATCAGAAGGTTAATGCAAATTTATTTACCATGTAGTTCATGGAAAACAAGGATTAGTGATGCTAGCCTTGCTAATTAACTCTACCAGATATAGTGGTTCACAAATGTTACCTAACTTACTTATCTTTATTCCTCTGTATTTCTCTTCATCCTCTTCAAACTGTTTAGTTTGGAAACCACTTTGTAGAAAATATATGTTACTTAATATTTGTGTAATAAAAATTTTTCTTTGACTCGAGCATATAGGAAAGCAGCTTCTTTTATTTTTAAATTGCACTTCTGCAAGTAGGCTCTGGCAAATAACTGTTACTTCTGTGACACCGAATGTGTTTATTGCTTGTAAGCTTACTTTTCAAGGTGTAGAGCTTGACTAGGACGATGAAGTATGTTCTCTGTCTTTGGTGACTGCAGTTCACTTCATGTGTGCCTCTTTTTGTGTGCCAGGAATTGTGCTAGTCAGTTTAAGAAATCATCTCAGGTAAGCCAGACAACAGGTGTTTCACATAGGTGTTTTTTTGCCCCATTTTTAAACTAAGGACTCTCAAACTGACTTTCAGAGCCTTAACTTCTTTATCTGGGGGACTAGTGAGTCTTGCAGCTGGGATTTTAACTTGATTTAATCAAATCTTCCCATTGATTTAAAGTGAAAAGGGAACAGTGAAGAGGAAGGAATAGGCAAGAAGAAAGAGTGCTTGTGTGTTGTTGTTTTTTTTTTTTTTTTTTATAGCACCAGCTTTCTTTTAATGAGATTTTCTGCAGAACCAAAGAGAAACCAGCCTCTTACATTTTGGGACAAAATAAGAGATTTTCAGAAGGGTAAAATGTGGCTAGATTCCAATCATGTGATAATTGATAGCAGTTATTCAGTTGGGAGGACCATTGTAGGTGAGAGTGGGAGAAGCCACTGGCCCAGCTTTATTTCCTTCAGGTTTGTTCTCTAGATAGCTTTTGGAAATCTGCTTGAAATCAGAAAATCCCACATTTTAGAAAGAATGTGTTTTACCTTGAGGATTTTGTCTTCCTCAGGGAATGAGTGATAATTTTTTATTTAAATGCCTGTTCACATTCAGTTCCCTCAAATGAAGCTATGGAAAAAGCTAGTTTGTCCCTGTTGAGAGCTAAGAGTGCTTTGTCTATCAGACCTTTCCAGTGAAGTGGATGAACCTAGAGCCTGTTTTACAGTGAAGTAAGTCAGGAGGAGAAAAACAGATACCATATGTTAAAGTATATACATGGAATCTAGAAAAATGGTATAGATGAACCTGTTTGTAGGGCAGCAATAGAGATGCAGACATAGAAAACAGATTTGTAGACATGGAGTGGGAGTGGGAAGGAGAGAGTGGAACGAATAGAGAGAGTAGCATGGAAACATATACATTACCATATGTAACATAGATAGCCAGTGAGAATTTGCTGTATGATGCAGGGAGCTCAACTTGGTGCAGTGTGACAACCTGGAGGGGTGGGATGGGGTGGGAGGTGGGAGGGAGGTTCAAGAGGGAGGGGACATATATATACCTATGTCTGATTCATGTTGATGTATGGCAGGAACCAATACAGCAGTGTAAAGCAATTATCCTACAATTAAAAATAAATTGAAAAATAAAGCCTATCGAATAAGAACTGCCAGGATGAGGACCAGCCTAACTCCTGAAGGCTATAACACAGTCCTCTTTACTCTTTCTAGTACTCCTGGTCAGCTAGTTTTTATACTTCATAAATTTCTTCATGTTATTTGGATTTCTTTTTAATACATAAAAATATAATAATGTCTGCATTGAATTTCTTTGGATTGAGAAGGTTTTGTTGAAATTGTCTTGGCTCCTAGAAGTATAAACTAAGAGTTACGTTAGCTCAAAAATGGGCCCCACTTCTCCATGTGTTGCCTTCACTTTTCTCCCTGGCTTCTGTATTCCTCCCTGTGTCACCAGGAATGAAAGCTGCGCCATCGGGGAGGGCCGTGAATTTTCCTGGCATGGATTCTCTTCCAGTCTCTTGTATAATCACTGAGGCTCAGGCCAACGGTCGGAAAGTATTGTGATTGTCCTGGCTTGGTCACAGGTCTGCCTCTGTGGTGGTGAGGGAAGAGACATGAAGAATGGCAGCCCCCATCAGAATTCCATGTTTGTGTTTGGAGAAGAGGGTGGACGCTATTACCTGAATTTTGCTGCACAACAGGAGTAAAACCCAGTCTCCTACAGATAACAGACAAAGAAAAGTCCCAAATAAGTTCAGATATTTGCTTAAAAATCTTAGGAAGACTGATTCAATTAACTTCAGTTCAGTTCAGTTGCTCAGTTGTGTCCGACTCTTTGCGACCCCATGAATCCCAGCACTCCAGGCCTCCCTGTCCATCACCAACTCCTGGAGTTCACTCAAACTCACGTCCATTGAGTCAGTGATGCCATCCAGCCATCTCATCCTCTGTTGTCCTCTTCTCCTCCTGCCCCAAATCCCTACCAGCATCAGAGTCTTTTCCAATGAGTCAACTTTTCTCATGAGGTGGCCAAAGTACTGGAGTTTCAGCTTTAGCATCATTGCTTCCAAAGAACACCCAGGACTGATGGGGCTCTTAATTTATTTTCTATGAGGTTTGAAAAGATGTCCTTTGGGGGTGTTTCCTTAAGATGAGATAATATATATATATATATATATATATATATATATATATATATTTAGGATATTAAGATTATTAAAATGTATGCTTGTTTAACTTATTGTAAAAGCATTTCTAGCAATTGATCGCTGACTTTTACTCGAAGCAGAGGCAGTTGACACAGTCCTCTTTATACACTGAACTGAAAACTAAAGAATATATAGTTTGTAAGTTTCTTTTTCTGACGACTTGAACCAACATTGCTCTCTTTTCTTGTGATTTATATATTAAATATTTTAACAGTCAGTTTGACCACTTTGTTATGTCCTGTTCTTTTAGAACTTTTTTTTTTTTCTCATTGATTTGTGTGTTTTGGTCTTGTCTCCTCAAGGAGACTTTTGGCTTCTTGAGGGCAGCCCCACAGCATCTTTGTAAGTCTCATCACCACAGGCCCATGCTGCTAAGTTGCTTCAGTCATGTCCAACTCTGTGCAACCCCATAGACGGCAGCCCACCAGGCTCCCCTGTCCCTGGGATTCTCCAGGCAAGAACACTGGAGTGGGTTGCCATTTCCTTCTCCAATGCATGAAAGTGAAAAGTGAAAGTGAAGTCGCTCAGTTGTGTCTGACTCTTAGCGAGCCCATGGACTGCAGCCTACCAGGCTCCTCCATCCATGGGATTTTCCAGGCAAGAGTACTGGAGTGGGGTGCCATTGCCTTCATAGATGTGTTTAATTGCTGAAGCAGGTTTTTGGGGGATCTGCTCCCTTCTATGTCATACGTGTACAGCACCATGCTGCTTTCAGGCTTCATTGATCTTTTTATAATATTCTTTTTGGTTTCTTATGGGTAAATATTATAAAATTAACCTATAAAATAAAGCAGTCATGTATCCTGTGTGATGTCTTGAATACAATCAACCTGATATATAGGAAATTTTTAGACGTTAACAAAAAACTGTTAGAAATTTTTAGACACTTTTACTACATTTTGGTTTTCAGTGATGATAACAGATTTGATAGCTTACCAGAGAGAAATCCACAGATAGTACAAATCCAACCTTCTTTCTTTCCTCCAAGTGACTAATATGAGGCTTCATGCATGACACTTCCAGAATGTTATTTTACAATGTATATTTCTGAGTGTACATTGCATCTAGTCGTGTGATGTCTGAAATGATCTGACCAGATACAAAATAGGCCCATGTAACAATCTTCCTTGAAGTGTGGTTAAAAAAAAGTGAATGTCCTTGGAGAAGGCATTACACATCAACAAGGGCTTGAGTTAGATGGGTTGCTGTCATCGTCTTTGCTCCTCTAAGTTACCTCTCAGCCCACTTGAATGAAGAAGATTAATATAATCTAGGGAATGTCAGGTGTTGGCAGAAACATGTGACCATTTGCTGTCCCTCTTTTCCTAATTTTATTGAGACATAATTGACATACATCACTCTGTAGGTTTAAATCATTCAGTGCAATGGTTTGATTTACATATATTGTGAAATGATTGCCACAGTCAGTTCAGATCAGTTCAGTCGCTCAGTCGTGTCTGACTCTTTGTTACCCCATGGACTGCAGCACGCCAGGCCTCCCTGTCTATCACCAGCTCCTGGAGTTTACTCAAACTTATGTCCGTTGAGTCGGTTGATGCCATCCAACCATCTCATCCTTTGTTGTCCCCTTCTCCTTCCGTCTTTGATCTTTCCCAGCATCAGGGTCTTTTCCAATGAGTCAGCTCATCACATCAGGTGGCCAAAGTATTGGAGTTTCAGCTTTAACAACAGTCCTTCCAGTAAATATTCAGGACTGATCTCCTTTTGGATGGACTGCTTGGATCTTCTTGCAGTCCAAGGGACTCTCAAGAGTCTTCTTCAACACCACAGTTCAAAAGTATCAATTCTTTGGCACTCAGCTTTCTTTATAGTCCACCTCTCACATCCATACATGACTACTGGAAAAACCATAGTTGTGACTAGATGGACCTTTGTTGACAAAGTAATGTGTCTGCTTTTTAATATGTTGTCTAAGGTGGTCATAACTTTTCTTCCCAGGAGCAAGCATCTTTTAATTTCATAGCTGCTGTCACCATCTGCTGTGATTTTGCAGCCTCCAAATATAAAGTCTGTTACTGTTCCCCCATCCATTTCTCATGAAGTGATGGGACCGGATGCCATGATCTTTGTTTTCTGCATGTTGAGTTTTTAGCCAACTTTTTCACTCTCCTCTTTCACTTTCATCAAGAGGCTCTTTAGTTCTTCTTCACTTTCTGCCATAAGGGTGGTGTCATTGGCATATCTGAGGTTGTTGATATTTCTCTCGGCAATCTTGATTCTAGGTTGTGCTTTATCCAGCCTGGCATTTCACATGATGTACTCTGCATATAAGTTAAATAAGTGGGGTGACAATATACAGCCTTGATGTACTCCTTTCCCAGTTTGGAACCAGTCTGTTGTTCCATGTCCAGTTCTAACTGTTGCTTCCTGACCTGCATACAGATTTCTCAGGAGGCAGGTCAGGTGGTCTGGTTTTCCCATTTCTTTAAGAATTTTCCACAGTTTGTTGTGATACACATAGTCAAAGGCGTTGGCATAGTCAATAAAGCAGAAATAGATGTTTTTCTGAAACTCTGTTGCTTTTTCGATGATCCAACAGATGTTGGCAATTTGATCTCTGGTTCCTCTGCCTTTTCTAAAACCAGCTTGAACATCTGGAAGTTCATGGTTCATGTATTGCTAAAGCCTGGCTTGGAGAATTTTGAGTATTACTTTACTAGCGTGTGAGATGAGTGCAACTGTGCGGTAGTTTGAGCATTCTTTGGCAATACCTTTCTTTGGGATTGGACTAAAAACTGACCTTTTCCATTCCTGTGGCCACTGCTGAGTTTTCCAAAGTTGCTGGCATATTGAGTGCAGCACCTTCACAGCATCATCTTTCAGGATTTGAAATAGCTCAACTGGAATTCCATCACCTCCACTAGCTTTGTCCATGGTGATTGCCACAGTAGGTTCAGCTAATATTCATTTTTGCATATAGATACAATAAAAAGAAAAAAGGAAAAAAATTCTTCTTACACAGTAATAAGAACTCTTAGGATTAACTCTCTTAACTTTCCTGTGTATCATACAGCATTGTTGCTATAGTCATCATGTTGTTCATTGCATCTCATGTACTTATTTATCTTATAACTGGAAGTTTGTACCTTTTGACCATTTTCCTCCAATTCTGCCTCTCCTCACCTCCTGCCTCTGGTAACCACAAGTCTGATCTCCTTTTCTGTGAACTGATGTCTTTAAAAAAAAAGAAAAAAATCTGCATGTAAGCGAATACTTTTTTTTTTTTAATTTAAGGCTGTGTACTTTTTTTTTGGTTTGTTTGTTTTGAATATTACTTGAGTTGTCGTTGGGTAGCTTGGTTGCTTTGGGTAATGTGCACTTTTGAAAGCCTCTCAATTTTCAAAGAGGTTTCCAACTGTAAAGTAGCTGTGTAGGTAATTTTCCCTTGAAGATTAAACTTCAATCATAGGAAATCTCCTTGAAAATGCTTCAGTACTTTGTTGGAGTTAATTGTGTTAAAACTCTGTAAGCCAGTTGTAGTGGAACTCTTTAAGCTAGTGATACTTTTTCTTACGGATGATATAATTATCCTTTGAATAAATGATCACTTCAAAAGTATACCATCCACTGAAGATTTCCAAATACGGTAAGATTGTTTTTCCTTGGGAAAGTACTGGTTTTGGTAAATTTTTGATAGGAACAAATAATTTCTTATGGACATGTTTTTATTTCCAATTTTTGAAGTTACTATTTTTTTTATTCTTCTTGAAATGGCATTTTGTTTCTGTTATATTAATGCTTGATTCTGTAAAACACTGCGTCTGTGTTTGGTGATTTTTGGTTTTGTTTGTTTGTTTGTTTCCTGTTTGTTCATTAAATATTTATGGAGTCACCCACCTGTCAGGTACTGGTCTTGGTGCTAGTAATACCATGGTGAATAAGACAGAATGGTCTTTAGGAAACTTACAGTTTATAAGCATAGCTTTTATTACCCCCACACTCCATTTTATTTTCTAGCAGTAGCATAACACCTGTTCTTAGCAAAATTTTATTGGATTCCAAGTCTTACGTGAATCAAATTCTTATTCTGAGTATTCATGCGTAAACCAGAAAAAATTTTCCTGTGATGGGTCCTCACTTTGGAAGACACTGGCCTAGCATGGAGGTTCTCAAACTCCATAAATGAAAATTTCTTCAGAAGGTCAAATTATACAAAATTTGAAAATAAAGGCAGAGATGACCTGCCTGAAATGTGTATCATGAAACTCTCCCTCAGCAACTCTTTCCTTCAGGAAGCCTCAGGAAACCCTGATGCCCTGTGGGATGCCACAGAAAACAGGAAATCAGTCATCTCGTACTAAAAAACCACTGCACTTCTGAATGTATTATTTGTTGAGTATTTTGAACAGATCAGTATTAAAACATAAAGATTTCTTTAATATTGTCTGGTCAGGAAGCAACAGTTAGAACTGGACATGGAACAACAGATTGCTTCCAAATAGGAAAAGGAGTACGTCAAGGCTGTATATTGTCACCCTGCTTATTTAACTTATATGCAGAGTACATCATGAGAAATGCTGGACTGGAAGAAACACAAGCTGGAATCAAGATTGCCAGGAGAAATATCAATAACCTCAGATATGCAGATGACACCACCCTTATGGCAGAAAGTGAAGAGGAACTCAAAAGCCTCTTGATGAAAGTGAAAGTGGAGAGTGAAAAAGTTGGCTTAAAGTTCAACATTCAGAAAACGAAGATCATGGCATCCGGTCCCATCGCTTCATGGGAAATAGATGGGGAAACAGTGTCAGACTTTATTTTTCTGGGCTCCAAAATCACTGCACATGGTGACTGCAGCCATGAAATCAAAAGACGCTTACTCCTTGGAAGGAAAGTTATGACCAATCTAGATAGCATATTCAAAAGCAGAGATGTTACTTTGCCAACAAAGGTTCGTCTAGTCAAGGCTATGGTTTTTCCTGTGGTCATGTATTGTGAGAGTTGGACTGTGAAGAAGGCTGAGCGCCGAAGAATTGATGCTTTTGAACTGTGGTGTTGGAGAAGACTCTTGAGAGTCCCTTGGACTGCAAGGAGATCTAACCAGTCTATTCTGAAGGAGATCAGCCCTGGGATTTCTTTGGAAGGAATGATGCTGAAGCTGAAACTCCAGTCCTTTGGCCACCTCATGCAAAGAGTTGACTCATTGGAAAAGACTCTGATGCTGGGAGGGATTGGGGGCATGAGGAGAAGGGGTCGACAGAGGATGAGATGGCTGGATGGCATCACTGACTGGATAGACGTGAGTCTCAGTGAACTCCGGGAGTTGGTGATGGACAGGGAGGCCTGGCGTGCTGCGATTCATGGGGTCACAAAGAGTCGGACACAACTGAGCGACTGATCTGATCTGATCTGATCTGATAGTTGATATCAACTAATACTTTATAATACCTTTTTCTTGATGCAGTTGTCTCACTTACGATGGTCTACACATGTGGCTGCTAGATATTATTTTTTCTATCTAATTGTTCTGTCAGGAAATGGGCCACAGATGGGCATAGGGTAAGGCCAAGCTCTGGCTGAATTCCTTTTCTCAGAGGCTTTTTATTTTGTCTCTGAGGGCCTCAGCTCAAACACCTCATTCTCCAGGTCATAGTTAGAGATGACCAGCTTGTATTTGCAGGTCGAATGCTTAAGTGACACCTCCTTACAAACACATGCATTGTAATTGTTTGTTGTAGCATGTGTTGCTCAGGAAACCAATTTTGAGACTCAGGTGTGTGCTGGCAGTATCTAGGATAGTGCTCTGCACGCATCCGCTGTGGGGAGGGAGGAAGGCAGGACTGGGCAGAAGGAAAAGTTGACTGCCTTCAAACCCTGGGCAGATTCCAGAGGCAGCTCTGGTCCTGACAGGGCCTCAGGGTCCCAAATGGAGGCAAGAGGGCCAGGGCTCAATACTCAGGCTCGGAGCATTCATTGCATATTGGCCACCATTCCCTCCCTCTCCAGGGAGCATGATCATGAGGAAGGGAACTAGACCCTGGGTGAGTATCACGTGGGGACAAGGAGCATCCCTTTGCTGAAAGTGCTGAGGGCCTCATCCAGCAGTGGGGGTGGCGGGTGGTTACCACCAAAGCAGCCCTTATAGTCACACTTTCTGTTTCTCACATTCATCTATTTTTATTTAAGAACTGAAAATGAAGTAAGCAGTGTTCTGTTTTCACAGTTAACTAACGAGATTTCATAATATAAAATATTACTGCTTAAACTTTAATAAATGAGCAAATGGTGAATCTTGTTAACATCAGTAATGTGGAAATGTAACATAATCACACATATAAAAATCTATAGTTCAGCCTTCTTTTTGACACAATTAGGAATAGGCCTTAATTAAAAAGTGTATGGTAAATTACTTCAGAAATATTGAGTTTTCTGAAATATAATTTAGGCACTTTTTGATTCATGAAGCTTTTTGTAACAAGAACCAAAGATAAGTTTTGAGTAGTGATTTGATGGCTTTGTTTTTTGTAATTGCACTTTATTTAAAATGTCATTATCATTTGCCTGGTATGTATTATTACTTTAGTTTCAAAGGTAGTGATTTTTTTCAATTGCGAATTTTAAAAATGGGTAATGTAAGAAGGGTAGCTGGGAGAAGTATTCTGTGTGAATATTGGACTTTGGCCTGTTAGCAGGCAGAAAACTTTTACTTCCAAAAGTTGGCTCACTCTGCAGTAATTGCAGTGATCATTGTAAATGGTGTGGGTTTTCCTTGGGAGGGATGGGCTTGGTAGCCCCTGTCACTTCCTTCCTCTTGGCATCTTGGTGTGACTGATGAGGAAACAGGATTGGGATATGGGGCTGGAGAGCACATCTTGGGCTCTAGACTCAGATCTGGGCTTGGGTACCAGTCTATCATCGACTTTGCTTAACAAAATTAATCCCTCTAAACCTTAGTTTTGTCATCAGTAAAATGGAGGTGTTAATAAGAGAACTTCAATCACAGGATCTTAGCACGAGGTTTGGCATATTATAAGTGCTTGATAATGGTAGCTGTGATGAGCGATGTAATTTTATTGGTCAGTTTTTCTTTTCACTCAGCTTTCAACACTTTAGTAACTATTGAAAGTATAACTTGCTTATGCTCGTACAAGAAGGAAAGGCAATTTAGAGTTGTCTGTCAGAAAACTAATCTTTGGGGACTTGAGCTTGAATCTTCGTGTGAGATGACAGAGTGAAACAGCAGGAAGAAGAGGAAATATATGCAAAGGAGGGCAGGGCGACTTCACACACAGCCTCCATCAGGGAAAGGGAGCTGAGGTCTGTGCTGTTTCAGGACTGACCTGCCTGAGCGTGGCCTGGACTTGGAAATGGAGCTCCTCTTGGTGGCCCTTGGCTTGGTGAAACTGTCCTTGATGGTTTCCTGAAAGAAATTAGGGGGACATTGGGGATTATCAGAGAAATGGGAGTTATCCTCTGAGTAGTGCTGGTAAACATTTCTGATGGACTAATGCTCTGAACATATCTTGAAATGAGCAATACAGAGACCAGTTCATAGACAAAGCCTTAATCAAAGAAATGGATCTAGTACCAATTGAAAAACAGTTTCACCAACTGACAGTTTGAAATGTCAGCCTGATACTATTCAGTTAAAGATAATGTGTGTAAATTTCAGCCACCAAGATAACACCATTTTGGGTCTATTCTTTGAGTAAACCACCCAAAGATGTGCTTAGAAGGATTATTCTGTTTTCCTTGGCCTTCAGATTAGATCTCTCCTCCCTCTAATTTATAAAAGATGCTAATTTTAAATAAAATATCTAATTAGTATGTTACTAGTTTATTAGTGATTCATGGTTTCTTAATGTTAGCAGAACTGTTTGTCATATTCATTATGTCTGAAACAAATACACTGTCCTAAAGGGTAAATGAAGAATTAGTAATTTCAGCAAATCAATACGTATGTGTGGGTATGCAATGGTAGACATAATGGTGGTTTTCAAAGGATACAGAGAAGTATAAAACACACTTATATCTTCAAAGAATTAAGAATCAGTTGCCTAATTGAGCAGTGGTGGCACAGAGTACCCAGTTGTGAAGCAGACACTCTCACTGTACTAGGTAGGTTAAAAGGGATAATTTATTTGAGAATTCCTGTGTGGTGGTGGGTATTCTGTCACAGAACACGGTGCCTATCCACACAAAAGTGATTTATTCATACCACACAACAGCTAGCTGTGGAAAGCAGTAGATGATAAACACTATGTGAGAAGTATAATGGAAGGTCTCTGGAAGGTAGGAAAGAAGTAGAATTGCTGAGGTTTCCAGTGGTCAAAGAAAGCTTCATCGAGGAGGTGAAATCTGGGCAGGGATTGGGAGGTTGGGTTTTGAAGCAGGAAGGAGGGGCTGTTTGTGGTGAGAAGTGAGGTCAAAACCCCTGTGAGGGAGGGAATAATTAATAGTCCAGACTGTTGGGAGTGGACTGCTGATATTTGTGGCTGTGGCTAAATTGTGTTTGGGGGTTGGGATCTTGAAAACCAAGCAGAAGGAATAAAAGTTTTTATGCTAAGATAGTGATATGAGGTCTGTAGCTGCCCAAGGAGATAGTTTAGTGATGGTAATGGTCTACTGGGGGCAGACCCAGCCATTTTCATGCCATTTAAGTGGAAATTAGGTCCCCCAGTCTTGCCTACCTACTGTGAGCACACTTTGTCCTTCACAGTCCATGGATTTTCTCTGCACTAGAGCCCTGGGTGAGATCCACAGGGGACGAAGAGAAGGGAAGGCAAAATGGGGAGTCCACACTGAAAGTACAGAGTCCTGGGAGAAAGATTTGATTGAATTAGACATTTGAATGAATTGGGAAATTGAAACTGGTAGAGTTGTCCTGAGTATGCCAGGCTGACCCTGTATTTAGGAAATGAGGTATCGGCTTATATAATTTCTTGCATGTTTTTCTAGTTTCTCACTTTCATGATTTTTTTTTCTTCCTGTATTCTTCCTCTCCTTCCACATCTTCCATCCTTCCACATCTTCCATCCTTCCACATCTTCCATCCTTCCTTCCATATATTTCATCAGGAACATGATTCATCATTTGAGAGCCCACAAAAATCAGCAAACACTTTCTGAGCATCTGCTTTTCTGGTGCTCTGTTCCAGAAGAGACACTGGTCCTTGCGCCTAGTGAGTTTGAAGGGAGAAAGGGAGACAGAAAAGTAAAAAAAATATTAAATTCTGAGTTCATGATGGAAGGCTATCTGCTGTGTGGTTGATAGAGTGAAAGGAGGAGTGTGGGTCTCTCCCTGGGGATGACTCAAGCTGGGTGAGAAAAAGAAGTGGTGGTTTTGTTGGCTGGATGGGGATAGTAAGGGTATACAAAGCCCAGAAATAGGGGATGGAAAGTAGTGGAGGTATGAAGTAACAAAGGCACTAGAAGTGGCTTCTTTGGTAAAGCCAAAGAACAGGATTTGATGGGACATTGATCAGTAGATGCAGCTGAAGAGGTGTTAGGACTGCAGCAGGTCTGTGTGCCCTGCAAAATGCTCAGCTTCTGTCCTTCAGGTAAGTCAGCCATGGAAGAAGACCCAGGGCTTTGTCATGGTCAGATCTGTAGTTTGCAGAGATGACTTGGGCACATCACGGAGGGTAGGTTTGGAAGGGTACATCGCAAAGTGAGGTTCCACCTGTAATGGTCAATTACACCTTAGTGACCCAAGCTGCATTGAGGAGGCACACTCAGTGTATGTCTAATTTAAACAATTTTTGATACATGTATAGTATATGGCAAATATCTTTCTAATGATTAACCTCCAGAGAATTTTTACTAGAACCCTTTTTAGAGATGTGATGGCTATGTGTTGGCCATGTGATTTTTGTCAGAGTTGGTGAGAACCAACTGAAAGACTATGTCAAGGGTATTTTTTATCCTTATATTTATGCTTATATATACATTTATATGTACTTACACTTATATTTTCTGGGAGCAGATGGTTGAATTTCAGACTAATGAACTGTAACTTTGATATCATTTTTTAAGAATCTGGATACATAAATATAAATATCTCCATGTCCAGCCCTTACATGAGTGCATGCCTGTGTGTATACATGTGCATGTCTTAGCATGTATGTTTTGCTTGTCTGTGGTGTGTGTGTCCCCTTTTCTGGGTATATTTGATAGTGTAAACCAGGGATTAAACATTGTTAAGAAGTGACTACTGTATAAATATGTTGAGTGATTATCATTTAGTTATGCTAAAATTTTTATCTTCCAATTCAGTTGGAATACTTTTATTAACAGTGCCTTAAGCAACAGGATATACGGTTGAATTTTCTTTTAGAGAATTGCCTAGTTACATCGGATCCAATTAAGTTTTGCATATGTTATCAGTGGCATTAAATGCAACCAAGTGTGGTGTTAAGTAAAATGAGAAAAGTTATTTTAGTAAAAACCTAACTTGTACTTAATATATCTTGAGCTAGTAAACAGCAAATGTAGGTCTGAAGATTAACATATTTTTATTTAAAACATGAAATGATCATTTAACTTAAGATTATTATTTTAAAATTTGTTAGTAAGTTCACAGTAAACAAATTCAAGTATTTAACTTTTTAAAACACCAAACTAGAAATGAGTAATACTTGAAGAATTTCTCTTGTTCAAGGATGAACAATTCCTTTTTTCAAACAGGGATCCTACTTGCACTCTGGCAGTGAGAGTGCCGAGTCCTAACCATTGGAGTGCCAGGGAATTCCCAACGATTCTTTTTCTATATATCAAGACTTTAAAAGTTACATAATTGTGAAATAAATAAAAGCAACTTTTTTTTATGGCTGGTAAACTTGTATTTAAAAAAATATTTGAAAAGTACAATATTTTTAGAAAGGTTTGGTGGAGATACAAACATTGATGTAATAGTTTTATTTTCTGTCCTGCTTGTCAGTAAATTTTTAAGTTTTTTTTTTTTTAATTTTTAAAAAAGGTTTTTAAAAAATAACTCTGCTTAAAAACAAAGGCCAAACTAAACAAGCTTGAAACAAAAAACATAAAACCCAAAATAGCCCTGGATTGCTATGGTGTTGTGAGTGTTACAAGGGAGGCTCTAATCTCCATGTTGTGGCCAGGTGCTGCCTTGTCCAAGTCGTTTGGTGGCTTGGGGCCTTTGTTCCCTAATGTGTAAAATGTGGTTGGAATGGTGATCTGGGGCATTGAAATAGATGATTTAAGTTTATGTTTCCTCTGATTAGTGTTTAAGAGATACAGCTCTATGTTTGGTTCTCTAATATTCTGCTTAGTTCATCTATGTGGAGTTTGGGATTGACTTTTTTTTTTGCATGAAATTATTTAGAAATAGACACCCTTAGGATACGAGCTGAACAATTACAAACCTAAAGCTGTTATTTGTGTTTAAAATTTTAGGTATGCAATACCCCCAGAACATGGAAAACGACTGGAAAGACTAGCTCAAGGTAAGCTTGCTATCTGTTATCTACACGATAGGTTGTTTGTTTCTGAGGTATTTTTACAGAGTAGAATGTCATTATGTTAATTTTATTCTTTTCAAGTTATTGGCTTCCAAGTATTTTTCTCATTGAGCAATTTTAATTTTTCCATATTGCATAATCATCATGATTATTTTAGTTGGCTGCTTTGTTTTTGTCAACTGATTTCACTTAACCTATTTTAGTTATTTCCAGTTTTTTCTCCTTTATGTAATGTACTTAACATCACTGTGTCAATAAAATTTTTATTTCCTTTAGTTGTACCATTGAGATAAATTCAGAGAAGTACTGATACTGGATCTTGGGCTCTAGGATGTTTTATGGGTACTTTTCATGTTGCCATATCATTTCACCAAAGGGTTGTGTTAAATCCCCCTCTCTTGGGCCTGAGAGTGCTTGAAGTATGAAGGTGAATGTTTCCAGGTGACGGGACAGGCATAATATTGTATGCCTTCTTAGACTAGTAAAATTAAGCATACTTTACTGGAACTTGAAATTTGTTTTTTTTTTTTTTTTTTAAAGACTCTGTCCCTCTTTGTTTTCTTTATTCTTCTAGTTTTATTGAGATGCACTTGACATACAACATGTTATAAGTTTAAGCTGTTCAGCATAATGATTTGACTTGCATCATGAAATGATTGTCACAATAGGTTTAGTGAACATCCATTATCTCATATGCATATGAAAATAAATAGAAAAACATCTCCTCTTATGGTGAAAACTCTTAGAATTTACTCTTTTAACAGCTTTCACATATAACACTCAGCAGTGTTAATTATATTTATCATGTTATTTGTTACATTTCTAGTACTTATTTATCTTATAAGTAGAAGTTTGTACCTTTTGACTACCTTCATTCAGTTGTGCCTCCCTTGACCTTGTCCATCTTCTTCTCTCACTTTTTTTAAACAGTTTTAGCTGCTGTTTTATTAATTTTTTAAAATTAATTAATTAAAATTAATTTAAAAAATTAATTTACTGGAATATAGTTGCTTTGCAATTTGTGTTCCTGCTGTATTGCAAAGTGAATCAGCTATAGGTATACATATATCCACTCTGTTTTGGATTGCCTTCCCATTTAGGTCACCACAGAGATTGAGTAGAGTTCCCTCTGCTTTATAGTAGGTTCTTATTACCTGTCCATCTACCATTATATCTACTACTGTGGGCAAGAATCCCTTAGAAGAAAGGGAGTAGCCATCATAGTCAACAAAAGAGTCTGAAATGCAGTACTTGGATGCAATTTCAAAAACACAGAGTGCTCTGTGTTGATTTCCAAGGCAAACCTTTCAATATCACAGTAATCCAAATCTATATCCGGACCAGTAATGCTGAAGAAGCTGAAGTTGAACAGTTCTATGAAGACCTACAAGACCTTCTAGAACTAACACCCAAAAAAGATGTCCTTTTCATTATAGGGGACTGGAATGCAAAATTAGGAAATCAAGAGATAGATACCTGGAGTAATAGGCAAATTTGGCCTTGGAGTACAAAAAAAAGCAGGGCAAAGGTGAACAGAGTTTTGTCAAGAGAACACACTAGTCATAGCAAACACCCTCTTCCAACAACACAAGAGAAGACTCTACACATGGACATCACCAGATGGTCAATACCAAAATCAGATTGATTATATCTGCAGCCAAAAATGGAGAAGCCGTATACAGTCAGCAAAACAAGACGGGAGCTGACTGTGGCTCAGATCATGAACTCCTTATTGCCAGTCAAACTTAAATTGAAGAAAGTAGGGAAAACCCGGAGAAGGCAATGGCACCCCACTCCAGTACTTTTGCCTAGAAAATCCCATGGATGGAGGAGCCTGATAGGCTGCAGTCCATGGGGTCTCTAGAGTCGGACACGACTGAGCGACTTCACTTTCACTTTTCACTTTCATGCATTGGAGAAGGAAATGGCACCCCACTCCAGTGTTCTTGCCTGGAGAATCCCAGGGACGGGGAAGCCTGGTGGGCTGCTGTCTATGGGGTTGCACAGAGTTGGACACGACTAAAGTGACTTAGCAGCAGCAGCAGGGAAAACCACTAGACCATTCAGATATGACCTAAATGAAATCCCTTATGATTATACAGTGGAAGTGAGAAATAAATTCAAGGGATTAGATCTGATAGAGTATCTGAAGAACTATGGATGGAGGTTCGTGATGTTGTACAGGAGGCAGTGAGGAAGACCATCCCCAAGAAAAAGAAATGCAAAAAGGCAAAATGGTTGTCTGAGGAGGCCTTACAAATAGCTGTGAAAAGAAGAGAAGTGAAAGGCAAAGGAGAAAAGGAAAGATACACCCATTTGAATACAGAGTTCCTAAGAATAGCAAGGAGAGATAAGAAAGCCCTCCTCAGTGATCAGTGCAAAGAAATAGAGGAAGACAATAGAATGGGAAAGACTAGAGATGTCTTCAAGAAAATTAGAGATACCAAGGGAACATTTCATGCAAAGATGGGCTCAATATAGGACAGAAATGATATGGACCTAACAGAAGCAAACAATATTAAGAAGAGGTGGCAAGAATACACAGAAGAACTATATAAAAAAGATCTTCATGACCCAGATAACCATGATGGTGTGATCACTCACCTAGAGCCAGATATCCTGGAATTCGAAGTCAGTTGGACCTTAGGAAGCATCACTACGAACAAAGCTAGTGGAGGCAATGGAATTCTAGTTGAGTTATTTCAAATCCTAAAAGATGATGCTGTTAAAATGTTGCATTCAATATGCCAGGAAATTTGGAAAATTCAGCAGTGGCCACAGGACTGGAAAAGGTCAGTTTTCATTCCAATCCCAAAGAAAGGCAATGCCAAAGAATGCTCAAACTACTGCACAATTGAATTCATCACCCATGCTAGCAAAGTAATGCTCAAAATTCTCCAAGCCAGGCTTCAATAGTACGTGAACTGTGAACTTCCAGATGTTCAAACTGGATTTAGAAAAGGCAGAGGAACCAGAGATCACATTGCCACCATCTGCTGGATAATTGAAAAAGCAAGAGAATTCCAGAAAAACATCTGCTTTATTGACTATACCAAATCCTTTGACTGTGTGGATCACAACAAACTGTGGAAAATTCTGAAAGAAATGGGAATACCAGACCACCTGACCTGCCTCCTGAGAAATCTGTATGCAGGTCAAGAAGCAACAGTTAGAACTGGACATGGAACAACAGACTGGTTCCTAATTGGGAAAGGAGTACGTCAAGGCTGTATATGTCACCTTACCACTTTAGCTTACATGCAGAATATATCATACGAAATAATCGGCTGGATGAAGCACAAGCTGGAATCAAGATTTCTGGGAAAAGTATCAATAACCTCAGATATGCAGATGATACCACCCTTATGGCAGAAAGTGAAGAAGAACTAAAGAGCCTCTAGATGAAAATGAGAAAGGAGAGTGAAAAAGCTGGGCTTAAAATTCACCATTCAAAAAACTAAGATCATGGCATCTGGTCCCATCACCTCATGGCAATAGACGGGGAAACAATGGAAACAGTGACAGACTTTATTTCTGGGGGCTCCAAAATCACTGCAGATAGTGACTTCAGCCATGAAATTAGAAGAAGCTTGCTCCTTGGAAGAAAAGCTATGACCAACCTAGACAACATATTTAAAAGCAGAGCGATTACTTTGCCAGCAAAGGTCCATCTAGTCAAAGCTATAGTTTTTCCCGTAGTCATGTATGGATGTGAGAGTTGTACTATAAAGAAAGCTGAACACCGAAGAATTGATGGTTTTGAACTGTAGTGTTGGAGAAGACCCTTGAGAGTCCCTTGGACTGTAAGGAGATCCAACCAGTCCATCCTAAAGGAAATCATTCCTGAATATTCATTGTAAGGACTGATGCTGAAGCTGGAACTCCAGTACTTTAGCCACCTGATGTGAAGAGCTGACTCATTTGAAAAGACCCTGATGCTGGGAAAGATTGAAGGGAGGAGGACTAGGGAACGACAGAGGATGAGATGGTTGGATGGCGTCACTGACTCAATGGACATGAGTTTGAGTAAGCTCCAAGAGTTGGTGATGGACAGGGAACCCTGCCATGCTGCAGTCCATGGAGTTGCAAAGAGTTGGAAATGACTGAGCAACTGAACTGAGCTTGTCCATCTTTAAGGGCCAGATTGAGCCATTCTTTTGGAAATTCTATCAGTTACTTTCACTCTGTGCCCACTTGTATCTACTGAGAGTGCCATTTACTTTTATTCCTTCCTTTAAAGATATGCCAGGCAGCCTTGCTCTTACTTCTCTCACAAGGCGGGAGAATCATATTCACCCCCTGCCACCCCCTTCTGGTTTGCTAACCACCCTAACTCAGGATGATGTAGACTACTAGTGACTTATTTCCAGAGGAAAGTGGAGTTCCATTGAGTGACAACTAAAGACAAGACATTCTGCCTTTATTCTCAATTGAATCCTCAGGGAGCACTGTTCTTTCAATCAGGTGTGCCAATCTTGTAGAAAAGGAGTTTTGTCCCTGCATTATGTATGCTTTCATTTAATAATAAAATAGGGACACTGACTTGACAGCTCTGAACAGATCTTGTTAATGACATTTAAAAGTTGCTTTCCTCCAAATTATGGAAGAGTATTAGAAAGAATAGTTAGGGTATCATGTTTGTTAAAAGCATTATTATAATTTTGGCAGGCTAATAACTATAAAGCCTTAGTGTTTTTATAATGTAATACATTACAGTAATAATAGCAATGTAATTGTAATCTTGAACTTCGTTATGAACTATTTTCATGAATATTAAGTGGATGGATCCTGGTTCTGGATAATAGATTATAGCACAGCTTAGAATATGATTACCATAATCCTTAAATACACAGGCAGTGAACTTTGTGCTAAATCTATATGCTGTGGACTCTTCTGTTCTCTGTGATAATTATTCTACCATTTTCTGTTCACCTCACTGCCCCAGAAGTTTTCAAATGGAGCAATGTAAACTTTGCGGTATGGAATCACATGTTAAATTTTTTGCTGTAAACTGTCTGTATACACTTTGATATAAACTGCCTGAAAATGACATTCCAGAAAAATGGATGCCATTAGCTTAATCAGTAAGAGATTAATAAACTTGAAGGTTGAAAAGGAACTTTAGACTCAATTGCGTGTTTATTGAAAACTTTTGCAGCATTATTTTGAGAAATGATTCAGGGGAAAGACCCTATAAGACAGTGGAGGATTTCTATCTCCTGAGCAGATGTCAGACAAATTAATTGAATTCTGGTAAACAATTAAAATGATAAAATAATGCAGTAAATGTGAGGGAGCCTTATAGGATGTCTAGGTCAAGGCAGCACTTGATACATAATATGAAAAGCAGCCTCGTATATTTTCCATTATCTTGTCTGCACATCATAATTATCACAGTTGCCTTTTATGCATGAATGCTTTCATCTTTGGTTTCTATTGAAATCTTGATTGACGGTGGCACCTGCAAATATTTTATCTGAAAAACGTTAGGTCTGCATCTAATAAAGCCAGGAGTTCGATTTTGCCCTTCAGTTGCTTTCTCATTTATACAGTTTTTTTCTAATATCATGTAGATATAAATGTAATAAAAAATCTCGAGTGAATTGTTGCAATTTTTATACTTGTTATGTTTGCCTATAATGAAATTGCATTCTTTCTAATTTTTGACCTGATACAATTGAATGGGAAGTAAAAAGGATACTAGAGATATATAACATCTTGAATGACAGTGTTGAAGATTTTCAGTTTTAAGAATGTCTAAATCTCATCTGTTTTAGAAATTAGACAATATCTTAGTGGTTCTATTAAGTTAAGCAAAATATGGATTAAAGTAAATTGGGAGCAGCTGGTGTGTGTGTGTGTGTGTGTGTGTGTGAGAGAGAGAGAGAGAGAGAGAGAGAGAGAGAATGACTTTTTCATTGGTCTCTCATTGTGAATAAAGTGCTAATAGTTTTTTAAAAATTAAAGAGGACTCACTTTGGTCAAAATTTTGGTTACTGGAAAAAGAATATGTGAGTTAGGACTTTGTGCAGCAGATTTTGTAAGTATGAATTATTAGCAGGACTTTTGTTTAAGTGACAGGATGGTAGAGTTTATATACTGGTTCTTCTGTAGTCTTATATTTACTTGTAGCAAGTGTTTTTGTTTTTACCTATTAAAGTGACAATAAAAAGGAATGGATGAATCATTGTTATGAGGGATAATTTAGTTCAAGTTTCTTTAAGCAGTCAATTTTTGTGTGTGTGCATGTTTAAATGACTAATCATCTTGAGTTTAAGCCTGTGAAACAGAGTCTTAGCCTGATTAGCAGGGATCCCTGTTCTAGGAGGAGGGCATGGCAACTCACTCAAGTATACTTGCCTGAACAATCTGCATGGACAGGGAAGCCTGGCAAACTACAGTCCATGAAGTCACAAAGAGTTGGACACGATTGAGCAACTAAGTACATTCTGTTCAAGGAGGTGGACAAAGGGTCTGTGGACTGGATGCAGGCAGCTGTGGACTCTCTGAAATTATATTTAAAATTGGTCATATATGTGGATTTCTGGGAAGCTAACCCATCATCAGATCCATCAAGATGGTTTGGTCCAAAAGGGATTATGAACCACTGCTGTTTAAAGACTGAAAGAGTAGCAATAAATAACAAGTCATTTAAATTCTATAAATGTTCCAAATGACCCTTTCTCATACCTCTGACTTGAAATTAGGAAAATGAACTTTTATCAGCTCTCAAAATGATAAATACGTAATTCCTTTAAACATTCATTTACATAATGGCTGAAAACATTACATTAAAATGCTTGGTTTTGAAAGGCTAATAAATTAAATACCCTTGATTATGAACAATCAATTTTAAGTGACTCCCTAAGACATAAAAAATGAAGTTCAGTGATACATCCTCTGCCTTCATTCCTAACTCATGCTTTATGCATGGGGATCAATGTGTGATGTGTCATGGTATGTTTATTTTCATTGTACTATCACTTGTTATATTAGAAATGGTGAAGCAATCCCTGAATTTAATTTCCTCATGTGTGTGTGTGTGTGTGTGAGTCACTCAGTCATGTCTGACTCTTTGCAACCCCATGGACCATAGCCATCAGGCTCCTCTGTCCATGGGGATTCTCCAGGCAGGAATACTGGAATGGGCTGCCATGCTCTTCTCCAGGGGACCTTTTTGATGTCAAATATCACAGTTCGTTGGACATGAATTTGAGCAATCTCTGGGAGATAGTGGAGGACAGAGGAGTCTGGCATGCTGTAGTCCATGGGTTGTAGAGTTGGGTATGACTTAGTGATTGAATAACAGTCACAGTCTGTGTTGAATTTTAAATACTGTATACCCAGCCATGTTCCTAGTGGGATTTTAAACATTGAACCATAATACATAACACACACATGCTACAATAATTAGAATGTGGGGTGAAAGACAATTCTGAGAAATGACAGATAGGGAATGGGAGGAAGAATTCAGGAAAGGAATGCCAGCTAGCAGGGAAAAATTACTATGGAGGAGAATTAAAAATTCTTTGATTCTGTGGGGTGGAAGTTGAGCCAGAAAACCTGGTTAGCTTGACTGACTGACTTGTGCCAAAGTCCTTGGCCTGAGGAGTCCTGGTGACCTGTGCATGTGTGATCCATATATCGTGTCAAGGTGGGAAAAAGCTGGAGCTGAAACAAAGTGGTCTCAAGAATGCAGTAAAAAAACTATGTGTAATGGTCTATATGCCTGTTAAATTAGGTGAAAGTTTTAACTCTTAAGTGTTCTGCAAGCCAGTTTGAAATAGAAAAACTTTCCTGTTATTCGCTGCACTATGTTCAGGAGATAAAAATAGGGCAATTATTCAGGAGAACCATCATCCTTCTCTATACAGTCAGTATGAATTTCTCCTGGCTCTCCTCCTGGAGAGCTCCATGGGGCTTTGTCTCTACAGTAGAGGTGTTGATGGATTATTGGACATGTGGAGCAGAGTGAAACCTGCAATGTGATAACTTTCTACCCAACCATTAATTGGTCAAAAAGGGGTAGGAAGAACAGAGAGGTCAAATATAGCCTAAACCTCTAATGTTGACCTCTTAACTAAGAATGTGGGTAAAAATGATCAAGTATCACCCCACATAATATAGTTCATTGGTTCTTTTCACTAATAAGCATGTTAAGAAATTTCACATGTGAATCAAAACGCTGTTCATTGTTCATTTGCTGTCATGTCAGACTCTTTGCAACCCCATGGAAAGTAGCACGCCAGGCTTCCCTGTCCTTTACCATCTCCTGGAGTCTGCTCAAACTCATGTCCATTGAGTCAGTGATGCCATCCAACCATCTCATCCTCTGTTGTCCCATTTTCCTCCTGCCTTCAATGTTTACCAGCAACAGGGTCTTTTCCAATGAGTCAGCTCTTCGCATCATGTAGCCAAAGTATTGGAGTTTGAGCTTCAACATCAGTCCTTCCAGTGAATATTCAGGACTGATTTCCACCAGGATGGACTGGTTGGATCTCCTTGCAGTCCAAGGGACTCTCAAGGGTCTTCTCCAACACCACAGTTCAAAAACATCAATTCTTTGTTGCTCCGCCTTTTTTATTGTCCAGCTGTCATATCCATACATGACTACTGGAAAAACCATAGCTTTGACTATATGGACCTTTATAGGCAAAGTAATGTGTCTGCTTTTTAATATGCTGTCTAGGTTTGTCGTTGCTTTTCTTCCAAGGAATCAAATACACCTATCTAAAAGCATTTCCTACAGAAACATACTTGTATATCCTTTTCCTTTGTCCTTTTCCTTACCATCAGTTTATATGGCTACTGTACTTTTAAAGCATCATATCAGTCATATGAATATTGCAAAAGCCTTTACAAGCCTACATCATTTTGTTGTACTTAACTTTATTGTGAGTTTCAGAAAATGCATTTTTTTTCTTGCAAATTGATTGTTTGTGGCAGCCCTATGTTGAGTAAGTCTGTTGGTACCATTTTCCCAATAGTATTGCTCACTTATCATCTCTCTGTCACATTTTGGTAATTCTCACATCTCAAACTTTTTCACTATTAGGTTTGTTTTATGATCTGTGAATTGCAAACAATTACTACTCATAGAGGGGTTAGATGATGGTTAGCATTTCTAGCAATAAAGTATTTTAAAACTAAGGTATGTACTTTTTGGGGGCATAATTCTATTGCACATTTAAGAGATTATAGTATAGTATAAACATAATTGTAAATGCAGTAGGAAACCAAAAATTCTTGTGACTTGCTTTACTGTAATACTTGCTTTATTGCAGTCATCTAGAAGAGAATCTGCAACATCTCTGAGATATGCTTGTATAAAACTCTGTCAAAGCATACTCGGGTAAATTTCAGTTAAGTTGTCTTAATCAAATCTATTGCTAGTGTGAACATAGACTCTATAGGTCTGGTTTCTCATCTTTCCCCTCTCCTTCCCTTTCTTATTCCTTTCTTTCCTAAGTGATTAATAACTAATGTCAATTTCTTCAGACTAGTGTTTGTATATTATTTTTTAAGCTTTGATTTTTAAATTTTTACCATGGCTAAAACTTTGTTGATTTAATAGTAGCAGCATGTGTTTGTCATGTGAGATTGGGATTTAGAGTACATCTGCTCTGTTTCTAAAACAATTTAAAAACATCTAATGATACTTTAGGTCAGATAGAGGTAAAATGCACTTACAGTAAAAGCCACCTGTTAAAACATAAAGTTTAGTGAGTTTTGACAAATATATACAGTGGTGTAATTACTACTACTCTCAAGATACAGAACATTATCAGTAGGCCCCAGAAATTCTCTTGTGGCCTTTTCTAATTAATTCTCCCTACCAGCAACCACTAACCAGATTTCTATCTCTAGAATGTTATTAATGTGGAATTGGGCATGTGTAGACTTCTATCTTAGAATTGTGCTTCTCGCATCTGATCACTTTTATGTTGTACAGGACGTCCTTGGATGTGTATAGCACCTGGGAAATCCCATGGACAGAGGAGCCTCGCAGGTTACATTCCATTGGGTCACCAAGAGTCAGACACGACTTAGCGACTAAACAGCAGAAACAATATTCACAAAACATAAAATAAACCATTAACCATTTTGAAGTGTACAATACGGTTAGGTTTAATATATTTGTATGATGTAACCATCACCTCTGTCTAGTTCCAATAGATTTTCATCACCCTATAAGGAAACCTTGTATTTTTTATTTAGTCATACTGTATTTCCCTTCACCTATCCCTAGCCCCTGGAAATTAATAGTCTGCCTTCTGTCTAGGTATTTACATATTCTGGATGTCTCATATGCATGAAATCATTTAAATGTAATTTTTGTGCCTGACATCTTTTATGTAGCATGTTTTCTATGTTATATCTGTACCTCACTTTTTTATAGCTAAGTAATATTTCATTGTAAAGATATACTACATTTTGCACTTCCATTTACCAGTTGATGGGCATTAGGTTGTTTCTATTTTCTTATAATGCTAAGATTTTTGTGCTTTATATCACTGGCTTCCCATAAGGATCCACCCAGCGAGGATAGCTGCTATGGAAAACAGTATGAATGTTCCTCAAAAAATTGAAAATAGAACTAACATACTATCAGTTCTACTTCTAGTATATATTTGAGGGAAATGAAATAAATATAAAGATACATCTATTACGTCAGATGTTCATTGCAGTATTATTTACAGTAGCCAAGATATGGAAACCACCTGCGTGTCCATTGACAGGTGAAAGAATAAAGCAAAGTGTTGTATGTATACAGTAGACTATTATTCAGGCATAAGAAAGAAGGAAATCCTGTCTTTTCCTGCAACATGGAAGAATCTTGAGTCCATTATGCTAAGTTAAAAAAGTCAGACAGAAACAGACAAATGCTGAATGATCTTATTTACATGTGAGAATTATAAAAACCAAACCTACAGGTAGAAACAACAGTTTGGTGACTGCCAGAGGAAGGGGGTGGTGGAAGTGGGTGAAGATTGTCCCAAAGTATATACTTCAGTATGAGTAGGTTTCGGGATGTACTGTATTATATGGTAACTACAGTGAACAATACTGTATTGAAAGTTTCTAAGAGAGTGGATCTTAAAACTTCTCATCACACAAAAATAACTATTTTTAGGTGATGAATGTGCACTAAACTTATTGTGGTAATCATTTCACAATATGTACATATAGCCAACCATTACCCTGTGTATTTTAAACTTATGCAGTGTTATTTGTCGATTATATCTTGATATTGGGGAAAGAAAAGAACCCACTGATGAAGACAATAATAGCATCCTGATTATATGGACGGGGAAATTGAGCTGAGAGATTGTGGAAATAGTTATGGATATATGAATTGTTGGACTAGTATTAGAAATCAGTGTGTCTGTAGGGTTTCTTTATTAGTCTCTTGTTCTGTTAACTATGTGGACAAGATAAGAGTGACTTCAAATAATTCAAACAATTGGGTTTTTGATCTAAAACTTAGCTCTTCTATTAATAGCAATGTTAAAGTATGTGTTTATTGTGAGCAATGAAGGAGAGAGGAAAGTTGGTCCTCAGGTAATCTTGTGTTAAGTGCCTGTAAAAGGAGATAAAGATTTATCAAACTCCCATAGCATAGTTTGTACCTCACAGTGTGCTGTCTCTCAAGTGCTTCCACCAAAATATCCTTACAAGACAGGGGAGTGAAACACTAGCTCTCCACAATACGCATGCAGATTTTGCATCTTGCTCCCTAATTATGTTTGTTTGTATGCAAACATAAACTAAATGATTTAACGTGACAAAAGTAAATGCTGCAGAAAGATGTGCCAGTTTTATTCTGTGTGTTCTACACCTGTCATATTACCTAATGGCCACGGGGCATGTGAGGTGTGCTAGTGAGATGCTAGCTGCTATTTCCACTACTAGGTACTTGAGGGGTCAGTGTAGCTGTGTTTCTTTATTGGAACTTCTTGGTCTTCAAGACTGTGAAAGACTGGACCTCTCCCATTGTGTGACTGGTAAGTTGGAAAATATAATGGAATGCTGCAGTAGTAACATTCAAATATGGTAACTTTTAGAGAAGAATTCTTCCAAATATATTATTGAAAACTTAGGGAAAAAGCAGATCAAGAAAGTAAACATAAGAATAGAAAATAAAAAGATTCTGAAAGGCATGCATTAAAGAACTTACTTCCAAAATTTTGAACACATACCTTGTTTTCTGTTTATTTACTGACTTTCAGAAAACTGATAGTCTTCAGTTGAATTTTTAGTTAAATATTATCTTTTCTATCAGATCTATTTTGGTACATTTCATACATGTGATTGTTTCCAAATTTATTTTCTTCGCTTACTATGTACATAGCCATGGGCTGAAATAGTTCTGAGTTTTTAAAAAATTACCATTTTGCATCAAATAGTATTCTGGTTATGTTGGCTGGCTTAAATATTGAATAAAATATTTTTCATAAATGGTGGAGTGAGGCGTGAGTGTGAACCATGTACTCCTGCAGGTGATTTGAGGTAAAATTCATTTTGAGATGGGTACTTTGTGTCATAACTTGTGGTTTATCAGGTGTTTTCCAGGGCAATGTAAAATATAATTCTGATAGCCTATTGAAAATATAAATTCTGAACTGGTATGAAGTTCTTAATTATTGCAAATTGCCTTCCTTCAGTGGTTTTCCAATTTAAATTAACTTATGACCAGTCACCACATTGTTCAAGTCCTGATTACAAATCCATATCAAAAGGAAATTAAATAGACTCCTCTTTCTTCATTGATTTTAATTTAAAGTTTAATTCGTGCAGTGCTGAGCAGAGGTACAGATTTGAAAAGTTTGATAGATCCATTTAAATTTTATTGTTAAAACTTTTCCATGGGTTGTGTGTGTGTGTTTGGGGATCTCTCTGCTGTGCTTTACTGAGTGGTGTAGATTCAGGACAGCTTATTATGTAGATGCGTCATTTTAATTACATTATGTGGTTCTTTCTCACCGTTCACTGGAGTCTGCATTTTTTTCACAGGTTGTTTATTTCTATTTATGTATTATGAATATTAACCTTAGACAGAGGGCTGTATCAGATGACCAGATAGGGTATGATTATTCCTTTTATTCTCACTAGTATTGTAGAGAATGATGGTATTTCTGATGTTTCTGTTGGATGTATGTTTGCAGTTCAGTGCAGTTCCTTTCAGTCGCTTAGTCGTGCCTGACTCTGCAGCCCCATGGACTGCAGGACACCAGGCTTCCCTGTCCATCACCAACTCCCGGAGTTTACCCAAACTCATGTCCATTGAGTCAGTGATGCCATCCAACCATCTCATCCTCTGTCGTCCCCTTCTCCTGCCATCAATATTTCCCAGCATCAGGGTCTTTTCAAATGAGTCAGCTCTTCGCAACATGTGGCCAAAGTATTGGAGTTTCAGCTTCATCGTCAGTCCTTCCAGTGAATACTCAGGACTGTTCTCCTTTAGGATGGACTGATTGGATCTCCTGCAGTCCAAGGGACTTTGAAGAGTCTTCTCCAACACCACAATTCAAAAGCGTCAATTCTTTGGCTCTCAGCTCTCTTTATAGTCCAACTGTCACATCCATACATGACTACTGGAAAAACCATAGCTGTGATTAGACGGACCTTTGTTGGCAAAGTAGTGCGTCTGCTTTTTAATATGCTGTCTAGTTTGGTTATAACTTTCCTTCCCAGGAGCAAGCATCTTTTAATTTCATGGCTGCAGTCACCATCTGCAGTGATTTTGGAGCCCCCCAAAAATAAAGTCTGCCACTTTTCCACTGTTTCCCCGTCTATTTGCCATCAAGTGATGGGACCAGATGCCATGATCTTAGTTTTCTGAATATTGGGCTTTAAGCCAACTTTTTCACTCTCCTCTTTCACTTTCATCAAGAGGCGCTCTAGTTCTTCACTTTCTGCCGTAAGGGTGGTGTCATCTGCGTGTCTGAGGTTATTGATATTTCTCCCAGTAATCTTTATTCCAGCTTGTACTTCATCCAGCCTGGCATTTCTCGTGATATACTCTGCATATAAATTAAATAAGCAGGGTGACAATATACAGCCTCGATGTACTCTTTTTCCAATTTGGAACCAGTCTGTTGTTCCATGTCCAGTTCTAACTGTTGCTTCCTGACCTGCATACAGATTTCTCAGGACGCAGTTCAGGTAGTCTGGTATTCAAATCTCTTTCGGAATTTTCCACAGTTTATTGTCATCCACACAGTAAAAGGCTTTGGCATAGTCAATAAAGCAGAAATAGGTGTTTTTCTGGAACTCTCTTCGTTTTTCGATGATCCAGCAGATGTTGGCAATTTGATCTCTGGATTTAAGCCTTTTCTAAATCCAGCTTGAACATCTGGAAGTTCATCATTCACGTATTGTTGAAACTTGGCTTGGAGAATTTTGAGCATTACTTTACTAGCGTGTGAGATGAGAGCAATTGTGCGGTAGTTTGCCCATTCTTTGGCATTGCCTTTCTTTGGGATTGGAGTGAAAACTGACCTTTTCCAGTCCTGTTGCCATGGCTGAGTTTTCCAAGTTTGCTGACATACTGAGAGCAGTACTTTCACAGCATTATCTTTTAGGATTTGAAATGGCTCAACTGAAATTCTATCACCTCCACTAGCTTTGTTCATAGTGATGCTTCTTAAGGCCCAATTGACTTTGCATTCCAGGATGTCTGGCTCTAGGTGAGTGACCATACCATCATGATTATCTGGGTCATGAAGATCTTTTTATATAGTTTTCTGTGTATTCTTGCCACCTCTTCTTAATATCTTCTCCTTCTGTTAGGTGCATACCATTTCTTTCCTTTATTGTGCCCATCTTTGCATGAAATGTTCCCTTGGTTTCTCTGATTTTCTTGAAGAGATCTCTAGTCTTTCCCGTTCTATTATTTTCCTCTATTTCTTTGCACTGATCACTGAGGAAAACTTTCTTATCTCTCCTTGCTATTCTTTGGAACTCTGCATTCAGATGCTTATATCTTTCCTTTCTCCTTTGCTTTTAGCTTCTCTTCTTTTCACAGCTATTTGTAAGGCCTCCTCAGACAGCCATTTTGCTTTTTTGCATGTCTTTTTCTTGGGGATGGTCTTGATCCTGGTCTCCTGTACAATGTCACGAACCTCCGTCCATAGTTCATCAGGCACTTTTTCTTTCAGATCTAGTCCCTTAAATCTATTTTTCACTTCCACTGTATATTTGTAAGGGATTTGGTTTACGTCATACCTGAATGGTCTAGTGGTTTGAAAATATTTCTTTTTTTCTTTTTAACAATCCAGGTATAGGTGCTTAAGCAGATGATGTGGTATTCTTTGCAAGTAGTTCTTTATACCCTAATAGCTTTTTTTTAGATGTCTGATTTTTTTCCTTCTGATGATCTATGGCCTCACATGCTCCATGGTGGCATCAGTAAAGGCTTATTTGCTTTAAAACTATTATTGTAAAACCCTCTATTCTTTGAGGTTAAAGTTATTTGCAGTTAGGTAATGAGTGTTGATAATTCTTTCATCAGATTGAGCTATTTATATGTATGTTGATAATTCTTTCATCAGATTGAGCTATTTATATGTAGTGAGCCACAGAGTGAGATAAGTAACATTTCTCCAATGGCCTATCTTCATTTTGGCCATGGAGTTAAAGAACTCTGTGCTTTTTTCTGCTTTACCCAGATACATAGCATATGCTTTCCTGGTGAGTTCTCTGTTCAAGTCTTGTCTCTGTGGTTCTCCTCTGTCCCATCCACATTTCTCTTGTCTTTCTCATCTTGCTTTCCTGCTCTCGGTGTGGTGGTGTCTCCATCTCAGTTCAGAAGTTGAAGACTAGGACATCAAGTACATGTGTTTTCTCTAGCTCATATAACTGAGTTAATGAGAGTTTTTCTCAGACAGACTGCAGTGTTGAAGGCAGAGATGGAGAGAAACAGCTGGGTTTCAGCACATCATGTACTGTTGAATGAGCGAGTTGCTATGTGTTTAGCTTCTTCACCTAAAGGCCTCTTCAAGACACTGTTCCCATATAGGCTGGTGAGACAGACAGGTTTCCATGCTCTTGAGTGGTCCTGGCTGGGAGTTAGTTCCAGAAATCAGTAGCAGTTAAAGTCTTGAATATTCATTGGAAGGACTGATACTGAAACTCCAATATTTGGCCACCTGATGCAAAGAACTGACTCTTGAAAAGACCCTGATCCTGGGAAAGATTGAAGGTGGGAGGAAAAGGGGATGACAGAGGATGAGATGGTTGGATGGCATCACTGACTCAATGGACATGAGTTTGAGTAAACTCCATGAGTTGGTGATGGACAGGGAAGCCTGGTATGCTGCAGTCCATGGGGTTGCAAAGAGTTGGACACGACTGAGTGACTGAACTGAACTGAAACTATATAAAATTGATCAGAAAGAAACAGATAGGAAACTGCTGCGTGTCTACTATATTCTGGGCATTGGGACAAGTGCTTCTAGAATGGTTGCTTTTAGGAGTCTAAGAGATTCCTTTGTTAAAACTTCAGATTTTCCTCTTCTAACCTCCCTTAATATTTTATCCACTTATCAGATAATAGGTAGACTGAGTTTAAATTTGTTGCAAATTTTTAAGTTTTAAGGCCTCCCTGTCCATCTCCAACTCCCGGAGTTCACTCAAACTCATGTCCATTGAGTCCGTGATGCCATCCAGCCATCTCATCCTCAGTCTTCCCCTTCTCCTCCTGCCCTCAATCCCTCCCAGCATCAGGGTCTTTTCCAATGAGTCAACTCTTCGCATGAGGTGGCCAAAGTATTGGAGTTTTTAAGGTTTAGTCATTTTGTATTATGCAGACAACTCTTAGCAGATCTTTTTGTAAAAAAGAGCAGCCTTTGGTGATAAAAATATGTATCCTTTAATTTTTAAGAATTCTGACTCTAGTTTTTAGCACCGTGATTTTTGATGATGGACTTGATCTGTAGTTGTGTAAAGCCGTCGTGATATAAGAATACTAGAACATAAACTTAAAAATTGATTTGAAATTATATCTTAATTAATGCATTACTGCTTGTATTTACTGTTTCCATTTAGGTTTTTTCCCAAGCAGTTCTCAAGGGTGTGATGCATTTCTTCGCCACAAGATGACACTGATATCTCCCTCAGTATTAAAGAAATACGGCATTCCCTTTGACAAGGTATATTAGTGTTACTCTTTAACAGAATCATTTCATATGTGTAAAATTTGTGTTTAAGACAAATTCAACAAAAACTAATATATCTTTGACTTCCAGTAGGATTTTTAGGGTATGAGGAGAAAAATTCAGATTCATGTTTTACTTAGGTAACAATTATTTACCTAAGTACTGATTTGAAATTACTTTTTTTTTGTTTTTTAAAGACCCAATTGGCTTTAATTCCACTTTTGTTAAAATTATAGTTAAAATAATTAACTATATTAGAAAAGTACTAATGGAAGTACTGATTAGAAATTAGAAAAGTACTAATTAAAAAAGTACTAATGAAAAATGTGAAGAAAAGCTCTTGACATGTGTTTTTCTTTCTTTTTTTTTACATATGCATGTATCCTTTTTCAAATTCTGAAATTACATTTTTTTGAAATTAATTTCAGGTTATATTTACTTGCGATTTCATGCACTTCTAGTTCACTTTAACAATATTGAAAGTAAAATGTAGCACATTTGACAGTATAATACATAATTCTCTTTCACTGACGTCTTTTATGTGAGCAACAGAATTTATGTTAACGCTGTCTTTTTTTTTTTTTAAGAAATCAGAACAGTTTTTATTCATGGTTTGGTTGGTTAGCATTAGTGAGTATGGTGTCAGTATGTTATTTCTAAACACATTCAGACATAATACAATTGAGATTTCATTATGGATAGAATTGCCTGATGATTTAATAATCAGATATTGCTTCTTTGGAATATTTCTGAAGATTAAGTTCTGTAAGACTCTGTACATGCTAGATCACTCTTAATCTTTGTGTCCATGGATTGTTATTGGGTCAGAATCATTACAGAGCATCAGTGTTTTTATGTGAAGAATCTGAAATAAAAAAAAAAACTTTCGACCAGATAAATAAAAGCTGTCTCTCAGTTGGAGGAGGATTAAGTCTTTAGTTACTTGCAGAAACAATAAAAAATATCTCTACTCTCTTTATCATTTTTTATTTGACTGTCTTCCCATAATCCTTGCTGTTTTCCACTTTAAAAGCTTTTCCCTTGTGACTAAATCTTTCCTTCATTTCAGGCCCTTAAAATCTGGTCTTCCACCTATTTCCCCCACCCCTCACCCCCAGTCCAGGCTTTGTTGGAAGGAGAGTTTTTGCAAGGACTGGGAAACATTCTCCACCTTGGGGTGGTCCTGCTCACTCATCAACAGTCTGTGTGGCAGTCACGCATGAGACACACTTGTCTCATGTCCATGATGAGAATGCTCTCACCACTTGTTCAGTTACATACTTCTCCCCACGACAGAAAGTGTGCCTTCGAGATGTGCACTATGGGTATGGTCCACGGGTGTGGGTGGGCTGCAGCAGTGCTGCAGGTACAGAAGTCACAGGCTGTGCCCCGTGCCCCATGGGGCCACTCCTTCTGCGGGCATTGTCTTACTTGCAGACGCCTCTAAACACCTGTGTCATCAGTGCACTTTCTCTCAGGTGGTTGTCATAAGCCTGATTAAGCACTTTTATTTAAGTTGGAATGTTAGAAGGCAGAGAAGGAGCAGAATAGAGTCCTCCAAGACAGGGAAAGCTCTGACAGTTTAGCGCTGGTGATGGGAATTGTTGTTCTTTGGAGGGGGGTTATGTGAAATAGCAGGGCTGCAGGATTGGCTTATTCCCCCAGGATGGAAGCTGTAGTAGCTTCTAGCTTCTTTCTAATATTTGGGGAGGAGAGGTGCCTTGCACCCTTTTCTGGGCTGAGGCTGTCCAGGTACTATTTGGTAGCTCACCAAATGCACCACGTTCTTATCCAGTCTTTTGAGGATGGGACATTTTGTGGCTTCTGTGGGAAGTAGAATGGTGAGTGCTTGTCCACAGATGGTGAGACACCAGCCATTTAGAGGGGTTATTGGTGGCTTCAGTTTTTCATATGAAATATTGCCATTTCCCCTTCTACCTTGATGAAGGATGTGTGATGACAGTGTGCTTCTTGAGGAGCTTATTCTCCAATGATCATAATGTAACCTTGGACAGAGTAGCAGACTTTGGAATGACATTGATTCTTCCCCAAGTTCATTTCTGATTCTGCCACTTGGGTAAATTACATCATTTTTGTGAGCTTCAATCTCTTCAACTGGAAAATGGAGATAATAAGAGTACCATTTAATAGGGCTATTATGAGGATGAAAAGAGATTATCTATATGAAGCGCTTTGCATAGTATAGGTAATATAATAATGCACTCTTCCTCCACAGTTCAACCTTTACTCTTTAGGCAATCATTTTCCAGTTGGACTAATAATTTTTTCTTTTTCTTTCAGTGTATTTGAGCATATTCTTATATGTGTATATATATATGTATGTATGAAAAAGTATGTTTGCCAAATAGCTAATGTCTGCTTTTCTATTATGTGCGCTACCCTTTCCACTGTTTTTCGCTGTATGGAATTATGATGCTTGGTTAGTCTTAAAAAGAACTTGTTCTTTTCTGTCTGTATATCCTTCTTTTTTAAAAAAATCAGTTTATTTCATAGAGGCAGTAAATAAGCTTTATATTTTAGCTAATTGGGACTGACCTGTTTCTAGAAACTATATAGAGGCATATTTAGGGTCCCATTTAATGGGAATAGGTACTTTTCAGCATGGCAAGAAAGGAGTTTTCCAGGTAGAGTAGGGAAGAACTCTAGATGGGATTCAGTGGAGCAATGAAGCTAGTTTCCTTATCCCACTGACAGCAGTCTTACTCTCTTCCCCCCAACTCTCCTTTATAGGGCTAGTGACAGTTGAGCAAAGTAAGTTTTATTTTATCACATGGTACAAGGAAATGCCTTATTTCCAAGCACAATTATAATTAATGAGATTCAGTGAGACTAGAAAAGGAGAGAATCAGGCTGTATTCTCACTTGGCTTGAAATGATGGAACTGGAACCATGTTGAACCCTGATAAGCTATTCTCTGCCTGCCAGGTGGCAGCTGAATTGCTGCTCGTTGGAATAGAACACCTGCTGGGATGTCGCAGGGGGCAGGGGTGATGAGCTACATTTTAGAATTGTTGGGCAGGACAATTGTTGGAACTTCCACACACACCATTTTAGCATTCCTGTAATGGTTACTGAGCGCAGTGTGTGCACATGTATTTATACAGTGCGTCTGTTATGTGTTTCCACATAGGTGCATACTTACATATTTATTTCTCCAACGAAGGTGGCTGAATGAATCAGTGAGTTACAGATTTGATACTCTAGTATTGAGCATACAAGTTTAAAAAAACATTGATAAATTTAACTTCGCTGTTCTTCCATAGCTCCTGGTGTGTTTTGTATGTTTTGGTGATTGTAGAAAAAAAAAAATGAGCAGATTTCTTTAAAAGGAATGGACTGAATACATTTTTGTCTTTGCTTTTAGGTTGATGGCTGATTGACCCAAGCTATTTTAATTATATTTGTAAATGCACTCACTCACACATACATGCCTATATGTTGTAGATATATTTGAATAATTATTTGATGGAAATTTTACTGTTAAATGAAATAGTTAATTGAATGTTTTCCAAGTATAATGAAAGGACAATTTATTAAGTACAGTCAACTCTTTAGCAACAAGAATCCATAACATTCAGTGTGTGTTGCCAAAATTTTTATAGCTGTAACTTGAAAAATGTCAGTTGTGATATGTCCTGTTTTATAATTCCAGTAATGTGAATTTTTAAGTATTAAAATGTATTCAATGCTATTATGAACACTTTTTTGAATAACATAAAGCAGACATCTTCAAATAAAATATAACTTCTCTGCTTATGGGCTGAATGATTGGACTATTGGCAGAGGGTCATCTGTTTAGAAAAGTTTTAAAAGTCTCCTGAAAAACTATTAAAGAATTAAGTGAAGAATCTGGGGGCACTTCTTTAATACTAGTATAGCTTGGACATGATAACATTTTTTTTGTCTTTTTTTAAATAGGAAATATATTTTAACTGTATTTGCAATTTGGGATGCCTTATAATTGGGAAATATTATACATCCTCTACCCTGCAGATCACCCAGGAAGCTGGAGAATTTATGATCACTTTCCCATATGGCTACCATGCTGGTTTTAATCATGGTTTCAACTGTGCAGAATCTACAAATTTTGCTACTGTCAGATGGATTGACTATGGGAAAGTTGCTAAATTGGTAAGTTATGCTTCAAAAAATAAAGCATAAATTAAACGTGTATTCTGGTTATTATAGTGGGAAAGCTAAGATCACATGCAGCATTTATTTTTCTCCTCAGTGATGTTGTGTGCCTGTGACCATAGTAATTTATTTGAGACAGATATATTTATTTTACATAGGCTATGTTAATATTTGTAGCAACATTTTTTTATTTTGAAATTAATGTGGAGCAGTTTACTTTGAGAGGTAATTTTATGCAACCGAGGCTTGCTTTCTTTCTTAAGGCCATCTTGTTTGTTTGTTTTTTTGTGAGATTTTTCCAGTGGCTTCCTGTGATTCCACATTAGGTGGACTTGGCACCTTCCATGTTAGAGTTCAGTCCATGGCTTCAAAAACAGCTATTTACAGAGGAAAGTGTCTGGTAAAATTGTAACAAGATGTTAAGGAAAGATGGTAAGAAGAAATAATTAAAACTGCCCTTAGCGCAGAAATGAATTTCTTGAAAGTAATAATATAGAACATACTTTAACAAGAAATATATCTTCATGTTAAATTTGGTACAAAAATTTGTGTCTCCTACTCAGTATATTTAATTTAGTTCACAAACTGTATTTTCATTCACAAGCAACTGGGTTAAATTTTATTAATTGCCCCCCTGCAGAGTTAAATAGAGGGCATTTTCAAAGTGACAGTAGCTTCTATTAGGTTACTTCGTTTCCTGTGGATTTTAAGGCAGAGAGGTGCATGCTGGCAGAGGGTAGGTTCTTAATGAAACTATGTGTTTTACAGAGTATGCAGAATTGCCCTATATTTAGTGGAAAATGGCACATAGAGTCTATGTGGCCTATTGTGGCCCCTGCATGGTCCAGGCAAATATTATTCATTCTACATGATAAAACTTTCGTGTGGAACCATTGAGTGAACGGGGACAGAAATATATTCAGGGAGGACAACTCTAGGTTTATTTTACATGCACATTTAGAAAATTGCATAATATTTTAAAATAAGAATATAGCCCTTTGGCAGCTAAAGCGTTTGAGTGAATTCATAACATAAAAGAAAGTTCCTGCTATTAGAAGACTTTCTCTGTTCTGAGTAATTTTTATTTATGAGGGGTAATTTAGAAAGGAGTAGAACTGAACTACTTCTTTCACATCCTTCTTATTATAATATACCTAATGTAAAAAAAAAACAAACCAGAAAGCTCAGTGTATGTACCTTGGCCAGCTACTGCCGTTATTTTGCAGAAAAGTAATGCCAATGTCTACATCAAAACAGTGTCATAACCCTGAGGTTATAAAAAGGTATGCTATTTTATGGTTTGCATCTTTAGTCACTGACATAATAAGTCAACTATCCCAGCTGTTCAATCGCCAGCAAAATCAGTTTGTGCTTGTTTACTATAGCTTTCAGTTTCATCATAGTTCCAAGTATTGGCTTCTCCCCAAGTCTAAACTATCCTGAGTTTCCATGTGGACAAAGTAGGAGTGGAGTGTGACCACGTAAGAGAGGTTGATAGTGAACCTCTCTGAAGTCTCAGCTGATAAGCCCAGAGCTGTATGGGATTGTTTAGGAAGCAGAGCGCCATGGTAGGGGAGGCAGGGATCTGAGGCCCAGCTCTTCTTTTTGCTAACCAGAGAATATCAGGAAAGTCATGTCTTCTTTTTGTTTCTTTCTATAAACTAAAAATACCTCTTTACCCCATAGATTTGTTGTGGGGGTCGGGGTGGAAAACTTAGGTATGTAGACAGCCACTCATGCTGTGTTGGTTTATATCATTCAGTGTAGTTAGAGGATATGACAAAATGTTCAGTGGCTATAATGCAGTGTTGGACAGTTAATTTAAAACTCGTCATAGTTACATGTGTTGGACATGATTTTATATGTTGTCTCCACCCTTTTCTTACTCTTGGTGAGGTGGTGCTACTCACCTAAATAATAATAATAGTAATAATGTATTAATTTTTTATTGGCGCTGTAGTAAGTTTCCATAAAATTACCATAAAGTTAGTGGCTTAAAACAATACTCTTTTTACTGTTTTGTAGTCCAGTAGGTTATATGTTTAACATTGGTCTCACCAGCAAAATCAATGTTTTTGCAGGGCTGCTTTCCTTACTGGAGATTCTGGTGGAGAATCTACTTACTCAGTGGGATTGTTGGCTGTTAGTTCTTGTGGTTGTAGGACTGAGGTCCTATTTCCTTGCTGTTGTCAGCCAGGTCTTTGCTCCTAGAGACCTCTCTCAGGTCCCTTGCTGTGGTCCCAGAGGCCTCTCTCAGGCCCCTTGCTGTGGTCCCCTACATTTCAGAGCAAGCAATCCACAATATCCCTTTTGTCATAAAAGATAGCATATTCACAGATGGCAGGGTCTAGGATACGGGTATCTTTGCTGTTAGGGGTGGGACCAAGTTGGGTGTGAGAGTGTGGGGGGCAGCATTCTGCCTACATCAGAGATTTTCAGTTAATAATTGACATGGTGATATATATTGATTTTTTTCAAGTCTGTTTCTATAGGCAGCCTTACGGATTTACTGTGGTGTATGTATGGGTATGTGTATGAACATGTAATTTCCTAAGATTAGGAAAATTTGTAAATTGGACATTTTTGTGTTTTGCTGGAGAAAAATATAATGTATAGAAATTAATTATGAATTGTATTAAAAGACAAATTTTAGCTTTGAGAATGACCACATTTGTTTGTCTTAATCCTTTGTGTTCTTTAATTCATTCTAAATGATAACTGTTTAAAAGAGTTATTTTTCACAAGTGATAATGAGTTATACATTTAGGGGGATAATTTTTTTAAAAATGGTGTACTTTTTTGTAGTTGAAGCACTGGGAAATGACTGCTGCTTTACCTGTCACATGTTGATTTGACTATGTAAAAGCATCTGATAAAGCGTCTGGTGCAGCATTAATTAACATGGGGTAGAGTGAAGAATCTCAACTGATAATATTTTGTATATTACAAACCAATATTTCTGTTTCCATAACTTAGAAAAGGGCTGTTACAGGAGGTTATTTTTTAATTAAAAAAATAATTTTGAAAAGATAACCCCAGGCTCACCAATAATATTGGTGGTCTTTGTTTAGCAGCCAACAAGCTTTGGTTAGGGACCTTTTAAGCCATTCAAGTGACTTAATATGGGTGGGGAGAGAGTTCTGTTTTTTCAGGTAGAGCCTAACTGTTGTATGCCAGGCACTGTGTATGTTTCTGTGAATTTATCCCTTGGAGGCTGAATTGTTTGATGGGAGCCAGAAGTGAGAGTAGTGTTGGCAGTGCCGAGCAGCCAGGACTGCTTCCTTTGCTCTTGGCTGCTTCACCGCTGGTGGCATCGCTGGAGCAGGATGGGAGATGGGGTTTCTGTGGATTTCCTTTGAATGTATTACTGATCTCTTGGTATGTGGTATTTGTTCATGAAACCTTCCCTCCATTTAAGGTATAGCTAACATTGACTAAAAAGAATATCCATCACAGTATTTGTGCTATTCCCAAATACTCATCTTCCAAATTCCAGCAGATTCTTTAACCTTTGATGTTCTCAACTAAATAATAATAATAGCAGCAATAATTATTATATGTGGATATTCCATTGCCTGTCAGTGTATTCCCCATTTTTCAGCACTTAATTCAGATGGCCCTTTATTATAGCATCTACCCAAACTGCCTCATCTCTTATATAAGGCTTCTTTTGTGCGTAGATGGTAGAACAGGTCTTCAGAAAATGGTGTGAGCAATGACAACAACTTAATTTCACTATCCTTTAGAAATTTCTAAAATTTCTGCTAAAGCCCCCAACTTTGGTATTCCTCTTGTTCCTATCTTTCCATCTCTTTTCAGGATCATTCAGCTCTTTTTTGCCTTGACCTGCCAAATATAGCAAACCAAATCCTGCATGATACTGCAGAAGAGAACAGCCTTGCCTTAAGAGGACCCACCTACCTAAGGAAGTGGTTCTGTAATTCTTACTCCTCATTTCATTTATCAGATTTAAGGTTTTCATTGAAAAAAAAAAAAGGAATGTTCTAGGTGACCTTGTGCCCATATGCCTGGTATCAGGCGGAGTTCAACTTTGGTGAGTGCCCCTCAAGTTTCTTCTCTGAAATAGGAATTGTGCTACACGCTTGTACAAAAGGAATTGTTTCTTTGTCTTCAAAGAGCTTTCATAATGATCAGAAGGGCTTTTAATAAACCTCTTTTGCAGAGCTGTAATATGAGTGGAACATACCATCCAGTTATTTATTTTAGGCATCTTTCTAGCTTTGAATATCAGAGTAATCTAGAGTGAAATACTGTATACTTTTTTTTCTACTAGAGATTTTAAAATATCCGCCAGATTGCATAGCAGTTGAACTAAGATATTTGTGCATATTTGAGATGAATGTTTTCTGCTTCTGGAGCATTCTTTCTTTCTGGGGTGAGATGGAGTCCATGGTTACTTCTGCTCAGCAGCTGTGGCATTCACAGGTCTGCTTCCTGGCTAGGTTGGATCAAAGAGCTGGCCTGCAGGTTGTATTTCATTTTTCCGTTTGGTGGGATGAAGTGCAGTTGTTTTGATGTTAGGTTTGATGGATTTGTTTGCCACTGCATTCATTAGCTTCACATCAAAAAACTGACAGGCTGTTAAATGAAACTTTGGCTTAGATTTTCAGCTTGACTGTTTGGAGACATTTGTGAGGATATTTTGTTTTTGTGTTGCAGCAGCCTCCAGCACTGTGATTGTCTCTAAGGGAAGAAAAGTTATTTACTGTACTGATTTTCTTGAGTTAAAAAGAATCATTGTCTGGGGGACAGTCTTATCTAGGCTACACCATCAGAAGCAGTGTATTTATGACAGTATGTGCAGTGTGACAGACTTATCTACAGCACAGTAAATAACATTATCTTCTTGGAAGGAAAGGTAATAGTTGGTGACTCCAGAATGATATCTCTTATTTTGCATTAATTTTACTTTAAGTGATAATCTATTAACATGATATGCCAGAAAGTTGAAAAATTGCACTGCAAAGCTGAGAATGTTCTCTTATGAACTCCAAGAGAGTTACTTCACCATCTAACTTAAAAGCATTCTGACATTTGAATCCTCAAACTTGTTTTGAACAAGTTTAAAAAGAGATGGTAGAATGTTGAAATTGATTTCTTTTTAACCTGAAAGGAATTTCAGCTATTAAATTGTCTTGCATATAAGAACCATGATATGGGTTTATCTTTTTTTATATTTCAATCTTTTCTAAAATTAAATTTGTTTTTTCCTAAATTAGGTAGCGTTCATCCAAAAAAATCTTTAATCTTGGGGTGGTCTTTTTAAAAAAAATCAGGAGCCATTTTAACAGTGAGTCTCAAGGTTATGTTTTAATATGCCTTAGATCACAGAATACTAGTACAGTGACATTTCTCTGTTCTTACAGCTTGTGAAGTAAAGTAAATGTGGACTGTTGAACATTGCTCATTTAACAGTTCTTGGCATTCTAATTTTAGTGTCTGTCACATAAAATATGAACTTCGAGAGTTAAGTGGTTTCATATTCTCCATTTTATCTTTTTACCTTCACTTGGCTTCTGTTACTTGGGTCCTAGTGGTACAACACAGCAGTGCTGATGAGTGGTTGTCCTCGGCCTTTTTTTTTTTTTTTTTAAAAACAAGAGTGTAAAGGGAAGAAGAGAAAATACCATATAGAGAAAAAGAAGCATATGAAGTCATTGTCCTTAGGAGTTTGTACTCAGACTGGGGAGTTTGTATTTATGTATTTAGAAGAGATTAGGATTAGGTTCACATTATGTCCCCATTGTATTCTAATACAGTATTGCTAGATTCAGAAAATCTGAGACGTCAAGTAGCGTACCAGGAAAGCCAAGTGATTAATATAGATTGTGTCTGCAGGAGAGACGTTTGGGGTTTGAGTCCTCAGGGCTGGGGAGCCTGATTTCATTTAGTGCTAATTTATTAATTTGCTGGATTATGGGATTTGAGTGGAACTAGGTATATAATTTCAGAGAAGGCAATGGCACCCCACTCCAGTACTCTTACCTAGAAAATCCCATGGACGGAGGAGCCTGGTGGGCTGCAGTCCCTGGGGTCGCTAAGAGTTGGACACGACTGAGCGACTTCACTTTCACTTTTCACTTTCATGCATTGGAGAAGGAAATGACAACCCACTCCAGTGTTCTTGCCTGGAGAATCCCAGGGTCGGGGGAGCCTGGTGGGCTGCTGTCTATGGGGTCGCACAGAGTCGGACACGACTGAAGTGACTTAGCAGCAGCAGCAGCAGGTATATAATTTATGATACTGGTGTCTAATCGCTAACTCGAAATCAAAGTAATACCTGTTTTTGAGGCTTTAGTTAACTCTATACCTTAAAAAGTAAGTTGACTTTTTGAATAACATATTCACTGTACTGAGAAAAATTAGTTTTTAAATCATTCTACTTTCATATGATTTGATAGTAGTCGGATCGGACATTGATTGTTCACAGTGTGCTAGACCTGATGTAGGGCACTTTATATATGTTACTTCTTGCCATCTGTGCTGGTCTAGAGATTATTGGATATCTTCTGTCCTCTACTGGGCTTCCCCAGTGGCTCAGTGGTGAAAGAATCCACCAGTGCAGGAGATGCAGGAGACACGGGTTCAATCCCTAGGTTTCCCTGGGTTGGGAAAATCCCCTGGAGGAGGACATGGCAACCCAGTCCAGTACTCTTCCTGCGAAAATACTGTGGACAGAGGAGCCTGGCAGGCTACAGTCCTTGGGGTCATAAAGAGTCAGACACAACTGAAGCGACTCAGCATGCACTGTCCTCCGCTAGCCCCCTTTCTCAAACCAAGGAGTTGGGATGATGCATAAAATGAGGATGGTGAGGCTGAGATTGGATGGAGAAGGTTGGCCCCCTAGTACCCTGTACCCTTCTGGACTCGTTTCATTGGATGCAGTGGATTATATAGGTGCCAGCCACACAGTGCTTTTTCTTTCTCAGTGGAAGAGCTAAGTGTGAATTTTCAGACTTCTTAAATAAGGCACGCCAACCAAGGTACTGTTCCCTTTCCTTCAAGATACTCATTCTTTGCTGACAAAACAAAGGCGACGTGTATATGCCCAGTTTGAAGTTTGTTGTGGGAATTTTGCCTCTGTGATCATTTGATATGACCTCTTTGAATCAAAAGAAAGCTTTAATGGAATTTCTCTGAGGTCAGTGGCTATAATTAGACTTAAATCTGTGGATCCATAGTCTGTCCTCCCTCTGCTCTGAGCAAGATGATAGGAAGCGTGAACACACCTCTCTTCGGAACTGCTTGTGAGAGTTGTAGCCCGAAAATTCTCATGGGGTCTGTAGCCCTGGAGCTCTCTCATGCCAGGACCCCTCCTCAAGCAGAAGGTTAAAAGTAGTGAAGGTAACAGCTGAATAGGGTGTTGATGTTTAAATATCAAAGGTAATAAAGAATGGTTGAAGAAACCCTTGATCTCTTAAGATTAAAAAACCCTTAATCTCTATTACTGTTTTAATAATTCCACACTTTGGCAATTATAAGAATCAGAGTGTTAGCCAATTTGAAGAGGAAGGGTATCCCCATTTGGCAGATCCTGAAAACCTCCGATAAAATAAAGAAGCCCAGTGCTTGGTTCTCTCCTTCTTTCAGCCATGCCTAGTATTTTAAATTTACTCTGCTTTTATTCCCTACTAACTATGCCTAGTAATATATTTTTTTGCCTCTTTTTAAAACAAAGAAGGTACAACCAGAGTGTCTTCTGAACTGTCCAGATACTCTGGAGGGATCATTTCCAATGTGATAGCTTAGAGCACTGATTGATTCTCTGTGGCGCTGTTTGTGAAAGTTAGTGCTCACAGCTAATTCTGTCCATTATTTTTGTTTTTCATTTGTATTGATCTGTTTGCATTTTTCCAAGTGCTGTCCTTAAGTGAGAACAATGTCAATATTTGTATGCCTCTTGCTTATAATGCTGAGTGTAGTTTTTATGATTGCCTTATGTCTCCCTTATTGTTTGATATTTTGATTTTTATCACACTTGAGTATGACAAATGAATAAGTAGTTGAGTAAGGGAAGTTTCAACTTCATGTTGTAGTGTCATTAAACATATGAGGAAATGAAATGTTAATCTTGGGGAGTGTCTTTTTTGTAATCATAAGTAACAAGTATTTGTGTTGAATAGGGGGCAAGGATTGTATGTATGTATTTTACCATTATTGCTGTTATTTTGTAGTCTTTTTGGAAAAGGCTAGAAAAACATATTAAGGATGAAAAATTTAGCATGCTTAATGTTCCATTTGTAATATCGAAGTTAGTCTTATAAAATTAATTATATCTTGCATTTCCCTTCAAGATGCTTCATGAGAAATAAAGCTCAAGTTGTTCCTGAGGTTCCATGGTCTGCTTAGTATTTGGGTCACTCAAGGGATGACACAGGGTGATGGAGGTGGTTGATGCTCCAGAGAGTAACAGACTGTCTTGAGTCCCTTTCAGGTTGCATGTCATTCTGCTGAGCTTCATTTTCCTCATGTACTAGGGAAGCATTGTTGTGCAGTGGTAAAGGCGAGTAAGTTCAAGGGTTGGCCAGGCTCTGACTTGAATTCTTCCTTTTCCTTTTACTAACTGTGTGATAGGAGCAAGTACTTAATTGACCTCCTTGAGGACAACAGAGGATGAGATGGTTGAATGACATCACTGACTCGAAGGACATGAGTTTGGGTAAACTCTGGGAGTTGGTGATGGACAGAGAGGTCTGGCATGCTGCGGTCTATGGGGTTGCAAAGAGTTGGACATGACTGAGCGACTGAACTGAACTGAATGTTAAAAATACCTTTTTCCCATATGTAAAATGGAGATTATAGCTTCTTTAGAGTTGTGCTGAAGAATAACTGAAGTTAAATCTATAAGGAGTCTTGCACAGTTGTGGTGGGGACTGGAGAGATGTGTGGTGGGTTAGGTTGTGCTTCCTCTGCATCTTTCTTTCAGAATTCCAGTTTGGGGAACTGACCTTTGCTCAGAGGTGGGCCTGGCAGGTCTAAGAGAACTCCCACTTCCTTTTCCAGTGATGATGGATCAAATTAGTGGGCCGATCTTGGCCACATAGAAAGGAGGGTATGGTTAGTGGAACCATAGAGGAAAACTCCAGCTTGCCCTCAGAGAGTAACAGGAGGCTTGTCTCTCTAGAAGAGGACAAGGAAGCACTGCGTCGCCAGCCTATGATCATAAGGGGACCAGACCTAGCTTAAAGCCCATGCTTTGGACACAGAGACCAGATTAGAGATCAAAAGTATTCTGTTCAAATTCAGAGCCTGGAGAAAGGCCAGTGTTTTATTTTTCATAACTCTGTCAGAAATACAAGTGTTCATTGCTCCATTTCCAGAGTATTTCTTGCCTAGATAAAAGTGTTTTGGTGGCTAATTTGAGTGCAAGCTAGCAAATACCCAACCCAGTCACGTAGGCCTGTATTAGAATTCTGGTTCTGTGTGGGGTGCTTGGATAACCTGTCTCTATAGCCATAGTTTCCTTCCTGTAAAGAAGGCTTTAACTGGTGCCTCACCAGGATGGGGGCCACAGGGGGGTCAGGCAACTAGCAGCATGCTTGTCTCACTGAGTACATTTTGAAAAAGCCATTCCTCATGGGCCATTTCTAAGTCAGGGAACTCCTTGACACTGTTTGGGGAAGCCTGGTGGAGTTCAGGCCCGAGGTGCTCAGCAGCAGTGGCTGTGGGGATAGTATTTGCAGCAGACGTGCTCACAGCAGGCCAGGCAGATGGATTGCTTTATATATTACCACTGAATTCTCACATCCATTCACTTTTACTTTCTGCCAAACTGAGGGCATCTGAAAAGAAGTGACATCAACTGATAGTATTTGGGGCTCTGTAGGCCAGATTGCTGGGAGGAGGAATTTGAAGGAGCTGTTGCTTATGTGTTCACAGACGTACTGTGGCTCTCGGGCTCTGTGTTGAATTTGAAAGACCATGTGTTATAAATCCTTGCAAAGAAAACCATCATGAATGTTGTAGATTTCTATGCTAAGTTTGACTCCAGTTCACACGTGGCTTTTACATACTTCCTACATACTTGAATTAAGATAAAAGAATAGGTTGTTTCCAGCAGTATTTTAAATTTTCATAAACTGTATTTTTTGTGGCCTAAAAATAATTTTCAGTGTTTCTTGTATTCCCAGTTCTCAGGAGTGTATATTCTGTCCTTTAATTATAAGCATTAATTAACATAAAATTGGGCGATTCTGTTGATTGTTGAAATAGTGTGAGAACCTGTTTCTTTGAAAATTGAAAAATCGTTCAGACTTCAGTAGTATTCCACATAATAGTGAAAGATTTCTTTTTCTTATCATGTTAGTAAAGACCAAAGGATAATTCTCATTACTCATGAGAATGTACTTGTTAGAGTGAGCACTCTGCTTTTGTGCTGGCTGTGGTATGATTGCCATATGCATCCTGAAAAGCAGGTAGGTGGTGTGTATCAGTAACCCTTAACGTCTTTAAGCCCTTTGAGCCATTACTTACACTCCTAAGAAATAATTGGAAAAAGTACATTTACAAAGACAAAAGTACACTTACTGAGGTGATTGTTACAGTGCTAGATTTATCAGCAAAAATTGAATTATAACTAATATGTCCAATGGTAGGGAAATCATTGAGAAACTTATGATGTGCCCATGTACTAAAATCCTTTCACAGAAAATTATTTGAAAGGAAATCACGATGGCTCTTAAGTATGTTACCCCTTGTTGAAATGTATTAAAAATTAATATATGTCCATGGCTAAAAAAATTAAAGCACAGAAAAATATGTAAGGCACCCTTTTCAGTCCCTTCCTTAAAGGTAAAACCTTTTTAAACAACTTCTTATATATACTTTCAAAACTATTAGCATATGTCTCTATCTTTTAAAAAATCTACACAGAATTAATATTGTTCACATTGTTTTTCAATGTCTTTTTTTTTTTTTTTTAACATCTTTCCTTTTAATGAATCTTTCATTTATGGTAAGTAAAACATTTTTAGAGTATAGATTTTTACTAGAAACATCTCTCTTATCCCAGTAGAGTATGACAGGTGGTTGCCATGGATTTTTTCTGAGGGTCTCCATAGAACCACAGTAGTACGTAAGAGTTCATTGCACAGATCTTGTTAACAAGTTAGGACTTAGAAAACAAACACCTTAGTTCACTGCTGTGTTTCTGTTCCCCCCACATTGAGCAGATGGCTAGGTGGACCTGGTGCACTCTCACGTTTCCAGTCCTGTCTTTGTTGACAGGCCCTGCATTCACCAGCATCTCGGCTTATTCCACCACAGTTGATACTGGAAGATAGTTAATGCCATCGTAGTTTCTGTTTTACTGAATGACAGCATTTCTAACCGTGGCCTCATATTTGAAGGATTGGATTGGTTAAATAAATTTTAATAAGTTCCTTTAGAATTGCATTTCTCTGTCCTCATAAAGGATTAGCCCAGTGAATTTGGAAGACATGACAGAAAAAAGTAACAGAATGACTTTTGTCAACAGTTCTGTGATAATGGGAAATTGAAATAGGAATGGCACAAAGAGGGGATAAAACCCAGCCTGGTTGCTCAGTACAGATATAGGCAAGAAGGGCTACATAAAAGAAGAAAATGCCAACTGCAATAATCATAAAGGATACTCTAGATTTAAAACACGTACATGAAGTAAGACAATCAGGAAATTATTGCCCATTGTTGCAAGAGAGCAGATGGTGCTTAAAATATCCCTTAATTTTATGTCATTCTTAAAATCAAACAACCAAAGAGCATATACCATCTATGTTTAAAAAGTTAACTTGCAAACTTTTCTGTTTTGGGAGGATGCTAGAGTAGAGTTGAAAAAGAATAAAAACAGCATTACGCTGCCAGTAAAGAAACAAATTGGAGGCTGTCTTTGCAGGAGATTGAAGGCATAGATGAAAGATTTACCAAGAAAGTGGTGTTCCAAACCCTGCTCAACTTCTGTGTGAAACTGTTCTCTGTTACATATTTTCCTCCTCATTGGTTCTAGAAAGTGACTTGATGGTAAATGTTTAAGTTCTAAAGTGTCTAGATTATGTCTCTAAAACCACATCCATTTAGGTACATGGTCATAGTTTTTGGAAAGTGTAGCTTCATGCTTTAGTATTTCACATTTGATTAGAGAAAATTTTAGAAAAGTTTTTTGAATGTTGATACTATTTACACTCAGGACCGTCCAAATTACAGCTGGATCCTAGATCCTAAAACATTTAGTTTGAATAAGCATGGCTAAGACCTCTTAATAGATAAACTGCTGATCTCAGATTTGTGCAAAGGTTTACACTACAGTAGTGTGTCTTAAAACGCATTTCTGTAGTGTAGGTGCCTTATGATCAATTCATGGTACTTTTTTCCTCAGTTACTACACAGATGTATTTGGTGGTGCTATTGCGAGGGACAGTGTCTGTGGCAAAGTCAAGTCAGTCTGTGACGTCCTCGGCCAATCGGGGCTGGACTGAGAAGTGTTGGTACTGAACACAGATTCCTTTACAGGTCCTGTTAGCACTTTACTGTTTGTTCTTATTGGTGATCTCACCTGGTAGATGGAGAAGGCGGTGGCACCCCACTCCAGTACTCTTGCCTGGAAAATCCCATGGACCGAGGAGCCTGGTGGGCTGCAGTCCATGGGGTCGCTAAGGGTCGGAGACGACTGAGAAAATTCACTTTCACTTTTCACTTTCTTGCATTGGAGGAGGAAATAGCAACCCACTCCAGTATTCTTGCCTGGAGAATCCCAGTGACGGGGGACCTGGTGGGCTGCTGTCTATGGGGTTGTACAGAGTCGGACACGACTGAAGTGACTTAGCAGCAGCAGCACCTGGTAGAGCAGCCTAAGTGAACATGGAGACAGGGAATTGGAAACTCAGGTCCGTATTTCTAGAAGGATCTGCTCTTTGAGTTGTGCAGCGGAGAATCTGAAGTCCATCCTCAGTCACTGAGCAACTGATGTAGCTACTTACCAGGAAAATTGGGGTGATACAATTCACTGTGTTTTAGAAGAAACATTTTGAGGTCGGGTAGGTTACAAAACCTAGAATTTCAATAGGCATATGTATAGTTAAATTTTGTTTAGATTGGTAAAATGCAGTTTGGGTTGATTTCCTTTTGGAAATGATTGACATAATAGTGGATTGATTGAATCAGACTTTATGAATCTTGTTGTTCAGTCACTCAGTTGTGTCCAACTCTTTGCGAACCTGTGGATTACAGCATGCTAGGCTTCCCTGTCCTTCCCTTACCTCCAGGAGTTTGTTCAACCCATGACCATTGAGTTGATGATGCCATCCAACCATCTCATCCTCTGTCGCCCCCTTCTCCTCCTGCTCTCAATCTTTCTCAGCATCAGAGTCTTTTCCAATGAGTCAACTATTTGCATCAGATGGCCAAAGTCTTGGAGCTTCAGCATCAGTCCTTCTAATGAATAGTCCGGGTTGATTTCCTTTAGGATTGACTGGTTTGATCTCCTTGCAGTCCAAGGGACTCTCTGAAGAGTCTTCTCCAACACCACAGTTTGAAAAGCATCTCTTCTTTGGCACTCATGCTTCTCTGTGGTCCAACTCTCATATCCATACGTTACTACTAGAAAAACCATTAGTTCACTTCAGTTCAGTCTCTCAGTCGTGTCCAACTCTTTGCAGCCCCATGGACTGCAGCATGCCAGGCCTCCCTGTCCATCACCAACTCCTGGAGTTTACTCAGACTCATGTCCATTGAGTCGGTGATGCCATCCAACCATCTCATCCTCTGTTGTCCCCTTCTCCTCTTGCCTTCAATCTTTCCCAGCATCAGGGTCTTTTCAAATGAGTCAGTTCTTTGCATCACGTGGCCAAAGTATTGGAGTTTCGGCTTCAACATCAGTCCTTCCAGTGAACATTCAGGACTGATTTCCTTTAGGATGGACTGGTTGGATCTCTTTGCTGTCCAAGGGACTCTCAAGAGTCTTCTCCAACACCACAGTTCAAAAGCATCAATTCTTTTGCACTCGGCTTTCTTTATAGTCCAACTCTCACATAGCTTTGACTATATGGCCGTTTATCGACAAAGTGGTGTTTCTGTTTTTTAATAACACTGTCTAGGTTTGTCATAGCTTTTCTTCCATGGAGCAAGAGTCCTTTCAATTTCATGGCTGCAGTAACCTATCCACAGTGGTTTTGGAGCCCAAGAAAATAAAGTTTGTCGCTGTTTCCATTGTTTCCCATCTATTGCCATGAAGTGATGGGACCAGATGCCATGATTTTCATTTTTTGAATGTTGGGTTTTAATCCAGTTTTTCACTCTCCTCTTTCATCTTCATCAAGAGGATCTTTAGTTCCTCTTCGCTTACTGCTGTCAGGGTGGTGTCCATCTGCATATCTGGGGTTATTGATACTTCTCCTGGCAGTCTTGATTCCAGCTTGAGTTTTATCCAGTCCGGCATTTTGCATGATGTACTCGGCATTTAAGTTAAATAGGCAGGGAGACAGTATACAGCTTTGACACTTTACTCTCCCAATTTGGACCAGTCTGTTGTTCTATATCTGGTTTGAACTGTTGCTTCTTGACCTGCATGCAGGTTTCTCAGTAGGCAGGTAAAGTGGTCTGGTATTCCCATCTCTGTAAGAATTTTCCACAGTTTGTTGTGATCCACACAGTCAAAGGCCTTAGCATTGTCAGTGCAGCAGAAGTAGATGTTCTTATGGAATTTCCTTGCTTTTTCTGTGATCCAACAGATGTTGGCAATTTGATCTTTGATTCCTCTGCCTTTTCTAAATCCCAAAGCTTGTACATGTGGAAGTTCTTGGTTCATGTATCTTTGAAGCCTGGCTTGAAGGATTTAGAGCATTACCTTGGAAGCATGTGAAACTAGTGCAATTGTACAGTAGTTTGAACACTCTTTAGCATTGTCCTTCTTTGAGATTGGAATGGAAATTGACCTTTTCCAGTCCCATGGCCAGTGATGGGTTTTCCAAATTTGCTGACATATTGAATGCAGCACTTTAACAGTATTATCTTTTAGGATTTGAAATAGCTCAGCTGGAATTCTGTCACCTTCACTAGGTTTGCTTGTAGTGATGCTTCCTAAGGTCTACTTGACTTCACACTCCAGGATGTTAGCTCTAGATGAATGACCACAGCATGACCACACCATTGTGGTTACCTGGGTTATTAAGACCTTTTTTGTGCAGTTCTTCTGTGTATTCCTGCCACCTCTTCTTAATCTCTTCTGTTAGGTTCATACCATTTCTCTCCTTTACTGTGCCCATCATTGCATGAAATGCGCCCTTTAGACTTTATGATTATGAAGGTTTAAAGTAAGTGATATTTCTTATTTAAGGAAATTCCACAAGATAAAGCCAAACAGGTATCACTATGGAAGGAATTGTCTTCAGTGGATGTCATGTGTCCACCTCCCAGCTGCTTATTGTCTCAGTCACTCAGTGGGATCTGTGGACAAAGATCCCAGTGTAACAGTGGATCTGGCCCTTCGGTTTCAATGCATTTGTGTCTTCATTGTCCACCAAATTTATTAAGAGACTGGCATTCATTTTAATTCAACATCTGTTAGTTACTTGCTGTAGAATGACCTGTGATGGACTTTTGGGAGGAGGCACCAGTCCTGTTTTCTAGTTATCTTCAACTGTGAGTGTAGACAGAGTTGATTTGATGAGATCTTGTACCCACTGCCCTAAGCTAAGCTTTTTGTCATGCATTATAAGAATATTTTTTTAAAAATGGAATATTATCAAGTATATAATTTTACATTTTGCCTGTATCTTTATCATTTCTAAATATTTTCTCATACCACTTCAGAATTCTCAAAAATATTATTTAAAATAGCTGAGCATTCAATCATATGAATGTACCCTAACTTAACTGTTTGCCTGTTGTTGTGAAGTTGGGTTATTTACAAGTTGCAGTATTACAGATTATACTGTAGTAAAGAGCTTTATGCATGAACTGCTGTTCAACCTCCTTTTTTCTCAAGACATATGATTTTAGAAGGGTAATTATTGAATCAAATAGTATTTGTATACATGGTGTCAGATTGTTTCCAGAATTTGTACTCAAGTAACACAAAAATGATTTTTTGCCAACACTGAGATTGTTATTAAAATAATTTTCCTTTTTTAAAGAAGAAGTATAATCTTATTTTTTATTCTCATTTTAAAAATTACCAAAGAATCTGAATAATTTTAATTGCCTATATTTTCTACTCATATTTTAACATTTGAAAATATTATTATGACTTTTATTATAAATTAAGGACAAGAACCTTTGGCTTTATTTTTCCCAAACGTTATCCCCATTTTGTTTGCTTTTAAATTGTCCTGGAGTATTTTTTGTGTTTTTATTTACAGGAGTCAGTGTTTACCTATGACCAAAGATTGAGCCTGTGTCCTTTTTTTCTTCTTAGCTACCACTATACACTGGCTTGCTTTTTTTCCAGATACTGACCATGAAACAGATGTAATCTTCCTCATTCCCATTGTTCTGCAGGAAACTGTAGATGTCCTTTTCATCGAGACTTACCCTGCTAGTGACTTCAGGGAAACGGGACTGAGAGTCACACTTTGTGGGAGTCTCAGAGGTTTTAGGTGGGATGAGTTTGAGTGAACTCCGGGAGTTGGTGATGGACAGGGAGGCCTGGCGTGCTGCAGTTCATGGGGTCACAAAGAGTCGGACACGACTGAGCGAGTGAACTGAACTGAACTGATGTCATATCTGCCTTATAATGTCGGGATAAGGGTGTCTTGCCCCTGTTTCCTCTGTCCAGGCAGTTGAATAAGAAGGCCTTTACTGTTTCCAGATTCTTGACCTACCTTTTCTGTTCTTTTGCCCACTGTTTACCCTCTTATGCTTCAGCTTTACTTTATTGTGCTGTTCCCTAAACAGGTTTACATTCTATATGTTATTGATTACATGTATGTAAAGATGTCTTGAGAAAGCTTCAGAAAGAAACTAGCATCCTTCAGAGTTCAGCTTAGTATTCCTTCTCTCCCATAAAACTCTGTATCTTTCTTGGGGAAGCTGTATTCCTTTAATTGTGTCCTTGCTTATCTCTGTTCCCTGGACCTACTACTGTTAAATTGATGCTTTTTCTTGGATTCATCTTTGCAGAACAGGACATGCTATCATGTCTGAAGGTGTTTCTGTGCCTGCTGTTCCCAGATTCAGTGACTAAAACCAAACCCAGTCCGAATACAATGGTCTTGACTTGAGATAAAAGCTGGGAAAGGGAACAGTGAGGAAATTACAGTTTGGGGGAATCAGAAATAGGACATAGAAGGAAATGGGTATTGAGTGTAGTCAAACACAACTATAAATGTTCATGCATTCACTAAGCTATACATTTAACAGAGGATGATAAACTCTTGGGGACTGGGCAGTTTGCAAGAGGGGAAAACTTGTTAAAGATCAGTTCCAGTCTCTATATGTGTGGATTTACAAAGCCTATATGTGTTTCTGTAAATTTAATAGGAGTAGCCTGATGACAGCTTGGGTATTTGTGCTATTCACTAATAAACCTTCAAAGTAAATTTATAGTAAATTAAAGGACAAAGCTAGCCTATTTTATGCCATTTGTATGTTATGATGTAAGTTGCAGAGCAGAACTAATGACTGGAGTTGTATGGATTACTGAATAAAGATAAGGAAGTTTGAACTTCAAGGAAAGATGCTATTTATAGAGTTACTTGTGTTTTCAGTTGGGGATTTTAGCTGTGGTGTAAAATGAAGGCATATAATGAAGAAAGATCAATGGGATGCTATATGGTTATAAAAGAATATTATTCTTAGGCTCATTATTTTTATGAGATTTTGATAGTTCTATGTGCTGGGCTTAGTTGCCCAGTTGTGTCTGACTCTCTGTGATCCCATGGATTGTAGCCCACCAGGCTTCTCTGTCCATGGGGATTCTCTAGGCAAGAGTGCTGGAGTGGGTTGCCATGCCCTTCTCCAGGGGATCTTCCCAACCCAGGGATTGAACCCAGGTCTCCCACATTGCAGGTGGATTCTTTACCATCTGAGCCACTAGGGAAGCCTGAATACTTTTCAAAATAATTATATTTATTTATTTTTAATTGATTGATGATTGCTTTACAATATTGGTTTGATTTCTGCCATACATCAACATGAATTAGCCACAGGTATATATATATGTCCCCTCCCTCCAATCTAATACCCTTTCTCACCCCTTTAGGTTTTACAGAGCCCGGTTTGAGTTCCCTGAGTAATACAGTAATTTCCATTGCCTATCTATTTTACATATGATAATGAATATGCTTCCATGCTACTCTCTCCATTCAATTCACCCTCTCCTTCCTTTCCGCAGCCCTTGTCCATAAATTTGTTCTCTTTCTCTGTGTCTCCATTGCTGTGCTTCAAATTCATCAGTATCATCTTTATAGATTCCACATATATGCGTTAATATATGATATTTGTTTTTCTCTTTCTGACTTACTTCACTCTGTATAATAGGCTCTAGGTTCATCCACCTCATTAGAACTGACTCAAATGCATTCCTTTTTATGGCTGAGAAGTAGTTATATATATATATATATAATGGAATATATATATATATACACCACAGCTTCTTTATCCATTCATCTGTCAATGGGCATCTGGTTGCCTTCATATCCTGGCTTTTGTAAATAGTACTGCAGTGAACATTGGGGGTACATGTGTCTTTTTCAGTTTTGGTTTCCTCAGGATATATGTATAAGGCAAATACTTATAAATAGTAAAAAAAAAAAAGAAAAGAAAAAGAACCATGAATACTTAGTGTCATTCACAAAAGAGTGATGTGCATTTGCCCTCTGTATTGGTACACCTTTTGATTTTAAAGATTTTTCCTTGAGTCACTGAAAAGGATTGGCATTCCAAGTTTTCATGTAGATAATTGTGTACAGTTGTAGGCTCAAATGAGTTTTAAAATAAGGTTGCTTCTACATGTTTGGCAAAAATAAAAAGTGCCCTGCATTTTTACTGTGCACCTGCTAAAAGCAGTGGAATGCCTCTGTATGGAGTGGTATGACTAAGAACTTCAAAATATATTATTAAGTAAAAAGAAGAAAGCTAGTTAATGTGTACTTTGTATAGTATGAAGCTATAAAAGAAATGAAAGGATGCATATGGTTAACTATTGGGGCCTTTGGCCTGTGGAATGAATTTGAGGTGTGGACGGTCAGGGACCTTCATCTTTTATGTGCTCTACTTCTGTGGTTCTGGAGATTTTTTCCCTCCCTCTTTTTTAAACAAGACTGCTTTCCTATATTATTTTGTGCTATTTACAAAATATCCAATAAAATTATTTCCTATAGATTTCAGAGGTATCTTAATATGGAGAGCCATAATGTTTAAAGTAATGTCTAAATGTGTCTCATAGGTGCATAGTAGAGATATTCTGAAATCTGTGTGTTTCAGGATATTTAGCTTGTAACCAAAATTTCACTGTGAAGGAGGAGGTGATAAATATATGTGTCTCTGCATGCTCCTAGTAATTTTAAAATGTTTAAAACTTTATCCTATAGTTACTGATTGATCTCTAATTAAGATGATATTCCTCGTTGATTGAAAAATGTAAATAAACAACATTGACACACATTATTTAAACAGTTGCTGAAAGAATTAAAGTGGAATTTGGTCAGAGACTATTTTCAGATAGTGTTCTGTATTTGTTGTTGTGAAAAAGCCTGAAATTGCATAGACTTTTTCTCAGACATACACCTTGTGTGTATTTGTCATTCCCATATAATCCAAAGGGAAGTCGCTCAGTCGTGTCTGATTCTTCGCGACCCCATGGACTGCAGCCTACCAGGCTCTTCTGTCCGTGGGATTTTCCAGGCAAGAGTACTGGAGTGGGGTGCCATCGCCTTCTCCGGTATAATCCAAACTCACTAGTATATTCTGTAAATTGTATCTTGGACAATGGTGCTTAAAAATAATAACGTATTGCCTTTTGTTCTCAAAGAGGTGTGGACAGTGTGTGTCATTCACCAGCAGAGGGCAGTGTCTTGCCACTTTTTTCTGGAAGTCCTTTGAAATGAATGGATTTCCCTTGTATTTCACCCAATTTGACATTTAGAGACAAAGAAGATATTTACTGCTTATGAATTTGTAATGGATATATTTTATATGGAAGATAAGATGATTAAAGCAATATAACTTTATATTGTTGTTAAGTTGCTAATTCATGTCCAGCTCTTTGCAACTTCATGGACTGCAGGCTTCCCTGCCCTTCACCATCTCCTGGAGCTTTCTCAAACTCATGTCCACAGAGTCTGTGATACCATCCAACCATCTCATCCTCTGTTGTCCCCTTCTCCTCCTGCCTTAAGTCTTTTCCAGCCTCAGGGTCTTTTCCAATAAGTTGGCTTTTTGCAGGAAAGAATATTTATAATCTTATTTATATACCTTCTAGATTAGTTGGTCCTTAAAAGAAAGGCTCATTTTATGTGTAGGAAGCATTTAGCTTAAAATGTCATCAAATTGAAGTGGCTTTCTTTTGTGAAATGAGGTTATAATTCCTCCACATCTATTGTGAGCTGTTCATGGATTTGGTCCCTATGTGTAGTTGGCTGCTGTGCAAAGGGATAGTGCCTGCCCACCCCTCCACCCGGCCCAAACACTCAGTACAAACATATATATTATTTGGAGGAAACGTATGTGGTAATTTGTGGGGGAAAATGGGGGGGAAGTTACATCAGAATATATTTTTATGTTTTAAAGTAAATTACGGAAATTTACATTACATTTTAACATCATGCTCTTTGATGGCATTTTGTTGTTGTTGCTGTTGTTTGTTTGATTTTTTGGGGCGCTCTGGGGGGCATGCAGAATTTTATCTCCTTAAGCAGGGATCACACCCATATTCCCTGCAATAGAAGCATGAAGTCCTAATCACTGGACTGCCAGGAAATTCCCTGGTGCTATTGTGATTTTCTTTATTAGGTTTCCAAAGCAGTCAATTATTACATGTGCAATTAAAAAAATTAAATTTTGTTTTTAAAAAGAGCTGTCTCATTGTATTTTATATATAAAAATAGACTTTAAAATATTCAACTTATTTAAAAACTAAATATTGGTGAAGTACTTTTAAAAGTGGAGGTGTAAAGACAAGAATGGTAGCTTAAGAAAATACCCAGAATGAAGAAACTGGTAAAACAGTGGTTACATCACTTGCTAGATTTGAGGCTTTGGGTAAATTACTTGTTTTCAGTTTGAAACAGAAATATAAATATAAAAAATCCCTGAGTGCATTTAACTGTATCTAATATTTCTAGAGATAACCGTGAGCTGGTAGTTAGTGATTTTGACGTATTGCCTACCCTGGTAAAGGAAGCAAACAAGTACATTAGGAACTGATGAAACTAATAGTGTTAAACAGTGGAAATTCATCCCCTCCTTTCTCAGAGTGTATTTCACTTCCTACATGTGCTAGATAAATCAGGCTTGTTTAATAATGTTAGCAGTTTTATACAAATGTTTATATTTCATACAAAAGGGAGGGATTTGACTAATCTCTGGGACCTCTAAAATAATTGATTTTATCTGGAGTCTTCTTTTTGTTTTTTTGGTTGTGGAACTTTTTTGGAGATATTTGAAAGGCGTATTTGTGAACCTGTATTTATGGATGTAGCTGGCTGCCTCTGTTCCCACAGTGGATCCTAGGTGCCAAGGGATGGAGGTGGCCAGACACTCTCCACTGAGAGAAGTGCGGAGCCCAGCCATCTCTTGGGTCTTAGTAATGAGACTCTTCTTCAGGTTCTCACCCTTGCTTACGTCTGGAATTCTGGGTTAGGTTCCTAGTTTAAATGTCTGTGTGTGAGTAAGTTAGGAACCTATTTCTGAAACTTGTTGCCAGTCATTCCGTCTCTAAGGTTTCTCCCTGGAAGTTGGGTCAGAGAGGTAGATGGAAGGTGACTTTTGAAAACAGGCTTTTTCAAGGTGCAGGCAGAGCCAAGGAGGGGCCTGCAAGGGGCTCTCCTGTGACCTTCCTGCCCTGTTCCTCCTCCACCGCACTCCAGCTCTTCCATTCTTGCCATCCTGTACTGCTTTACAGCCGCTTTCTGGGAATGGTACTGCTCCCTCATTGTCTGATGCACCCTCACTGCAAGTCTCAGCGATGCTATCACTTCTTGCAGGTAGAACTCCTGACCTTGGGAGCAGGATAATAGGGCTTCTGTCTGTCTATAGAGTTGTTCTGCAGGTTACATGAGAAAGTGTGTGCACCGAGCTTGTGTTCCTGGCAGTTCTTACTTACAGGAGCCCTCACAGTCCTGCAGAAGGAACTCAGCCAAGCACAGTGGATCAAAAGATAGGTGCTTTAACACATGTTAAATAAAGTAAGTCTAAGGTACAGAAATTGATCAGTGCAAAGAAATAGAAACTAGGAAAACAATAGAACGGGAAAGACTATAGAGATCTCTTAAAAAAAATTAGAGATACCAAGGGAACATTTCATGCAAAGATGGGTACAGTAAAGGACAGAAATGGTTTGGAGCTAACAGAAGCAGAAGATATTAAGAAAAGGTGGTAAAAATACACAGAAGAACTATGCAAAAAAGATCTTCACCATCCAGATAACTGTGATCGTGTGATCACTCACCTAGAACCAGACATCCTGGAGTGCAAAGTCAAGTAGTCCTTATGAAGTATCACTGCAAACAAAACTAATGGAGGTGATGAAATTCCAGCTGAACTATTTCAAAGCCTAGAAGATGACACTGTGAAAGTGCTGAAGTCAATATGCCAGCACATTTGGAAAACTCCACAGTGACCACAGGACTGGAAAAAGTCACTTTTCATTCTAATCCCAAAGAAAGGCAATACCAAAGAATGTTCAAACTGCCACACAGTTATACTCATCTCACACACTAGTAAAGTAATGCTCAAAATTCTGTAAGCCTGGCTTCAACAGTACGTGAACCGAGAACATCCAGCTGTTCAAGCTGGATTTAGAAAAGGCAGAGAGGAACCAGAGATCAAATTGCCGACATCTGTTGGATCATCGAAAAAGCAAGAGAATTCCAGAAGAACATCTACTTCTGCTTTACTGACTATGCTAAAGCCTTTGACTGTGTGGATCACAACAAACTGGAAAATTCTGAAAGAGATGGGAATCCCAGAGCACCTTATCTGCCTCCTGAGAAATCTGTATGCAGATCAAGAAACAACAGAACTGGTCATGGAACAAATTGGTTCCAATTGGTTCCAAATTGGGAAGGGAGTACATCAAGGCTGTATATTGTCACCTTGCTTATTTAACTTCTATGCAGAGTACATCATGTGAAATGCCGGGCTGGATGAAGCACAAGCTGGAATCAAGATTGCCAGGAGAATTATCAATAACCTCAGATATGCAGATGACACCACCCTTGTGGCAGAAAGCGAAGAGGAACTAAAGAGCCTCTTGATGAAAGTGAAGGAGGAGAGTGAAAAAGTTGGCTTACTCAACGTTCAAAAAAGGAAGATCATGGTATCTGGTCCCATCACTTCATGGCAAATAGATAGAAACAGGGGAAACAGTGGAAACAGTGAGAGACTTTATTTTCTTGGGCTCCAAAATCACTGAAGATGGTGACTGCAGCCATGAAATTAAAAGATGCTTGCTCCTTGGAAGAAAAGCTGTGACAACCTATTAAAAAGCAGATATATTACTTTACTGACAAAGGTCTGTCTAGTCAAAGCTATGGTTTTTCCAGTAGTCGTGTATGGATGTGAGAGTTGGTCCATAAAGAAAGCTGAGCACTGAAGAATTGATGCTTTTGAACTGTGGTGTTGGAGAAGACTCTTGAGAGTCCCTTGGACTGCAAGGAAATCCAACCAGTCAATCCTAAGGGAAATCAACTATGAATATTTATTGGAAGGACTGATGCTGAAGCTGAAGTTCTAATACTTTGGCCACCTGAGTTGAAGAACTGACTCATTTGAAAAGACCCTGATGCTGGGAAAGATTGAGGGCAGGGTGAGAAGGGAACAACAGAGGATGAGATGGTTGGATGACATCACCGACTCGATGGACATGAATTTGAGCAAGCTCTGGAAATTGGTGATGGACAGGGAAGCCTGGCGTGCTGCAGTCCATGGGGTTGCAAAGTGTTGGACACAACTAAGTGACTGAATTGGACTGAACTGAAGATATAGACAACTTATTTACAAAATTGTTCACTTTTCTGTCTGAAGGGCAATATGCCTGGGCTTAACATTTTCAGTAGTGTGTGGTGAGATTCACAGCTTCAAGTGTTAACTGATTTTTATGTTGTTGTATTCTGAAGACATTTCTTTTTGTTTGATACATATAAATGTTTTCTTTTTCAGATTCTTTCCCATTATAGATTATTAAAAGATATTGAATATAGTTCCCTGTTCTATACAGTAGCTCCCAGGTTTTTATCTTTTTAGTGTATAGTTGTCCACTCCAGTACTCTTGCCTGGAAAATCCCATGGATGGAGGAGCCTGGTAGGCTGCAGTCCATGGGGTCGCTAGGAGTCGGACACGACTGAGCGACTTCACTTTCACTTTCCACTTTCACTTTGGAGAAGGAAATGGCAACCCACTCCAGTTCTTGCCTGGAGAATCCCAGGATGGGGGAGCCTGGTGGGCTGCTGTCTATGGGGTCGCACAGAGTCGGACACGACTGAGTCGGAAGTGACTCAGCAGCAGCAGCAGCAGTGTATAGTTGTGTGTATCTGTTAATTCCAAACTCCTAATTTATTCCGTGCTGCTCCCCCACCCCCCAGGCACCCGCCCCTAGCATCCCCTTACTTTCTGTGTCTGTGAATCTGCTTGTAAAGAAGTGCATTTGTATCATGTTTCAAGATTTGACATATGATTGATAGCACATGATATTGGTCTTTCTCTGACTGACTTCCCTAGACATTTCTGTTTAGATTAAGAGGTATTTCTTTCTCCAGTTACTGGATTCCAACCGGAACAGCAGGTACTAGTGTCTTCTGAACCTCCAGTTACTCCCAGAGAAGTGTGTGCTTCCTGTGAATTTCAACAGGATGTTTTCCCTTTCTTTTCGTACTTACTTTGCTGTTGAGAAAAGAAGGAAGAGAATACACTTTCTCACCAACATTTCTACTGTTGATGTTTCAAGAATTGTGGTATTCTATTCTTGGAGTTATTTTCATATGGTAACTTTTCCATATTACTGCAAACCAGTGGGTGTTTACCGTATGTTGAGAAAGTTAAAACTACACAGCAAACAGAAACACTGCTTCTGTCCTTCCTCTTAAAAGAAATGGGACATGAAGTTTGAAATGCTTGAGATACAGCTTTACTTCAGTAACTGACAGTTTTGATTCTGTCAGTTATTTGTTTTCAGATAAACAAAAACACCAGCTCTCATACCGGGGAAAGTAAATGTTCAGATTTTCTTTTTCTAGGTAATATAATTTGATTGTATTCTTTTAAAATTAGCTGCCCAGGGATAGGGATTGAAAAATAAAATTCCTGTACAAAAATGTTTCTCCAGTATTAAAATTTAAATGCAGGCAAATGCGTTTAAAACGTAAACAAAATAGGTTGAGGTGTTCTTGAAGCATATGGTGAAGCAGACACATTTGTTGTAACGCACCATTTATGGAACCTAATACACTGTTGTAGGCTCAGGTTTGTAAAATGGATTTTTATGGAGTATATCTTTCTTTAGTCCCCGCCTTGTGCCAGCTGAGGAGGAATCCTCGTCACATTCTGAGTGCTTCCCCAGTGGGACTGGGGAGAGGCAGGGAGAGGAATGTGACTAGCCACCTCCTCTTGGAAGTATGGGGCCCTGGGCTTCACCTTCCCTCCTGCCCTGGGGGTGGGCTTGGCCAAGGCCCCTCTGGAGTGCTCTCAGCTCTGCAGGATGCCCAGACAGCCTGTCTGCCTGCCTTCTTTGCTTCTCTTTCTTTATTCTCTTCTCTTCTTATCAGCAAAGCTGCTGCTGCTGCTAAGTCGCTTCAGTCGTCTCCGACTCTGTGCGACCCCATAGACAGCAGCCCACCAGGCTCCCCCGTCCCTGGGATTCTCCAGGCAAGAACACTGGAGTGGGTTGCCATTTCCTTCTCCAGTGCATGAAAGTGAAAAGTGAAAGTGAAGTCGCTCAGTTGTGTCCGACCCTTAACGACCCCATGGACTACAGCCTTCCAGGCTCCTCCATCCATGGGATTTTCCAGGCAAGAGTACTGGAGTGGGGTGCCATTGCCTAGCACTTGGGAAAAGTTGAACAGGCTTTACTTTATTATGAGAATACATATAAGCAGAATTGAAACCTCTCAGATAAAAGTTCATACAGTTACTAAAAACAAACAGCTGTATTTGATATCTCTTGAGGCCAGCTGATGTCAGAGTTTCTGATACTTTGTGCAATTTTAACTGAAACATACTACTTTTAATAGAGAAGAAAAAGATCTCCTGATAGGTGTCTTGTGTGCAGGTAGTAAATTAAGGATTAAGACTCTAAAACTCTTTTAGGAGCAGTCATACTTTCTGCTTTCCTTTCCATTTGAGTTTCATTCCATTGTCCTGGTTTGCGGTTCAGAGCCCAGTTCTGATCTTTGTTGACACAACTTCTTATTTTTCCATTCAAACTAGGATTGTTATTCCCTGGCCACTTGTGGAAATACCATTTTGGTGTGCTACCTACTTTTGGTAAAATGAGTGTGTATAATGAAGAATGCAAAAGTATAGGGCCAATTTATGATATTCCTTGACATTAAAAAAAATTTCTTCCTGTGACTTTTTGATTTTGCTACTTATTTTTCTGTTTTAAGGATTGTGTTAGACATCTTACAGGAATGGGCTACAAATATGAAATTCTGGAGTTAATTTAACTTTGTTTTCAGAATGAATATTCTAAAAGCATCTAGAATGATAATTTTTTTTTTATGAGGTGCTTTTTAGCTTGGGAAAGTTTCTTCACTGCTTTTAAGATATATCATCTTATTAATTTGCTAGAAGGCATCATACTTTATTTTTTTTTTCATGGTTGAAATTTGCAGGAAGCACATTATCTGTACCTGCTGTTTAGATATGTAAAATGGTTGTTTCATCTACCTACCAGTATTTGTCTTAGTGTCTTCACATTTCCTTGAGGAGGTTAAGGGGTTGCATGGTAAAAAAAGATAGAAAACAAAAGAAATTGACCTTTCTCTGAAGCGGTCATGTTCAGTGCATACTTTTCTAGCTACCACTATGATGAGAAATTGGAGATGCCTGACATTTTGATGTTGGAGGTTAAATTCCCTTTCAATTCAAAAGAGACAAAAATGATTGTTACAGTCCAGTCATTAAGAAGTCATTGTCCTTCTTGTACTTGGCACTTTTTATGCTGTTCCATTGCCAAGATTTGATTGTTTTTAACCCCTTAGAAAGAGAATAAGAGTTTGAGGGGAATATCCATTTGTCTGTCTCAAGAATAAAGAGACATCTTGGTTTGGTTTTCCTTTCTTTGAATGGTCCAGCAATTTACACGTCTTCGACTTGGGCCTTGTAGCTTTAATCTTGGTGAGTATACATTTCATCTAAGGTATAGTTTTAGAAAAACAAGGAAAGGGCCATGTAAATGCTTTCAGTTTTCATTGTATTTAGTCCCTTGATAGAATTAACATCAGCTTGTGGTAGTGGAAGGACCTATGCTGGGTGTGAAAAGCTAAGACCGTTTTCTTTGACACTTTAATATGTAAGAGGCTAGTCTGTTATCACTGATAAATACTGTAGCAAAGGTACAAGATAATACAGGAGTATAGGATGGAGAGAGATTAATTCCAACTTGGCAGGGATCAGAAACTTTTTTTTTTGAGAAGTCTGATATTTGAGCTAGTGAAGGTTAGATGGGATTTTGGTGGTTTGAAAGTATGTGTCTGAAAGGGGATCAGCAGTATGAGAGAAGTCTTGGAGGCAGGATGTGGAAGGAAGTTTTTGACAATTGTCTCTGTGTGCTTTGAGAGTATGTTTAAAATGGTGTGTGGAACCAGGCTACGGAACACCTTGAATATTAGGCAGAGGCATTTGGACCTTTTAATTCTGTGTGATGGGCAGCCAGTGAACATTTTAGAAAAGAGTTTCAATATAAACTTTTTATAAGGCACAGAAGTGGAAATACAATAGATATGTTTGCAGTTTAAATTTTGATCGCCCTTTAATATTTTCATTTTGGGCAAGCGACTTTCAAAGCAGCAGAACTGCGCTTGTGTGGATGGCCAAGTGACTGTAGGATCACAGTGGAAATAACCTAGTTCCACTTTTTTTCTCTGAATTTTAAGAAAGATATAAATGGAGAGGGGTTCATAGTCCATCCCTTAAAGATTATTCATCAGGCTTTTTAATTTAAGTGCAATAGTGAAAAGGATTAAATCATTTACACAAGTATGAATTATTTTCAATGGCAGGCTTAGGGCAGGAGTCCCCAACCCCTGGGCCATGGACCAGAAGAATGTCAGATCAGTGGTGGCATTAGATTCTCTTAGGAGCGTAAACCCTACTGTGAACTTTGCATGTGAGGGATCTAGGTTGTGGGCTCCTTATGAGATTCTAATGCCTGATGATCTGAGGTGGAATTGAGGTGGTGCTAGCATTGGGGATAGACTGCAAATATAGATTATCATTAGCAGAGAGGTCTTACTGTACAGAGACCATGATAAATCAATTGCTTGCAGACTCGTATCAAAACCCCATCAGTGAGTGGCAAGTGACAATTAACTGCATCGTGTGGCAGGCTCTGCAGTGGCAAATGAGTTGATACGCTTCAGTTGTACAGCTGCGTCTGGCGTTGGGCTTTAAGTCAGAATCTGACACTTACTTTAGTCTATGTGTAGCCCACTCAGTATTTTATTTACCTCAGTAATTTATTTATTTTATTACCTCTAGGCCTTATAACTTTAAATGTCATCTATATACTGCTGACTACTAATTAATAAGTTTATATCTTTAGCTTGGACTTCTCCTTGAACCTGCAAACTCCTTCCAGGTAATCCAGACTGATTATTTGGCACCTTCACTTGGATGTCTGATAAGTTTTGCAAACTTTAACAAGTCCAATAACTGCTCTTCCAGGTTTCTTCATCTCATTTAATAGCAGTTCTGTTACTCCAATTGCGCAGACCAAAAACTCTGAAGTTTTCATTGATAATCTCTCTTTAATTACACATTAGTTCTGTCCACAGTTCTCCACTTTCCAAATCTATCTGAAGTGACCACTTCTCACCACACTCACTATTGCTACTCTGGTTCAACCAGTGTCTCTGGTCTGAATTATCTTAATGCTTCCCAAAGTCTCCCTGCTTCTGTCTATTCTTTATTCAGAGGCCAGAGTGATGCTTTAAAAACTTTCATTCAGAGTGTACATTTCCCTGCTCAAAATCTCCCTTCTATGGCTTCCCATCTCACTCATTAAAATTGAACGTTCTTACTAGGTGTGCAAATGCTACACACTCACTCTGTAGCCAACACCCACCATCTCCAGACATAGAGCCTTCACCCCTCTGACTTCCTCTGCTGCTGCCATGCTCTGACCCACTTGGCTACAACATGTGCCCCCCACCCAATAACCCTGGATCCCACGATCCCTTTGCTGCATTCCCCCCACCCTGCCTCACCTCCTGTAGCTTGTTCTCTCACTGCCTTCAAGTAGTTTCTCTTGTGTCACCTTTTCACTGAGACTTTTCCTTAATTTAAATTGGAACCTTTCCCACAATCCCTGGGTCAGAAAGATCCCTTGCTGAAGGAAATGGCAACCCACTCCAGTATTCATGCCTGGGAAATCCCATGGACAGAGGAGCCTGATGGACTACAGTCCATGGGATTGCAAAAGAGTTGGTCATGACTTAGCAACTAAACAGTAGCAGCAACTACCACAATCCCTATAGTCCCTCCCCAGTGTAAGTTTACCCATAGTGCTTACCATTTGACATGTCCTTCAGCTTGTTTATTGTCTATCTTCCCCAAATTGCAAGTAAGCTCTATTAAAATAGGAATTTTTATGTATCTTTTTCCCACCTGTATCCCCAGTACCTAGCATCATAACTTGTACATAAGTATTACTTCATGAATGGCTATGGAATAAATGAGTACAGTGACAAAATGAAGAATATAAACTTTAATCTGGCACAGTTTAGCCCAAACTTAGCTGATGCTGGTAAGTTTTTGTGAATTTCTATCCAGTCTTCACTTTTTATTTTATAGCTATTAATAACACTGAACATTTTTCATTTCTGAGTGCCTTTTGCCAGTGTCCAGGTTCGTATTACTGTAGTTGTAATCATAAATAAAACGGCTCTTTTAACACTGTTCCCTACAAGTTCCACATTACATTTATCAAAGTACAGCTCCCACTCTCCATGAAAAAAAGAGGTGGAATTCCTGGAAATAGCTCCCATCTAAAACAAACAGCTTCCCCCACTTCCAGAGGAGTGAAATTAAAAACGATCACTGGATCATTTCATCGGCAGTAATCACTGAAGTTCAGCCTGAAGTCAGTGATGGGATGCTTGGCTCACCCTCCCTGGCTCTAATGTTTTAACTGTGCATTTGCTATAGAAATGAATGGCATGTTGGATTTATTTCCACAGTGATATTTTTATTTTAACTTGACAGTTTCATAAGGAGATTTCTCAATAAATTGCCTTATTTCTTGGTTTGTCATATGCTTTAGCTTCTCAGGTGTGAATTTTCTTCTTTCTAAATGTGTCTTTTTTAGGATATTTATTTGATAAAGCCTGTATGATTTAATATTTGTACTCTACTGGATTTGGCAAACCCCTCCCTTTCCACCTGTTGGCCCAGACTATAGTTACATACTAGCTCTTTATTGTCCTGGAGCATTTGAATTAGATAGATTCTTACACTGTTCAAAAAATTCTCCTTTAAAAAATGTTGCACTGATGTTGCACCTGACTCTCCTTTCTGATTAATGTGACTGAAAATTGGGCCACTAACATGGTTCATGTTTGTGGTTTTTATTGAAGCGTTTTTCCCTTTGTGATGCTGAATCATTTTATACTGACCTTATGTTTTGTTTTTTTTTTGTTTGTTTGTTTTTGTTTTCTTGAGTGGCTATCTTAAAAATGCAGTTGAAATCTTTAGAGTCCATAGTGACCACAGTTTAAGTTTAGTGTGAATGTACATTGCAAGTGAATTATATTCTTCTGTTAATTTGAATGAGTGAATGAATGAATGAACAATTGCTGTGACAGAAGGAAGGATGAAAATTTTAACCTTCCACTGAATCCAAGAAATGTCTTCTTGAATGTATGTGCTTAGGCCCATTGAGTGACAGAATATGGAATAGCCAAATGTAATAAGCAAGTTCTGAGTCTGTGGGGTTTGATATCTGGCCTACTTCTTTATAATTAAATGATCAAAGAAAAAGATGTCCATATAACCATAGCAAATGCTCTTATCTTTGTTGTTGTTTGTTTCAGATGTTTTCTGTGTCACTGACTACAGAACACAGAATTATGTTTTTAGGGGCAGGGTATCTATTTGTCTTTGGGCATATCAGTTTCTGTCTTCACCTATAGTTAAAGGAGCAGAGTCTCAGGAGATACTGGTGCTTCTGGGAGCTCTAGCCTTGCAGGTGGGGCATCTGACTCCTTTCTTTCCTCTGATATTTGGAAATTCCTTGGTAATTTGGGGGAACATCTCTCAGCCTGTCTCTCTCAGGTGCTTTAGGCAAGAAAATACTTACTTCTTAAAAACCTCAAGTATGGTAACCCAGAATCTTCTTTCACACAGCTGCTGGCATTCCCTCTCTCTTTTTTTCTTTTTCAGAAAATTCAAGCTGTGGTTTTATACTTAAACTCAGAATCAGAACATGTACGAAGGAGGAGATGGTTGAAGGTTGCAGGAGCTTTTGTTTGTTTTAACTCACTGAGATTGTGGGCTAGTTAACTATACTGTAACAGGATTCCTGCCTCCAGATCTGCTTTGCCCAGGTAGCTACCCTGCTGGCAAGTGTGGACCACAGCAGACTCAAATTCTAAGAGCCCTTTAGTTCCTAGTTGGAGGCAGGCAGTGGGAGCAGGCAGGAGACTGGGGCGAGGGGAGGCGAACGCTGCCCCCACTCAGGGTTGCCTCAGGCCCTCCTCTAGGGACTCTGCTAGATTGTGGAAATTGCTCTCTCAGGCCTTTTAGACTGAACTTCAGTGAAAACTTGGCTGTTAGCAGGCCCAGGGTACTACTCTGTCTCTCTTGTTCCTTTATACCCTGCCTCTACCTGTAATGTCCATTTATTCAGATTCTTCCAAAGTTTCATTTTAGTCTGTTTTCTGCTGGGACCCAGACTTACACAGGAAACTCCTGTGGATTTTGGCTGAGGAGTTTTTATTAAACATAAAACTGTAAATGTTTAAGGTCATTCTTCACAGAAAACTGTTCTTTCCTTTGGTCTGTGGATTCTGCTTTGCTATTGATATGGACACAAAATAGGTTCCTGTATGTATTTGTTTAATATAAAAATTAAGGATGGTAGAAAATCCGGTTGCCTTCAGATATAATAATATATTCTTTCTTTCTTTCTTAAAAACACGTTTTGGTACCAAAGCTAGACTGTTGACACTTTGCGGTTAGTAAGGCTTAATCTTGCTTTGAGGTTTTGAAAGGAACCATGTATATGACAGAGAACATTCAGGGAAACTTATATCCTTTTAACTATTTAGCATTCTAAACCATTTTTTGAGAGCTCAGTATGCCATTGGAAGCTTGCAAAGCATGGGTTCTTAATTTCAGATGCTTTTGTGGGTGCCTAAGGTGTGCTTTGTTGGGACTTGTTAAGATCATATGAAAATATTCCAGGGCTGCCACTGCTGCTGACATGTCTCAGTCAACATTGTGGAGGAGCTTCTGATGGAATAATTATGATATGAACAACATTGTAGGTGGTTGTTACCAAAGAAAAACATGGTATGGATCAAATAAAAGAGTCACAAACTTTGATAAATTGATTGATCTTGCTTGCTTTTTTTTTGCCCAGGATAAACTCAATTCAAGAACTGTCCTGGCCTGGTGTAGTGCAATGATGGTTTATATTCTTCACAGGCTTCTTCACTGTTTTTGAAAAATACTGTTATGAACAGATTTTTAAGGAATTTTTTTCAGTGAGTTAACAGTTTCATTTCTCTATCCATCTTTACCACCATCCCCATCGCCCTCAATTAGCCATGCTAGTTACTTAAGTTTTTAGATTTGATATTCAGGAGAATGAATGAAGTTCAAATCTCAGTCAAGATTCAAGTGTTTTTCTCTTGAGATTCAGTTCAAAGACAAGTTTTGTTTTTGTTTTTCATGGTAGCTGAAATGATGTAGTATGCCACCTGTTGAGAAGTCTAAAGTTATATTTTATAAAAGAGCATTGGGGTATGAAAAGGCACTGTTGTGTGTGTGTATATTGAGCTGCAGTTTAGCCTGGGTTCCTGGGATTACCAAAGATCTGGAGCAGATCTTTGCAGATGGATCCTTTAGTTCGGTTCAGTTAGGTCTCTCAGACATGTTCGACTCTTTGCGACTCTGTGGACTGCAGCAAGCCAGGCTTCCCTGTTCATCACCAACTCCTGGAGCTTTCTCAAACTCATGTACATTGAATCAGTGATGCCGTCCAACCATCTCATCCTCTGTTGCCCCCTTCTCCTGCCTTCAGTCTTTCCCAGCATCAGGGTCTTTTCCAGTAAGTCAGTTCTTCGCATCAGGTGGCCAAAGTATTGGAGTTTCAGCTTCAGCATCAGTCTTTCCAATGACTGTTCAGGACTGGTTTCCTTTAGGATTGACTGGTTTGATCTCCTTGCAGACCAAGGGACTGTCAATAGTCTTCTCCACCACCACAGTTCAAAAGCATCACTTCTTTGGTGCTCAGCTTTCTTCATAGGCCAACTGTCACATCCATACATGACTACCTTAATGGACCCTAAATTCCCCTTCCTTGCATTACTAGAGAACAGCTTTCTGAGAACAGCTATTGTGAGCAACAAAAGCTGTGGTCAGAGACATCCTATATGGGTATCATGATTTCAGTTTACTCTTATATGACCTAGTGACCAGCTGGTGACAGTGAAAATACAGCCCTCCTCCCCACTTTTGGACGGTGCTTTGTTGATGAACCAGATTTCTCCTCTTTGTGAGCAGATTATCCAGTGCAATGGCAAGTGGGTGTCAGGCATTGGATCTTATGAGAAAACATTGCTGCAGCCATGGGCTCAGTGGGAGAGGCATCTACGGTGCTAATGGCAAGGAAATAAAACTGGCCTTCTTGGAATTTGATAGATTGTCTCACTCAGGTCTTTGTGCTTTGTTCAGTTTTATCATTGCTCGTATGAGAATGTCTGTAAAATGTGTTGGTATGAGGATTAAACTCTAAGGGAGTTTGTAAATGTAAACAAGTATGACATGGTGTTAGAGAAGCAAATGTAAAGAGAAAATCTGCAACTGAGAGGAAAATAAAAATGAAGTAGAGAGAAATATTAGGTGAAGGTAGAATATTATTCTCTGAGAGCTTGTTTTGATTTTTACCTTGGTAAGATTTTGTAGCCATATTCAGTTCTATTTACATAATCCAAATTATTTCCTATGAATGCCAGTTACAATATAAAACTGATTACATTGTGAAAAGAACTGACTCATTTGAAAAGACCCTTATGCTAGGAAAGATTGAATGTGGGAGGAGAAGGGGATGACAGAGGATGAGATGGTTGGATGCTATCACTGACTCAATGGACATGAATTTGAGTAAACTCTGGGAGTTGGTGATGGACAGGGAGGCCTGCTGTGCCTGCAGTCCATGGGATCACAAAGAGTCAGACACGACTGAGTGATTTAACTGAACTGATTGTGAGAAGCCACAGGATCTTTCTAGTAATAACTTCGGACCCTCGCTTTTATCTCATTCTGCACTCTAGGGTGAGTAAGACTGTTGCTAAGAATGCACACTGGGGAAAACAAATGCCTCCCAATGCTGTTTATCACAGATATGGACTGCGGGAATAAGTGTTCAAAATCCCAAAACAACAAGAACATTTTCAGTAGTTTACTAATTCTTAAAAGGTCTTCCTGATGTTTTGACTTGTCAGAAAGACTTTGTATTATGGGGGTTTAGAACTTGTAGTTTAGCATTGCAGATTCTATTCTGATGATCTGATCATTCTCAGTGGCATTGCTGCCTTTAAACTACTGCTCTCTTTCATATTCATAATTGCACCAATATTATTGGTATGTGCAATAAAATATATAGGTGTTCAGTTGTCTTAATTCTTGTTTATGTGATTGGTAGAAAATGTATTAAATGACTATAGCTTTTTGGTAAAAATCAGTGTAGACTTTTTACCATTGTTATTAGAAGAAAGTAAATTATTTAGGGCTTTATACTTAGTAATGTCTTTGATCATTTTGACCTAGACTCTAAAGTGATGGCGGTAAAGGAAGTGATGATTAACAACTTTAATTAGAGTATTAGGTGTATCATGTTTACCTCCCAAGTCAAGAAGCTTCCCTTTGAGGTGATCATCCATTCTGTGCGTGTAGGCTTCTGGTCCTTTGAGGGCACTCATCATCATTTAGTCTATCCACTCCAGTTGCTTGCAGCATTGGCCTGTACCTTGAAAGTGAAAAGTATTAGTGAAAGTGAAAGTGAAAAGTCATGTCTGACTCTTTGTGACCCCATGGTCTGTCCATGAATTCTCCAGGCAAGAATACTGGACTGAGTTGCCATTCCCTTCTCCAGGGGATCTTCCCAATCCAGGGATAGAACCTGGGTTTCCTGTGTGGCCTGGATCTTAACCACACCTCAACAATTCAGCCTTTTTATTAAAATCATATTTGAGCTTTTGGTAGCAGGGGGCCCTTCTTGAAAAACCTTTTTATCTTGTCTCCTACCCGCTCACACTCTTGGAAGGAGTCACACTGTCTAATTGCTTCTTTAGCACACTCATACTGAGCTGTCACAACACCCTCTTAAGGTCATCTCTGGGCCAAAGCCAGTAGTCAGTTTTCCATCCTCACTTTGATTAGCCCATCAGTCTCTCCAGTCTTGAACTACTGTCTTCTTTTCTCCTCATACTCACCTGTTTTTCTTCTAACTCTATGTCTGTTTCTCAGCCTTTTTCATCAGCCCTCCAAATATTAGAAGGCCATAGAGCTGTCTGTTTGGACCTCTTTTCTGTCTTCAGGTTCTTTATTGATTTGGTTGTTTGTTTTTCCTACCCAAGGATGTAAATCCCTTGTGAGCAGGCACTTTGATCTGTCTTGTTTGTGCTGGTGCCCAAAGCAGAGCTCTGCAGGTGCTGGCTGACAGCACCGCCCTTAACCATTCTTCTCATTACTTGGATCTGCGTGTCCTCATTCCCTGTAGTTTCGCAGAGATTGTAGTCTAGTCAGTGGTTCTGTGATCACCTTGAACATTACTTTAGTGTCTTGGAATACAGTTTATATAGTTTATTACTTCACTTGACCTATGTCTTCTTTTTCCAGTAATGGCACTGCCACTTTGTGACAGGTTAAAGTTGAGGCCTTTGCTGTGTTATTGATGCCGCTCTCATTTTTTATCCCCTATGGTCAATTCCTTTACTTACTGCATTGTTACCCACCTGTTTCTTTTCAAACTTTTACTTTTTAACAACCTTGGAGGTTGGTGGTTAGTTATACTTTGTCTCTGCTGCTGCCACTGCTGATGCTGCTAAGTCGCTTCAGTCATGTCTGACTCTGTGCGACCCCATAGACGGCAGCCCACCAGGCTCCCCCGTCCCTGGGATTCTCCAGACAAGAACACTGGAATGGGTTGCCATTTCCTTCTCCAATGCATGAAAGTGAAAAGTGAAGGTGAAGCCGCTCAATTGTGTCCAACTCTCAGCGAGCCCATGGACTGCAGCCTACCAGGCTCCTCCATCCCTGGGATTTTCTAGGCAAGAGTACTGGAGTGGGTTGCCATTGCCTTCTCCACTTTGTCTCTACCCTCCCTATTAAGATCTGTCAGATTATTCCGAGAATGCAAAACTCAGAAATTCCTGTAGGAAAGAGAATTTTGAGCAGGAATGCCAGTTGCCAGTGTTCCGAGTCTCAGCTTGCTTACACACATGTTCAGGTGCCCTGTGTAGCTTGTCTGTAGCCTGTTTTCCAGTCTGTCAGCCCAGCACTGTCTATATCCTGTGCTTTAGCAAGACTGAGTTACCTTGTACCCCACACCTGTGTTTCTTCATCTCTCTGCTTTGCCTTGTGGTGTTACCTGGAATATGATCTTTATCTAAACTCCATACATACTGCAAAGCCATTTCAGCTGTTTTCTCCTTTGTGAAGATCTGTCTGCTCACCCTGAGTTTGAAATATTCTCTCTCTATTGTGAAATCTCTAGGTATCTTTACCTTAATTATAGTGCTTAGACTTCTCTTTTTCTGTGTTTGCTTATGTCTCATATCTTGTAGGTCACTGAAGACAAATGCTTAGCTCTTGCCTTTTGTTCAGTAAATATTGAAGGAATAAAAGAGACTTGAACTCATGTAAAGAAAACTAAGTGCCCTTTTGCTATTTACTTATCTATCCTGGGTGTCAGTTCTCTTTAAATTATGTTTATTCTTCCATTTCCAAGTTAATAACAGCTAACATTGAGTGCAGTGCTTCACTTTTCACAAAACTTTGTACATTTATCCTGCTTGACTACCCCCCACCTCCAGTAGTTCAGTAAGGAGATACTGTATGTAAACCGTGAAGTAAGGTACAGATGCTGTTTCTCTGGTTAAGTGTTACTGTTCTCCAGTCACTGGTCTGTGAACTTTTCCTCTACTATTGAGCAGACTCTTCTTAGCAGCCCATTTCCCCCCCTAATTTTTGAGGTATAACTGATTAACAATATTATAAAAGTTTCAGGTGTACATCATAGTGATTCACAATTTTAAAAGATTGTGCTCCTTTTATAGTTATAAAATATTGGCTCTATTCCCTGTGCCGTACAGTATACTCTTGTAGCTTTTTTATTTTATACACAGTACAGCTGCCCTAACTGGTTCTTCAGTCAGATTTCCAACTCAGGTATATTCTCTTGGGATATGGGAGAAAGAAATATTTTGTGCCAAAAGAGAATATTTAAGAATAAGAAATTGTAGAGATTTTCCCTCAGCTGTTTTCTTTGATTCTTAAGGATTAAAATAGACTTGATTTCTACAACCCTCTGCCACTTCTTTCTTTTATGGCTCATAAGAGTCTCATTTCTGAAATGTCATTAATTTTATTGGTCCCTGAAGGATGTTACTCACTCTTGATGAGTCCTGAGGGTCTTTGGGATATTAGTCTCATTTTAACTCTTCCTGGTGTATAGTTGGATCAGTGTGATGCTTTTGACTTACTTGGTTAGAGTTTGTCAGAGGAGAAAGACATTCTCCTTGTTGCAGTGCTAAAGTGTCTCTGTTCCCAAGACTCCCAACAGAAATGACATTGTTCAGTGTCAGCAGGTCTTGGGTTTCTTGAGGTGAGATGCAGCCACTGGTGGGAGATTCCTTGGGGCAGCCACAGATAGTTTTTAGGGGTATGTGTATTGAACTCTCACATCCTCAGAATAACCTCTGTCCCATCTGTCAGTATTCACAGAATCATCAGGACGGGTTGCTTTGCTTTTGCAGGCATCCCAGGTGGCACTAGTGGTAAAGAACCCGCCTGCCGATGCAGGTTAGATGTAAGAGGCACAGGTTTGATCCTTGGGTTGGGAAGATCCCCTGGAGGAGAGCATGGCAACCAACTCCAGCATTCCTGCCTGGAGAATCTCATGGACAGAGGAGCCTGGCAGGCTGCAGTCCATAGCGTCGCAGAGAGTTGGACACGACTGAAGTAACTTAGCATACACGCACACATTTTGCTTTTATAAATTCCCTCTGTAATCTTTTTGTATAAATCCATTTTTAAAATTTAGCAACTAATACGGAGAATGCGTAAAAAGTAAAGCAGTTATTGAACTTATTTAAAAGTATATTTTCAAAGGCTCTCCATGGCATACTTCCTTCTTAGCTCTTAACTAAATCAGTATTTCTCTGAATAATCTCTTGGCCTTTCCTCGCAGTCCGGTGGTTAAGACTCCAGGTTTCCAACGCAGGAAGCATGGGTTTGATCTACAGGATGCATGGGTTTGGTCCCTGGACAAGGAACTAAGATTCCACATGCTATGCAGTGCAGCTAAAAAAAAACAAAACCGGAATGATCTCGCTAACCACGTAGTCCTCTCACTTTAGTGTACATAAGAAAGCTGGAGAACTTGCGAACAATACGGAGGCTGGTTTTACATTTTGCAGGAAGCACCTCAGAGAATTCTGATGCCTGTGCTCCTCCGAGTACATGTTGAAGGTACAGTACTAACGTCTCACCTTTCTTTGCCTGTGACTGCTGTTTTTTGCCAGCATCCTTCAGGACAACACTGACATTTACGTAGAGTTGCTTCACTTCTTGACTCTTGGGTGTTTGAAGGACTGTGTCTCCCACGTCCCCACACACACCTTAGGCATCGATCCCCTGTCATGAGTGCAGCAGGCATTGTTGAATATTCCCCTTGTTTTTTCACCTGGGGAACCCTCACCCCACCAGCATACACACTGTATGAAGCCTCCATCACCTCACTTCAGTAGGTTTGTAGTTGTTTGAAGGGATGGATATTGAACAAAATAATTTGGTGAGAAATATTAGTTAACAACTACATTCACAACAAATAGAGTTGCTAAATTTAAAAGTTTTAAGGTCACAGTAATAGTGTTTTCTTAATATTCTTTGATTAGTAGGGGTACTTTCTATACTCAATTGATGGCCCTCAACTAAAAGTCATGCTTAATAATAATTCCCTCCACATTTGTGTGACTGTTATTCTTGAACTTTAGTCTTCCTGGGGTTGTGGTTGTCAGTAAGCACTGGTCATATCTTAATGGCCATGTTATCTGAGAAAGGAGCTTCCTGTGTAGCTCTGTGTAAGACGAATACCAACGTATAAGAACATTGATTTCCATTCTCTAAGCTAGCCGTACAGTTAAAAAGAAATCTTAAGTAATAATGTGACTGGGGCTCTGGCTGGACCCTGCAGGATAGACAGAGGAGCAAGAACAGAAAAGGCACCAGGGGTTTAGTAGGGAAATGAGTCTGATGGACTGTATCCATCAGGGAGTCATTCATGCCCTGAAGAGTACAAGTACTAGGAGAGAGATTTCGCCATAATGTTTAGTGAGAGAGATGCTTCAGATGCCATCAGGAAAATACTTTATGAAAAATGCTGGAATCTAGCAGGTGTGTATGTACACATGTGGCGGAGTTATATTCCCCATCAGACAAGTCAGAGCTGGAGTACAGAGCAGGGAAAGTATGTGATGTGTTTCAGTGACCAAGAGATCATCCTTGTTCTCTGGTACATAGATTATGGTAGGTAGTAGGATTTGGGAGAAGGCGATGGCACCCCACTCCAGTATTCTTGCCTGGAAAATCCCATGGACAGAGGAGCCTGGTGGGCTGCAGTCCATGGGGTCGCAAAGAGTCGGACACAACTGAGTGACTTCACTTTCACTTTTCCTTTTCATGCATTGGAGAAGGAAATGGCAACCCACTCCAATGTCCTTGCCTGGAGAATCCCAGGGACAGGGGAGCCTGGTGGGCTGCCGTCTACGGGGTCGCACAGAGTCGGACACGACTGAAGTGACTTAGCAGCAGTAGGATTTGGGATCATATTCTTAGAGTCTGGAAGCCTGAGCTTTTAGGAGAGCTCTTTAAGTAATCCGTAATCCTAGTAATGCCCTTCCCCCTTAAAAATTCCTTAGTTTTATATCATAAAGAAAACTTTTTTTGGAAAGTACATATTTGTAGTTTAGGGAGTCAGAAGTAGTGTTCTTGTGTGTGCATTAAGTTGTGTCTGAGTCTCTGAGTCCCCATGAACTGTAGCCTGCCAGACTCCTCTGTCCATGGAATTTTCCAGGCAAGAATATTGGAGTGGGTAGCCATTCCCTGCTCCAGGGTATCTTTCCAACCCAGGAATCAAACCTGCATCTCTTGCATCTCCTGCATCGGCAGGCAAATTCTTTACCTGGAAAGCCTAAGAAGTAGAGAGAGATGCTACAAAGTATACAGTCAAAACAGTCCTAGCAGTAGTCAGCTCATTTCCCCTTCAATCCTTACCAGTTATTTGAGAGAGGGTAGGTTGAGGCAGAGGAGACATGTCTCTCCCTGGTGCACACAGAGGAGCAGAGCCAGACTGCACCCTGCCTGTGACCATCTCCACTAGTCTGTCAGTTCTGAACTCTGGGATGATCTTGGCCACAGGCAGCATTTGACAGTGTCCGGGGACATTTTTGACTGTCAGGACTGGGCTCCTTGCATCTAGTGAATGGCAGTCACAGGTGCTGCTGATGCACAATGCACAGGACAGTGCCCCACCACGAAGAATTACCTGCCCGCAAATGTCAGTTGTGTGGAGATGGCACTAACGATACTGCCAGGGAGATGGCCATCACTGTTTGTGTAGACCTCTATCAAGTTTTCCTTTAAGCTGCAGAGCTAATTTGAGAGAAAAAGTTTGTTTTATTCTTAGTTTTTTGATTGTGAAAGAGGTATAGTGAGTTCATATATATGCCTGTGGTAGTAAAATCTTAAAGTATTTTAGTTCCGTAAGAATTTGTATCTCCTTTACTAAGTAATACTATATTTAAATAGCATCAAATAGAAGATCAGCATACATTGAATCAGCTTTTCTAAAGCACATTCTGGAATTCTCCTGTGGGAGCAATAAGTATTAGGATGTTAACTTTAGAAAGCTTCTAGTAGATTCTGACAGGTAATTATGCCTACAGTTTCCAAATCCCTTAGTTTCTTTAATTCTGCACAAGGTGCTATTTGCTAAGGGAAAGATAAATATCAGCATTTCCTGCCTATCTGAAGCAGATCCTAGTTATCTGCTGCACGCACTGCTGGTTGAGGAGCATCACTCCCAGTGGTTGAAATGAAACAGATTTAGGGAAAGAATGTCTTGGGCCACATTCAGGGTTGACTTTCCTTATGGAAAAAAGTAATCCTGATGCTCAGTGATGGTCCCCTGGGAATCTGACTCTACAAATAACTTTCAGGCTAAAATTTTATATATAATTTAAGAGAGAATATTATATAGTAAACTTTAAAAGGGTAAATAAAAGCCCCGACAGTACAATTGAATTTGGTGGTAATTTGATTAATATTTACCTATATATATAATTTTAATATACATCTAAGACAATGTAAATAAAAAAGAATAAACATTTAAAAGATTTTTTTATAAATAAACATTTTTATTTTATAAAAATAAAAATGTTTATTCAAAAAGAATAAACATTGGAGTTAAAAACATAAGAGGCTTGACAGTCAAATAAGGAATACAGTATGATGGTAAGGGTTTTGGCATGTTTGTTTCTGAAATGAATAGTTGTTTGAATTATGATTTTTCTAGATCTTCCACATTGTGGAATTTATTGTCAACATTAGAGTTGGATAATTTTTCCAACTGATCGAATTAAATTTCTAAAGTATCTTATATGATATGATCCTTTTTTTTTAAACTTAAAGTCTTGGATATACACTTTTTGTTGTTCTTGTTTAGTTGCTAAGTCATGTCCTACTTTTTGTGACTGCCATGGACTGTAGCCTGCCAGGGTCCTCTGCCCATGGGATTTCCCAGGCAAGAATACTAGTGTGGGTTGCTATTTCCTTCTCCATGGGATCTTTCCGACTCAGGGATCAAACTCACGTCTCTTGCAGCGGCAGGTGGATTCCTTACCAGAGTCACCTGGGAAGGCCATATACACACTGTGCTGTGCTTAGCTGCTCAGTCATGTCTGACTCTTTGTGACACCATGGACTGTAGCCCGCCGGTCCTCTGTCCATGGGGATTCTCTAGGCAAGAATACTGGAGTGGGTTGCCATGCCCTTTACTACGTATAAAATAGATAACTAATGAGAACCTACTGCATTGCATGCTCTGTGGTGACCTAAATGGTAAGCACATCCAAAAAAGAGGGGATATATGTTTATGTATACCTGATTGACTTTGCTGCACAGTAGAAACCCACACAACATTATAAAGCAACTGTACCCCAATAAAAATTAATTAAAAAATAGAACATTAGGAGAATGGTGTAAGGGATATAAGATAATTTTTTTGCTATTTTTGCAACTTTTCTCCAGACTAGTTTAACATGTAAAGCTAAGAAAAAAGCAATATGGAAAATCACTGATCACTGATCATCATAACAAACATGTTAATAATAATAATAATATTATGAGAATTACCAAAATGTGAAACAGACATGGCACAAGTAAATGATGTTGGAAAAATGATGCCAATGAACTTGCTCAAGGCAGGATTGCCTCAAATCTTCCATGTGTAAAAAGTGAAGTGCAATAAAATGAGGCATGTGTATATAAATAGTGTTGCTTTACTTGGACTTGATTTGCTTAGCAAATCAATGCACAGGTAACAGGGCTTGAGAAAAGAACTTTGACATTGGATAGTTAATATTTTCACTCTTCATTTCAATGAAGCCGTCATCTGTTTTGATAGTCCAGTAAATTAGATAATACTGTCTTATGATAAATGAAGGTTTCCCAATGGAAATTGTTCGATCCATTGGTTGAGATTTCTGGGTTGCTCCTGGTGCTGTAGTTGACTGGTTCAGGTGGAATACTCAAGCATTCTGATAAGAGAGAATGACCTTTGCTTTAATTATTTAGAAAATGGAAGTGTTCGTTCTTTGGGAGCCAATGTGTAGAATGGCTCCCATGTGGGAATACTATTCTGAGAGGTACTGAATATAGTGGTTACAAGCAAAAGATTTGGAGTAACAGCCTTTAACTCTCATTTCTGCCAATTAATAACTGTATGTTCTCATTTAAGGTACTTATCTCCTCTGTCCTTTAGTTTCCTCATCTGAGAAAATACCTACCTGGTAAAGTTATTCTGAAAGCTACCTTATGTAAGGAGCACTGAGGAAATGTTAATTAAATGTTTGTTATTATTGACCTGGTTTGAGGTACTGATTCTAAACCCAGAAACATATAATTTCTTAACATCTTTTGGCTGTTGTACTATGAAGACTGTGTGGAAATCATAGACACTTTTGTCAGAGAAATAGAAGAAGGAGAAAATTACAACAACTTTATTGTTGCAGTCAATAGGTGAGAGCCGAAGGAAAAGTTTATTGGTATTCTCCTTGTTCATCATATTTACAAAACTTGGTGGTCTCTTTACATTCCTTTATAGCAAATAGATGGGGAAACAATGGAAACAGGGACAGACTATTTTTTGGGGCTCCAAAATCACAGCAGATGGTGATTGCAGCCATGAAATTAGAAGACGCTTGCTTCTTAGAAGAAAAGTTATGACCAACCTAGACAGAATATTAAAAAGTAGAGACATTACTTTGCCAACAAAGGTCCATCTAGTCAAAGCTATGGTTTTTCCAGTAGTCATGTATGGATGTGAGAGTTGGACTATAAAGAAAGCTGAGCGCCAAAGAATTGATGCTTTTGAACTGTGGTGTTGGAGGAGACTCTTGAGAGTCCCTTGGACTGTAAGGAGATCCAACCAGTCCATCCTAAAGGAGATCAGTCCTGGGTGTTCATTGGAAGGACTGATTCTGAAGCTGAAACTCCAGTACTTTGGCCACCTGATGTGAAGAACTGACTCATTTGAAAAGACCCTGATGCTGGGAAAGATTGATGGCAGGAGGAGAAGGGGACAACAGAGGATGAGATGGTTGGATGGCATCACCAACTTAATGGACATGAGTTTGAGTAAGCTCCGGGAGTTGGTGATGGACAGGGAGGCCTGGTGTGCTGCAGTCCATGGGGTTATAAAGAGTCGGACATGACTGAGCGACTGGACTGAATGGTCTCTTAAGTGTATATCTTAAATGATTTTAAAAAAGGAACTGTACAGCTTTCTAGGTTTTAAAAACAAACCATCATCGTTATCATAAAAAGTTAAAAGTTATTCATATAAAAGCAGTAGCATCTATAATTTTTATCAAAGACTTTTGCTAGCTTCATGGTTCAGCACCTTGTAGAAGGATAATCTTTGTAGCTTTACTGTAAGCTCCATGTACTTTTAGGATTTAAACAGTGATCAGTAGAAAATAGATTTTTAAGTGGAAGAGTGTAACCCTGATTTTGTGTTTCTAATGTTAAAATGCATTTGTTTGAATTAGAAATTCTATATTAGTAATTGAGAAGATCACTTGTACGTGTATGTTCGTGTGTGTGTATGTATTGAATCTTAACATGAGATTTCCAATTAGACTGCTGTCATGGAGGAATAACTTAAGAGCCTGAGTTGTTGATGTCAGGTGAGGAGGAAAGACTCCATAAAAAAGAGCAAAAAAGGATCAGATCAGGATGTATAGTATAGTTTTCTAAGGAAGTTAGAACTGGTGATCTAAACACAGCCTTTCCTATTTCCTCTCATTGTTTTTCTTGGAAAACTAAAGTTTAACAGTGAAAGTTAAAAGTTAAACTCTAAAAACAGAAAATATGGATCCGATTTTTAAAATGGATGGCTGTGTGGTCAGCATGATTAGTTGAAAGGTACATGTTAGATCCTCCTGTGGATTGTATGGGGCAGTGTACCCCTTAGGAGAGCATTTCCCTTAGAAGTGTTTTCATCCTATTAGGGTGTGCTTTGGGGGTAATGCCATATATTCAGTCTTTGTATTCATAAATAGTAAAGTTATTCTTGTGACTAAAAACGATCTTTTCTGTAATACTGTATATTATTGGGTATTGACCTCTCTTGCAGCAGAGTGAGCAGTTCTTACCTCTTGTGCCTGTGTAGCTCTTCTTTCCTAGGAGTCCTCCCTGCAAATCGAGATACAGGATAGTATACATTGTCTCCTGATTTCTGGGAACACCCCTCCCCACCTTTCTTCTCTGCTACAGAATACATGTTTTAAATTTATTAATATAATCTTAGACAATTTCTTGGAGAAGGCAATGGCACCCCACTCCAGTACTCTTGCCTGGAAAATCCCACAGACAGAGGAGCCTGGTAGGCTGCAGTCCATGGGGTCGCTTGGAGTCGGACACAACTGAGCGACTTCACTTGCACTTTTCACTTTCATGCATTGGAGAAGGAAATGGTAACTCACTCCAGTGTTCTTGCCTGGAGAATCCCAGGGACAGAGGAGCCTGGTGGGCTGCAGTCTATGAGGTCACACAGAGTCGGACACGACTGAAGCGACTTAGCAGCAGCAGCAGACAATTTCTTTCAGCATTACGAAAAGTTGATGACATATCTAAATGGCACAAAACAGAGTAATATAATATTTATATACAAAGGTATTCTCCAGATCTCCTCCACTTCTTTTCTCAGTCAACAATTTCCATGTTTGCACACATGTTGTGTATGTGTGTATGTATATATAATTTAATATATATTGATATATCATATTGAATATGTTGTATTTATATATTTGATATATGTGTTAGATATATTTATTTCATAGCTTCATTCCCATGTCATAACACCCACTTTAAGAGGGTTGCTTGTGATCATCCAGAGAATATTCCGTCTGGATAAGAAAGGTGATGGGTTATGAAATGAGTAAACTCAGGTCTAAAACTTTTTCAGGAAAGCACAAAGAAACAGTAAATCTTTGGTTTTCTTTTAAAGGAATTAATATTTTCTTTGCTCCTCCTGTGTAAAGGCTGAAAAAGTAGCTTAATAGTGTCAAAGAAAGAGACAGTTGAAACCAAGCATATAAACCTGTTTTTGGAAGATACCTTATTTTACTAATCATTATATTTTAATCAGTTAAAGAAATGCAAAAAAGCAAAATGGCTGTCTGAGGAGGCCTTACAAATAGCTGTGAAAAGAAGAGAAGCAAAAAGCAAAGGAGAAAAGGAAAGATAAATCCATTTGAATGCAGAGTTCCAAAGAATAGGAAGGAGAGATAAGAAAGCCTTCCTCAGTGATCAGTGCAAAGAAATAGAGGAAAACAATAGAATGAGAAAGACTAGAGATGTCTTCAAGAAAATTAGAGATACCAAGGGAACATTTCATGCAAAGATGGGCACAGTAAAGGACAGAAATGGTATGGACCTAACAGAGCAAACGGTATTAAGAAGAGGTGGCAAGAATACACAGAAGAACTATACAAAAAAGATCTTCATTACACAGATAACCACAATGGTATGATCACTCACCTACAGCCAGACATACTGGGATGCAAAGTCAAGTGGGCCTTAGGAAGCATCACTATGAACAAAGGTAGTGGAGGTGATGGAATTCCAGTTGAGCTATTTCAAATCTGAAAAGAGGATGCTGTTAAAGTGCTGCAGTCAATATGCCAGAAAATTTGGAAAACTCAGCAGTGGCCACAGGACTGGGAGAGGTCTGTTTTTCATTCCAATCCCAAAGAAAGGCAATGCCAAAGAATGTTGACACTACTGCACAATTGCACTCATCTCACACGCTAGTAAAGTAATGCTCAAAATTCTGCAAGCAAGGCTTCAACAGTACGTGAACCGTGAACTTCCGGATGTTCAAACTGGATTTAGAAAAGGCAGAGGAACCAGAGATCAAATTGCCAACATCCACTGGATCATTGAAAGAGCAAGGGAATTCCAGAAAAACATCTCTTTCTGCTTTATTGACTACGCCAAAGCCTTTGACTGTGTGGGTCACAACAAACCGTGGAAAATTCTTAAAGAGATGGGAATATCAGGCCACCTGACCTGCCTCCTGAGAAATCTGTATGCAGGTCAGGAAGCAACAGTTAGAACTGGGCATGGAACAACAGACTGGTTCAAATTGGGAAAGGAGTACGTCAAGGCTGTATATTGTCACCCTGCTTATTTAACTTCTATGCAGATTACATCATGCAAAATGTTGGGCTGGATGAAGCACAAGCTGGAATCAAGATTGCTGGGAGATATATCAATAATCTCAGATACGCAGATGACACCACCCTAATGGCAGAAAGTGAAGAACTAAAGAGCCTCTTGATGAAAGTGAAAGAAGAGAGTGGAAAAAGTAGGCTTAGAACTCAACATTCAGAAAACTAAAATCATGGCATCTAGTCTAGTCACTTCATGGCAAATAGATGGGGAAACAGTGAGAAACTTTATTTTGGGGGGCTCCAAAATCACTGCAGATAGTGACTTCAGCCATGATATTAAAAGACGCTTGCTCCTTGGAAGAAAAGCTATGACCAACCTAGACAGAGGCATTAAAAAGCAGAAACATTACTTTGTGAATAAAGGTCTCTCTATTAAACGCCATGGTTTTTCCAGTAATCACGTATGCATGTGAGAGTTGGATTATAAAGAGAGCTGAGTGCCGAAGAAGTGATGCTTTTGTACTATGGAGTTGGAGAAGACTCTTGAGAGTCCTTTGGACTGCAAGGAGATCCATCCAGTCCATCCTAAAGGAAATCAGTCCTAAATGTTCATTGGAAAGACTGATGTTGAAGCTGAAACTCCAATACTTTGGCCACCTGATGCAAAGAGCTGACTCATTTGAAAAGACCCTGGTGCTGGGAAAGATTGAAGGTGGGAGAAGGGGACGGGAGAGGATGGTTGGATGGCATCACCGACTCAATGGACATGAGTTTGAGTAAACTCCAGGAGTTAGTGATGGACAGGGAGGCCTAGTGTTCTGCTGTCCATGGGGTTGTAAAGAGTAGGACTCGACTGAGTGACTGAACTGAACTGAATCAGTTATATGTAACACATTCCCTCCCTCTTCAGCCTCCACCCACAATCCCACCCCTGTAGGTCATCACAGAGCACTAAGCTGGGCGCCCTGTTATACAGAAGCTGCTTCCCACCAGCTGTGGGTTTTACACAATAGTGTATACATGTCAGTGCTACTCTGTCAGTTTGTGCTACCCTCCCTCCCTGCTCCCCACCTCCCCATCCCCCCCATCTCAAAGATACTTTAAATGAGAACAGTCTTTGGAAACAGCTGGTATTTAGTTAACTAAGCTATCTGTTTGGTCTTTCAGCTGGTACTGTCTTCAGCCTCTGTGATTTTTATAGCTTCCCCTTGGGAAACCACAGATTCCCAATCATCACAGCATTGCAGAGCCTTTCAAAGAGCTGTGTGTGACTTCAGAAGATTATGTGTTAGTCTTCTTTTATAAATTCTGAATGGCTTTTACTTTTGTGAAATTTGTGGTTTTGAGAATTTTGGGAAGAAAGAGATTCTGAGGAAAGAAGTAAGATAGCTTTTCTTATATAAGCATTTATTGTCCAGATATACCAGTAATAAAATGGTAGCTCTTTCATTGAGGTTAACATACTCATGTTTAATGAGGATGCATAAATCTGTTAATCCAAGTAAAAATGTTTTAGATTTTTCAGTTCAACTATTTAGTTATTTTCATTCTTAGGTCAGATTCAGTGATGTTATAGTTTTATTGCAAACATTTGTTAAAGGGTGTTGATGTTAAATTTCTTTCTACCTCATTACATTGATTACAGTTTCTTAGAACTACAGAATGGATTTTTAAAAATTGATGCATAGGCATCAATGTGTTTTTAATGAATGTGTTTGTTTTAAAAGTTAATCATATCTGTAAGGATATATTTTAATATCATCATGTGGTGATCAACAAGTGACTTCCATCGTCTCTTGTAGCTCACTTTCTCTCTCATATGTGTGTGTGTGTGTATGTGTATATATATGGATGCATACACAGGTAATGTATTTTGACAGAGGAAATAATTGGCAAAGAGTTACAGTTTATCCTGTGTGTAGAAATCACATTTCTTGTTCATGTCACATGTGTTCTAAGCAGAGATAACGGTTTTCAACCTATTTTCATTTGAGCTTCCAAATATGAACAGTTCCTACACAGTATTGTCACTACTGTAGAGAGCAAGATGAGTACAGTTTTTCAAAAGTCTTTGTGGAAATCATGACCATTCTCAATTCCACTTAAAAAATAGGACTGAAATGTTAGGGGATTAATACTAATGCAGATAAATACTTGAATTTGGAAGACTCACAGTCATCCACAAGGCAGCAATTGTCTTTAAAGTCATGTCAAAAAAAAAAAAAATAAAGTTATGTGAGCTCTAAAATTTCATACTTACATTGAAATATTGGGAAAAAACATTTACATAATTTCAGCTTTCATTTCCATTATATATTTCATTTGCTTTTTATTGGAACCAAATGCTCCTGTTTTACAGGCACATACGTATACATTTATCAGTAGATACCACCTTCTGTCACCAGTGATTAACTGCTTTGTAATCATTTTAGGTTCTCTCTATCTTCATAGGTTGAACTTCATAAAATATTTATTCTTTTACTTGGTTGTGAAACCTCAAAGTGTCCTTTCTTCTCAGATGGCTCTTACTATCTCCTCACAGAAATTAGATTGCCAAATGAAAACTGTTTAGACAAATGGTACAGACTACCTTGATGTATCGAGGATGAAAGTGCTTTTCCTTTCTCTTTTGAAAATCAGTGCTCAATAACTTACAAGACTTAATAAAAAGTACTAATCTCGTAAAGATGTGAATATTGATTTTATTCTTCTTTCCTTGATGAATGGTGTCATGGGCAGGTAAGAAAATACATTTTTCTTAGATGAGACTAATGGCTGGTGAAGGATGAAATTACTGTATTTCTATGAATTTTATCCTAAAGTATAGGTTGGGTATAATTTTCTGTTCCATGAACAGACTCTTAAAGAAGGAACCTTATTCATTTTGTTTTAAGTCAACATATGTGAAATGTTACTATTTTGGTCTTTCATGGACCCAGCATAGGATATTGGATGCATTTTGTTCATTCCATTTGCAATTTCTGCTGTTAGAAAGTAACTTGTTTTGTTTTGTGGTAATTATTATTTTTTTAATTGAAGTATAGTTGATTTACAGTGTTGTCTTAGTTGCACGTGTACAGCAAAGTGATTCAGTTAGAAGTACATACCTCTATATATCTATTCTTTTTTAAAGAGTCTTTTCCCTTACAGATTATTACAAAACATTGAATATAGTTCTCTGTGCCATATAGTACGTCTTTATTGGTTATCTGTTTTATAGATAGTGGTATGTATATGTTAATCCCAAACTCCTCATTTATCCCTTCCCTGCCAGTGCACCTTTGGTAATCGTTAAGTTTGTTTTCTATGTCTGTGGGTCTATTTCTGTTTTTAAGTTCGCTTGTGTAATTTTATGTTTTTTTTTAGATTCCACATATAAATGCTATCATGTGGTAATTGTCTTTCTCTGTCTGGCTTACTTCACTTAGTATGATTATCTCTAGGTCCTTTTAAGTTGCTGCAAAAGGTATTATTTTCCTCTTTGATGCCTGAGTAATACTCCATTGTGTGTGTGTATAGCATATCTTCTTTATCCATTGGTCTGCTGATGGACATTTAGGTTACTTTCACATCTTGGCTGTTGTAAATAGTGCTGCAGTGAAATTGGGGTGCATATAGCTTTTTGAATTATGGTTTTCTCCAGATATAGCCCAGGAGTGGGATTGCAGGATCATATGGCAGGTCTATTTTTAGTTTTTTGAGGAACCTCCTTAATGTTCTCCGTGGCTATACCAATTTACATCACCAGTGTAGGAGGGTTCCTTTGGCAATTAATTTTGCCTCTGCTTTTGTCTGTAAAACGTCTTTATGCTGTCTTCTGGAGTAGTTTTTCTCTGATTCCAATGGCTTACTATCATAAAGGATTATTTTCTAAAACATTATAATTTTAGAAGTGAATGCACAATAGCCCTCAAATTATATGAAACAAATTCATTCTGAGATTATTAATAGAAAATATTCATGAAACAATGCAGTGTAGAAGCTAAAAAACAGAAAATACCTGTTTCCCCTGAGTGTTACCAGGAGAACAGAGCATGCTTGTAGCCAGAGAAGCAATAGAAAGAAAATGGAATGACTTGTTTGTTATCACATGCATCATCAATATCTTCATACTTTTCCTCACAGAAACAGAGCCAGTGATGGCTGTCAACTCCATCACCCTGCTTTAAAAAAAGAAAAAAAAAAGAATTGTTTTTGTCTGCACTGGGTTTTGTTGCTGAGGGCTTTCTCTAGTTGCTGTGAGAAGGGGCTGCTCTCTAGTTGTGATGCATGGGCTTCTCATTGCAGTGGCTTTTCTTGTTTCAGAGCATAGGCTCTTGATTCTGGGTTCAATAGTCATGATGTACAGGCCTAGCCACCTCAGGAGCATGTGGGATCTTCCTTGACTAGGGGTCAAGCCTGTGTCCCCTGCATTGCAAGGTGGATTCCCAACCACTGGACCACCAGGGAAGCCCACAAGGAGCCCTTTGAAGGGGATTCTGGATATTAATTGACAATACAGTTCTTCTGCTTCTATCTTCTTTAGTAGAGGTTTTACCATATTGAGTTTGGAGGAAAATGTCATTGCCTAAGAGTTTCAGGGAAGCAGTAGAGTGATTCTTTAAGGTGAAAACTGGTTTATCTTTTACTTTTTTAGAAGTATATTTGATTTACCATGTTATGTTAATTTCCTCTGTATAGCAATATGATTCAGTTATATATATATATATATATTTTTTTTTTTTAATATTCTTTTCCATTATGGTTTATCACTGGAGATTGACTATAGTTCTCTGTGTTTTCTTTAGGACTTTGTTGTTTATCCATTCTATATATAATAGTTTGTATCTCCTATCCCAATCTCCCAATCCATCCATCCCCTCCCTGCCCTACCCCTTGGAAACCACAAGTCTTTTCTCTGTGTCTGTGAGTGTGAAACTGGTTTGTTTTAATTAGCAAATGCATACATACATTTGGTTTCCTTTGCTCTTCTTTTTTATTGTCTGTTTTGCCTTGTCTGTGTTTCAGTTTCAGTCCTCAGAATATTTTTCCCTCTCTGTAATTATTCCCAAACCTAGTAGCCACTAACACTTGTCATTTAAGTGGTTATGTTCTGAATCTTATGGCTACTACTTTTACATGAGACAGCGCCCATTAGTGTTTTATAGCATGTCACGAACAAAGCTAGTGGAGGTGATGGAATTCCAGCTGAGCTGTTTCAAATCCTGAAAGATAATGCTGTTGAAGTGCTGAACTCAATATGCCAGAAAATTTGGAAAACTCAGCAATGGCCATAGGACAGGAAAAAGGTCAGTTTTCATTCCAGTTCCAAAGAAGGGCAATGCCAAGAATGTCCACACTTCCTCACAGTTGTACTCATTTCACATGCTAACAAAGTAATGCTCAAAATTCTCCAAGCTAGGCTTCAACAGAACGTGAACTAAGAACTCCCAGATGTTCAAGCTGAATTTAGAAAAGGCAGAGGAACCAGAGATCAAATTGCCAACATCCATTGGATCATTGAAAAAGCAAGAGAATTCTAGAAAAACATTTACTTCTGCTTCATTGTCTATGCTAAAGCCTTTAACTGTGTGGATCACAACAAACTGTGGGAAATTCTGAAAGAGATGGGAATACCAGACCACCTTACCTGCTTCCTGAGAAACCTGTATGGAAGTCAAGAAACAGCTGTTAGAACTGGACATAGAATGATGGACTGGTTCCAAACTGGGAAAGGAGTATGTCAAGGCTGTATATTGTTGCCCTGCTTATTTAACTTCTATGCAGAGTATATCATGAGAAATGCTGGGCTGGAAGAAGCACAAACTGGAATCAAGATTGCCAGGAGAAATATCAGTAACCTCAGATATGCAGATGACACCACCCTTATGGCAGAAAGTGAAGAGGAACTAAAAAGCCTCTTGATGAAAGTGAAAGAGAACAGTTAAAATTTTGGCTTAAAGCTTAACATTCAGAAAACTAAGATCATGACAATCTGGTTCCATCACTTCATGGGAAATAGATGGGGAAACAGTGGAAATAGTGTCAGACTTTATTTTTTTGGGCTCCAAAATCACTGCAGATGGTGATTGTAGCCATGAAATTAAAAGACGCTTACTCCTTGGAAGAAAAGTTATGACCAACCTAGACAGCATATTAAAAAGCAGAGACATTACTTTGCCAACAAAGGTCCGTCTAGTCAAGGCTGTGATTTTTCCATTGGTCATGTATGGATGTGAAAGTTGGAGTGTGAACAAAGCTGAGTGCCAAAGAATTGATGCTTTTGAGCTGTGGTGTTGGAGAAGACTCTTGAGAGTCCCTTGGACTGTAAGGGGATCCAATCAGTCCATCCTAAAGGAGATCAGTCCTGGGTGTTCATTGGAAGGACTGATGCTGAAGCTGAAACTTCAATACTTTGGCCACTTCACGTGAAGAGTTGACTCATTGGAAAAGACCCTGATGCTGGGAGGGATTGGGGGCAGGAGGAGAAGGGGACGTCAGAGGATGAGATGGCTAGATGGCATCACCTACTCGATGGACATGAGTTTGGGTAAATTCCGGGAGTTGGTGAACTAAAAAGCCTCTTGATGAAAGTGAAAGTAGAGAGTTAAAAAGTTGGCTTAAAGCTCAACATTCAGAAAACAAAGATTATGGCATCTGGTCCCATCACTTCATGGGAAATAGATGGGGAAACAGTGGAAACAGTGTCAGACTTTATTTTTTGGGGCTCCAAAATCACTGCAGATGGTGACTGCAGCCATGAAATTCAAAGACACTTACTCCTTGGAAGTAAGTTATGACCAACCTAGATAGCATATTGGAAAGCAGAGACATTACTTTGCCAACAAAGGTCCGTCTAGTCAAGGCTATGGTTTTTCCTGTGGTCATGTATGCATGTGAGAGTTGGACTGTGAAGAAAGCTGAGCACCGAAGAATTGATGCTTTTGAGCTGTGGTGTTGGAGAAGACTCTTGGGAGTCCCTTGGACTGCAAGGAGATCCAACCAGTCCATTCTGAAGGAGATCAGCCCTGGGATTTCTTTGGAAGGAATCATGCTATAGCTGAAACTCCAGTACTTTGGCCACCTCATGCGAAGAGTTAACTCATTGGAAAAGACTCTGATGCTGGGAGGGATTGGGGGCAGGAGGAGAAGGGGATGACAGAGGATGAGATGGCTGGATGGCATCACTGACTCGGTGGACGTGAGTCTGAGTGAACTCCGGGAGTTGGTGATGGACAGGGAGGCCTGGTGTGCTGGGATTCATGGGGTCGCAAAGAGTTGGACAGGACTGAGCGACTAAACTGAACTGAACTGGGTGTGTGAACTGTTTATTTGTATTTTTTCCAAGCTTGTCTGGAGATTGTAACATGTATCAGATCGGATATGGTAATACGTATCAGATTTGAGATGATAAAGTTTATCAGATCTGAGAGGGTAATATGTATCAGATCTGAGAGGCACTGCTGTAAACACTCAGAATCATTTGCATTTGTGCCCAAGTTTTCATTTTGTTTTTATTGGTCTCTTCATCCCATAGTTGTTTCTTATTCATATAGCTTTGCTCATTATTAGGTTTTCAAATGTAATTGGAATTGGAATCTCTAGGAGAGATGCTGTATTTCCTTTATTCAATTGAGTTTCAGTCTAGCAGTATAAGTTGAATTTCCATTTTTATGGTTACTTTTGAAAGGAAATAAAGTTACCTTATATTAATTGTAATATCACTCTTTTAAATTTGTAGCTTTAAGAGTTACTAACTAGTTGCATTAAAATAAAAGTTCACTGTTTTGTGGTTTATGCAAAAATTGATTTTTTTCTGCCTAAAATATTTTATTAAAAATTTTCTTCCATTTTTATTGGGATGTGATTAACTTTTAACACTGTTTAAGCTTAAGGTATACAGCATAATGATTTGATTTACATACATCATGAAATGCTTACCATAATAAATTTAGTGAACATCCATTACATCATGCAGATATAAAATTAAAGATATAGAAAAAAAAAGTTTGTCCTCATGGTGATAATTCTTAGGATTTACTCTTCAGACGTGATGGCAGTGTTAGTTATATTTATCATGTTTCACATTACATACGTAGTACTTATTTATCTTATAACTGGAAGTTTGTACTTTTTAATTACCTTCACTTAATTCTGCTTGCCTAAACCTCAGCTCTGGTAACCACAAATCTGATCTGTTTTTTTTTTCATGAGTTTGTTTGTTTCTGAAGTGTAACTGAATTAACTATGTTAATTCTTTTTGCACAGCATGGTCATTCAGTATTTCTATACATTTCAGAATAACCACAGTAAGTCTACCTAAGATCAAAGATATTGCATAATTTGGTTTCTTTTTAGTACGAATAACTTTGCAAAGCTGCCTAAATTCTTCAGTAATTATTAGGTAGCATTCATTAGTTTCAGTTAACTCCTTAGCAGAGACACAGCAGTAGTGGTAATTCCTTGTACCAGATATTTGATACATGTGGACAAAAGAATTAGGCTTTGAGATACATATATATATATATAATTTTATATATATAAGAAATATATGTCATGCATGTCATATATACTATATATAAAGTAATATACAATATCAGTTACATGTATATACAATTAGACCTTGTAGAAACGTAAATGGTAATAATATGGAGATGATATATATGACTTTTCCATTTTTTTCATTCCTAACTTTTTTAGAATGAAGGAAAGAGATCAGTATGTCATAAACCGCTATTTTTGGATTTTGAGATATTGTATTCAACTCTGTATTACTGGGTTAAAGGGAAAGCAGAGGTATTTTATACTTTTATTCTTTCAATATATTACATTTCATTTAACATGCCATTCTCAAACAGGTTCTAGGTATGTTTGGCTTTTTCTAGCCTAGAGGATTTACATTTCTTGATAGTTAACTTTGCAACTTCCAAGGCCACCTATATGCCTTTGAGCTATAAATTAAAAACCCACGATGCAACCTGTTTTCTGGACTCAGACGTCCAATAGTAGTTCCTTGCAGCTACAATCTAATTATGTTCAGTTTCTCATAGGGAGATTGATACAGCCTATGATATTTGGGCAGCACTTATTGCATCTTGTTTGTTATTGGGAGTTGACTTTCTAAGAAATTGAGGAATGTCTTAGGAACTGGCATCAAGAATGCCTACGTATGGTGGAGGCTGTTAAGTATTTCCTTTAACTAGAATTGACTAATTGACTATTTTAGCTGTTAAACTGTTGAAACTGTGCAACCTGAAGATCAGTATAATAGGACAGCAACTTATAATGACATTGAGGAAAATACTACATTGAGAATTTGACTATTATTTACATATTTTAAATACATTTAAGTATAAAATAAGCATGCAGCACAGAGATATTCAAATGAACTATCAAATAAGAGAAATCTGTGTGATTTACTTTAGTACTTTGTTAGTAAATTGGGTGTAAAATCATTCTAGCAGTAACTAGCAATACTATTTAAAGACTTGTGTTATTAATATACAGTTTATGAAAATTGAAATGTTTTGTCAATTGCAGTGTATTTAGATGTCTTCTCCTCTTCATTCTCTTTATTATTATCTTTTTTAATGTGGGCAAACTTTTTATAAAAATGTATTTATTTTTGGCTGTGCTGGGTCTTCATTGCTATTTTCTAGTCATGACAAGCGGGGCTTGTTCTCTATTTGCCATGAGTGGGCTTCTTAGTGTGATGGCTTCTCTTGTTGGGGAGCATGGGCTCTAGGGCACTTGGGCTTCAGCAGTTGCAGCACATGGGCTCAGTAACTGTGCCTTCCAGGCTCTAGAGCACAGGCTCAGTAGTTGTAGCATATGGGCCTATTTGCTCCTCAGCAATAGGGATCTTCCTAAACCAGGGATTGAACCCATTTCTCCTGCATTGGCAGGCAGATTCTTTACCACTGAGCCACCAGAGAAGCCCTCTTTGTTCTTTAAATATTAGGAGCAGAATAATAAAACTTTTGAAAATTTTCCTTGCTTTGCTGTCATTTAGTTCATAATTTAAGAAATACAATAACTAGAGATTATAAGAGTGAACTTGAATTGACTTAAAATACATTGCTGGTGATACATATAGTGGTCTAATCTTTATGAAAGAAAAGTTACAAAAATGTCTGAAAAACTTTCAAAAGTTTGCATATCCCATGATCTGGCATTTTACTTCTAAGAATTTTATCTGAGGAAATAGTTAAGATTTTATTTGTAAAGATGTTCAACTCATCCTTATTTGTAACAGTAAAATAAAACAGAAACCTGACAGCACTACTGTATGTAACAGTGGAGGATTCGTAACATAAATCAGGGCGCTGCTATGTAGGAGAATACAGTTGGCCCTCCCTATCTGTGGCTTCAGCATCCATGAGTTCAACTAACTACGGATGAAAAATATTTGGAAAAAGAATCCAGAAATTTCCAAACGCAAAACTTGAATTTGCTGGGCATTTACATTGTGTTAGGTATTATTAGTAATCTAGACATGGTTTAAAGTATATAGGAGGATGTATGTAAGTTATATGTAAGTAATTAAAAAAAAATACCCCATTTTTAAAAAGGGACTTGCACTTCTGTGAATTTTGATACCTGTGGTGTTGGAGGTGGGGTGGGGTTCCTGGAAGAAGAGAGTACAGTGGAGACTGAGAGATGACTGTACTGTGGAACCGTTGTAAAAGAAGCACCAGGTGGGATATTATTCTAGTGACATGAGTGCGTTTGTAAAGGTGAATGCAAGAAAACCACATGAAGTGGTTCTATAGTTCTCGCCAGGTATTTACTGTTTTCCTCATGGTATTTTTTGTCACTTTTCATCATTACTCCAGTGAGTTTTAACTTTGCAGTTGGGGTGGGGAGGCCCAACACATAATTTTTAAAGGTTTTACTTCTTGAGAAGACTAGTGCTTGCATTTTTATGTGATTTTTTTTTTTTTTTAACAAATGGCTGAAGATATGACTATGATAATATCTAATGAAATTTAACATGTTATCTGAGCCATTTTCATGGTTAATTGATACTTTTCTATTTTAGATGTTACAAAGTTCCTTGCCAACTTTTCTCTGTGAAATAGCTGGACTTGGCAATAGATCTTTTTTGTTCATTTCAGCACATTTTGTGAATGGATATTTATTATGAAAAGCATCAAGCATCTTCCTTTCACTAAGACAACCAGAGAGCTCTCACTCGATTGAGCTGATGGCTTATAATAGTCTGTTTATTTAATCACTTTTGCTTGCTCAGTAACTTTGATCCACAATGGAGTAAATGCTCTCCCAGGCTTTATTTTTTGAAGATAAAATTGAAAGATTTCAACATGATTTATTCTGCTTTGACCTATGGTTTGAATTAACTTGGCTGTTTGCATTCATTTTTAAGAGAAACAGTTAATCCTTCCAAAGCAATAATCTAATCAGCTCCTTTGTTTTTCAAATTGCTCTGGAGACAGTCCTAAGCTGCCTAGATTACAAAGCTTTCTTTTATTAGAGTATGAAATACAAAATTGACTTTGATAGCTCATTTGGAAAACTGTATTTAAAAGAGTAACATTTTGTTTCAAATAAGTCTCACTGTACCATATTATACAAACATTTCCCCAATTCATGCTGACCTTTTCCTGCTGATCCTCAGGTATGAATAGTGAGCTTTGAGAGAACTAAGGATTTTTTTTTCCCAAGTGCTGTTATGGAATTAATTCTGGGTGATAGTAGTAAATACATTGATTTTCCTAATGTTCTACTATCTCATTGGGTATCACATCACATACTTTCAAGTGTAGTTGTTGGGGTACCAGTAAACAAGATTTCCCAGAGAGGCTGTCTGTGCTCTTTTACTCCATTCTCAAGTATTACCTTTCATTCTGTATCCACATTGATGGACTAGGCAGTACCCCTTCTCACTGAACCTCTCTACCCTTCCATCCTTTCATTGTCTAGCAGTTTTGATCCTGTGTGTCTTTCAGTGTCTCCTTCAACTCACATGAGCCCCCTTTCCCATGAAGTATGATTTGTTCCTGGGACTGTTTGAGTATGTACAGTAATTGGTTATATAGTTTTATACATAAAAACTATTTAAGTAGTTTTTATGCTCTTAGAAGAATGGGGCTGTGTTTTTATTTATCTCTGGGCTTTCTTAGAATCCTGCAGAATTCCTCCACATATAAGCCCTCAATGTTTGTTATATTGAGTGTAATTAAAGATTTTATGTGATAATGAACTATCTGGTAGCCACACTTGCCAAGTAAGTAAGACAAAATGCACAGGAAATGATCTTCACCCTTCCTTTCAGAAGCATTTAGCCTGGGGTCCAAGGAGAGACCTTAGTGTTTTATGAAACCTATAAAATTCTATGAAAAATCCTTGTATAGCTCCTATGTATATTTTTCTAAAGTTTAGATTCACAGCTTTTTATCTGATTGTAAACAGTAACTTTTACCAGGTTAAGAACAGCTACTTTAAATGATTTAGACTTCAAAGTAATTTCTCAAAAGCACATGAGCCCCAAAAGGAGAATCAAAGCCAGAAATTCTTGTTAGATAGTTCATTCAAAATCTCATATATATTCTCCATATTTCATAGATTTTAGAACTTGGAAAAAATCAGAAAATTCTTACTCAGTTCAAATTGAGGTTAAGTAAGTTGATCAGGAACAGGATATGGCAGCTTAAGAACTGAAGGCTAAATTCTGGTTCTAATTACGTTACTTCCATCTCTGGTAACTCCAGAGGCATCAGGGAATTTCTCTTGAGAGAATGGGAACTCTTGGTTAATATGAGCAATGATATACTCACGGTGGTTCAGCACTTGATCACTGGGCCTCCCGTTTATAAACAGGTGAGTGTAGTTTAAAGGAGTTTAAAGGGCACAGTGCTGATAACTGGATGGTCAAAGTGTCTGGACTTCTAGTGTAGAGCTTATGTCTGGGTGCCTCTCTGTGTTTTAGCAGAAATTCTAGTGGGTTGAAAGGAGTGGATACAGCTTTAAGGGGATAATATTTGGATCAGTGTTGTGTCCAAACATCATTGATTACAAGAGCAATCAATCATTAGGTGGGATATAGCATCTATGTGCAGCTGTCCTTGTCAGTAGGTTTTTGCTGTTCATTTCGAATGGAGACAAAACTCTTTTGTTTGGCTATTTTGTTCCTTGCCCTTGGTTCACTCTTTCTTTCTCATGGAGGGCAGAGGACCACAGGGGATTCCCTGGTGGCTCAGTGGTAAAGAATCTGCCTGCCAGTGCAGGAGATGTGGATTTGATCCCCGGTCAGGAAGTCCCCTGGAGATGGAAATGGCAACACACTCCAGTGTTCTTACCTGCGAAATCTCATGCACAGAGGAGCCTGGCAGGCTACAGTCCATGAGATTGCAAAGAGTTGGAAACAACTTACTGATTAAACAAAAACACTGGGCCATGACTCAGGCCCCACAGAGCCAGTGTAATGCCTTCTTCTCCAGAAGCTGAGCAGGAATTCCTTGACTTGGATTCAGGTAAACTTTTGGCTTTCCCATATTTGGAGATGACATGCTGGCATGTTTGCATGGAATTTGTGCTGCAGCCTTATCAAGTATGCCTCCTGGAAAGGAAGTTTGACCAGTTTATAGTTAATGGCATGATCACGATGACTTTCAAAACTGGGAACTTGGAAAATTTTCAGCTTCCTTCTTTTTGATTTGTGAAATAGTTACAATCTTTTGGCTTTCCACATTTACCTTACCAGTCAGTAACAAGTCAGTTAACTCAGTTGTAGAGAAAAATACTGTTTTTATATCAAAGTGTCTCATAATTTGATATATTAACTTTAATTTCCATGGCAAGTCATTAGCCTCGAATGGCATATATGGCTACATTATTGTCTAATACAAAATTACTCTCAGTCTTTATGACATGACTAAAAGAGCACATGGCAGCCAGTTGCCTGTAGCTCAGGTTGGAATAGACCAGAGCTGTGATGCTAAAGCTGAAACTCCAGTACTTTGGCCACCTCATGTGAAGAGTTGACTCATTGGAAGAGACTCTGATGCTGGGAGGGATTGGGGGCAAGAGGAGAATGGGACGACAGAGGATGAGATGGCTGGATGGCATCACTGACTCGATGGACGTGAGTCTGAGTGAACTCTGGGAGTTGGTGATGGACAGGGAGGCCTGGCGTGCTGCAATTCATGGGGTTGCAAAGAGTCAGACATGACTGAGCGACTGATCTGATCTGATCTGATCTGTACCACCTCACCTCTCTCTGTGCCTCATTTCTAGAGCCTTCTTTAGTTCTTTCAGAAATGGCAATGTGGGAGCTGATAACTCCCTGTCTCTTGATTATGTGTTGACTGCCCATTCAAAGAGTCAGTGCCACCTCATCTGTTTCTCTCTGAAACTCCATTTTTTTTCCAAGTTGAGGGTTGGCAACCTATGACCTCCTGCCATTTTTGTGATGCAGTTGTGTTGGAACACAGCCATGCTCATTTGTTTGTGTATTGCCTATGGCTGCTTTTGTATTACAATGGCAGATTTGAGCAGTGTGACCAAGATCATATGGTTTACAGAGCTTAAAATAGTTACTACCTGGAATTTTTCAGAAAATGATGGCTGTCCCCTTCTCTGTATGATCCGACTGGGTTCAAATCTTGTATATTCAGATGTTGTCTACATAGCTCAGGTAAAGAACCTGCTGGCCTGCTTTATGCTTACTGGTAGCAGGGCGTGCTTAGTGGTATCCTGTTAGTTGGCCTAAGAATCCAACTGGGCTCTGTAATGCTCTGTGGCAGTGTTCCTCGTCTAGCCACAGCCTTTCCCAGCACAGTCAAGCTTGGCTGTGTTTCTGAAAAGGTATCTTAAGGGTCAGGCTGTTTTGAGGGACACTTCCTCACCATGAACTTTGCACTCTCATATTTGCTTAAGACAGAGAAGGGGCCTGCTGGTTTTGCTGACTCATTTCGTCTTGAGGCTGATCAGCATGACGCATAACTCTTGTTTGTGATATTTTTCAGGCTGCAGCCTACAGAGGTAGAAAATAATGGCCTTGGCACAAGGCCTTTTATTTGTACTACCCTGCAGACACGTGTGCAATTCTCCCTGGCACACAGCTGCTGAGGAAGATTATACTCCACCTGATGCCACCCGTCATCACCTTTGATACTTGTTTCTATCATAAATCCTTTACTGTGTTTTATGATAAACCTACCGTTCATTTTCTTTACCAAATGAGTATTTGGAAGACTGAAGTCTGTGTCTTAGCTTTCATGGAGGTTTTTGCCACTTGCCTCTCCATTCATCGTTGAAACCTTTTTTAGGGGACTTTATTCCCTCCAGGCAAAAGAGAGCTGCATTATGGCCCATTCAGAGCTGGTCAAAACCATAATGAAATCAGAGGAAACTTTTTTCCTTGGTGGTAATGGCACCCATGTAGCAGTGGTAGTCATGTCATCAAAGAATGTTTGTGGATGTTGATCCCACCACCAAATAAGAGATGAAACACAGAGACTGTTGATTCTCAAAAGGGTGTACCATTCCATTTTTCTGTGCACTGTTCCCTCCTGGAAGGATGGTGTTTGCAGAGGATCCCTGTCATGCATGCCTCTGTGCCCCAGTGTTCAGTCTCACAAACTGCGCTGTGGTGTGGTGGGTATTGTCTAACAGAGGTACAACTTTATTGTCTGTGCAGTGGAACCAGGAGTGGGCAGGGCCCCTGTTACAGAGGCGACATGTCATGCAAGGCAGGGTGATGACAGGGTGCTGTGTGCTCCTGTTTGGAGTCAGAGCTCAGCCTCCACACTGGCTCCACTATTTATTAGCTACATTACCTTGTACAAACCACCTAGCCCTTCTCACTACTCACATTCATCTACAGTAAAGTGCATACAATCAGTATATATGTTCATGGTGGCAATAATAAAAAAGTACTATCATCAGAAACTTACAGAATCTATGTTCTGGGTCACAGAGATGTTGGATGGTGTAACTTTCAAGTATATCACTCATCGTAGGAAAAGAGAACAGTTGTAAACACACAGGCATTAGTGGCATTCAGCTAATCCTGACTTTGCAACCACCATTTGGCCTTTTCTTTATCAAAGTAGCACCATTTGGTTTCTTTTTACTTGTTTGTAGAGTTTTCTTTTCATTGTAGGGTAAAGCATGGTTTTGTCCATCTGAGTGTTTCCAAAACTGATTCATAATGCCTTCCTTACCCTGTCAGGTCCACAATCTTGTCAGACGATGAACAATAACAACAAAATAACTAGAAAAAAACAAATAAAAGTGTGTTTCTAGTAGAAATCAATTATTGTGACAGCAGTCATAGACAAATAATAATATTGCTCTGAGTAAGAAATCATTATTTCTTTTCTTGATTGGTTCAGCTATGAAGTTTAGGATACATTTGCCTTCCTCCATGTGTAAGTTTATGATAACATTATGTTCGTAGGAGAGAGGAAATGATAGGGGTTTGTAGAAGGTTTTGTAGAGTCCCAAAGGGAAATCATAGGATCCCTCTGATGCCTTGCTTTCAAAGCCTAGAGCCTGGAATAAAACATTTAGAGTCATTCTCATACTTTCTCTTCCCTTTCTTGAGATATCCAGGAATGCAAAGATCAGATGAGTGAGCTTGATATAGTCCTACCCTAAGGTCTTTCTCTAAGAGAAGAAAGTGAGACAAGATCTGGGGAGCCCCAAGCTTTCTTCCTGGTTTTACAGTCCTTTAAAATATTCTCCTGTCTTGGACTGTTCCTCCTGATGGGGGCACAGACAGAGGACAGGGTGTCAGTTGCCTCTTCTTTCTTCAAAATGTTGGTCTGTTTGCTTGCATCATTGTCATTTTCTTTTGGTTTTAGGCTATAATGTCTGTCAGGGGCTTTTGGAGAATATGTCATGTATTGTTATTTTTTTAACTTTTCCTTGCCTAATAAATGTTAAGTGTTGTGACTATAATTTGCCTGTGGTTACCGTAGCACAGTTGAACCTGATGTCACATCTCTACTTTGAACAACTTGAAAAACCATTTGGTGTTGGTTTTTTTTTTTTTTTTTTTTTAAACACTGGTCAGATTTACTGAGGATGTATGCAGCTACTATCGTTCTTTAGATTTGTTTCAATTTATGAGTTTCTATTATAGTCCATAAGACAAGCCCAGAGAGTGTATGTGATGTGTAATTTATAGCTATGGTATGTTAATTCTGTGACATTGTAGTCAAGTTATGCTTTACGAATTATGATGGCACTTATAAGTTGTTTACATGAAACAACGGAATAGATATGTGTCTTCCTTTGAATAGTAATAAAAAGAAATGCCTGTCAACTTAATTTATCACCAGACATGTTCATATTTAAAGCCCTTTATAGTGAAATAAAAGCTTGACCTAAAGATTATGGTTACTGCAGGCTTGACAGCAGCTGTGACTGTGGCATAAAATACTGTAAGGACCTCAAGTGCCATAATAAAAGCTGGGTAGCTCATGTGAAAAGCTGTTACAGAAGGTGAATGTTCTTGGATAGAGAAACAATTAAAGTAATCCTTCCAGTCAGAGATTTGAAAGGTCATCTGGTTCGAGTCCCAGGAGGTCCCCATCAGGTCCAGAGCTTCCCTGCCGCCCCCCCACCCCACCCCCAACCTCTCTGTTTCAGAGCAGAACTGCAGACCTGACATTCTCACAGATGCTTACTGTCTCATTCTACACCTTTCTGAGGCAGTAGAGAAAGAAAAAATGCCAGAAGGTCTTTAAAGAGTTCCATAGGGTGAAAGTTAGCTTTAAATTCACATTGACATGAATTTTCATGTACACAGGAGTTCATTTGTCCCATACTTCGGTGCCTGCCTGGTGCCCAGCAGCAGGGTGAGGCCGAATGATGCAGGCGCCATTCTCACATGGCTTAGACTTGTGCATGGTTTCTTGTGCAGGATTTTGAGTATTACCTTACAAGTTTATCACCTAGTATTTATTATTAATGACATACTACGTCTAGCTATTGAAAGTTATCCACCTACTTTTCATAAGAGATAGAAGTGATTGTACAAACTGTCAACAAAACCGTAAAGTTTCCTTTTCTATAAGAAATCACATTTTAACTATTATCAGAAAGAATGTAACATTTATAGATAGCATAATTCATTGTTATTTCATTAACTGTCTTCTCATGTCTTCTTATATCTTAAACTGTTACTTAAGTTAAAAGTTATAGTAGTGATGTTCATTGTTAGAATTCAAACTTGCAATTGTAATGTGCAAAGATTTGTGTCCCTCTCAAACCAAAATAAAACTAAAAACTAGTAACCTCTTTGGTGGTATTTCACATTGTTATTTTTTGTTATCTGTTCACTGCCATAGTTATTTTTCCATGTAATTGCTTTTCCCACATAGAAATTGCCATCATTTTATGCTTTTTCCCCTGCTGGCCCATAGTGTTTGAAGGATGTTGTAGATGCAGTATTTGTCCAGTACTGAATGCATGCATTAATCAGAATATATGAAATACTCATTCTCTCAAGTTCATTTTATAAATCATTATAAATCATAACCAACCTACTGGCTAGGTTTTGTTTGCTAATATTCACTTAGTTAATATACTTATTTCTGTGTGGTGGGGAACTGTGGGAGTCATGGTGGGATACATGATAAGCGCAGGTAGCTTCATGGGATATGATTTTGAAGAAAATGAAATACATTGATGAAAACAAGAATAGGACTGATGGTGATTAAATGTCTTGTACCCAGTAAACACTCAGCTGAACCTGCATCAACTGTCTCTGAATTAGAGGCCTTTACATCATAGCATAAGCTCCTTTCCTATGGCACTGTTTGCTCCAGTTAGAAGTGTTACCCACCAAACTTCATTCTACTCGCCTGATTGCAGTAAAACCAATCTAGTGATGCCAGGTTGTGGTGAAGAGAAGTGTAACGTTTACTGCAGGGTGCCAAGTCAGGAGTCCAGATGGCTAATGTTCAAAAAGCCAGAACTCCCCCATGGCTCTCAGGGCAAGGTTCTTGAAGACGGTGAGAGAAGGGGAATGTGAGCTATGTGATCAACTTGTGGACATTCTTCTGACAGGCTGGTGGTGAGGTGATCCAGAGTCAACATCATCAACATTCTAGTTCCAGCTGGTCTGGAGTCTACGTGCCTGTGGGCAGCATACAGTTAACCTCTTCTGGTAGGGGTTTCAGTATCTGCAAAACAACTCAAAGGATATGGCTACAGATGTTATCTGTAGTTCTTGAGGAGGAACTAAATGTCTTTAAATTTGTGTAATAGATAAACTGTCTTGACTGTTGTCCTTTCCACATTTTTCTCACTTCTCTAATTTATTCTTTGGAACTTGGGAAAGACCTGAGAGCTAAAATTTTTGTACAAACAAGAGACAGGTGGAGGATGGGATGTCGTAGGAGTGAGGGTGAGGGGCTGGAGGGGTGGAGCAGTGGGGGGTGGATAGGGGAGGTCTGTCCCAGGAAATCTCCATAGAGTCCTGCACAGTTAGAGAAGTAAAGTTTGTATCTAATGCATTTGAAGACCGGATGTTGATAACCCATTCAGTTCTCTTGTTTTAGAAATACAAACTGACCTTTAGGTACCAAACCTAAGTTCAGATGATTTAAGGATAATAGAGATTTTTCAACTTTTGTGGTAATCATGTAGACAATATGAAGCCTTCTTTTTTAAGAGGTGTGGTTTCTTTTTAAAACAAAGTATGTACAATTATCACTTTAATTGGTCTGATTTTATTAAAGGAAAAAGATGTACTATAAATGCTTTTAGCATTTACATTTTTGCATAATAAATCTTTGATAGCATGAGAGATTCAGTAAAATAAGATGATTATTTCTTTGTTCCATTAAAGGAGGGGGGAAAAAAAAGGACACCAATTTAAACAACTACCTCAGCCCTGACATAGATTTATTTCTATTTCAATGAATCCTCTGGGCATTAGCATTGTACTGTGTACACAGAAATAGATAATGTGAAAATTTTAATTTATCCATTTCTTCTTAAAATCTGGTGTAATATTTTCATTACTGAAAACAAGGAAGAGCTTAGCATCAGGAATCAGTTACTTATATTTTCCTAATTCACTGTACATATAAGAGACTTGCAGAGCTAAAATGTGAAATCTCAGACCACTTAAATATTTTACAGGATACAAGTGGCCTTTAATAGACACTGTTTTCCTAGCATTGTCTTGAAATTAATTAGTAATGGTGTGTGGAACCGGGCTGTTTGGGTTTGAATCTTGACTTCACTAAAGACCTTGGGCAGACTAAACTTCTCTGTGTTGGTTTTCTCATTAGTTAAATGGGCAAAATAAGTATGCCAACCTCGTGCTTAGAACAGTGCCCGACACTCTGCAAGTGCCAAATAAGTAAATGTAGACAAATGCTTTTTTTTTTTAGTGTTAATTTATTGTTGAAAATATATCTAAAGACACATTTTTTCTTTCAGTTTATTAATTCATGCAAAAAGTATTTATTGACTCCCGCCCCCTCAGCCCCTTGGTAGAAAGGCGCAGTTTTAAGCAAGATAAACATGATCTTTGTCCTCTTACAAATAAGACTTAGAGACTTTAGAGACTGACTTTTATAAAATAATTACACAACTAATTAATTATGATGTCATTTGTGTCACATATTCAGGATGTGGAGTTATTTTGTAGTAGGGGGAACTGACCTAGTCTGTGTGCAATTAAGGTGAAATAGGAAGGATGTTACCGACGTAAGTATGCTTGGCTATAGCTGGAGAATGAGACTGTTTCTAGTACGGTCAGCTGTCCATGGGGAGATTTATAATATAACATAGGAATAACAGTAAGAGCAAAATGATAAAACCAGAGTTGATAAAGGTGTTTTCATTGCATCTTAAATTTGTAAAATCTGCTCTTTCCCCTGTTAGGTGCCCTGTTGTCTGTCCTCATGCACGTTCTTCAGAGCTGCATCCTCTTTTGTGCCTCTCAGTCTTTCTCGCTGGCTCGACTCCCCCCTCCCCCAAGCAGAGTCTGTACATTCTTGTTTCATGGTGCTGCCATCATCCTGTTGTTTGCTTTTTTTATCCTGCTGTTTCTTGCTCTCACTTTTTCAGCTATTCCTAGGTCAGCTACTTACTCCTCAGTCCCAAAGAGTATTTGAATGTTTGAAAAATGGGTAAAAAGAAGCTTCTTTTGCAGTCTGTTGGAGCTAATATAGACTCTTTGGACAACAAGAACATAAATCTGATGGTATTTTATTGACTTGAGGAAGTCTTAGTTTTTTGCTTATGACCTAAGAAATACTCTAGTTCAGAATTTTTTTTTTTATTCCTGGTCATTGAAGGACTAGCTTAAGTTAACTTCTGCTTGCATTATTCTTCTAAATGGTTTTTTTTTTTTTTTTAATATCTATCTGCATTTCTGGGGCTTCCTTGGTGGCTCATTGGTAAAAAAAAAAAAAAACGCCTGCCAGCACAGGAGATGTGGGTTCAATCCCTAAATCATTCCCCTGGAGAAGGAAGTGGCAACCCATTCCAGTATTTTTGTCTGAAAAATCCCATGACAGAGGAGCCTGGCAGGCCACAGTCCATGGGGTTGCAAAAGAGTCAGATATAACTTAGCAACTGAACAACAACAGTCCACAATTTTTAATCTTTTGATCTTTGTTTCTCAAATGACAAATCTTAGAAAAATGGGGATTTTTAAGAGACTTCTTTATATGGTTTGTTTCTCCATTACTGAATCTTAGGAATTATTTTATGAGTACTTATTAATAGGAAATAAAAGAAAAAGGTGGTTCTGACTGTGTAAGCATAGGAATGTGTGAACTTCATTAAAGGCAATTTGCAGGGAAATACTTAAAACCACATACCAGTTTCATGTTTCTTTTTTGGTGGGAGTGGGGAGGATGGAGGTGGAGAAATAAAAAACCAAGAGTCTAAAGGCACAGAGTACCATAGCTTCTCTAGTTGGAGTTTGTAAACAGAGAATAGGTTGAATTTAGGCAATCCAAATCTGAGAGTAAAAAGGCATCCACACTAGGCTTTTAACCTGCCAGCTTTGAGATCTTCATGGGTTTTGAAGTCTTTAAATTAGGTGCTAAAATAGCCATACTTCAAAGAGCAATAAGGCAAATTGTATAATCATTATTCCAAAAGTTGAAAGGATAGTGTAGGCATACATAGTATAATTTAGTTACAATGTGTGATACTGTTTGTACTGTATAAACATATTAACTTATTCTTTCCTCCTGCTGCTGCTAAGTCGCTTCAGCCATGTCCGACTCTGTGTGACCCCATAGACGGCAGCCCACCAGGCTCCCCCATCCCTGGGATTCTCCAGGGAAGAACACCTATCTATATACTCAACCAAGTTTTAGTTGAAAAAGAAACCATTCTTGTACCACTGCTGGTAGTTGAGAATAGCTCTTTGATAGTAGTTTTTATTCTGCTGTAGAAATTATCCTTGAACTGAAAGAAAAAAAGTCCACAATACAGTGTCTAGTCATTAAACACTATCATATTTGTGAAGAGCCTCTTCCAACCAGTTTTACATTTCTTAACAGATACGTGTTATAGCTGAACTCTGGTAAAGTGAGGGTAATTGATGACTAAGTGTTATTTATTTCTAGAATGCCGGTGTATTACTCAGGTTTCTACAGAGCCAATAGAATATATATATATATATATATATATATATATATATGAATTTATTATAAGCAATTGGTTCCAATTAATGGAAGCTGAAGTGTCCCAAGATCTGTAGTCAACAGTCTGGACACCCAAGAAGAGCCGTTGCTTTTGTTCTAGTGCAGAGGCAGTACAAAACCCATGTCCCAGCTCAGTCAGGCAAGCAGGAAGACTTTCCTCTCTTTTGTTCTAGTCAGGCTTTCCACTGATTGAACTGAGCCTGCCCGCATTAGGGACAGTAGTCTGCTTTATTCATTGTAGTGATTCAGATGGTCATTTTATCATAGAAACACCCTCACAGACACACCCAGAATAATGTTTGACCAAATATCTGGGCATCTCATGGCCAAATCAAGTTGATACGTGAAGGCAACTATCACAAGTAATTTTGGTTTAATGTTTAAAAATCAATTTAATCCACCACATTAACAGAATAAAAGAGAAAATATTATTTTACCGAATATAGAAAAAGCAACACTTATTTCAGATAAAAATGCTCAGAGGGAACTTTGTCAATAAAGTAAGTATAGGAAAGCCACAGTGAATATCAAACAGCGTGGTGAAATATTAAACAGTTCCTCCCTAAGATTTTATGCAAAATGATAGCTTTCATTCTTAACCACTGCTGTTTGTTACTTCACTGAAGACTCTGGCCTCTGAAGTAAGTCAAGAAAAAGAAGTCAGGGGTATGAAGAATAGAAAAGAAGTAAAACTTTGTAGATGATTGTTAATGAAGACTGTATCTACATGAAGATCTAGATATTCTTCAATAGAAGAGAAGAGAGAACTCAAAATATACCCACACTTACATGGCATTTAATTTTTGTCAGTTGAATCAAAGTGATCCAGTGGGGTAGAAAAGGAGTCTTCTATATTTGTGTGTGGGGGAAATGAACCTTGAACCCCACCACATAAAAATGCTAATTCAAGATGGATTCTAAACCTGAAAGAGAAGACTGAAATATGAAGCATTTGGAAGAAAGTACAGGAGAATATATTTATAACTTGGAGATAGCAAAAGGTTCCTTAAGTCATAGAAAGCAATGATTATAAAAGACAAATATTGGTGAGTTAGACTTCATTAAAGTTAAAAACCTCCACTCAGTAAAAGACATCATAAAAAGACACCAGTTAGGGGAAACATATATATGTTGCAAAACGTGTATCTGAAAAATGACTGGTATCTGGGATATGTAAAGAACTGGGACAACTCAATAACAAAACAAAACTATCTCAATAAAGAGTGGGCCAAAAATGTAACAGACTCTTGGTGAAGGGAAGATATATAAAATTAAAGCACGTTCATCATGAATGTACAGTTAATAGTTTCGCTCCTCATAGGAGCTAGGCTGCAACACTGTTAAAGGACAGGAGGAGCGAATGGTTGTGTAGGGAAGCTTTGTGCCCCAGTGTTCCTCAGCCCGGGCCTGGTGCTGCTGCTTTCCCAGCAGTCTGCTGCTGAAGTCATTTCTGCCTTGTAATCTCTGCACGTCTCCTTAATATCAGAACCAAGTCAGAACTCTTTTGGCATAGGATAGCTCCATACAGGGAAGCAATTAGAAGGACTGGGATGGTGGGGAGCATCAGTGCTCTGTATTCTGTAGTCTACATAAAGTCTGTTTTTAGGAGCACTGATACGGATGACAAAAAGATAGAGGCTCAAGTCATCATTCTATCACTTAATTAATTCATGACCTTTGGCAGATTATTGATTCTCTGTATCTTACATTAGTGAAGTGAAGTGAAGTTGCTCAGTCGTGTCCGAGTCTTTGTGACCCCATGGACTGTAGCCTACTAGGTTCCACCATCCATGGGATTTTCCAGGCAAGAATACTGGAGTGGGTTGCCATTTAAAACAGGGATATTAGTAGTTTCTCATAGGGCTGTGAAGATTGGGTAAGATAATACAAGCACTGATGCAGTGAGAAGATGCTTTGCATTTAGCATTATGCCTGGCACATAGTAAGCACACAGTAAGTGAGAGATGTTTGCTGTTATAACTGTCAACTTGAATTCTTTTTAATGATAATCAATTAAAACCTTTTTTAAAAAAACAAGAAATGGTATTTAAGATGTCTTACACTTAAGAACTTAGGAGACTAGACAAAATGAAAAAAATACCACAAGTAACTTGCCCTTGGACACAGGAAGCCATATGTACCATTGCTGTATTTAACTGATCCTGCTCTTGGTGAGACGGTTCTTCCTGCTAGATCCATTGTAGGAACTTCATTCTGTGTTCAGTCAGGCCTTCTCAGGGTCAGGACCTCTGGTCTGTGATTGACAAGATTCTCGGATGTTGCTGTTTGCCAAGTGATAATTAAGTTAAACTGTTCCATTAAAAATATAAAAGGAAAGTAGTCGAATATTAAAAAAGAAAGGAAAAAAATTACACATTTACTTTGAACTGCTGGAAGAAGTTGAGAGTAAAATTTCTTTTTTAAATTTGGTATTCCAATAAACTTTGCAGTTCAATACCAATAAATTAGTATTATCTTTTGACATATGTCGTTCATTTTCAGGCAGCTAGTAATTTTATATCTTTATGGTTACAGGCTGCCTTATTTCTGATGTTTTATTATTAGATCTGTATTTTATTATTATTTATCTTTATTATTAGATCTGAGTATTAAAGTGAAGTTTTATTTTAGACTAGGCTTTTAAAATAACATATTCTACATTGGGTTTTAAAAATTTTACATTGGTCCTGGAACATTGGAATATGTAACTTCTGTTGGTTTAACAATACTTAATAGCTGTTTTGGTGTTTCTTGATGACCTAAATCAAATCCCTTATGATTATACAGTGGGAGTGAGAAATAGATTTAAGGGCCTAGATCTGATGGATAGAGTGCCTGATGAACTATGGACTGAGGTTCGTGATATTGTAAAGGAGACAGGGATCAAGACCATCCCCATGGAAAAGAAATACAAAAAAGCAAAATGGCTGTCTGGGGAGGCCTTACAAATAGCTGTGAAAAGAAGAGAAGCCAAAAGCAAAGGAGAAAAGGAAAGATATAAACATCTGAATGCAGAGTTCCAAAGAATAGCAAGAAGAGATAAGAAAGCCTTCCTCAGCAATCAATGCAAAGAAATAGAGGAAAACAACAGAATGGGAAAGACTAGAGATCTCTTCAAGAAAATTAGGGATACCAAGGGAACGTTTCATGCAAAGATGGGCTCGATAAAGGACAGAAATGGTATGGACCTAACAGAAGCAGAAGATATTAAGAAGAGATGGCAAGAATACACAGAAGAACTGTACAAAAAAGATATTCACGACCCAGATAATCACGATGGTGTGATCACTGACCTAGAGCCAGACATCCTGGAATGTGAAGTCAAGTGGGCCTTAGAAAGCATCACCATGAACAAAGCTAGTGGAGCTGATGGAATTCCAGTTGAGCTATTCCAAATCCTGAAAGATGATGCTGTGAAAGTGCTGCACTCAATATGCCAGCAAATTTGGACAACTCAGCAGTGGCCACAGGACTGGAAAAGGTCACTTTTCATTCCAATCCCCCAAGAAAGGCAATGCCAAAGAATGCTCAAACTACTGCACAATTGTACTCATCTTACACGCTAGTAAAGTAATTCTCAAAATTCTCCAAGCCAGGCTTCAGCAATATGTGAACCGTGAACTTCCTGATGTTCAAGCTGGTTTTAGAAAAGGCAGAGGAACCAGAGATCAAATTGCCAACATCCGCTGGATCATGGAAAAAGCAAGAGAGTTCCAGAAAAACACCTATTTCTGCTTTATTGACTATGCCAAAGCCTTTGACTGTGTGGATCACAATAAATTGTGGAAAATTCTGAAAGAGATGGGAATACCAGACCACCTGACCTGCCTCTTGAGAAACCCGTATGCAGGTCAGGAAGCAACAGTTAGAACTGGACATGGAACAACAGACTGGTTCTAAATAGGAAAAGGAGTTCGTCAAGGCTGTATATTGTCACCCTGCTTATTTAACTTCTATGAAGAGTACATCATGAGAAACGCTGGACTGGAAGAAACACAAGTTGGAATCAAGATTGCTGGGAGAAATATCAATAACCTCAGATATGCAGATGACACCACCCTTATGGCAGAAAGTGAAGAGGAACTCAAAAGCCTCTTGATGAAAGTGAAAGTGGAGAGTGAAAAAGTTGGCTTAAAGCTCAACATTCAGAAAACGAAGATCATGGCATCTGGTCCCATCACTTCATGGGAAATAGATGGGGAAACAGTGGAAACAGTGTCAGACTTTATTTTTCTGGGCTCCAAAATCACTGCAGATGGTGACTGCAGCCATGAAATTCAAAGAGCCTACTCCTTGGAAGAAAAGTTATGACCAACCTAGATAGCATATTGGAAAGCAGAGACATTACTTTGCCAACAAAGGTTTGTCTAGTCAAGGCTATGGTTTTTCCTGTGGTCATGTATGGATGTGAGAGTTGGACTGTGAAGAAGGCTGAGTGCCGAAGAATTGATGCTTTTGAACTGTGGTGTTGGAGAAGACTCGAGAGTCCCTTGGACTGCAAGGAGATCCAACCAGTCCATTCTGAAGGAGGTCAGCCCTGGGATTTCTTTGGAAGGAATGATGCCAAAGCTGAAACTCCAGTACTTTGGCCACCTCATGCGAAGAGTTGACTCATTGGATAAGACTCTAATGCTGGGAGGGATTGGGGGCAGGAGGAGAAGGGGACGAAAGAGGATGAGATGGCTGGATGGCATCACTGACTCGATGGACGTGAGTCTGAGTGAACTCCGGGAGTTGGTGGTGGACAGGGAGGCCTGGCGTGCTGCGATTCATGGGGTCACAGAGTCGGACACGACTGAGCGACTGAACTGAACTGAACTGATGTTACGGAGACAGAAATGTATTTATACAAGTATAAACTTTTCCTGTTGAAGGCTCTTTTGCGAATTGTGACTGGCATTTAAAATCTTAACTGGTTTTAATAGCCATATGGATTCAAGTCTCCAGATTAAAAACATGGGGCTAATTTATCTGTTTATCCCTTAGGCCTGATATTCTAAACATGCTAATTGACCTTAATTGTTTTGAACATATGTCAAAGTGGAAATTTGAACTAGTCTTCTCCTCTGGCAAGTTCTTATATATATATATAATGTTCTGTACTAATTTTCTTGTTAATTTGAATTTTATGATTTGTTTCTGGCTCATAGTATATGTCTGTCCTACTTGATAACTCATGTCATTTCATTCTGACTGTAAAATCATTTTCTTGTAAGTCAAATTAATCATTAATGCTCTGATTTCAACTGTAAATACATTTCCAGTAACATCTAGAAAAGAAGATTCAAAAATTCTTCCTATGCTCATAAGTAATTTTTACTTTTCTTCTGATTGTATCATGTATTTAGTTAAGTGTGTGTATTCTGTCTTAAGATAGTCTCAATGAGTCAGCATTCTCAAAAGTTACAGCCTTCCACCTCCTTTTGGTGCAGAAAGAAAAATAGACTGCCTCCTTGATGTGTATCTCCAGACATCTATCTGATTCCTCTTACCACACTCTTCTATCTGGTTCTTCTATCATACTTGACTTCCTTCTGAGGCTTTTGTTTTCCATGTTGTAGCATAGACAACTGTTGGCTTTTCTAGGCTAATAGACTAGGACCAAGTCCTGGGAATGAGTCCTCTTGGCCTTCCTGGGTCACATGCCCACCCCTGACCCAGTCACTGTTGTCTTTGCAATGAAATGTTTGATTGGCTAGTCCAGCCTCATGTAAAACACAAGGCCTGGGCCTGGGAGAGAATTGTTTTCAGAATTCTTTTTAGTCAGAAAGCATCCTAGTGAAGAAAAGTCTTAGGAGGGCATCGTGTAATAAAAATATAGTGGTTTAATTCTGCTACATCAATTTCAATAAAATATTTTGAACAAACTAATAAATAGTAAATTATAAATAAAAACAGTCCTATTCAGTTCCATAAAACTTAACCAATGTTGAGAATTGCAAACTTTTCCCAGATTTCTGCCCTCTCTCATGTAGCTGCTTATTTATGAAGTTTGGTCACTGTAGTCATACCTCTTTGCTCATATTAGACATCAGAATGTTTGTAGAATGAATGGTGTCCTAACTTGTTGCTCTGACATTATTGTAGGAGCACAAGCATTGGATTGAGAATAGATGTAATTTAATATTTGATTACAGGACTGGGCCTTCTGTTAGTTTTCTTTTCCATATATCTTTCACAGAGAGGGAAAATAAAAACCTGTGGTAGGATAGGCTTCATGATTTTGCACTTAAAAGGGAAATCTTGCCAGTTACAATCTTGGGCCAGAGATTGTATAGATCAGGTGGTCTATTTGTAGCAGAATGGATTTCCCAAAGAGGATAGTGGGAAGCCATTTTCAACTTATTTCTTAGTTTTTGGACAAAGAAAAAGGCAAAAGGATGAGCAGATATAGTATGTGAAAGTTATTTATTGCTATAAAAATTCCTCTCTGACCGTTACCCTGTCTTCCAGAAGACCTCAGCAATAGTTCTTGGAATGCAAAATGGACCAAAACTGAAGTGATGAGTGTTGTTTTTAACTCTGCTGTCCCTAGGATTTTACCTTCCCCCTCCATTTAGTCAGATCAGTCCAACCCCATGAGGTTTTCCCATTTTGATTTAAAGGATCACTGCTCCAGCTTGTGTTTATTCACTAGTGAAGGAAGAACATTCCTGATTTTTTATTTCTTGACAATTGATGGGTTGTAGTAGGCAATCACATCTGAGGAAATAAGTGAAACTAAAACCCTGAAATTTATTATTACACATATGGCTGCTGCTGCTGCTTCTGCTGCTGGTAAGTTGCTTCACTTGTGTCCGACCCTGTGGGAACCATAGACGGCAGCCCACCAGGCTCCTCTGTCCCTGGTATTCTCCAGGCAAGAATACTGGAGTGGGTTGCCATTTCCTTCTCCAGTGCATGAATGCATACTAAGTTGCTTCAGTCGTGTCCAACTCCGTGCGACCCCACGGACAGCAGCCCACCAGGCTCCTCTGTCCACGGAATTCCCTAGGCAAGAATACTGGAATGGGTTGCCATTTCCTTTTCCCCACATCTGGATGAGTGATCCTTATTCTGATTATTGTGTAAGTTGTATAAGTAGGGGATAGGGGGCTGTTTGTTTTTGTTTTTTGTTTTTGGCACCAGAAACATTGTTGGATGGAAGTGTTTTAAAGTGGTCTTGATTAGTTGGCAGGATTTGAAGCTGATATTGGCTATATTTATGATTACTTTCTGGACTCAGTCCAGTTTGAATTGAAATACATTAAAAGTGTACGTGAATGTGAGGGAATGTAGATCATTAAAATTGCATTTATTATGTAGCCTTTTTTTTAATGTCTAGACTGATTTATGAGTTTCTTTTTTACTTTCATGCATTGGAGAAGGACATGGCAACCCACTCCAGTGTTCTTGCCTGTAGAATCCCAGGGACGGCGGAGCCTGGTGGGCTGCTGTCTGTGGGGTCGCACAGGGTCGGACATGACTGAAGTGACTTAGTAGTAGTAGTAGAGTAAAAATAGAGCATATCCTACCCAATCACTTTCTAGATTTTATTCAGTGGACCCATTGCCCCTGGGGAGGTGTAGGACTTCTCTTGTCCAGAGCTTGTTAATGATTGTTACAACAATGACATTTCTACATTTTATTTGTAATAACTAAATTCTTAGCAAGTGGATATCAATTTAGAAATCTAAGTTGTAGTTTGTACCTATGTGTCATTTGCTAGACAAAGAAAAAAGATTCCTTAATGTTTGTGACATGTTTCCATTAATTAAAGCAGAATCCCCATATTTGCCAATGAAAGACTTTGAGGTCTTCTAATCAAAGGTTCTACATAGTGAAAGTTGGGCTTCCCTTGTGGCTCAACTGGTAAAGAATCTGCCTGCAATGCGGGAAACCTGGTTCCATCCATGGGTTGGGAAGATCCCCTGGAGAAGGGAAAGGCTACCCACTCTGGTATTCTGGCCTAGAGAATTTCATGGATTGTATAGTCCATGGGGTCGCATGGGGTCCATGGGGTTGCATGGGGTCCATGGGGTCTTCTGATCAAAGGTTCTGCATAATGATCAAGTAACTCAGTTTTGAAATAAATTACGTAAATAGAAATAAAGCAAGTAAACAATTCAGATGTAGTAAGGTCGACATTGGGGCAGGAGGAGAAGGGGATGACAGAGGATGAGATGGCTGGATGGCATCACTGACTCGATGGACGTGAGTCTGAGTGAACTCCGGGAGTTGGTGATGGACAGGGAGGCCTGGCGTGCTGCGATTCATGGGGTCGCAAAGAGTCGGACACGACTGAGCGACTGAACTGAACTGAATTGAACTGAAGGTCAACATTAGATTGCATTTTCATTTTCATCTGACTTTACAGGCAATATTCTAGTGTTTCGTAGTAATTCAGTTAGTATTTATGGAGCACGTGCTATGTATTGGTAAAACAGATCTGAGCCCTGTCCTAACAGAATGTAGGTTCTAGGGCAAGAAATAGATATTAACCAAGTAGACATAGAAACATATGACTAAAATTTTTATAAGTGACTTGAAAGAAAAGAACTAGGTGCTCGGGATGAAACACTTTTGGTTTGGATAAATACAGAGAGATCAAGAGTTGAGAGAGAGAAATTGCCTCTTAAGAAAGGGATTCATCTGTTTATGGATATTTCTACTCCAAGTATAGGGCTTTACTCCAAGCAGCCTTCTCATGCCATGCCCAGTTCTAGTTGTGCCCACCACCTCCATCCCCAGAGCTGTCCCCAAAATCAGATTTAAGGAACTGGATCTGTCTCTCACATGTGTATGTCCATTATATGTAGATAAACCATATATGCATAATCACATATAACCTGTTTTATCCACCTATAGGGTGTACTTTCCCATATCTCTAAATGCTTTCCCGTAAGTTGTACCATGCGTTTTTAAAGCAATACTCTATTGTTTCTAGAAATTTTTTTTTACATTTTTTTAGATCTTTGATAAACACTGCCAAGATGAACATTCTTAAATATAAGCTAGTACTTTAATAATTTATTTTCTTAGGATAATTTCCCAGTTAATTTACTGGCACAGATTATTCATATTTTAAAAGGTTTATTACATATTTAAAGTTCTGTGTTGCTAAGTTTTTGGCTTGATTTATTCTTAACATGTCACAGATTGATTTAATGCAGCTTCATTTTTGCTATTTTGAATCTAAAGTCAAGCAACTAATAGTAACAGTCATGGAAGTTAGTTCTGCATGTTGGATCCTTGTTGGACTTAAACTGATATAAATCCTGTTTTCCCCATCTTAATTTCTTAGAATAATAATGAATCCTCTTATAGGAAATGTTTTCCCATTGATTTCCCTATTTACAGTGTTCTAAATTTAGCCAGAGAGAAATTGAAGAACTACTTAAAAAATGCATGGTGTATTTTTTCTATCTTCGATTTGTTTTTCTACCGGTTCATATAGAATATATATCTGCCTTTTTCCCTTGCTTTAAGTCATTTCACAAAATTAATAACAGAGAAAAGATAGTAGCCGTGCCAGACATATTCTCACACTTGAGTGGGAATGCAGGAATTGCAGGACAAAATGAATCTGAGATGCTGCATTATTTACTTACAGTGCTGTGGGGTTTTCTAAGGAAGTGTTGCTGAAAAGCTATCCATTGTTAATCAATTCAAAAACTTATTTCCTCAAAATTGTTTTTCTTTTATTATGTAATGTTAAATTTCTGACCATATTGTTAGTATTAGAAAGCCTGAAATAAATTATACTTCTTCCTAAAGGCATTGATTTTTTTGATCTAGTTAGCTTTCATCCATTTGTCTCTTGTTTTAGGAATAGTGGCAGAGGATTTTTTATGTGGCAAGAGATGTGTGATCAGATTGCCATGAGTGTGGGGTACTGTTTATGACAGGACTGTTAAATAAATAAAGGTTTTATTTTTTCCTCAAAATAGATTAAAAATTCAGTATGGCATATAAGATTTAAAATATGGTAACCTAGAATTTATTTGAAAAATAGTGAGTTATTTTTGTTTCTATCAAGTAAGAGTACCCTTAATATATATAGTCAGCTCTCTGAATCCTTGAATTCTACATCTGTGGGTTCAACCAACTGTGAATTGAAAAGGTTAGGAAAAAAAATTCTGTAAGTTTCTTTTTTGCCAACTATTTATATAGCATTTATAACTATTTCCAGAGCAACTACATTGTTTTAGGTATTATAAGTAGTCTGCAAATAATTTAAAGTGTGTGGGAAGATGTGCATAGGTTATGTGCAAATACTACCCCATTTTATACCAGCGACTTGAGCATCTATACGTGTTGGTATCTGAGGGCAGTTCTGGAGCCAGTCTACCAAGGATACTGAGGGACAATGAAACTCTACAGTGCTTCCATTCTGGGGATTACGTTATGCATACATGGCTGTTTCACTGATATTTTTCCTAATATGCTCCTGTCTTCCCCTTTTAGAAAAATGATACTACTTTGGAATCGTATTTCCTACATTGGTATTAGTGTTTGAACTGTACAAAAAAAGATGAAAGAGGGTTAGAGGTTGTTGCCTTCATCTGCAGTTCCTCAGATGTGAAGAGGTGAACATCTCCAGCACTAGTCAGATGCTTTTTTACCATGGCTAGTAGTCCATCATGAAACCTGGGAAATGGCTAATTTCGCATTCAGCCCCTTGAATTACTCACTGTGTTCCTGTGAGCTTAGTAGTTGCTCAGTGAATGGGAAGTTGAAAATACCAGAGATGATGGTTGATAGGATATTGAATCTTGCATCACTTGAAACTTTTTTCCCACTCACTGTCCTTGTGACTGGCCTCCCTGGTGGTGCTAGTGGTAAGGAATCCAGGAGATGTAAGAGATGTAGGTTTGATCCCTGGGTCAGGAAGATCCCCTGGAGGAAGGAATGGCAACCCACTCCAGTATTCTTGCCTGGAAAATCCCACGGACAGACGAGCCTGCTGGGTGACAGTCCGTTGGGTCACAAAGAGTTGGACGTGACTGAAGTGACTTAGCACTCATGCATTCTTATGACATCTTGCAAGTCACTTAGTGTTTTTGTGCCTCAGTTTTTCATGTATGAATTATGATGATCGGAGTGGAAGATTTATTTACTAAGGTTCATTCCAGGTGCTGGGTGAACTTCTAATTGTCTCCAATTAGTCATTAAAAATATTTGAAATATTCAAAAGTCAGTGTATCTGAACATCATAGAAGGATTATCTGTTGTATACTTCCGTGTCATTTCTGTTGGCTCTCTCACATATGATTTTATAGACTCTTAGGAACAAATCTTTATATTCATAAAATACTTAGATCCCTAAGACTTTGCAGAGCCCTATTTTTATCTCATCTTGCCCACATTTATCTCCCATATAAAGTGTGACATACAATGCATGAATTCAGAACAAAGTAATTTCATCTCTTCCCTGATACTAAAGAGTTCAGTTTCATGCTGTGTTTTACATGGCACAGTGAAAGTGGATTGTTTAATATCTGCAGCTCTGCACTTCCTTAACCTTTCTATGAGAATACTTAGGTAAGTGTTGAGAAACAGAGATTCTAAAAATAATTCCTACAGAATTTTTGAGAGACCCCTGGAGCAAACTATTTGAATCCATTTCCCTTCTTTCTATATAGTTTTTCTTTGTTTGAGCAATGTTCCCATGGGTCAGAAAGATAGAGTTGCTAGCCCCATACCTTAAATTGCTTTATAATTGCCTTACTTTATAAGGGAGACATATCCTGGCATGGTGACGCTTGAAAATATTCAGAAGAAATTAATCTGAACCTATTAAAAGCAGACGGAGAAGAGGAAACATATTTAGGAAGGTTGTTAGCTAGACTGGATATACTGTGTTAACACAGCATGATGTCATGCATAAAAAGCAAAAATAATGGGACCCAGGCATTTGTTCTCAACTGTAATTTCAACTTGGTTATGGGTCATAGAAAAAGAAGTTTAGAATGGAAAAATATGGCCCACATTTAAATTAAAAACCATTTAAAATGTGTTAAAAATGGTTTGGTTTTGAATATCCACAGTAGATTGGTTAAGAGTATGGGAGTTTTTCTAGACTGGATTCTGGTAAGCATCGTATTACTTGTTAGTAGTTTGACATTAGGCACATTGAATGCTCTGAGCCTCTGTTTCCTCATATATTTATAAAAGATTATTTATTCAAAAAATATTTTTAGGTGCCTCTAATCGGACTGCAAGGAAATCCAACCAGTCCATTCTAAAGGAGATCAATCCTGGGTGTTCTTTGGAAGGAATGATGCTAAAGCTGAAATTCTAGTACTTTGGCCACCTCATGCGAAGAGTTGACTCACTGAAAAAGACTGGTGCTGGGAGGGATTTGGGGCAGGAGGAGAAGGGGACAACAGAGGATGAGATGGCTGGTTGGCATCACCGACTTGATGGATGTGAGTTTGAGTGAAGTCCGGGAGATGGTGATGGACAGGGAGGCCTGGTGTGCTGCGATTCATGGGGTTGCAAAGAGTCAGACACGACTGAGCGACTGAACTGAACTGAACTGAACTGAATCCTCTAGGCACATAGAATGTACTTCTTGGAAAGACACAATGTATATTTTCATGATTTAAAATAGACTGGAAGAGGAAGGTCAGATATGGCAAAGGTATCTGAAACAGTTCACAATAATGATTTATTAAAGTGAGAGTAAGAAATTCAGTTCTGGTATCCTACTTTCTTACTATTGACTATGATTATCTTTTTGGCCTTTAAGGGTATTTTAGAGCTACTTTCTTCGCCATGTCCATGAAAACAGAACATTTAGACTTTTTCTCTGTGTGTGTATCCTAGGATTCCCAGAGCCTGTAAGTGTTTTGTACAGTTTGACAAAATCAGAGTTCTGGGAACTCTGCAGACCAGTCTGGGGAAAACAAGGAATGTTCAGGTCTCCTGCAGCACTTGCTTCATTAATGGATATAAGGACAAAGGAAATGACCTTTGCACTCTTTTTATACTGGGTTTGCTGATTAATATTGATCTCAAAGTTATTTCTTTTCTCTCACTGCTCAGTCAGTGTAAATGTAATTATATAGTTTACTTTTCATGTGATCTGGTGAAATGGCCTATTACTTGTCTTTGACTAATATTAAATGAAATGTTACTCAGAAAATCAAAATCAAAGTGCTGTTCAGATATTACATTTATCTTCAGTTCAGTTCATTTCAGTCGCTCAGTTATGTCCGACTCTTTGCCACCCCATGAATCACAGCATGCCAGGCCTCCCTGTCCATCACCAACTCCCGGAGTTCATCTTCATGTCCATCGAGTCGGTGATGCCATCCAGCCATCTCATCCTCTGTCGTCCCCTTCTCCTCCTGCCCCCAATCCCTCCCAGCATCAGGGTCTTTTCCAATGACTCAACTCTTCACATGAGGTGGCCAAAGTATTGGAGTTGCAGCTTCAGCATCAGTCCTTCCAATGAACACTCAGGACTGATCTCCTTTGGGATAGACTAGTTGAATCTTCTTGCAGTCCAAGGGACTCTTAAGAGTCTTCTCAACACCACAGTTCAAAAGCATCAATTCTTTGTCGCTCAACTTTCTTCACAGTCCAACTCTCACATCCATACATGACCACTGGAAAAACCATAGCCTTGACTCGACAGATCTTTGTTGGCAAAGTAATATCTCTGCTGTTTAATATGCTATCTATCTTTTATCTTAATTAATTCTAAATATTTAAAAACTTTTTTATATTGAAATAATAAATTATAAAGTAATTATAATAATTTTCTCCCAAAATTATTTGTGAAGAGGGTACATGTATAAATGAGCAATGAGTGAAAACGTGTACAGAGGAAGTAAATCCGTATTATACCAAGTATATCCATATTATTACCAAGGGGAGAAGCCCATTTGGGCATATAGTGATGGGTGCTTAAAAGATGTTCCATAGATAGAAACTGGCAGGAGGCCTTTTCTGTTCTACTCTTACATTGGTTTTATGCATTTTTTTTTCTTAAACTCATTTAAAGAATGAGCTCAAGAATCATGTGGCTCTACTATCTTTGAAAATGTGTTCTGAAAAATATATGTTTGAGTCCAGACTTAAACTTTAAAACATTACATTGCTTTACAACAGCATTTTGAGTCTTTCTTAGTTTTTTTGCGGGGAAGAGAGTTGGGGAGATCATAATCATAATCTTTTTTAAAGAGCTCAAGTTGATCCAAGTGTGTTAACACACTTAAAAATTTTTGAACCCCCTGTGAGAGAACATTTTTATGTGAGAGAGATGATGCAGAGTTCAAGGCTTACCTACTTTTACTCAGCTAATAAACAGAAGAGCTGTAGTCAGTTTCAACAAGTAGAGCAGTATGGCTACTTTTTATCCATTATATTAAACATAGTTGTATTCATTAATCAGGTGGAATAATCACCAGTGTGAACTTTTTAAATACCTGATTTCTTTAGCTTAGCATAATTTATATGATTGCTGAGTCACTTCAGTCATGTCCGACTCTGTGTGACTCCATAGACGGCCGCCCACCAGGCTCTGCGGTCCCTGGGATTCTCCAGGCAAGAACACTGGAGTGGGTTGCCATTTCCTTCTCCAATGCATGAAAGTGAAAAGTGAAAGGGAAGTCGCTCGGTATATAATATTTATCTGTATTTGTTATACTGATTCTGAATTCCCCCTTTTCTAACGTAATTCAGTTTTGAGCTACCTAACGGTCTGTTTGGAGTACTCCAAGCAGGGTGAAATTCTATTCAGATTTGTAGCTGTCAATGAAAATTTTATGATAATACAAAGAATGGACTACAGAAGAAGAAGATTTTACTTATTTTTTGAAGTTTATCTGGAATAATTTCAATATAAATAGGTTCCATTACATTTTTACAGTTAATCAGCCCATTAAATACAATAAAAGTATTTAACTGTAAATATTAAATACATATATGCTCTTAACTTTATGGTGAACATAAAAGAACAAAATTTCCTTCAGAAATTTTTGTTGTATCTCAATAGGTTAGATACTTCTACAAATAGTAGAATAATATCCCGTCAATAGACATTGGCTTCATTAACTGTATAAGCATCTGTTTTCTAAAATTATTTTATTTAATGATTAATAACCATTTAAATTAGGCCATCTTTCTGTTAAAATAATCAGTTGGTTTCATAAGAACTGAATGACTATTCTTATGTTCATTATGTTTGGAACATAATGCCAGAAAATACTGATCCAGAAGTACTACCTTAAAAATTTGAGTGGATATTGGAAAATATTGTTCCCCATTCCTATTTGAAATGAGAAAAAACTAAGCATAAGTGTACAGGAAAAAGTCTGGGGTTCCTGGAATCCTGCAAATATAATAAGTTAGTATTGTGACAGTTTTCCAAAGAGCTGGCCTTTCTCTTCTTTAAGTTTGGTATGATTCAGTGGAAACCCACTTCATCTGTATTGATGAGTATATGTTATGTAGTTGTGAGATGAAGGTGAAGATTCTGGAGTGCCAGTGCATTGATAGAAGCGTAGTTTGTTTCAGTGATGGCTATTTTTCACATGTAGGGGGAATGGAGAGTTTTTAGGCTCTGGACATGACAAAGTTGAAAACAGATAAAAGGGTTAAAAACAGAAAAGAAAAAAGATAAAAGTGTTAAAAAAATAGGAAGGAATGAAAGAGGTGTAAGCCTAGAAGAATAAAGGATAAATTTTTGATTAGCTGGTTAAAATATCTGGTTAAGAAAGATTCTCCCTTTCCATTGTATACCCACATTCTGTAGTTCAAGATTTCTCTTGATACTCTAGCCTTAAAATTGTCTGAATTAAAGAAAAAATTTTAAATACACTTTTCATTTAACCTAAAACATATATGCAAAATTTATATTCATTTGTACATTTCAGTATGTAATGTGAAAAATTATTAACATACCTTATATCCTTTTTTTTCTTTTCAAGTCTTTGAATCTGTATAATTTAACACACAGCACATCTTGGTTCATACTAACCACATTTCAAGTGCTAATGGCCACGTTACCTACTGACAGCATAGACTTGGATATGAGATTATATCAACCTCAGTCACTCATTTCTGTGATAATGTTTGGCACACACTAAATGGATGGTAAATGTTTAAAGGGAAAAAAGGAAGCAAAGAAACGTAATAGCATATGTTTGTACTCAGACCTGTGTGTATACTCACTTACTGGTTAGATGACCTTGGTTGGCCTCAGTGTCCTCTTATGGGAATGCGATACTTGTTTCTACCTTTCAGAATTATTGTGAAGAGTTGATAAACATCCCCCCCACCCCCGCCATGAATTATATGAACATACTGAATATTAAATTATCTGTTACTATAAAAGCTAGTTTTATGGTTTCGAATATAATTGTATTTCGGGCTAGTTACTGCTTTTAACTCTAAATTAGTTATCATCAAAAAAAAAAATAAATAAATAAATTAGTTATCATCATCAGTCACTTTCTTTGTTAAAAAGAGGTCGTTATCCCTAATACTTTACTCTAGGTAGTATCTTTGTGACTACTTAAACAGTAATGGATTGTTGTATCAAATTATGTTAATAACATTCTTAATTCTTATTGTCATGACTAAGAACAGTGTGTTGTTAGAAATCAACGAAATTGAGACTGTTTCTCTTCCCTTTATTATTTATTTATGAAGTTCTTTTAAAGGGCAAGTTGTAGTGTACAAACTTTTGGGCTCTCAAAGTAAGTGAATGGTGGTTCCATGAATGTCTGGCACTTTGCCATTTGAAACACAGTCCCATATTTTCAGAACTTCTGTGTTTGGAGTTGTAAGACAGTTTTTCTGAATGTTGTAAACTAATGTAATTTGGTTGTGCCTTGAAGATAACCAATAACCTTCAAAAACATTAATTTTCTGGGGGAGACCAGATTTTGATAAAAACCTAACTTTTCCAATTGTTGATTTGAATTTTTGAAGGAAATAGGTATTGATGTGCTAGTTGTGTTTTTAAAATGTGAGTCATTTTCAAGTCCTCATGGGCACATGTTACCATACTGACTGCACAGACTGGGATTTGTAATTGTTCAGTGCAATTAGACATTTTCTTACAGTGCTCTTTGGTTTTAAGATACACCGACTACTCATGTGTCAGTAGAAGACTGCAATATATGCTTCATTGAACACATATATATTCATAACAAGAGCTTGCCATCATTGGCTCTTCTCTTTTTGATTGTCTAATTCAGTAAATCTGTTTCATCCTATGCGTTGGTCCCTTTTTTTATATTTGTTGGGAAGTTAATGATTTATGTGAAAAATTTGAATATTACTTATCCTCTTTGGGCTGTGATATGCTATAACTGACATTCATTGGAACTTTATGTGTAAAAAAGAATATTTTCCTGTGTATGTACAGAAAATTACTTTTTAACTCTGAGATACAAGTGGCTAGCATCTCATGTCTCTTGAAACTACATACATGGAACCATCTAACACCAACCTCTTATAAGACACCTATTTTAGAGGAATACAATAGAGAAATGAATTCCACCTCTACACTCATCTTATTTCCACCTGGCATCTATTGAGCCTTCAGTTTCTGTTGTTTCTCCAAGAGGGGAAGCCAAGGAGTTGGTCTGATAGGAGCCATCCAGGGGCTGGATGTGCACTGCACTGATTTCCACCCTTGACGAGGGCCCAGTCCTCTCACACTGTTTCTCAGTCCATTACAAGTCCATAGTTGCTCTTGATTCTTGATAACACTAGGAACCTCTGTATTCTTGTTGTCAGACCAACTTAAAGCACTTTGTATAATGCTTATCCTGTTTGGCGGGCTACAGTCCACAGGGTTGCAAAGAGACACGATTGAGTGACTAACACTTTCACTTTCTATCCTATTTAAAACAATAGTCATATATAGCATTTATAGCAGTGTCGACTAAAAAAAGATGTACACTTGAGAGTTGTGAGTTATATTGGGGGCAAAATGAGGACTGCAGCCCAGGAGGCGGCATCTCAGATAGCTCTGAGAGACTGCTCCAAAGCAGCAGTGGGGGAAAGTCAGTATATAATGTTTTGATGAAAGGGGAGTTTGATACCGTGAAGCACTCATTTTACAAAAGTTTTTTTGTTAGTCATGAGGATCTGATGTCATGAAGGGATTTATTGGTTCTGTAGATATGAGGAGATGCAAAGATTGAGATCATAAAATCTGTTCCTAAAAATATCCAACTATCTAAAACATCTGTCCTACCAGATTCCCTGGAGCACAGAGTGCCTCACTCAACCCTGAATTCCCTCAGGGGTTGTTGAAGGTCAGCAGCTACAGCAGCATGGGGTTCAATCTCCATAGAGGCAGATGGCAAATGCCTTTGCTAGTCAGTCGTTGGCAGTGCTCTTCATCTTCAGTTCAGTTCAGTCACTCAGTTATGTCCAACTCTTTGCGACCCCATGGACTGCAGAACTCCAGGCCTCTCTGTCCATCACCAACTCCTGGAGTTTGCTCAAACTCATGTCCATTGAGTCGGTGATGCCATCCAACCATCTCATCCTTTTTCGTCCCCTTCTCCTCCTGCCTTCAATCTTTCCCAGCATCAGTCTTTTCCAGTGAGTCAGTTCTTCATATCAGGTGGCCAGAGTATTGGTGTTTCAGCTTCAGCATCATCCTTCCAATGAATATTCAGGATTGATTTCCTTTAGGATGGACTGGTTAGATCTCCTTGCAGTCCAAGGGAGTCTCTCAAGAGTAGATTCTCTCTGGTGTAGTCAATAAAGCAGAAGTAGATGTTTTTCTGGAACTCTCTTGCTTTTTCGATGATTCATTGGATGTTAGCAATTTGATCTCTGGTTCCTCTGCCTTTTTGAAATCCAGCTTGAACATCTGGAAGTTCACAGTACACATACTGTTGAAGCCTGGTTTGGAGAATTTTGAGCATTACTTTGCTAGTGTGTGAGATGATTGGAATTGTGCGGTATTTTGACCATTCTTTGGCATTACCTTTCTTTGGGATTGGAATGAAAAGTGACCTTTTCCAGTCCTGTGGCCACTGCTGAGTTATCCAAATTTGCTGGCATATTGAGTGCAGCACTTTAATAGCATCCTCTTTTAGGATTTGAAATAGCTCAATTAAAATTCCATCACCTCCACTAGCTTTGTTCGTAGTGATACTTCCTAAGGCCCAGTTGACTTCACATTTTAGGATGTCTGGCTGTAGGTGAGTGATCACACCATCGTGGTTATCTGGGTCATGAAGATCTTTTTTATATAGTTCTTCTGTGTATTCTTGCCACCTCTTCTTAATATCTTCTGCTTCTGTTAGGTCCATACCATTTCTGTCCTTTATTGTGCCCATCTTTGCATGAAATGTTCCCTTGGTATCTCTAATTTTCTTGAAGAGATCTCTAGTCTTTCCCATTCTGTTGTTTTCCTCTATTTCTTTGCATTGATCGCTGAGGAAGGCTTTCTTATCTCTCCTTGCTATTCTTTGGAACTCTGCATTCAAATGGGTGTATCTTTCCTTTTCTCCTTTGCCTTTTGCTTCTCTTCTTTTCACAGCTATTTGTAAGCCCTCCTCAGACAACCATTTTGCCTTTTTGTATTTCTTTTTCTTGGGGATGATCTTGATCACTGCCTCCTGTACAATGTCAGGAACCTCTGTCCATAGTTCTTCAGGCACTCTGTCGATCAGATCTAATCCCTTGAATCTGTTTGTTACTTCCACTGTATAATCGTAAGGGATTTGATTTAGGTCATACCTGAATGGTTAGTGGTTTTCCCTATTTTCTTCAGTTTAAGTCTGAATTTGGCAATAAGGAGTTCATGATCTGAGTCACAGTCTGAGTCACAGTCAGCTCCTGGTCTTGTCTTTACTGACTGTATAGAGTTTCTCCATCTTTGACTGCAAAGAATATAATCAGTCTGATTTTGATATTAGCCATCTGCTGATGTCCATGTGTAGAGTCTTCTCTTGTGTTGTTGGAAGAGGGTGTTTGCTATGACTTGTGCAGTCTCTTGGCAAAACTCTGCTAACCTTTGCCCTGCTTTATTTTGTACTCCAAGGCCAAATTTGCCTGTTACTCCAGGTATCTCTTGACTTCCTACTTAGGCATTCCAGGCCCCCATAATGAAAAGGACATCTTTTTTGGGTGTTAGTTCTATAAGGTCTTGTAGGTCTTCATAGAACCGTTCAGTTTCTTCAGCATTACTGGTTGGGGCATAGACTTGGATTACTGTGATATTGCATGGTTTGCATTGGAAACAGAGATCATTCTGTCATTTTTGAGATTGCATCCAAGTATTGCATTTCGGACTCTTCTGTTGACTATGAGGGCTACTCCATTTCTTCTAAGGGATTCTTTCCCACAGTAGAACATATAATGGTCATCTGAGGTAAATTCGCCCATTCCCGTCCATTTTAGTTCACTGATTCCTAAAATGTTGATGTTTACTTTTGCCATCTCCTGTTTGACCATTTACAGTTTGCCTTGATTAGCGGAGACATTACTTTGCCAACAAAGGTCCATCTAGTCAAGGCTATGGTTTTTCCTGTGGTCATGTATGGATGTGAGAGTTAGACTGTGAAGAAGGCTGAGTGCCGAAGAATTGATGCTTTTGAACTGTGGTGTTGGAGAAGACTCTTGAGAGTCCATTGGACTGCAAGGAGATCCAACCAGTCCATTCTGAAGGAGATCAGCCCTGGGATTTCTTTGGAAGGAATGATGCTAAAGCTGAAACTCCAGTACTTTGGCCACCTCATGCGAAGAGTTGACTCATTGGAAAAGACTCCGATGCTGGGAGGGATTGTGGGCAGGAGGAGAAGCGGACAACAGAGGATGAGATGGCTGGATGGCATCACTGACTGGATGGATGTGAGTCTGAGTGAACTCCGGGAATTGGTGATGGACAGGGAGGCCTGGCGTGCTGCGATTCATGGGGTCGCAAAGAGTTGGACACGACTGAGCGAGTGAACTGAACTGATGTACCTAACATTCCAGGCTCCTATGCAATATTGTTCTTTACAGCATCAGACTGTACTTGCATCACCAGTCACATCCATTGCTGGGCTTTGTTTTCTCTTTGGCTCCGTCTCTTCATTCTTTCTAGTGTTATTTCTCCACTCTTCTCCAGTAGCATATTGGACACCTACCAGCCTGGGGAGTTCATCTTTCAGTGTCCTATCTTTTTGCCTTTTCATATTGTTCATGGGGCTGTCAAGGCAAGATACTGAAGTGGCAAAGCTCTTGGTAAGTGCCATCTTGTAGTTGACAACAGTCTATTTTACAGATACAAAAAGCTTAGTCCTTGTGAGGTAGTTACCATTGTTATGCTCTGTTTTTCAAATGAGGTAGCTGAGGCACAGAGACATTTAATAACTTGATCAAGGTTACATGGCTGGTTAGTGTTGAAGCTGGAATTTGAGTCCAATTTTTAAGTGTCAGAGTATGCTGCATTATGGGTTTTGTAGTTTCTCAACAAACTGTTGTCATGCTTTCTTTTTCCTCCTCTTCCAAGGCATTATAATCCAATATAGAATTTTAAAAGAAATAATGTTATTTTTATGTATTACTAGCATACTGTTGATTGGATAGTAATCATTTGTGGGTTTATGTTATTCAGAAAAATTTAACATGAATGGGTTTACTGCTTTATTGAATACTTCTGTTGTGCATACTTAGTCGCTCAGTCGTATCTGACTCTACGACTCTATGGACTGTAGCCCACTAGGCTTCTCTGTCCATGGGACTTTTGAGGCAAGAATACTTGAGTGGGGGGAGGGAGGGTTAAAAAAAAAAAAGGAAAGAATACTGGAGTGGGTTGCCATTTCCTCCCCAGGGGATCTTCCCAATGCAGGGATTGAACCCTCATCTCCTGTGTCTCCTCCATTGCAGGCGGGCCTCCATTAATATATCTTAAATAAAACATATGGCAGCATCTTCCTATATGTTCCATATAAGAGTCTTTTTGCTTCTGTGACAGATGGTACAGAGGACTGTTGGCTCAGTACTCTTCCTTGTGAGTTGTCCTGTTAGTGATTCTTCCTTCATTTCATCCTGTCTTTGTCATTTTCAGTTCAGGCTGGCATTATTTCTTCTAATATAAGGCCATCACGAACTTGGTTGGTCTTCTTTGCACCTCAGGGGTATCCAAGCCATCACACAAGAGTATCCTCCACAGGCCTTTCCTGGATAATCACATCTCCATTCCTGGCTTCTGCTGAGATGGTTGATCTGACCCATGATTCACATGCCTAATCTCTTTAGCAAACGTCTATCCAGCCAAACCACTGGCCCAGTCTCCAGAATATACTCTGTGGATAGGCTGAGAATTTTCTAAACTGGTTTTTTTTTTTTGCTTAGTAGTTCCTTCCTCAGTTTCTTTCTTTCTTCTGTCTTACATTAAGCAGACAAGGCAAGCAAAGCTGAACCTTCCATACTTTCATGGGAAATCTCAATTTCCAAGTTTGTAATTTTTAAGTTCTACCTTTCACCCAACATAACACAACTTTTCCTCTTTTCACAACAGGGATCACCTGTCCTCCAGTGTCCAATACCATACTCCTCATTTACCTCCGAGACCTTGCCAGAAGCACATTTAGCACATGTAGCGGTACTCTGTTCTTCATTATATATATATTATATGTATAGTCTATGATGATGAAAGCCTTCTCTACTCTTTTCCTCTCCAAAGCCACTCTACATTTTAAGCTGGTTGTTATAGAAGTGCTGTACTTCCTAGTTCCAAAAATTTGTATTAGTTCCCTTGGACTGCTGTAATAGAGCCACCAACTGGGTGAATTACAACAACAAAAATTTATTGCCTCAGGGTTCTGGAGGCCAAAAATCCAAAATCAAGGTACCTGTAGTTCTCTCCTCCCTCTGAGACCCTCTCAGGCTTCTTCCTGATGGCAGAGTTACTCCTTGATGGCCCTTGCCTTGTAGATGCATTACTCTAATCTGTGCCTCCATTTTTACATGGCTTTCTTCCCTGCATGTCTGTGCCTCTTCTTTTTTGATATGGGCACCAGTCCTACTGGATTAAGGGTCCACTCTACTCAGTAACACTGTATGTAATTACTTCTGCCTTAACCCTGTCTCCAAAGTAGGTCTGTATTCTGATGTACTGGGGTTAGAACTTCAACATAGACCTTTTTGGGGGTGGAGGGGAGATACAATTTAACCCATAACAGCCACATCAAGTGGCTTACCAGGTTTGTTATCTTATTTTAAGTTATTCTTGCCTTAGTACCTTTTTTATTGTTTAATATTTATTTTTTATTTACGTATTTGGCTGCCCCGGGTCTTTGTTGTGGCATACAGACTCTTAGGTGTGGCATGTGGCATCCAGTTCCCTGACCAGGGGGATCAGTCTGGGGCCCCCTGCATTGGAAATGTGAAATCTTAGCCACTGGGTCACCAGGGAAGTCCCTTTCCTCAGTTCCTTCTTAATTACCACTTAATTATTATAAATAGACTGGAAAGCAGAATAATTTCAGATGTTTGCATACCTTCAAAGTCTTCCTTATCAGATATTTGCACGTGAAAGCTCCTCCCCGCCTCCCCCTCTCTTGAACAAAGAGAATATGTTCAAGTAATACCTTAGTTTTTTTTTGTTTTTTTTTTTTATTAAGCCTCAGCTTCTTATTTTATTAGTAATATATTGTGGTTATATGAAATTTCCAATACTACAATTCAGATGACTAGCTTAGTATTTGCAACCTTAGAAAGTTGCTGATTTTTAGAAACATTTTCATCTTGAAATTAGATTGCTGGTTTTCAGTATAAATAACAGCATGAATTCGACTTCCCGGGAGACAGGAACGAATAATCATCATTCTGTGTAACAAGTCTTAGAGTAGTGAAATATGGAAGAGTTCTGTGGTTAAAGACTCCTGACAACTCCCTTTAAATATGAACTTAGCATTGCATACATTGCATATTGCATAAACAATAGGTATACTCTTAAAAGAAACAGTAAGAAAAGCCATCTCTATTAGTGTTTTGAATTCATATCCAAAATACCTTCCTTGAGAGTTATTACCTGTTATTGCTTTTTGTACCAATATGTAGTCTGTAATTTCTTTGTTCCTAAATGGGATTGTTAATGTCTTCCATTCTTTATGCTAGTAAAGTCACATTGCACATTCTATTAAATGTTGTTAGTAATCTTTAGGGCTTTAGATGAATGTGTTAATTGTCACTACTGACAAAAGCAGATTTTCTCTGTGCTTTTAAAGTTTACTTCCGCTATTTTTGGACTTCCCTGGTGGCTCAGTCGGTAAAGCGTCTGTCTACAATGTGAGAGACCTGGGTTCCATCCCTGGTTGGGAAGATTCCCTGGAGAAGGAAGTGGCAACCCACTGCAGTACTCTTGCCTTGAAAATCCCATGGAAGGAGAAGCTTGGTGCAGGCTACTGGCCATGGAGTCTCAAAGAGTCCGGCAGGACTGAGCAACTTCACTTTCACTTTCAACTATTTTCGACTCTGGCATTGTTCCCTTGCATTATTTTGGGTATTTTATGCCTGCATTCTGAATATTTAAAATTGAAGGTTAAACATATATATATGTATGTTTTTAAGGAAGTCTTGGGGTTTATTTTTTTCTTAAATGTTTTATCTTTAGATAATTGTAGATTCATATCCAGTTGCTAAAAATAAGACACATAGATCCTGTGTATCCTTTACCCTGTTACCCTGATGCTAATTTCTTGCGTAACTATAGTACAATATAGGAAAAGAGGATATTGGCAGTGATAGAGTCAAGATACAGAATATTTCCACCACTGCAAGGATCCCTCACATTGCCTTGTATACCTGAACCCCCCTGCTTCCCTCTCACTGTCATTTCTTCCCTTAACCCTGGCAACCATTAATTTGTTATCTGTTTCTATAACTTAGGACATAAATTCTTGTACTGAGTCAGAGAATCAGTTGAGCAATGGATCGTGTTGTATGTGTACAAAATTCAAGACTTCCAGGAGAGAGGGATAGTAAATTAAAATGTAACACAAAATTCTTTGATGCCAAGGCAACTTATAGTATCAATATTATCCACTCCTTGTTTTTCCACAAAGCAAATATTAGTAACACTGTACTCAAATAAGAGAATTTCTGCAGGTGAGTCTAAATTTCATTTCTTCCTTTAGTGAAAGGTTGCATCTTAAAGCAAAATATCTTCAAATATCTAATGATCCTCATTTTCCGTATTTCTGAGCCAGGAAGACTTAAAAATGACTCAAAACTCTCTTTTTATAGGCATGCCTCAGAGATTGGGGATTCATTTCCTTTCCCCAGAAAAAGCGAGTCACACAAATTATTTGGTTCCCCAGTGCATATAAAAGTTATGTTTACACTATATTGCACTCTATTATGTGCAATATATATTTTAATTAGAAAATATTCTATTGCTAAAAAAAGTTAACGATCACTTGAGCCTTCAGCAAGTTTTATTCTTTTTGCAGTAGTAACATCAGTAATCAGTGATCACAGATCACCCTAATAATGAAAAAGTTTGAAATGTTGAGAATTACCAAAATGTAACACAGAGATATGAAGAGAGCAACTGCTGTTGGAAAATGCTGTAGGAAAAATTGATCGACTTGATGCATAGTTGCCACAAACCTTCAATTTGCTGAAAGCACTTTATCTGCAAAGTGTGTTAGAGGAAAGTGCAATAAAGCAATATGTAATAGAATGAAGTCTGCCTGTACTTAACTAATAATAGAAAGCAGTGATGTAGATAAATAGTACTCCATTCAGAAGGATAATTGGTACAATTTGCATTCAGTGTTTAGGATGAATTTTCTTTGGATGGCAGAATGGTGAGCTGGAAGGCTTTGTGGTAGGATCAGAAGTATTGAGGTAAGGAGGCTCATAGTGACTTTGCTTTGGGGTTGAATAGGAATATTCATTTGACTTGCAGTGGAAGAGAAACCTGGATGTCTCACTAGTGGAGATAAAGCTTAAGAGGTCTTGAATGCCAGGTTCAGAACATTAGACTTTATTTTAAAGGCAAAGCAGAATACTATACCGTATTGAACTCGGAAATGAAAGATTATGAGATATTTGAGGGAGATTAAAGTGACAGCTATGAAGATGAATTGGAGCTCCGAGAGACTGCAGGCAGGGAAATTAGTTAGCTTTGTTATACTAAGTTTCAGTGTCTGACAGTGAAGGTGTCCTGGTAAGACGATTTATGCAGGTAGGTGAAGAGCTAATTGTAGATGATGACAGACTGGATTTCTAGGGGTCAAAGGGAAGGGAGGGATTAGGAAATGTTGATTGTGAATATAGGAGAACAGAAGGATTATCATAACATATAACAGCAGAATTTTTTTGGAAGTTGGAGAAGTTGCTTTTCAGCATATTAGACTATTAGCCATGTCCTGAAATGTTCTGATTTTTCCTTTTTCTTGAACTTTCAAGTCAAGATTGGAACTCTGTAGAGGAAGTTTTGAATGGGAGGTTATTAGGAAATTTTAAATTAATTTGCATAGAGATGATAATTGTTTTCCCAAAGTATTGAAAGATTTACAGTTTCAAGTCTGTTGTGGAGTCAATCAGTCTATTGCCAGGTGTGTAAGGGAGATTAAAGGTATATTAGTTCCATCTTTGAGTTCCTACCTCTGTTTCACTGGTTAAATTCTGCCTGCCTGGAGTATTAGTCTGGACACACTTTAACCTGTGTAAGGTCTTTATAGGAAACTTTCTAATGACTGCTAACTATGCATTCATGAGGATGGAAGTTCTAGTGGGTTCAAAATAATCTTTTCTTTGAACTTCTTACCTTAATACTGTTCTTCCTAATGGATATGATTGTACAGATGATGCTGGGTGTTTCATGTGATATGATGTAGAAGAGACTATTTGCTCCTAATTGTTGGTTACTTTGTGAGAGTGTATTTGTTAATAAACATTAAGGTGATTAATATGTGTCTTGGAGAAAATTTATTTCAATCTATTGGTTAAATTATTCTAACCACACATTTATTAGCTACTTTTATTCATTGCCAACCTAGATTTTCTTTTGTATAATATTCAGTGCAGTGATGCATCCTTGTGCTGGAAGGGTATTCCTTCTTTGTAGGTATGCTTTCAAATGTGTGCTCTTTCCTTTCAGTTGTTCTTGATACACTTTCCAAGAACTATGCAATGCATTTTAACATCTTATTCTCATTTATAGATGTGAATATACAGATTGTCACCTCCATTCAGGAGAAATTGAGTTTATTACTCACTGAATGTTTGAAAATAGAGAACATTATTTTTAATTATGTAGTGACTAAGAATTCATGTATGGTACACTCAAAGAACAACTCAATGTGACTTTATGTAGTTACCAGAATGTCTAAAGCACTCCAACCCCATTGTGTTTCAGTGCACTTGCAGGAAAGACATGGTGAAAATTTCTATGGATATCTTTGTGAGGAAATTTCAACCAGACAGATACCAGCTTTGGAAACAAGGAAAGGATATATACACCATTGATCACACAAAGCCTACTCCAGAATCCACCCCTGAAGTAAAAGCATGGCTGCAGAGGAGGAGGAAAGTAAGAAAAGCATCCAGGAGGTAATGATCCTGCCCCCACCCCATCCCACTTGAGGTTACTCAGTTAAAACTGGTCCTTGAGCATAATGGTCTTAAAGACTATTTATTTGCTTTTCTTCTGTTTATTCATTGTATGTTTATTTACTATCTTACTGAAAATTTGAGGCAAAGTATTTGTAATTCTTTGGAAGTGCAATAAATAAATAGAGTGCAATAAATAAATAAAGAGAGGTTTGTTGTGTTGCAGTGCATGAGAAATAGAACAGTTGTAGAACTTCTAAACCCCTTACACGAATGTATTTAAAGTCTTACGGGTGCTGTCTACTCATATCCTTATTTTTGTCAGCTTCAATAACTTGGTTTCCAACTTTTTAATCTGGCTACTGATTTTGACTTTTGGTAGTTCTCTTCTTCATTTGTCAAACATCTCATACTACTTTCCTCATTGGGGAGCTTATATTTTGCTGCATTATGCACACTCGGCTTTGTGCTTTCACAAGATGTCAGTCAGAGCATGTGGTATTTCTGTAACGTGGTGGTCTCTGTGTAATGTATCCTACATTCCATTTTTGTGGCCAGGGCCATCTCAAAAGCCTTTAGGCCTGTCGTGGTCATCTTGCTGTCTTAAAGCACATTAAACAGGGAGTGTGTTTTGTTGCTCAGGTCCTCAGGCAACCTTTTTAGGTTCTTATTTTCCAGATTTGTGTTGTATTTTTACTCTCCAATATTACTCATTGTTTTTCTTTCAGATTGTAAAGGTAATATTTGTGCATTGGAGAAAATTTGTAAAATAAGGAAAAGAATAATGAAGGAATCCCAAATCACCCATTACCACACAATCCAGAGATAACCAGTGTTAACATTTTGTATATATCCTTTACATATATATTTCTTATTTATTATATACTTTTCCAAAATTGGGGCCATGCTCTATTAGTAATTTGACCAGTTTTGTGTTTTTTCATGTAATTGAATGATTTGCTACAAAATTTTTAATGCCTGCATGTATTTTATCTAATCTCCTGTAGTTGGACCTGTAGCTTCTTTCCAGTTTTTAGCTACTAACCAAAAAACACTGTAATTTTAAATCTTTGCCCACACTTCTGATGTTTATTTTCTGACTCTCTCTCTGTCTCTCTCTCTCTCTCTTATTTTTCCCCTGACAATTTATTTTCTGCTATTTTAGAATGCTAGTGAGTGGAGGAACCTTAAGAACATGGAATCAAACCAGCATTTTATAAGAGATATACTTGAGGCACAGAAGTAGTAGCAGAATTACAACCCAGATGTTCTTATTTCACCCTATAGTCTACAGCAGGAATTTTCAAACTGTCACTTTTCAAATCTAATAGGTTAGGAACAGCATTTTAAAATTAGGAAGTTAAAGAGAGTAAAATGTATCGTAGTCCTTCCCATGAGGTGATGGTAAGTATTAATTCATGACGTGTCAGCATCAGTGTATGTGTGTATCGTGTCATCATCTGAAGTATATAACTCACTGTGGGCTGCACTCTGAAAAGTTTGGGAAACACTGATTTGGAGAGTAAAGGTGCTAATCCACATTGCCAAAAAAAATTTGCTGCAGGAGACAGTAGTCAATCTTCAGTTCAGTGGCCAGTAAAACGTCTTGAGAATTATTCTTTAATGGACAGAATACACAACACTCTAATTTAGGTGTATAATCTGGTCTCTCAGTTACTAATCACAGTGGTCCTTGTTGGTTGACATTGAACATAGATATGACATCGAACAGATGTGAAGTGTCTTTCAGTAGGTTAAAATAATCAGTGGTCTTTTCTTACCCAGTTAGAAAGCCTAATGTTACGGGGCTTATTATGCTCACCTTTGCTGGCTTGATCATTGAGTTTGCTGATTTCCCTTAGGTAATATACTATATCTAAGGAAATCTAATGAAGGGAATGATTCATTGAAATCTCAAAAAGATGTCAACCTTTTAATTTTATGTGTGCTATGCTATTCATAATGTAATATTCCACATAGACCACTGCATGGGTTTCAGTAAAAGTGATGATGATATCAGTACTGTTACCTCTAGCAAATTTACCAAAGCCAGGTTATCCCTAGCTACTCCCTTTAATCTTATGGGGACTTACTATAGGATAACACTAATGTCATGTATGTGTGTGTGTGTGTGTGTGTGTGTGTGTGTGTGTACATACTCTGAAATACATGTTGATATAGTTGGAGTTATAGCTATTCTCAAATGAAAGTGTTAGAAATGTTGTGTCATATACAGAACGCATCTACAATAAAGCTATGAAATGACTTGCTGAAAAATACTAGAAGTGGAATAATATAAAAGTGGTGTCCACTCTGAAAATAAATAGTACATTGATATAAGATGTTAAATACATGTGGTTAGCCTTCTTCCTCTCTTAATTTCTTCAGCTAATGATAATTTGACATTTAATCTTAATGATTTTCATGCATATTTCAGAATTATATGAAACTCAGGCAAATACAGTCACCAGGTCACTTTGGAATGTAAATAATCTACTAAAATTTTAACAACAGCTTTATGCAATCACTTTGTTTCCTTTTTCTTTATTATCTAAATAATGTTTGGTTTTATCCCTGTGTCATGATTTTTCACTCTATTTTTTATGTTAAGCTTTCTTTTAATATGGTTATAAAGTTTTATTGTTGTTGTTTAGTTGCTCAGTCTTGTCTGACTCTTTGAGACCCCATGGACTGTAGCCCACCAGGCTGTCTGTCCATGGGATTCTCCAGGCAAGAATACTGGAGTTGGTTGCCATTTCCTTCTCCGTATAAAGTTTCAACAGTGACTTTTTCCCAATAGTGTTTTAGTAATCAATTATTTAGAGTTATTTTAATTTTAATTTTTAGTAAATTGTTATTAAAACTGTTGTTAACATTTCAGTTTCAAATTTGATCTATTAATCATGAAGATTATCTTTGTATATTACAATTAAAAACCAGTTTTTTATTCTGTTTTTTCAATAAGTGAAAATAATGCTTATGTATATATTTTTTGCTGTCCTTTGCCCACATTGTGTTCTGACTACAGCTTTTCTTGTTAATAGCTTCCAGTGTACTAGTTCTCACTCTAAGAGGCCTAAGAATGAGGAGGATGAGAAACTGTCAGCTATAGTTGGTGGGGCAGAGGGACCTACTCCTGACCCGGATCCAGGTGATCTCAAGGATGATGGAAAGCCAGAAGAAGCAGTGAAACTAGCAAACACAGAAGCACCTTCAGAGGGAGAGGCCTCTGTTAGCAGGATGCAGCTGGATCATAATTTGTCAGATAATATCAGATTCTCGGGTGAGAAAGTAGCTGATTATGTTTCATGTATTAGTAGTAGGTAGTCGCTGATCTTCCTTAAGTCTGTGTTTTCTAGGACAGATAACTTACTTTTCCACAGAGCTTAACCAGTAAGCTATCTAAAGCTATGTGGTAACTAAACTAGAAGGCCAAGGGAGTGTTATAAAAGCCAGAAGTACCACTGTTCTGGGTAATGAAATTTTAAGACAAATAGCCAGCAGTACCTATTTCATTTAATAAAAAAGAAGATTCTAAAATAGAAAAAAAAATTTTTTTTTGGTGCAACTCAATTTACAATATATAATACATTTTTGGAAATCTCTTGAAGTCACATGGAATAGAGACAACCAACTATAGATAATTCTTTGCAGATTCTTAGCTTTCAAATTAATTTTAAGAAGAAAATAAAGATTAAGATTTTACAAAGTAACATCAAAAATCATTCAGTCCTGTGAAATGACATATATAGTCCCCTGGCTGTTTCTCTGTGCCAAAGCCATCATCTATAAATCTCAACTGATTTGCTTTTCCCCTTTTTTTGTAGCATATTTCTTTGAAACTGTTTTTATGCTTTGCCTCTTTAATATTTGTGGGAGATTTTGCCCTTTTTCTAATGGTGCTTATTGGTAATTCCTGTCTCACTCTCATTCCCCTCATCTATTCTGTCTTTCTGTTGTGGCGCTCTCCCAAATCCAGACATCCCCCTGCTTTCTCTTTACTCAAGATGTGTTATCTTTGTCTGGACTGTTGTAGAAGGTGCCTCCTTCCTGTTTTTCCAGTGTCCACTCTAGTCAACCCTACTAGTCAGATCTCCATTTGGCAATTGTAGTGATCCTTTTAAAAGAGTCAGCTTAGGTCTTGGCCCTGCCATTTTCTTGTTCTTATTCCACTTAGAGTAAAAGAAAAGTCCTGATCATTGTTCTAATTAATCAGTCCTTGGCTTCTTCTCCATTCTTATTTCCTTTTGCACTTGAAACGTCTGTGTTGATAGAGTTTAAATTATGGACATTTTCCCCGGTGAGTTTGTATTTAATTGGCTATCTAGACAAATAAATATGTAATTCCTATCTAGTATGCCAAGTACCACTATCAAGATGGCATACCAAGGAAAGACCCAAAATAGACAGGAAGCTGAACTGGCAAGGTTTCTAGGAGTAGGTGATAGCTGAATTGATTTGTAATGAATGCATGGAAGATAGAGTGAAGAAGGTAGGGAAGTGCAGAGACCAGTTATGCATTATACACATGCTCAGTCGCTAAGTTCTATCTGACTCTTGCAATCCTGTAAACTATAGTCCACCAGGCTCCTCTGTTCTGGGATTTCTCAGGCAAGGATACTGGAGTAGGTTGCCATTTCCTTCTCTAGGGAATTTTTCTAGCCCAGTGGTTGAACTTTCATCTTCTGAATTGGCAGGCAGATTCTTTACTTCTGAGCCACCAAAAATCCCTAGTTATGTAATGTATACAGATATTTCTTTGTTGTCCCTCACCATGGGTTTTTTTTTTTTTTTTTAAAGTACATTGGGTTAAATTGATTACGAACTACTGAGTGGTTTAAGCCAAGGGTACACAGCTTTATTTGTTCTATTGCTACCTAGTTTCTAGCATTTTGACTTCTGGGTTTTAAGACCTGACGGAGCATTTAATAGAAGATTTGGCATGGTGCAGTGTTTGAGCTACTATGCGATAGGTGAATAAAATGATGCACTTGTGTATGCGTAAGACAGGGAGCAAGCTGTAGAAGTAAACTATGTGTGATATTCCTTTCGTTTCTGTACTGTCCTTGTACTGTGCAGGATTAGTTTAAGAAATCATTTTTATTGGACCTGCACAGTTTTACATGTGTTTTACATGGACTTGTACAGTTTTACATCCTCTTGAGTTGGAATGTTTCATCAGTAACATATATTTGAACTAAATTCTTATTTTTTGGAAAGATCTCAAATTGCTATTGCTTAGGTAGGTATTGTTACTGCCATGGCTTTGGACACTGGTTTACATTGGAACCTCTTTTTAATCCCTTATTTTGTCAGTAAATATATTATTTTGCTGCCTTAGCAACTACAAAGGCTGCATAGTGCTTTGGTGACCTTTTCCACTCGGGTCTTCAGTGGAAATTTAGAGGGGATGTTTGGTGATAGACATTTAGTTGAGAACAGTTTAACAATTCTTAGCAATAATATGTTGTAACATTTATTAACAGGCTCTTGTTTTACTCTTTAGGAAATGTCTGCCTAAACACATCTGTAGCAGAGAAAATCAAAGCTGAGGCTGAACAAACTTGTGCTGCAATTCCACCTTCAGATCTCAGCGAGGCTGACGAGTCCATATTTAGTGGCCAAGTGACATCCGAGGAATCAGAGCCATGCAAGCTTCCATGGCCAAAGTCACCTGAGTCATACTCCTCTGTGGCAGAGAGTAGCAGTGCTTTGACTGAGGAAGAAGAGAGTGATGTGGAAAGCCGTGGGAATGGCCTTGAACCTGGGGAAGTCCCAGCGGTCCCCAGTGGCCAGAGAAATGGCTTCAAAGTCCCCAGTGTATGTGACAGTGTCAATTTTTACCATATTTATTGTGTTGTCAAGGCTTTTTCTGAAAACAGCATGCTATGCATGGAAATCTTGCTGTAGGGCAGAAATAGCATCTTACATTTATAGGTCTTAATCTATTTCCTTCAATGACTGAGAGGTAAGCTTTCTGCGAGCTCTGGCTAACCTGGTGATAATTCAGAGAACATGGAACTTGTGGCCATGTGTTGGGGTTTAATTTTCTTTCTTTTTTAGTTTTTCTAACATTAGACTCTTTGTTTTGAGATCTTTGTAGATTTATATGCAGTGGTAAGAAGTAGTATAGCAAGATTTTATAAACCCAGTTTCCCTCAGTAGAACCTCCTTGGAAAACTAGGATAGGACAGCACAGTGATACTGACATTGATATAGTCAAGACACAGAATGGTTCTGTCACCTGCAATATTAGCCAGACTGGAAATAATTCACCTGCAAGACTCTCACCTCTTTCTGCCAGTGCTTAATATCTCTGGGTCCTAGGTTTCTCTCAACCTCTATTTTAACATTAGTGGTCTTCTGGTTATGCTTTTCCCTGATTCTTGCCTCATGGACTCTGAATCTAGGACCAGGCTGAACCTTCTGTCTCTACCCATGCTGGAACCAGGCCTTCTGCCACTTGGAAAACTCAAGATCCCTCTTGATTTCCAGCTTCCTCATTCTAACCCTTTGCAGAAGGCCTCCCTGTTTCTCCTATGTTCTTGTATGATGTTAATACTATATGCTTTCAGCATAAACTGACTGTGAGTATATCAGCCAAGCTACAATTGTGTGTTGTGATTGTCATAATTTGGTGACCTCTTTTGACCTGAACAACTTGATAAAGGAGTTCAGGTGGATGAATAAGGGAATCCTCAAATGTTTGAGCTGATAAATTGTGCTGGCTGCTGCTGAACAGACCCAGTTCTGGATTGCTCCTGCTCATTTTAGCTCAGAAGAAGCCTTTTGTATTTTTGAGTAGCAAGAGAGAGTAAATAAAGACGTCAATTTGGAATGCCCTATTTATAAGTAGTTTTAAAATGTCCAATAAAATGTAGATAATTTCCTAATTTCCCTCAATAACTTTTTATCATTTTTTATGCATGATTGTCCTACTGAAGTATAAAATATTTCTCAGAAACACCTGAGAAACAGAAAGTTATGATCTAATTTATTCGAAAAGGTAGCTGAGAAATTTGAACATAGTATTCACATACCAGTAAACAAAATTTACAACTTAGTTTCATGTATGGATTATTTGTAGCTGGATAGATACTGGGATTCTAGACTGGTGAATAAGTCAAATACCTGTTTTTATTTGGTCTGATTCTTTAAACTAGAATGGAACTGAAAATAACTTTTCTGTTCCCTTACTGTTAACCTTCATCTTGATCATTTCACTGAACAAAGCCTGACTGGCCAGGAAGGCAAGTGCTGTTGTTGAGGGCTGAGGACTTGGTTTGCACTTGTCAGAAATAGCTGTGTGGTGTTCTCTTCTCATCCCATTTTGTCAGACTTCTAAGTCCTTCTAAGTCATACAGACCTGGTTCATTTTTGTGTAATGTGACCAGTGTTTCTTAGTATTGAGTGTAATACTGTGTGTTTGCTGATAGCAGTCAGCTTCAGTCATCCTTCTCAGGAAACATCAAGTGAGCCAAGCACGTTCACACATTACATGCTATTCCTGCTGTCCAAAATGCTCCTCTCCCAGAGAGCTAAATGTGCTGCTTTGCCATTGCTCTCAAAACTCCACTCAGATGTCTTCACACCAGAAAGGCCTTCTCTGATGATCCCACATAAAATAACCTCCTCCCCATCTTTTTCTATTCTTTGTTATGTGGTTTTTTAATTATTATTATTATTACTGCATATTTACTTAATAGTACCTGATGTTTATGGGCTTCCACAGTGTCTCAGTGGTAAAAGAATCCGCCTGCCAAGCAGGAGATGCTGGTTTGATCCCTGGGTCGGGAAGATCCCCTGGAAAAGGAAATGGCAACCCACTCCAGTATTTTTGCCTGGGAAATCCCATGGATAGAGGAACCTGGCGGGCTACAGTCCACGGGGTCGCAAAGAGTCAGACACGACTGAGCAACTGAAACAATAACAACAACCCAATATTTACTTTTTACTTGTTTATTGCCTCTGGCCTACCCTATCTATATTGCACTCCTTGGAGGCAGGGACCTGGTCGAATTTTTTCCTGCTCTAGCTTACTCTTAGAGCAGTGTAGCACATAGTAAGGGCTTAATAAATATTTCTTATTTTTGACTAAATTATAATTTCTCACATTCATTTTTAGCTATTATAAGCCACAGGCAAATCTCACTCTCTATCATTACTTTGTGAACCCTGCTTTGATTAGAGTGTTGTCACACATTTTCTCATAAGCCTCTTTATGTGTCAGATGTTAGCATAGTTTCTTTCCTTCCGAGTGCTGCTTCTTCAGCTTTAGGGAAATTTATGAGACTCCTTTCTTTTGCATGAACCACTGATGCAAACACACTGGATTTGAACTCTTTCTCTAACTAGCAACTCTGCCACTTTTTTTTTTTTTTTTGATTGTATGGATGAGAAAGCTTGTAAACAGAGTCTCTCTGAAAGATGTCAGGATGCAAACGACTTTTTCCTCTACGTTTGAAAGAAAAATGTAGTCCAGGCAGCTCATGACAAAAGATTTTACGTAGAATTTTAGTGGTTTCAGGATGATGGTTATGTGTCATATTAAACAACAACAACGTGTGATTTCCTATTGGTCCTCAGAGAAGTGAGGATTCATTTTCCAGTGGAAGGAAGAGTACAGCTTCACTTTGGCTGTATTGCCTCCTGAAGACAGAAAGCACACAGTCACATGTGACCAAATGCCATGGTCCTGGATTGTTATGAATATATAGTCCTAAATTTAGATTATCTTTAAAGGACTTTGAAAACTCTCTAATAACCGAGTTTAATATAGGTTTGCAAAGGGTACCCTGCACTACAGATAGTGCTTTAATATGAAATGGAAGGATAGTTCAGTGATGCCTCTGCCAGTAAAATTACTAACAGAATAGCTCCTATTTCTGTTGACTTTGCCATTTAAATTTCTTTAACAAACTTAATTTCTCAGGTGGTAAAACAAGTACAAGAGTTCTTTATAATTTATTTGTGGTGAACATGAAGTTGCTCAGTCGTGTCCAACTCTTTGTGACCCCATGGACTGTAGCCTACCAGGCTCCTCTGTCCATGGGATTTTCCAGGCGATAGTACTGGAGTGGATTGCTATTTCCTTCTCCAAGGTATCTTTCCAACCCAGGGATTGAACCCAGGTCTCCTGCATCGTAGACAGACGCTTTACCGTCTGAGCCACCAGGGAAGTCGAATTTGTGGTAAGTCATTGTAATGATAGTTTTTTTGTTTTAAAACAAGTCTTTAATGGTGAGTATTTCTCCCCTATTCATGTTCTGTAACCAGAGAACAGAAGGTGAAACCAAAACTGCTAAAAGTTGGCGCCACCCACTTAGTAAGCCTCCAGCAAGATCCCCAATGACCCTGGTGAAGCAGCAGGCAACGAGTGATGAAGGTGAGCTTGGACTGTTTTTCAGTATTTATTCCATGTAAACTGTATAATATTCAGAATTTATTCTGTCAGTTTGTTGTAACAAACTTTTCTAAAAAAAACTGTCTGGTAGAAGAGAAATCGGAGAAGGCAATGGCACCCCACTCCAGTACTCTTGCCTGGAAAATCCCATGGACGGAGGAGCCCTGGTGGGCTGTGGTCCATGGGGTTGCTAGGAGTCAGACACGACTGAGCGACTTCACTTTCACTTTTTGCTTTCATGCATTAGAGAAGGAAATGGCAACCCACTCCATTGTTCTTGCCTGGAGAGTCCCAGGGACGGCGGAGCCAGGTGGGCTGCTGTCTCTGGGGTCGCACAGAGTTGTACACGACTGAAGTGACTTAGCAGAGGAGAAATCTGACCAAGTGGCAAACATATACCTTAAGGAGATCCTGAGTGACACACAGTTTATTTAGAACTTAGATTTTAGGGATACACACTTGTTTCACATAATCAAGCAGTGTTAAAGTCTTCCTTTTTTATTTGGTGGGTAAATTGGTTGTTTCTGACATTTGCCTTAAGACCTTCCAGAAGAAGTTGACGTCCTTTCTTTCAGAGTATCAAATCATGGAATTAACATGCTGTGTATTTCTTTGCATTGCCTCTGATTTTAACTTGACTCCTTTATCCACACCATCTGAGTCAGAAACTACATGCAGGACTTGTGTATCCTGTTACACCCTGTGTGTCATGGAACACCCTTCCTCTTTGACTATACGAATGGGGCTTGGCATGAAGTCGTTTTATTTACAACCAGCTGCTATTCTTAGATGTAACATTTGTCTGTGTGGTTTACCTCTCTTTACGTCTCTTTCTCTGTTATGCAAAAAATTTTTTTTTTCTTTTTCTTCAGTCAGACCACTGACCAACTGTTTATTCCTTCCAATGTCTCATAGCTTCATAAGGTGTCTTTTTTTTTTTTTTTTTTTTTAATCTCTAAAAGGATCAGGTGAAGCAGGTGTTCTGTAAAAAGCCCTTTGGGATGTTATCCTTTACTGGTAGAAACTGTTAATTAAGGTCCTTGTCTGTGGGGATGCTGTCAAGGGAATAACATGAATCTTGGGTTCAGACTTCCATCTAGTTTAAATCCAGTTTATCAGAGTACATATCCTTAGCGGATTTTTTTTCCCTTTTATTCACTGTCTTCTTTTATGCTTCATGTTTAGTTAGGAAAAAAAAAGTTTATCAGTGTAGGGATCAGATAATGATGGTAGCAGTGTCTATAACACCAGTTCAGGATGGAATTCTGCCTTGAATAATAAAAGTAATTAAACACATTTGCCTTTATTTCCATATGTCATCATGTTCAGTTTTTATTTCTCCAACTTTATTGTATCCAACACAAACCATTTTCTCCTTATTGTCAAAATAAAGAATTGTTTTGTATAAAGTAATAAATATTCACTGTGCATTACTCATGAATTTTCATGACCCTTCCCCATTATAGCCTATAGCAACAGCAGAGCTTCTTGGAAGGGAATGTGCTGTCCTGATACATAAGGAAAACTGCCTTCTCCTATTTCTTTATCGTCCTGGAAAGTTTATTTCTGTGTGAATCATCACAAATTGGTCCAGAGTTTCTCCGTGGAAAGCAGTTCTGATTTTGATCACTATAGCTTGCAAAATTTCTAACTGGATTGGTTTAACAGGGAGATCTCAAAGGTCTGAGGTTAAATATCTTGCTGATACACTGGTGATTGCAGCTTTTATCAGCAGCTTCACCCTCTATTTTTATATGTTAAGAACTCCTGGGGTCCTCTGGGGATTTCTGAGAACTGAAAGGAAAAATCAGAGAATTATAGTGATGGCTAAAGATTTTTTACAAGCTTCTAAATTAAAAATGGAGAATATTCTGTGTCCTGGGGCAGATTATATTTTGGGAACTTGAATGTTTTTCCCTTAGCCATCTCCCTTTGTGTCTTGTACAACTGGGAGTGTCATTATTAGAAAGTGATGAAGAGTGGGATGAGTGCTCATTGGGAGCACACAACTATAAATCTAGCTTCTTTTGGAAATTTCCTACCCTAACTACTGGACTCTTTGTGCACTCCTCTTACAGAAGTAGGTATGTATGCCAGGCAGGAGCATGAGTAGATCTAGATTGGAGCATCTGAGAAATTGCATCTCTGAACAGCAATGTTCCTTCTTGGTGAATGAACCTTTCTGTGGGGCTGTCATTTGACTCCAGAAAAGCAGCAGAGGGGAAGGATACTGACCCAGCACCTCTGGGAGCTTATGGGCAGCTGAGAGATAAGAGTCCCCTGTCGGCTGCACCTTTCAAAAGACAGTGCAGTGGTTCTTTGATACTCAAATGGCCTGGAACTGAAGAAATCATCCTAATTGGTGGCAGATCCAGTAATTTCAAGATCAGCAAGGATTTCCCGACTCTCATCCTCTTCTTTCCTAGAAGAAGCTTTTCCATACTTAGCAGAAAAACATGAGGGCCTGAACAGAGGGGGATACCTAAGAAAGGAATGATGTTTTAGAATGTAAAATTTTTACATAAACTAGTATTTAATTTTGTTCTTTTTGAGGGGAGTGATGAAAAATTATCTGAACTGTATACCATGTATATATTATTTATAGTTTAAAAGCAGTTACTAATCTGTCTCTAGTTTTCTTTTAACTGAAGTGTTTTTCTTTTACCTTTTCCCTTAAGTCAGGCAGCTGCACAAGGTGATCCTGAAACACGGATTGATAGTCTCTGTGTTTTCCTGCTTTTTAAGCTAATTATACAATGTTGAATTGAAACAGCCTTGAAAGAGAAGTGCTTGGCTGGATGGTTTTAGTTTCAAAACATTCTGGATATGTACGTATTCTCCCCTTGTGATATAATAGTACTGATAATGGTATATTCCTGTAGTCTGATCTCAGAGCTTTGTGGTTGAATGTCTGTAGGAAGAGGGGTGTGTGTCTGCAGCATGGGTGAGTCAGGCAGCTCTGAGAACAGTGCTCTAGCCTGGCTTCAGAAGACACTGAGAGTGAGGATGGACCCTGGGGGTGGGGCTGGGAGGGCAGCTCAGAAATCTGCCACAGTGATGTTTTCTTGGGTTGCTAAAGACACCAGCTCAAATCTCACACATTTCCCTTAATGTTACAGCTTCAATACAGGATAAATGACTTGAAGGCTGCTCATAATCCACTACCAACTTCTTACTGCCTTCGTTTGCCGCAACTATTCAATGTGGAACCTCTTTTCCATCCATTCATGTAACTTTTTTTTTCCCTCCTGAGTATCTGTGCTGCTTTATGCTTCCATGCACTTCCTTGAACTATTGCCTGACCTGTGATGCCCTTTTCCATCTTGGCACCATTCTCATGTGGTTCTTAGCAATTTTTCCTCATTTTTTTACTTCTCTTCTACTGTCCTATTCCATCTATGCTTACTTAGCTCTAGCATATGGCTTGTCACCTTACATTGTATTTCATTATTTGTCTGTGTGTCTGTCTCCTCACTCGCACTTTTCTGCTCTTGTCTCTGCACTCTGGCTCCAAGGTGAGTGTGTGGCTTAACCCACCTGTGGGTCCAAAAGCAGGAAGTCCCAGGTGATTAGTAATCTTGAAATCAACCATTATAAAAGATTGTGAAATACTGTGATGTAATATATGCTGTCGTGTTAAATGGAAAACCGAAATTCTTGTCCAGGAAATATTCTCTATATAAGTAGATAAAAAAAACATACTGTTTTAATTAGCTGGGGACATCACCTGACTCAGTCAGGTCCTCAAAGTTAATATGAAGCTGACATGGCATATAGATGTGGTCAGCGCTTTGGGGACCTGAGGGCCCCCAGAGGAATGACACCCCATTGGGACAGTTGCATAGCTAGCATCTCAGTGTGTATGTAGATATGCATGTGTGTGCACTTCAGTGTATTTCCTTCCCAGTTTAAAGGCATTTTTATTCAAATCCTTTTCGCTCATGCGTGCTTTTTCTGACTAGAGTTTTCATCAGCAACCGTTTGTGCTGACACAAATTCAGGGCTTTTCCTAAACTGATGTTAGGCTAATAAACATTGTACATTGACATCCATATTCTGACCATTCATTTTATTAATATCCATCCCCCTGCCTTACCCTTCATGGTTCCTAATTTGTTCTTTGAAGTTCCCTTCCTGCACACATGTATGCATTTAAAAAAAAACTGAAGTATAGTTGATTTACAGTTTTCAGGTATCATGTATGTGTTTATTTTCCACTTAATTTTTTTTTTAACTACTTTGTTTGCAACATAAATTTTCCAACTTTCTCTACTTTTGACTTACAGTATATTCATTGCTTTTGTACTTACTGTGCACATAATCCCCTTGGTGAAGTGATAAGGCTAATGTTGTTTCTAAAGCAACTGTAAAGGACAAAGCTCACAGATACCAGGAGAGCTTATGAATGTGGCCGTGGCAGATGCAGTAATCTCCATGTCTGTTGGTGGTGATTTGGGTTGACATACTCATGCTGTCTATGGAGATTCTGCTGAAGATTTAGAAAGTTAAGTTGAAAAGTTTATAAGAAAATATACAAGATTGTTATTAGTGATTTTAGTTCTCTTTTGTATGCTGATAACTTTTCAAGCTTTTATAGTAAACTGATTTATATTTGGGCAAAAATATATTTTAAAGAGACAGAATATGAACGTGATGAACTGGATTACCAGATAATTCACCAGTTATATAACACTCAGAAATAATTGATAAATTCGGCCATCTACCTCTATACTTGAACAGAGAGGCAAAATCACATGAAGGGTTGTATTTCTCCATGTCTGTGATCATAGTCAACCGACTCTAGTGTTGGGTTAGCTGTGTGACCGTCCATGCTTCGGGACCTGTGCTTACAAGTAGGGATTACAATGGCACCTCCCACATGGAGCTCTTGGGACGGTTAAAAAAACATGGGTAAGGCGCTCATGTGTTTGGCACATGATGGATGTTTGTTGTCCTCATTGTAATATGATTAGGAGGAGAAGGAGGAGGGTGATGTCTGAGCTTTCAAGAAAAGATAGAAGTCCGGAGGGGATTCAGGGTGAAAGGTCATTCTGATGGGTAGGAGAGAGTGAATGTTGCACTCTTTGGGTGGCAATATGCCAGGACTAGATTGGAGGCTGGGAAGTCAGAGCTAAGACCTCATAGGATCCCCCAGACACATAAAACTGGACTCTTAAAAGCCTAAGCCCTTAGTGAAGGGTGTACTAGGGAAAAACTAAAAACTAAAACTCACCATGGCCCCAGGCAGAGGACAAAAGATCCTGCTGCCTGGGTCTTGGCTTGGGTGGGGAAAGAGGATAGGATAACAGAAAGGTACCCTCACACTTCTTAACATAAGACTGCTGTCATATTTATGCCTCTTAGGCCAATCAGAATGGCAACCCACTCCAGTACTCTTGCCTGGAAAATTCCACGGACAGAGGAGCCTTGTAGGCTATAGTCCATGGGGTCGCAAAGAGTTGGACACGACTGAGCGACTTCACTTCTTCTATGCCTCTAGAGCATCAAAAGCAGAAACAATTACAAAATCTTTTGAACTCACTCTGAAAAGGAGTTTAGCTGACTAAAAGACAGTAGATGCTGACTGGAGCCCTGGCTTTGTCCCTTAGAAGTTTTTTAACTTCTGTCAAGTCTTCTCTCTGGCCTCAGTTTCCTTTTGTGTAAAATATGAGCCTTGGCTTTGAGTAATTAGGGCTTTTAACCTACAGGTACATGGATGGATTTTTGACATTTCAAATATCCTGAAGTAACATGGTGATATGTTGAGCTCATCACCCCTGGATTGAATTTTTATTTGTAACTCTTCAACTGTAATTTTATACAGAAAGATTGAAAGATGCAGATACTCATCTATACTGTGTTTACCCAGTGCAGAGGTGACCCCACCTACACATTTGAATACTGACAAGATTCAGATTAAAACCCTGGTTGTGGCTGTGAATTTCTCTAATCTGAACTGTCTGGATGACTCTGCCTAAATCATCACTTCAGCAAGTGCAGTACTGTAAGGATCTTTTTGAAATTAAAGACAGCTTAGACCCTGATCCCTATCTCTGTATTGTCTGCATGCCTTGAGGGTTAGATTAAAAGTGTATTTCAGGCAGTGTTACAGCAATTTATTTTTTCGGACAATCTATGTTAATATTATAATTCATTTAGTAATGGATTAAATATTTAAATATAGAGTTGGAAGAGGTGGAAACTGCTGCATTAAATAGAGATTATTCTTGATGTTTGACCATAAAGTAACACATTTAAGCTAGATTTTCAGGTATTGTGAAGAGTAAAATGTGTACGTTTAAGTAAGGAAAATCTCAGGAACTCACATCTAACAAAATCTGATTACTTCCTCAAATGTTTTTTGGTTTCACACTCATTTTATGAAAACACTTGTGTTTATAATGCAATTGAATGATAAATTGCTCCTCAGCATGTTTTCTCAAGAACATGTTTTCACTTTAATAGAGATTTTTATCTTTTTCTGGGGTATCCTGATATTTCCTGGATATTTTATGAACTTCACACTGTCATACAGTAACTGTTAGTACTGTTGGTGCAAAAGGTAGCTTTTGGGTGCTTTGCAATTATCTGTCAAATAAGGAACATTATTTAGAATTGGCTGTTATGCTTTATCTTTGGCAGACAGATATTTTGGAAGATTATGCCGTTCTGCCCCGGCATGCTGTAACTCCCTGCTTTCTAAGAGCATTAGTATAGGTTTGGTGGTGGTTTAGTTACTAAGTTGTGTCTGACTCTTGGGACCCCATGGACTGTAGCCCACCAGGCTCCTTTGTTTGTGGGATTTCCTAGGCAAGAATACTGGAGTGGGTTGCCATTTCCTCTTCCAGAGAATCTTGCTGACCCAGGGATTGAACCTGCATCTCTTGCGTTGCAGGCAGTATCCTGCATTGCAGGCAGATTCTTTGCTGACTGTGCCACAGGGAAACCCCCAGTACAAGTTTGCCAATCTTCATTTTGTTAAAAAAATTTTATTTCAAAGATTTAAGTGGATATATTGACCAAATAAAATGATGTTTTTTATTGATTCACATTTTAAAAATGTTATTTAAAGTATCAGATTAAATTAAAATTATTTTTAATACCAAAAATGTTAATTTGTTTGCTTTGGCAGATAATACCTGACTTTGTTTATGGTTAGCAATCTGAGATCTGCTTTCTAGTCTTTCTGGCTGTTAATGACTGTATGACCATGGAGAACTAAGTCATGTAACCTAAGGCTCATCATATGTTTACTCTTATATGTATATGATGAAATCGTTGGATTAGTGATCCCAGAGTTTAATTCAAACTCTAAAGTTCTTTAATTCTATCAAAATATAATAGGAAGAAACCAACGTAATATTTTAAGTCAACTATAAGGTCCAGCATTCTAACATATATATATATATATATATAATATATAAAATATGGGGAGGATACTGTGTAGTCCCCTTGTTTCATGCTGTGCTTTCATGGAAAAGCAAAATAGTGCAGTATAAGAGTATTCCTTACCAACAGTGTTTCCGCTCTGTAAAAAGAAATCTTTTCCTCTGCCAGTTTTGAAAAACAAATGCTGCTGTATGATTGTTGCATGTCATGCTCCAAATGTTATTAATTTGTACATAATGATCTCTTCTTTGTTCCATCAGTTCTTATTAGCTTGAGGTAATGCTATACTTTCATAATAAGCATAGTTATATTTCTGTCTGTTTAAGCAATAAAACAGCAACTTCAGCAGATTTTTAAGCAGGTTGTCTTGGGATGTTTGTTGCTAGGTCACAGCCAGTGTTTTCTGCATTATGTGGACATAAAACAGTAGATATTGTTGGCACTCAGATTTAATGGATATTTTATCTAGCACTCAGCTGTATAATATATGGGCATTCTCTGTATTACTTGATTTCTCTGTTAGTGAATTCCACTGGAGTCCCAAGGGCCCTGACCTTTTCTGCAGTATAGGGAATAAAAGTAAAAAACACCTTGCCCTTATTATGCTAGTGGCTTGGTAAGGGTTTGATTGAATTAAACAAAACCATGCTGGCTTTTTAACTTCTGTTACATGGTTGCTTTCTGTACTTCTCGGAGTCAATCTTGAAACTAATGGTTGTTATTGAAGTCTTATGATCAGGTGTCTGTAAGTGCTGACAGCATTAGTACTGTAAAATGATAGTCAAGGCTAATTTATTGGACTTCATGTATGCCTTGTTACTCTTAAAGTCTTGTAGAAAATATCTGAGGAACAGCCTTTGATAGTATAATTGTGTGGTTCATTCCCTTCTTTAGAAAAATGAGTTATTGTATTAGGTTGAAATGTATGAAGTTGCTGATATTTGATTTTCATGTATCTTCATATATAACTTTATGTTTCCTTAAACTTGTACACAACCCCCTTTCCTTGGAGACAATAATGTCTTAATGATAAAGGCCATTGAATTACCCTGTATTTTGTTCTACATTTTCTGCATTTTTAGTTTCATCTTTAGTTTGGTTATGAAACAATGAATACTGAGAATAAGCATGACGTTTACAAAATTAATGTAGCTTTAAAAATTTAATTTTGTAATTATGATTTTCATTTGCTTTGTTTTGTCTCTATTAAAAACTTAGTTCTGGGCTGTCAGTTCTGCAGGCTGACATTTGGAGACCATTGTCATGGATTTTAGAAAAAAGAGTTTTCACTGCTGAGAGGGTTGTTAAGTAATATGTGTAAGGCTCCCAATGAGTTGTTAGAAAGTGGCTCGCTTTATCATCATTTAAATTCTATATGGCATTGTTTTATTCATTTTCTTTTTTCTGGTTCTGTGTTTCCAGCTTTAGGGAAATGATGAGGTGGCTTTTTTCTAAGCACATATCATGGGCCTCTTAATTCTACACTGATGTTCCATTGTTTTACTATTGATGTTTGGTTTGGTTTTGTTATGGGTAAACATTCTCAAGATTGAAAAGTGTAGGGTTTTTTGTTTTGCTGATAGAAAAGTAGAAACCAAAGGCAAAAAGGTTTGTGATGATATGTGAACATTTTGAGTATTACTCAACTGTTTCTATAGTTCTTAAGGTCTTTTCTTGAGGAAGCATACTTTATAATGCCTTTAAGTGAGTTAACCAAGGATCTGGGGTGAGAATCTTCTTGGGAGAGAACAGTGAGTACAAAGACCCCAAGGAAGGCAGTTAGTGTGGCATATTTGAGGAACAGCAAGAAGAACCAAAAGCTGACGGCTTTGGACATTGAACTGCAGAGTGAACGCTTGCTACCTTGTCCTCGTCTTGTTTCCAAACATCCTCTTGTGTATACCACGCCCTGTTTCTCTAGTTTCTGACATTGTGGCTGCTCTGCACAAAGTTCTCTGTCTCCTTAGCAACTGTTTTGTGTGATCTGCCAGGTGATACCCTATTAGTTCTTGGGTTAAAATGTCCAAGGATTCTGCTGTGCTTAATATAGATGACCGATGTTGGCTTTTAGCTAAGAGAAACTTTCTAATTTTTAAATTTTCTTTATGTATTGGCAGGTAAACTACAACATATGCTAGTTGTTCTTTGCTTAGTGATTTTTGTTTTGGCCATTTTTAAAGTTTCTAATACAGATGTTGTTAATGAAATAGTTTAAGAAACCGGAGCTTTCACCCTTGGGAAGATTTGAACTCCTTGAAGGCAAGGGACTGTTTATTTTTGTTTTTTATCTCTACCATCTGTCGTATTGCCCAGTACACAGTGAGTTTCACATGCTGTCTTTCACCTATCTTTAATTTGATGCTCGGAATAAATTCCTTTTGGTGCCATGTAGGCTGCTAGTTTTACAAAGATATGCGAGCTTTCTTAAAAGGAGTTTTCAAAATATCAATAACCTCAGATATGCAGATGGCACCACCCTTATGGCAGAAAGCAAAGAGAAACTAAAGAGCCTCTTGATGAGGTTGTGAAAGAGGAGAGTTGAAAAAGCTGGCTTAAAACTCAGCATTCAAAAAACTAAGATCATGGCATCCAGTCCCGTCACCTCATGGCAAATAGATGAGGAAACAGGAAACTGTGAGAGACTTTATTTTCTTGGGCTCCAAAATCACTGCAGATGGTGACTGCAGCCATGAAATTAAAAGACGCTTGCTCCTTGGAAGAAAAGCTGTGACACACCTGGACAGCATATTAGAAAGCAGAGACATTACTTTGTCAACAAATGTCCATATAGTCAAAGCTATGGTTTTTCCAGTAGTCATGAATGGATGTGAGAGTTGGGCCATAAAGAAGGCTGAGCGCCAAAGAATTGATGCTTTTGAACTGTGGTGTTGGAGAAGATTCTTAAGAGTCCCTTGGACTGCAAGGAGATCCAACCAGTCCATTCTGAAGGAGATCAGCCCTGGGATTTCTTTGGAAGGAATGATGCTAAAGCTGAAACTCCAGTACTTTGGCCACCTCATGGGAAGAGTTGACTCATTGGAAAAGACTGATGCTGGGAGGGATTGGGGGCAGGAGGAGAAGGGGACCACAGAGGATGAGATGGCTGGATGGCATCACTGACTTGATGGACGTGAGTCTGAGTGAACTCCGGGAGTTGGTGATGGACAGGGAGGCCTGGCGTGCTGCGATTCATGGGGTTGCAAAGAGTCAGACACGACTAAGCGACTGATCTGATCTGATTGAATGGGTTGGGATGTATCCTTTTAAATGATTTTGACATCTTAGTTATTGTAAGGACATGCACAAAGAGTAAAACTGTGTCTCCTCATTTAAGTGCTTTAGGCCTTAAACAGTGGAATTCTCTGTTATCCAGTATTACATTAGCATTTTTCGGGTACCGTAATACAGAATTAAATTTCCCATAATGTCATCTCTTCCCAGTAGAATTAGACCTAAAAGACTTGTAATTTTTTTTCTAATTTGTACTTTTGAACACAACTTCAGAAACCTTTGAAGTTTAGCAATTCATAAAATCATCAAATATGGTTTGCACTCAAATTTTACAATAGTTTGTATGGGAACAATAGTTTCCAACTTTGAATTTCTTGGCTCATTCATGCCTGGTTCCTCTCCTCTCACCCTTTTCTCCCTCAATTTCCTCCAGGACATCTGAAACCGTATATAATGCCTCCCAGGACTGAAATTTTGCTCAAGTACCTGAAAGATAACAGATGCTGTCATGCTCTTCATAGCAGAGAATAGTGCTATATGAGCCAAAACACATCACTGGAGCAAAACCCCAGTAGCAGAATCATTGTGGGGACTCATAGAGGGAAATTTGCTGGAGCAGTGTCAATGGCTTTTCCCGTCTGCTGGGTCCTGTCAGCAAGTCCTGGCCTTTCCACAGTGGCCCAAGTGTTTTTTTGCTGAGAACTCCACTTGCATTTACTAAGCAAAAGTTGTTCAGAAAGACTGTACTGTGGAGAGAGTAAATCCAACATATGTCTGCTTTTAAACTAAAGTTTCTCCTGGTTCGTAGGGCCTAATATTTTTTGACTGCAGTATTTTTTCAGCTTTAAAAACTGCATATTTTTATAACTGTAAAAACTTGACTTCCTTTTCCTTTATTCCAGATTTTTAAACATGTTTCTTACAGAACTGACATCATCCCCAATATTCAATTCTGTGTGCTGAGTTTTCATCTGTTAATGTAATATTTATATCACTTAATATTATATGTTATAGTGTATACATTCACATTATATCATATCCATTAATATTCTTCAAAAGCACCTTTTCAATGCTGGCATAATATGGTCATGCCATAATTTTATTTACATATTTTTAAATGAGCACTTTCTTTTAAATACTTTTGTAAAAGGCATTAATCTTTTTTATTATCATAAATATACTCAGTGATGTTTTTGATAGAATGGGAGAATAAAGACTTTTTTTTTCTCCTGAAAGGATAAATCTTGAAATGTTTTTATATAAAAGATAACTGGATGTGTCTAGATTGGCTCTTTCTGTTCTAATCTGGCTTGTCATGTTAAAAGTTTTTATGCATACATTTTAAGTAATTTACTGCATGATCTTTGCAGAAATTTTCTGGAGACCTAGAAGAAAAGGAACTATAATCTATGGAAGCCCTAGGTCTCGCTTACTGATGAGCAGCTGCTGTACTGCTGGTAGCTCATATATTGCAGATGAAGAAATTGAGGTTTAGACTTATAACCAAACATTAAGACCACGTAGATTACATGAGTTAAACACTGTGTTAATTTATTTTAATTTTTTGGATCAGACAGCTACTCTTGTAGCCAGGCTTAACTGAGAATAGTTGAATATCAACTGTTGTAGGCCACAAAGTCAGAGCCTTTATTACATTTCTTTTCTAATTTATTACTTTGTTTAACTGTACAATATTTGCAACAGATTTAATTTTGTGATCACTTAAACTAATATCTTAAAATATTTTATAGTTTCAATCTTAAATATAAGCTTTTAAAAAACTTACATATGCTTTTATATGATAAGCTGTATAAAGTGCTTTATATAGAAAGTAAAAGAAATAAACACTTAATCATTAAACTTTAAAGTTTACATCTATAATAATCCCTGAGGTCACTTCTTAGTCGGGCCCTCACTGCCCTTAGGGCCATTTTATTAATTGAAGGAGAAAGTTGCTATCTAAACAATGGGATATGCCTTCAGATTAGTGTAAGTAGCAATCTTAAGAAGATTCTCTGAACATTTTAAGATCCAGCAAGCCTGACTTTCAGAACCAGTTTTTTTTTTTTTGGCTGCACTGGGGCTTCCTTGTGGTGTGTGCAGGTTTCCTCTCGTTGCTGAGACTGTGCTGGCTTCTCTTTTGATGGAACACAGGCTCTAGAGTGTACGGGCTTAGTAGTTGTGGAGCATGGGCTTCCTTGCCTAGCGGCGTGTGGGATCTTAGTTCCCCAACCAAAGATCAGACTCATGTCCTCTACATTGGAAGGTGGATTTTAAACCACTGGACCACCAGGAACGTCCCTCCAGAAAGTTTTCGGAAATTCCCTGAGCTCCCAGCTTTCTGGGAACCTCCTCCTCCTCCTCTTCATATGCTCTGCAGTATTGAATTTTTCCCCTGTAGTAGCTTTGTTGGGCTTCTCAGGTGGTACTAGTGGTAAAGAACCCACCTGCCAATGCAGGAGATGTAAGAGATGCAGCTTCAATCCCTGGGTCGGGAAGATCCCTAGAAGAAGAGCATGGCAGCCTGCTCTAGTATTCTTGCCTGGAGAATCCCAGAGGATTCTGCACAGAGGAGCCTGGCAGGCTGCAATCCATCAGGTCACACAGAGTCAGACAAGACTGAAGCAACTTAGCACACATGTACCTTTGTTACTGCTGTGAAGTCTCTGGGTCAGCATGGGAGGTACTACTGACTTTTAGACTTCATAGTTACAAATGGACAAGAAATTTTTAGTTATCCCTTGAGACTGATTGATCTTTAGAAAAATAGAAGTTTCATGGTCTTGAGGAGAGGGTGGATCCTGCAAGTGAGAATACTTCTGACAGCAAAGATGTGGCTTACTTTTCCCAAACCAGGCAATTCACTAGCTATCAGGTGGATGTCCTACAATTTAATTTAATTTCTTTCTGACACTAATGACTAGAGTTAGCAGATTCAGAGTTACCTCACAGATTAAGGATTCAGTCCAGTCTCATAGGTTGTCCCCACTTCAGATGCCAATTGCAAGTCCTTGCTGCTGCTGCTGCTGCTACTGCTGCTGCTAAGTCACTTCAGTCGTGTCCGACTCTGTGCAACCTCACGGACGGCAGCCCACCAGGCTCCCCCGTCCCTGGGATTCTCCAGGCAAGAACACTGGAGTGGGTTGCCATTTCCTTCTCCAATGCATGAAAGTGAAAAGTAAAAGGGAAGTCGCTCAGTCGTGTCCAACTCCTAGCGACCGCATGGACTGCAGCCCACCAGGCTCCTCCATCCATGGGATTTTCCAGGCAAGAGTACTGGAGTGGGGTGCCATTGCCTTCTCTGATGCAAGTCCTTCCACCTGACCAATAGGCTATAAAGTCTGGGGGCTTCCTACAACTCCCTCCTCAGGTTTGATAATTCGCTAGAGTGGTTCACAGGAGTCAGGAAAACAGCCAAAAAGAAGGGATGAACAGGGCAAGGTAGAAAGTGGGTAGGTGTCTGCAGAACTTGTGTTCCCTCTGCAGGTACATTGACCCTGGACTCTGTCTAAACCCTGTTGTTTTAGGGTTTTTGTGGATGCCTCATTATGTTTACATGATTGATTCCATCAAGGTCTATTGGTGATTCAGTCTCCAGTCCCTCCCTTGATGTGGGGCTAAAGCACTAACACTGTAGTCATGAATTGAATCTGTAGTCATGCATTGGTCTTTCTGGTGACAAGCCTTCATCCTGAAACTATCCAGGTGTCTCCTGTTATCTCATTAGCAGATAGAAGACATTTTTCAGTTCTGAGTTTCCAAAGGTCTTAGAAGCTCTTGTATCAGGAACTAGGGATTAAGACCAGGTATTTTAACCAGTGATGTTCCTCTTACCCATATCATTCAGAATATTCCAAAGGTTTTAGAAGCTGTATGCCAGAAACCAGGACAAAGACTGAATATATGTTTCTTTTTATATCACAGTATCACAATGAGTATGATCTAAATAGTAAGCAGGGAGAGGATCATTTTGGAGAAGTATTTAAAACACATTGGAAGATTGAGGGAAGCTGTAAGCAGGCTGCTGTGAGGGGCTCCTTACTGTGATTTATCTGCAAGTAACTATAGAGGCACAAGTTGTGCTTGACCTCTCAGTACCCAGCTGTCACGTGTATAGATCAGATACCGTGGTTTAACTTTTATTTCTTCTTGAGCTCTCTTGTTGGTTTCTATATGTATATCTATTCCCACCGCCCTTTTCCAAGAGCTTTTTTACTTCAGAAAAATTCAAAGTTGGAGGCAAAGCTTGGTTTCCTAGGAATAAGCATATTTTTAATACTACTAAAAAATAGCAGGTTTGGGATATTCTGTGTATGTTCCAGGAGTTTGGTGTTTGGTCTGTAGGCAGGCAAGTTCTATAGAATAAAACAACTGATTGTTTTTTTGGTGATGTAGTGATTGAAAACTTTCAAAGCAACTACTGAAGGTGCAGCTTGTAGGATAGCAGTGTTTTCAGCTTATGTTTCTGTATTCAGCACATTCCTGACAACATGATGTCTGGAGCTGTATTGTAACCTGCTTCTGTAAGCTAATGTAGATTTTAGGAGCTGCTCTGTGTTTAGGGGCATGATTTTCTTAACTCTGCTGTACTTGTTACAGAGTAATGGGCATGCTTCTGTAAACAAAGTAGTCTAAGAATCTAGATTTCTGCTGTTAGCTAAGAGGCTCATCAAGAAAAAAGATAACCAAGCATTGTTGGCGTAGAATTTTTTTCCCTCCTGTAGCTGGCAAACCTTGCAGACCTTAATGAAAGAAAAGGGAGAAACGAGTTTTAGTGTTACTCGTTAGTTGAAGAAAGTAGTTTATGACTTTCTATGACGAGCAAGTTTATTCTTGCTCGACTGTGAGAACAAAGTCTACACCAGCTTTATTAGTGCTGTATTGCTCAACAATGACTGTGATACTAGTACTTTTGGGTGAAAATGCACATATATTCTTCAGTGATTCTTAGTCTTTTTCTCAAGACAACTTATGCTTACAAACATTTTGAGGACGCCAAAAAGGTTTCAGCTCCTTTCCTTTCTGTAATGTCCTCTCCTCCCTTCCCCTTCCCTTCTCTTCCAACCCCAGCCCCTTTCCCTCCCTATAGGTTTGTCTTAATGGTACTTATTTGCTGAAAGTTAAAATAGGGGAAAATTTAAAGTAGCAATAAGTGCATAAGCATTTGTTTTCATTAAAAATAACACTTTTCCCAAACCATAAAAATAAAGAAAAAAATGGCATTGTTTTACATTTTTTGTAGAGCTCTTTAACATTGAGTTTAATGAAAATTGGATTCTCATGTCTACTTTTGCATTCAGTCTATTGGGCCTCGTTGTTCTGGTTAAAGTATATTGAAAAAAGTCCAACTTCCCAGAGATACATGGTTGGAAGGAGTGCAGTATTTTAGTACCATTTAAAAATTTTTTTAATTTATTCTTGCCTCCTTTGTCAAAGATAAGGTGTCCATAGGTGCATGGATTTATCTCTGGGCTTTCTGTTTTGTTCCAATGATCTATATTTCTGTCTTTGTGCCAGTACCATACTGTCTGGATGACTGTTGCTTTGTAGTATAGCCTGAAGTCAGGCAGGTTAATTCCTCCAGTTCCATTTTTCTTTCTCAAGATTGCTTTGGCTATTTGAGGTTTTTTGTATTTCCATACAAATTGTGAAATTATTTGTTCTAGATCTGTGAAAAAGACTGTTGGTAGCTTGATAGGGATTGCATTGAATTTATAGATTGCTTTGGGTAGTATACTCATTTTCACTATATTTATTCTTCTGATCCATGAACATGGTATATTTCTCCATCTATTTGTGTCATCTTTGATTTCTTTCACCAGTGTTTTATAGTTTTCTACATATAGGTCTTTTGTTTCTTTAGGTAGATATGTTCCTAAGTATCTTATTCTTTTCATTGCAATGGTGAATGGAATTGTTTCCTTAATTTCTCTTTCTGTTTTCTCATTGTTATTGTATAGGAATGCAAGGGATTTCTGTGTGTTGATTTTATATCCTGCAACTTTACTATATTCATTGATTAACTCTAGTAATTTTCTGGTAGAGTCTTTAGGGTTTTTTATGTAGAGGATCATGTCATCTGCAAACAGTGAGAGTTTTACTTCTTCTTTTCCAATCTGGATTCCTTTTATTTCTTTTTCTTCTCTGATTGCTGTGGCTAAAACTTCCAAAACTATGTTGAATAGTAGTGGTGAGAGTGGGCACCTTTGTCTTGTTCCTGACCTTAGGGGAAATGCTTTGAATTTTTCACCATTGAGGATAATGTTTACGGTGGGTTTATCATACATGGCTTTTATTATGTTGAGGTATGTTCCTTCTATGTCTTTCTATGTCTGCTTTCTGTTTTTTTTTTTTTAATCATAAATGGATATTGAATTTTGTCAAAGGCTTTCTCTGCATCTATTGAGATAATCATGTGGTTTTTATTTTTCAATTTGTTAATGTGGTGTATCACATTGATTGATTGGTGGATATTGAAGAATCCTTGCATCCCTGGGATAAAGCCCACTTGGTCATGATGTATGATCTTTTTAATGTATTGTTGGATTCTGGATGCTAGAATTTTGTTAAGGATTTTTGCGTCTATGTTCATCAGTGATATTGGCCTGTGCTGGGGTCCAGCCCCAGCTGATCCAGGGTATTGGAAGCGGGGACGGCGTCGGCGAGGGTCAGGATACAATAGCTTCAATTAGATATTAATTAAAGACATAAAGAGTAATAGAATAAGGATAGCTCAGTAGGAAAATTCAGTGGAGAAAAGAGGCTGAGTGGCTTGGTTTACACGGGAGACCAATAAAACTTCAAGACAAGAAGTTTGCACCACTTACGTAGGCCACAGGCGTCCTTCCGTTATCCCGAAGGAGAGGAGACACTGAGGCCTCCCCGGTCGGATCTTAGAAGCCCAGGCATAATTAGTAAGCATGGTGGGTTCCGCGCTCTAGATGGAGACTCAGCCAGAGTGAAAGAGAGAGAGACATGGGGAGACCAGTATTTCGAGAAACTGATCCCAGTTCTTTATTTTCCATGGTCTACTTTTAGACACTGAGATGTTATGCAAAAGTCACGCGGGGTCAGCAGTCCTGACTTTCATCAAAGTCAGGTGCTTCATACAAATGCATACAGAGGTCTTAGGGATGTTACATCATCTTCTGGCCAGGGGGGCCTGCTGACAATTTATGACCCTCTCCTTGTGACAACGGTCAGTCAACCAGGACACTTATTTCTCCAGGGGTGATTATTCTTAAAACAGACACCACCCAAATAAAGTTACATTCCTATAGGGTGACGGTGTAATGGGTTTTAGTTAAGGAAAGAATTTACTTAGCCTAAGGTCTAACGTGATTAATATCAAAGGTTAATACTTATTTCTTCTATATATTCATTAATGTGTGTAAGGGCAGGGGATGTGGAGACTTAGCAACAAACATTGGCTCAACAAATGAAAAACCCTTCACCAATACAATTTCTAATCAGCCCATTATACTTATACTAATAGTTTTCTAACTTTTCTAAGGAACCTGTTTTTAGAAGGTTTAAAGCATCTCGTGCCTCTCACGGTTGGGAGGCTGTGAGCAATCACATGTGGCCGGACAAGCGTGTCAGGCAGGCTAGAGAACCTTCAGAGGAGTTTGTAGGTTAAAACACTCTTATCATGCCCAGGAATTATTATTAACTGGAGCTCTAAGTTAACTCCTTCTCCGAAAGAGGTGGTGGGGGACAGCCCCCCATAAAGTCAGAGGTGTAGGTGAGCACAAAGTAGTAAAGTAGGCAGGCTCTGGTTATGGGGGTAGATGCTTGAGGATTTCCAGGGGGACTCCTGAGGCTCGATCCCGCCTTTGCGTATGTCGAGCCTCCTTCCTCATGACCTTTCCCATGGGCAGAGTACCTCACTCTGGCCCCCAACAGGCCTGTAATTTTCTTTTTTTGTGGCATCTTTGTCAGGTTTTGGTATTAGGGTGATGATGACCTCATAGAATGAGTTTGGATGTTTACCTTCCTCTGCAATTTTCTGGAAGAGTTTGAATAGGATAGCTGTTAGTTCTTTAAGTTTTTGGTGGAATTCACTTGTGAAGCCATCTGGTCCTGGGCTTTTGTTTGTTGGAAGATTTCTGATTACAGTTTCTATTTCTGTGCTTGTGATGGGTCTGTTAAGTTTTTCTATTTCTTCCTGGTTCAGTTTTGAAAAGTTATACTTTTCTAAGAATTTGTCCATTTCTTCCAAGTTGTCCATTTTATTGACATATAGTTTCTGATAGTAGTCTCTTATGATCCTTTGTATTTCTGTGTTGTTTGTTGTGATTTCTCCATTTTAATTTCTAATTTTGTTAATTTGAGTCTTCTCTCCCCCCTGCCCTTTTTTTTTGATGACTCTGGCTAATGGTTTGTCAATTTTATTTATCTTCTCAAAGAACCAGCTTTTAACTTTGTTGATTTTGGCTATGATCTTCTTTGTTTCTTTTGCATTTATTTCTGCCCTAATTTTTATGATTTCTTTCCTTCTACTAACCCTGGGGTTCTTCATTTCTTCTTTTTCTAGTTGCTTTAGATGTAGAGTTAGGTTATTTATTTGATTTCTCTCCTGTTTCTTGAGGTAGGCCTGTATTGCTATGAAACTTCCCCTTAGCACTGCTTTTACTGAGTCCCATAGGTTTTGGGTAGTTGTGTTTTCATTTTCATTCGTTTCTATGCATAGTTTGATTTCTTTTTTGATTTCTTCTGTGATTTGTTGTTTAATCAGAAGTGTGTTGTTTAGCCTCCATATGTTTGTATTTTTAATAGTTTTTTTCCTGTAGTTGACATCTTACTGCATTGTGATCAGAAAAACATGCTTGAGATGACTTCAATTTTTTTGAATTTACCAAGGTTAGATTTATGGCCCAGGATGTGATCTATCCTGGAGAAGGTTCCATGTGCACTTGAGAAAAAGGTGAAATTCATTGTTTTAGGGTGAAATGTCCAATAGATATCAATTAGGTCTAACTGGTCCATTATATCATTTAAAGTGTGTGTTTCTTTGCTAATTTTCTGTTTAGTTGATCTATCCATAGGTGTGAGTGGGGTATTAAAGTCTCCCACTATTATTGTGTTATTGTTAATTTCCCCTTTCATACTTGTTAGCATTTGCCTTACATATTGCAGTGCTCCTATGTTGGGTGCATATATATTTGTAATTGTTATGTTTTCTTCTTGGTTTGATCCTTTGATCATTATGTAGTGTCCTTGTCTCTTTTCACGGCCTTTCCTTCAAAGTCTATTTTATCTGATATGACTATTGCTACTCCTGCTTTCTTTTGGTCTCCATTTGCATGAAATATCTTTTTCCAGCCCTTCACTTTCAGTCTGTATGTGTCCCTTGTTTTGAGGTGGGTTTCTTGTAGACAGCATATATAGGGGTCTTGTTTTTGTATCCATTCAGCCGGTCTTTGTCTTTTGGTTGGGGCATTCAACCCATTTACATTTAAGGTAATTATTGATAAGTATGATCCCGTTGCCATTTACTTTGTTGTTTTGGGTTCGAGTTTATAAACCTTTTCTGTGTTGTCTGTCTAGAGAAAATCCTTTAGCATTTGTTTAAGAGCTGGTTTGGTGGTGCTGAATTCTCTGAGCTTTTGCTTATTTGTAAAGCTTTTGATTTCTCCTTCATATTTGAATGAGATCCTTGCTGTGTACAGTAATCTCAGTTGTAGGTTTTTCTCTTTCATCACTTTAAGTATGTCCTGCCATTCCCTTCTGACTTGAAGAGATTCCATTGAAAGGTCAGCTGTTATTTTCATGAGGATCCCCTTGTGAGTTATTGTTTTTCCCTTGCTGCTTTTAATATTTGTTCTTTGTGTTTGATTTTTGTTAATTTGATTAATATGTGTCTTGGGGTGTTTTATCTTGGGTTTATCCTGTTTGGGACTCTCTGGGTTTCTTGGACTTGGATGGCTATTTCCTTTCCCATTTTAGGGAGGTTTTCAGCTATTATCTCCTCAAGTATTTTCTCATGGCCTTTCTTTTTGTCATCTTCTTCTGGGACTCCTATGATTTGAATGTTTGGGTGTTTAACATTGTTCCAGAGATCTCTGAGGTTGTCCTCATTTCTTTTGATTCTTTTTTCCTCTCTGGTCCATTCATTTCTACCATTCTTTCTTCCACCTCACTTATCCTATCTTCTGCCTCACGTATTCTACTGTTGGTTCCCTCCAGAGTGCTTTTGATCTCAGTTATTGCATTATTCATTATCGATTGACTCTTTTTTTATTTCTTCTAGGTCCTTGTTAAACTTTTTTTGCATCTTCTCAATTCTTGTCTCCAGACTATTTATCTGAAATTCCATTTTGTTTTCAAGATTTTGGAACATTTTTACTATCATCATTCTGAATTCCTTTTCAGGTTAACTCCTTATCTCCCCCTGTTGTTTGGTTTGGTGGGCTTTTATCATGTTCCTTTACCTGGTGAATATTTCTCTGCCTTTTCATCTTGTTTAGGTTGCTGTGTTTGGGGTGGCCTTTCTGTATGCTGGAAGTTTGTGGTTCCTCTTTATTATGGAGGTTCCTCCCTGTGGGTGGGGTTGGACGAGTGACTTGTCAAGGTTTCCTGGTTAGGGAAGCTTGCATCAGTGTTCTGCTGGGTGGAGCTGGATCTCTTCTCTCTGGAGTGCAATAAAGTGTTCAGTAAAAAGTTTTGAGGTGTCTGTGGGTTTGGTGTGACTTTTGGCTGCCTGTGTTTTTGTGCTCAGGGTTATGTTCCTGCATTGTTGGGGAATTAGCTTGGTATGTCTTGCTCTGAAACTTTTTGACTGTTGGGTGGAGCTTGGTTTCAGTGTAGGTATGGAGGCTTTTGGATGAGCTCTTGTTGATTAATGTTCCCTGGAGTCAGGAGTTTTCTGGTATTCTCAAGTTTTGGATTTAAGCCTCCTGCCTCTGGCTTTCAGTCTTATTCTTAAAGTAGCCTCAAGACTTCTCCATCCATATAGCTCCAATGATAAAACATCTAGGTTAATGGTGAAAAGATTCTCCACAGTGGGGGACACCCAGAGAGGTTCACAGAGTTACATGGAGAAGAGAAGAGGGAGGAGGGTGATAGAGGTGGCCAGGAGGAGAATAGGGAGAATCAAAAGGGGAGAGAGCAATCTAGCCAGTAATCAATTCCCTATTTGCTCTCCACAGTCTGGAACATTCAGAGTGGTTCACGGAGTTCCATAGAGAAAAGAAGAGGGAGGAAGGAGACAGAGGTGACCCGAAGGAGAGGAGTGGGAGTCAAAAGAAACGAGACTAATCTAGCCTGTGATCAGTTCTCTAAGTGTTCTCCACAGCCGGGAACACCCAAGGAGATTCACAGAGTTAAGTAGAGAAGGGGGAGGGAGGAGATAGAGGTGACCTGTGGGAGAAAATGGAGAGTCAAAAGGGGAGAGAACAATCAAGCCAGTAATCACAGTCCTAAGTAAAAATGGGTACTGAAGATTGGATTCTTAAAGGTACAGAATAGATAACAAATACCACAATGTAAAGATTAAAAATCTAGAGTAGAGGTTAGACTCTCAAGAATACAGTATTAAAAAAAAAAAAATTTCAAAAGTTATTAAAAATATATATATACGAAATTTGCTTTAAAAATAGGGTCTTTTTTTTTGCAAGGTAATACGTTTTAAAAATGAAAATTAAAGGAGTAATGAACTTAAAAATAAAAAAAATTTAAATTAAAAAATGATAATAGTAAAATACATCTTGGAATTTCTCTGGGTCTGTTGAGGGCAGTGTGGGGTCAGTTCAGTTTTAGATAGTTCCTTGTTCCAGCTTATACTTATTCTCAAGGTCTATAGGTCCCTTCCAGTGTAGCCTATGCTAACTACAGGGTTTTAATCTGTTGGACCTGTCACTTCCAAAACGATCCCTTCTTCTTTATTTCAGCTTCCTCTGTTTGGAAGTCTCTTCAGTATCTAACTTCCACCCTGACACAAGGGGGCGAAGGTGGTCATTTATTTAGGCTCACTTGTTCAATTGTGCTGCAGGGAAGGAGGAACACTGCAATATCACTGGCGTGTGTGGGGACTGCTCGCAGTGTCTGGCCCACACTGGGTTTGCTCCAGCTCAAGGCGTGTGTGCTTTCTTGGTCTACACTGCTCAAGCTCCAGGTTGCTCTGCAGGGGAACTGTCTAAGGCAGGCCCTGGGTTGTGTGCACTTCCCATTTCTAAGCCGCTCAGGTTCAGTTTCTCAGGTACTCCACAAAGGTACAGACTCGGTTGGGCCTGTGTTTTGTGCCCTTACGAGGTCTGACCAGCTCGGGTGATCAGGTGCTTGGGGAGCGCTCTCCCCAGGTGGGGCGGTGCGTCTTATCACCTCCCAGTCCCAGTCGCTTGATTTCCTGGGTGCGCAGCAGGAGTGCTGTCTCAGGTGTGCCGTGTGTCTCCTCTGGGGAGTTGATCTCTGGATGCGACCCTCCTGGTGGATGTCAACCATCCAGGATCCCAGGAAGACTTGGTTAGCAACTGGGAACTTGCTTGCAGTTTGGTAGAGGATGCCCCTTGCCTTCCGGCTCTGGCTGTTGCCTGCCTGCCTCCCTGCCTCTGGCGGGAGATGAGCCAGTCTGCTGCCGGCTAGCTCTCCTCTAGTATTTGCACAGTCCTTTGTTCTTTGAACAGGCCTGGCAGTGCCTTAGGTTAGAGCTTTTTGTGTGAAAGTTCTCTCTCTATACTTCCTCTTTTTTTTTCTTTCTCTCTCTGGCAGTCCCATGGTTTGGGTTGCTATCTCAGGTTAGCGCCTTCAGATTGCCCTCAGGGCATTTAGGCCCTGTCCTTACCCTGAGCAGTGCAGCCTGCACCTTCCTGTTCAGTCCCTGCTTGCTGGTGGCGGATGCGAGTGTCTGGGCTACTTCTCCGCTGGGAGTTGCAGTTAAGTGTGTAATCTGTGGGTTTTATTTATTTATTTTTTCCTCCCAGTTATGTTGCCCTCTGAGATTTCCAAAACTCCCCACAGACCCACCAGTGAGAGGGTTTCCTGGTGTTTGGAAACTTCTCCTCTTTTAGGACTCCTTCTCCGGGAAGGGTCTCCATCCCTAACTCTTTTGTCTCTCTTTTTATCTTTTATATTTTGTCCTACCTCCTTTGGAAGACAATGGGCTGCCTTTCTGGGTGCCTGGTGTCCTCCGCCAGCGTTCAGAAGTTGTTCTATGGTATTTGCTCAGTGTTCAAATGGTCTTTCGATGAATTTGTGGGGGAGAAAGTGGTCTTCTTGTCCTATTCCTCTGCCATTTTAATATGTATATTCTTTGACACTACACGAAATTTGACACAAGGTGGTTTTTTAAAGACTAGTTGCAACATGCAATCTGAATCCCATCAGTGATCCTTTTGTTCTCTTTTAAACTGAAAATTTATTGATCTGTCTTGCACTTCGGCTGTTCTACACATGTGTGGTTTTGTAACGTCATATATTGGTAAACAAAGATATGTGTCATATAGGTATTTTTATACTATAAAAAAAGTATATTTGTTATTATCACCATCAATTCCATTAGAAATAGCTTTAATTATTGGGAAGTTGTCTAGCTCACATAAGTGGATACACATTTTTGGAAGTTGTAATTTTGACTTAGAAGCTTTAATTTCACCACTGTCAAAAAATATTATCAGTAGTTTTTTTTTTTTTTTCAAATTAAAATGACATCTTTCTTTGTTCACTTTCATGAAAATTCCTTCCAGATACCCAAATCTGAATTACCATAGATTGTCTGTTAATCATTTGTTCAAGTAAAAATGGTATTCCATGAAAAAGGCAGGTCATTTAGCATGTGATTCAATTATTTGTCCATTACCTTTTCCCATGATAACCATTGAACTACAGTATACAGCCAAAGTACTGTATGCATACATCCCATTTTATCACAAATTTAATAAAATTGATAGATGTATTTTTTCTTCATCAAGACATTGATGAGAACTTCCTCACCCTCAACTGCAAATTTGAGATAATCGAGTATATCATGACTGCATTGGAGCCCCTGCCTTAACTCAAGCTAAGGCACCAACAGTTTTACCCTTCATTGCTCTTATGTCACCATTAAAAATATCAACAGGGTGACACAGGCAAATAACATGTTCTGTTATTGTGCAAGTATTTTTGACTGTACAGACCACATGAAATTGTGCCATGTATCTCCTAGACCTTGCTCTGAGAGACTTGTGCTGTGAGAACTGCCGTTACTCTGTTAGCTCTTCTTTTGTTCTTGTTGAGAATACAGTTGGGAAAGAAAGGAGTCTTATGCTGGTAACATTTTCACAGATTTCACAAACTTTGATGCATTTGCACCAAGGGATCTTTCCTTTGCACCACTCTCTTTGTTTCTACAGCAAACTGTGGCTTTCAACATGAGACTCAGAGCTTCTGAATGTTGCTATGCTGGTATATATGCATATGTTAAAAAAGAGGTAATTATGGTGATAAAAAACATTGGATTCATTAAATGTGTATAGTGTCCGAGTCCTTGTATGTTTAATATCTGCCCTGTCCTCCTCTTTTGTGAAGGTGTTGTGAGAAGTAATTTGATATTTTAAAAATCTAAAAATCTGTGGAACTGTATGGTCTATTTTCATTGCCTGACATCTTATAGTGCATCATATAGTGAGGTAAATATTAATATATACAAGTGAGATCACAGTGTAACTTTAGAGGTTCATTAGTTAATTATAGTTGAAGATGAGGAGGAGGAAAGGAAATTCCTAGGCTCACGATGCCAAATGATCAGAATATTTAAAAACTACAATGGAAAAAACATTCTCCCACTTCTGTATATTGGAAGATAAGAAGTATCTTTTTTAAAAAGCAAGTGGATGAAGGTGCACTAAAAAGAGACCAGAAATAGGAGTGGTGTTTAGAGACTGAAAGGGAAGTTTTTCTTTGGGAATTGTGTGATGATGAGAGTATTTAAATATCCTAAAGTACTTTTCCCCCCAGAATATTTAGGACTTTTCTCCCCAGAATATTTATGAATATCATGAGTCTGGGAAAGGCAAGAATCAAGGTTAGTCTGTGCTTGAACAATGCCTTGGTTCAAAGGTAGGCGAGAATTCTTGGATATAGAAGAGGGATGAATAATTTGATGAGGTAATTTCAGGAAGAAAAAATACTTACCTTCAAAAATGTGCCGATGTGTTTGACTTTTAAAACTAAGTTAAAATTTGTGTAGTCATCATCATGTACTTACGATTAAGTGTAGTCTCTTTTTTCCCCCCTCTCATAAAATATTGAAGGATAGAGTTGACAAACAGATCATATGAAAAATAAGATGACTGGATAGATTATACATAATATATGTATTATATATCATTGTAGAGTTTATAAAGAATTTTAATACTTTGGAGCTTAAAAAGAAATTTTACCTTCTCTATTTCATTTCAATATTAAAAAGAAAAAAAAAAAAAACCTGAAGTAGGTGAGAAAGCCGTGATCACCATGAAAATCTACTTTACAGAAAGCCACAGCCCTTCTGAATCAGAGTTTGAATTTCAAGTTAGGTCTCTGAGGAGTTCCCTGGTGGTCCAGTGGTTAGGACTTGGTGATTTCACTGCTGGGTTCCTGGGTCCTTGGGTCCAATCCCTGGTTGATGAACTAAGATCCCTCAAGCCTTAAACAAACAAACAAACAAAAACGAAGTCTCTGAACTGACAGTTCCTGTATTGGGGGCTGCATAGCGTCATTGCCAGGCAGCTCTTAATTCGCAGGATTCCATAGTTATGGTGTTCTCTGCAACTGTGGCCCAGAGAGCATCCAAACAGAAGACAGATGCTCTTTGGGCTAGAGTATGACCTCATTTGGGAGATGGACAGCTGTGGAGCAGGGTCTTCCACCAGGTCAGTTTGAGTGTGTCAAGGTGTGTCAGGCTGCCCTAGATCAAGTCTTGCCAGAGGCCTGTTCTCTGGCTCCATTGTTGAGAATTGTTCTCCTACTTCTTGTTCATTTTCCCAAGGCTTTTAGGAATTAAATAGTATTTTCTTCATCCCTAAAACTATTTTGAGAACGCATCATATCAACCAAGTCAAAATGAATGAATAAGAGCATCATTCATCTTGTTAATTTCGGTCTTTTATAATAAAACAAGTGATGTGATAAATTTATTGTGAACCAAGTGGAATCCAAGTTATTCAAGCCCAAGGATTTTGCTTGCTTGTTTAGCTCTCATGTTTAGTGTATATTGGTCATTAAATGCAATGTTATTTCAAGTTCCTAGTTAACTTTTACTCACATCTTTGATTTGTCAAAGTTTACTCTTCACAGTAAATCTGCTGTTATGTATTATAAGGAAACAGAGGTGGAAACATTTAGCATCAAATTACTTTTATTTCAAATGTAGGCAGAGGTTCTTAGTTTTGTTTCAAACATTGTCCCTGACTGAACGTTAAGCATTTCTATTGTGTATAATAGTAATAATAAGGATAATACCACCACCACCACAGAAACAGGAACAGGATTGTTCCGTTTTGCTTCAGTTGGCATTTGATGTTTTTAGAGTTATTTTCAGCCTCATTTAGCCCTTCCTACTTTTCCACTTCAGCAAATCCACTTTGACTTTTTTTTTTAACACAGGTGAGTCACCAGGGCAAGGGCAGGAGCTCTTTAGATCATGGGAATACCCCTTCTGGGACTTGAAGACATTGCTTTACAGTATTTATTAGCAGCACTGAGACAGCTACTGCAGAGGAAGTTTAGAGTGTGTCACAGCTGTGAACATTAAGTACTAGATGTAGCTGTGATTGCTGCCATTGTTTTGATACACTGTCCTCTGCTATAAGCGTGAGGAATTTCTTCTCATAACCTATTATATCTTTTTGTATTTTTCTGGCCTTCTGTAAAATTTTGTAAAATGATATTTTTGTGGAATGGATCTCTGCCCTTTTCATGTTAACAGATACACATACTTAAAGAGATTTGACCCTCTGGGGAATCATATTGAACAAATGAGATTTGGCTTAGGTATTGTCTTTTATATCCATGTAATGGTACTATATTGCTTGGCACACAATAGTCAGTCTGTAAATGGTATTTGTCATGAATTTTGAATAAAAGTTAATTAAGTGAAATAAAATTAATAATTTTAAATTAAATCATCTGCTGTATTAGGCCAGGGAACTAAAAATATTGGTAAGGCAGATAGTGGCTAGTGAATTCCTGTGCTAGCTGAAAGATAATCTTGCACATATTAAAACTCTTACCCTGGGAGGTATCAGGGTAGCACAAGAAACAAGAAGTTGTGGAGCTGAGAGGAGGGGTGAGGATAGGGAAGGTGTGGAAAGTGGGTTGGTTTGTCTGGCTCTCAAATCAGAGGTAGTGCTCGATGATGAGGAGGATGCCAATTTCATTTCTGGTTTCCACTCCGACATTAATATCACAGGTACTTTGGAATGTGTGCGTCTTTTATGATCAACGTAATTGTTTTTCCCTGAGTACCCTGCTCACAGTTCATGTATTGCTGAAGCCTGGCTTGGAGAATTTTGAGCATTACTTTACTAGCGTGTGAGATGAGTTCAATTATGTGGTAGTGTGAACATTCTCTGGCATTGCTTTTCTTTGGGACTGGAATGAAAACTGACCTTTTCCAGTCGTGCGGCCACTGATGAGTTTTCCAAATTTGCTGACATATTGAATGTAGCACTTTCACAGCATCATCTTTTAGGATTTGAAATAGCTCCACTGGCATTCCATCACTTCCACTAGCTTTGTTCATAATGATGCTTCCTAAGGCACACTTGACTTCACAAGTCAAATTGCCAACATCTGCTGGATCATCAAAAAAGCAAGAGAGTTCCAGAAAAATGTCTATTTCTGCTTTATTGACTATGCCAAAGCCTTTAACTGTGTGGATCACAATAAACTGTGGAAAATTATGAAGGAGATGGGAATACCAGACCACCTGACCTGCCTCTTGAAAAACCTGTATGCAGGTCAGGAAGCAACAGTTAGAACTGGACATGGAACAACAGACTGGTTCCAAATAGGAAAAGGAGTTCGTCAAGGCTGTATATTGTCACCCTGCTTATTTAACTTATATGCAGAGTACATCATGAGAAACACTGGGCTGGAAGAAGCACAAGCTGGAATCAAGATTGCTGGGAGAAATATCAATCACCTCAGATATGCAGATGACACCACCCTTATGGCAGAAAGTGAAGAAGAACTAAAGAGCCTCTTGATGAAAGTGAAAGTGGAGAGTGAAAAAGTTGGCTTAAAGCTCAACATTCAGAAAACTAAGATCATGGCATCCGGTCCCATTCATGGCAAATAGATGGGGAAACAGTGGAAACAGTGGCTGACTTTATTTTTGGGGGCTCTAAAATCACTGCAGATGTTGATTGTAGCCATGAAATTAAAAGACACTTACTCCTTGGAAGGAAAGTTATGACCAACCTAGACAGCATATTCAAAAGCAGAGACATTACTTTGTCAACAAAGTCTATCTAGTCAAGGCTATGGTTTTTCCAGTAGTCATGTATGCATGTGAGAGTTGGACTATAAAGAAAGCTGAGTGCCGAAGAATTGATGCTTTTGAACTGTGGTGTTGGAGAAGACTCTTAAGAGTCCCCTGGACTGCAAGGAGATCCAACCAGTCCATCCTCAAGGAGATCAGTCCTGGGTATTCATTGGAAAGACTAATGTTGAAGCTGAAATGCAATACTTTGGCCACCTGATGCGAAGAGCTGACTCATTGGAATAGACCCTGATGCTGGGAAAGATTGCTGGCAGGAGGAGAAGGGGACGACAGAGGATGAGATGGTTGGATGGCATCACTGACTCAATGGACATGGGTTTGGGTAGACTCTGGGAGTTTGTGATGGACAGGGAGGCCTGGTGTGCTGTGGTTCATGGGGTCGCAAAAGAGTCGGACACGACTGAGCAACTGAACCGAACTGAACTGACCCTGCTCACTTTGTTTTCATGCCCTTTCTCTTCAGATTTGCCTGAGGTTCCATCGATTGAGGAAGAAGTGGAAGAAACCGAGTCTTGGGCAAAGCCTCTGGTTCACCTTTGGCAGACGAAGTCCCCAAACTTTGTGGCCGAGCAAGAGTATAACACAGCCATGGGCAGAATGGAGCCACACTGCGCCATTTGTGCTCTGCTCATGCCCTACTACAAGGTAGCTGGCGGGAGGGGCCCCTGCCCACGTTTCTTTTCACTGTAGCACTTTCTGTGTGGCTGTAAAAACACAGGTGAATCATTGTAGTTAGTATGCACACAGTGAAGAAAACATTAGTTCTTCTGTAGCTAATGACCATCATAGACATCAAACAGAATTCCTGCGTGCCACTTGAGAGACTTTTCTTTAACAGTGCTTTATTATTTTTGAATGTCTTAATTTATTTCAGTCAACGGTTAATTCCAACCTTTCTTTCTACCCACTTGACCAAGAAACACAGACCTTAAAGTTTCAAAATAGTAGAAGCTTGCAGAGAGAGAACTTAGACCTAGTCTCTGCTTTATGTTTGAAAATATTACTCTCAATCATATAAATGTCAGCTCTGGGCTCACATTTGAAATACCTCTCTTCATCTTTCCATGTAGAACATGCAAAAGACATAGCAGGACTCAGTGCAAACCAAATTGTCCAGTTTATCCCCATCAGCCAGCTATTCTTGGTATTATTTTCAGATGTCATGTCATATATGTTATGCCAAAAGCGTCTTAGATCACAGAGGGCCACATTCTTCAGCACTAACACAAACAAAATGATCTTTAGGAATCTGGTAAGGGTAGAACTCGGAGAAGGCAATGGCACCCCACTCCAGTACTCTTGCCTGGAAAATCCCATGGATGGAGGAGCCTTGGTGGGCTGCAGTCCATGGGGTCGCTAAGAGTCAGACATGACAGCGACTTCACTTTTACTTTTCACTTTCATGCATTGGAGAAGGAAATGGCAACCCACTCCAGTGTTCTTGCCTGGAGAGTCCCAGGGATGGCGGAGCCTGGTGGGCCGCCGTCTATGGGGTCGCACAGAGTCAGACACGACTGAAGCGACTTAGCAGCAGCAGCAGCAAGGGTAGAACTACTAGGTCCATTTTAATATACAATATTATAAAGTGTATTGTTGTGAATATTGTGTTCTGCATTATATTTTCACTAATAGAATCAGAAATATTCTATTCAAGATCACATTGTTCTTAAAGTTCCACATGAAGTAATTCTGTCCAGACATTTCAGAGCATAAAAATGCATAATGTGCCATATTCTCAGAACTTTGTAAATAGAGGAAGTAGTTCATTCATTCATCTGAATGAGACATTAGGGAGTGATTAACTTTATTTTTATTTCCCATTGTTAAATTTCTATGTTTTCTTGAAAAATTTACCTTTGTTTTGATTCTTATTTCTGTATCATAATCTGCCTGCATATTTCCCTAATGATTAAAAAAATTCCAACTAAAATTATAAGATTTGGGGAAATTTATTAACATAAGGTTTCTGGGATAAGATAGTTCATTAATTATATTCAAATAAACAATGAATATCTTATATTTTGGTCAGAGATGACAATTTTGTTTGCATATTATGCCTTGTTATCTGATGTCATTTGCTAGATGTTTCTGTCTTGCTGTTTTAAAACTTTGTGATGAGACAAAAACCTTCAAAAACTCTCTAAATACTGTCATAGAAATTAAAACTGAGGTCTTTGAAGATTCTCCTTCAGGTGTAACCAGGTAAGATTCTTCAGTAAATGAAATCAGATCTATTAACCTAGTGCAAATAAAGAAGCAAAAAAAGTTCATCGGAAGGATCATTGCTTCTCATGAACTTTGTCTATAAGAACATAATTTTAGTAGCCCATCTCTTTCTGTAATAGTGGACATATAGAATCTCCTTTTGTTCCTACAGCTTAGCTTCTGGATGGGAACCTGGGGAGCAGAGGTGATAGTTGGAGGACAAGGACAAGAAGAAACAATACAGAAGTGAAAAATTAGTAAATGAAATAGCTTTTCTTGGATCTATCCAAAGCAAGTGATTTGAGCTCCTTTCTGTATTTTTTGCTCATTTGCAAATATTGTGTTTTTCAGCCAGATAGCAGCAATGAAGAAAATGATTCTAGATGGGAGACAAAATTAGATGAAGTGGTGACTTCAGGAGGAAAGACTAAGCCCCTCATTCCAGAGATGTGTTTTATTTATAGTGAAGAAAATATAGAATATTCTCCACCTAATGCCTTCCTGGAAGAGGATGGAACAAGCCTTCTGATTTCCTGTGCAAAGTGTCGCGTACGGGTTCATGCAAGTAAATGAGTCTATCAGTCATTAATCACTGGCTTTTTTAGTGCTTCACATAGTCTTTATTTCTCACCCCTCTGCAGCCTGTCAAATCTATCACAGTGAACTATTGGCATCATTAATGATTAGATCATTCTTTCTCATATTTCTTCTAATGAAAGTATGAAAGGTATAATCGTCCTTTCTTGTATTTTATGTGGTATCAGTGGAGAACAGGTCTGATGGTTTGTTTTTTTGGGGTCCCCATGTGGAGTCACCACGGGACTCCTTTCACATGCTTAAATTTTACTTAAGATATAGTTTATAAAACCTTAATTTTAGTCTCTTATGTTGATTCATCACTATTTTCCTTTGTAAGTTTTAAAAAGAATGAGTATTCTTTTGGTGATTTGGGGAATTGTTGTTAAATTTAATTCCTGAGTTAAAATTTTATTCTTTGTAAGAGTAGGGAGATCTTCATTTTGGGGAAAACAGTCCTTCGAGTTTTCCCCCAGGACTGAGATCGTTAGGCTCTATACCTGTCTCAATTTGCTATTTTTACATAATTGCGTTAATGGCAAATACATTTTTATAGGTTAATCTGTCATCTAAACCCTCTAAAATGTATAAATCTAAAATGGATCAGTTATACATTGCAATTGTATTTTAAAGCATTTTAGTATTCAAGCTCTTACCAAGTCACATGTTTTATGAACCTTCTTAGGTGTGGTGTGAGTCTGTCAATGTGGTATGAATGATTTATAATATATGTATTACATTCTGTATTTACCCCACAGTAATACCAGTCTTATATTAAGGTTCAAATTGCCTGGCTATCAAGCATTTATTTATTAGGTACTTTCAGCTTCCCCACGGGATTTGAACATGTGTTTGAAATATAATTATATTAAACTTCTTATTTACTTCATCAGTCTGTAAGACACTCAGTACACACACACACACACACACACACACACACACACACACTCTCACTCACTCACTCACTCACTCACTCTACACGGTTATATGTATATGAGAGGCATAGCATCATTTTACAAACAAGTTAGGATTTAATCTTGACTCCAGAATGCACTAACTGTGCAACTTAGCCATAATATTTTATGAACATGTGCTTGAACTAAACATTTTATGATCTTGGTTAACTATTATAGGCTTTTCTTTGGGTAATTACATTTCTGTTATTTTCCCTTCCCAAGTCAAATTTTATAGAAATTTGATATTAAAAATTACTTCTTTAAATTCTATTCATTTCAAAGCCCTCTTTTTTCAGGAAGCCAGAGTAACACATGTTTGTTGGAGCCATATAATTGCTACATATATCATGTAATTACATCATCAGCCATCTCTTTAAATTGTTGAGTCAGGCATGTACTGAATAGACAAGTAAAATCGAACATATCTCTTCATCACCAGCCATGAATTGTGTATCCTTTGTCCGTATCACTGAAATTAAAGCTAATTAAATGTAATTTTTGAAGTGTAGTTTTAAATTACATTAATTTTATGCATATAATTTTATGTTCAGAAATATTTTGTTAAGGTTTGTTTACTGTACCATTTTAAAACTTCTCCAAACTTTGCTTCATAAATTGCAGCTTACTTTGAAATATGTTTTATATGAGTAAAGGACTAGACCTGAAAGTTTAGAGATTTTATTATTGCCCATTCAAGTACTATCATTAGTATTCTTTATGATAACTAGTGTGAGCATTGCTAACTGTTTAGATGCCTACTCTCATGCTTCCTGGCAGTGATATCCTGTTAGGTATAAGGTGTGAGAACCAAAAGTGTCTCTGAGCCAGCCTTGTTTATGTTTTGTTCTAAGCAATGAGAATCAAAAATGGTATGGTAGGTTGTTGCTCTGATTTTATTTATTCAGTGGCTAAAATGTGTCATATTCACAAAATACAAAAGGCTTAATTAATGGATCCATACTATTATTTTGTAGGTTGTTATGGAATCCCTTCTCATGAGATCTGTGATGGATGGCTATGTGCCCGGTGCAAGAGAAATGCATGGACAGCAGTAAGTGGCTTATTCATTCCGTCCATTGTGGGTCCGTTTAAATCTAGTGGTACATGTACTTTTGTGTGCAGTTTCACTCTTCCCTGTTTTTCTAGTCTTCTCTTTCCAAATCATCCTACTGAGTATCTCTGTATCTACTGTGAAAATGTTAAATACATTTCTGGAGATCACCCTGTCCTCAGGAACCTACAGAGACTAGCAGTTTTTTAGAGCATGTCCAAAATACTGCTTCACGTTCTTTCCCAGCTCAGTTTTGCAGTTCTAGAAAATAAGTATTCTGAGTGACAGTGAAGATAGGAATCTCTAGGGACCTCTGAGGAAACCATGCTCATTCACAACAATTCCACTAGCTTAGCTCTTCCCTGTTTATTCATTTATACATTCATACTTCAGCAAATTTTAAAGTGTTTTGTGCTAAACATTGCTGTGAACTTGAGACAGAAACTACAACACCAAATTATTCTCTGTTTGGGTAACACAGATTTCTCTTCACCTAAATTGTTTTCCCTGAAGATACTATAGAAACTTTAGCTTACACCCAAGCATTGCACTCCATTCCATTAATCTACCAGTTCACTCATTTTACAGTTTGATTATGTGTTGCCTTAATTTTTCTTAAAAATTCTCTTTCAAGATGTATCAGAACGTTGTTGAAGTTGGAGACCGGTCAGATCTCAAGACTGTATCCCTCATTCTTGATCTCATAACAGATGCTCAGCTTCATTTTGATTTTAGTAGTAGCCTTTGCTTTATTCCTTAATGATCTCTAATGACAATGGATTAGATTTCCTTGCAGCCAAAGTTAAAACCCTGAGGCAGAATGTAAAGACCATGTTTTGCATGATGAAAATTTATGTCATGATTATGTATGTTTAGCTCTCAGTGTGGAAATAGACATATGGTAACTATAAATTAAAGGCATCTGTAAGAGTGACTTTCTGTATGATTTTATTGCTGGCATTCACTTCACATAGTGAGGGGAAAGCAGGGGAAAATATGGACCATTTTTATAGTCCAGATAATCTGATCTATGTGATATTAGAGGTAATATCTCCAACTTAAGAATTCTTTCCATTAGTTGGCCCAGATAACATTTTGATACTTCATTTGGTTGATCATTACATTAACAAAAACTGTATAACTGCACAGCATCTGTAAAACAGCCAGGAAGTCCTGCTGTAATATATGTATTCAGGTCTTGTTTACCATGCTGGTTCTATTCGTATTATATGAGCCAAAGCAAAGTCTTGTAGAGTCAGTTTTGTTGATGATGTCCCCTCTTTCACCCTGAAGTGTAGATTTAGAATTTAGAGCTACTCTAATTCAGTTCACCAAGGCATGAAGAATTCTCTGTTCCATCTGCAGTTACTGCTTGGCTCCATGCTCACACACCGAGCAGTCCTGTTACCCCAAGGTACCATTGTCCTTTGCATGGCAGTGCCAGGGCTAGGCCTCAGTCAGCCACCCTGATTCCAAGACTGCTTCTTAGCAATTATGTTGCTTTCCTTTAGCATGTCTTCAGAAGGAAATACTTAGATTAATCACTCTCTGCAACTGATTTAAAGCATATTTCTATTAATCTTAACCTCTCTGTACCCTGAGAAAATACAGCGTGCCTTTGACACCATGTAAATCTCTCTTAATTTGCGATTAAGACAGGAGCTCTTGAATACAACTTTGCATTGATTTTTTTCAGACCTGCATAATTTCTTAGCTCTAATTGGAAATGATCTAAATTAACAATGGGCCAATTATCATTATTATTATTATTTTTCAGTTTATCCATTCTGAGTGAACGTTGTCCATGAAGCTCTATTTCTAAATTTTTCTCTTGAGAAATAACTGAATTTCATTTTAAGCATTGCAGAGAAGTATATTCTGGCCTTAACACCCTTATTTAGTATGGCATTGTGTGTTGCAATATTTATATTTTACTAAGCACTTAAGTATGATTCTTGGGTTTTGTGGCTGGAATGGTTGCATTTGGGAAGTACACTTAGACTTGTCTTCTTAGGAACCAATCTCATACTGTCAGTTTTAGGTTCCAGAGGAGCGCTGATCTCCTTTTGGATGGAAGCTCTAAAAGAACCTAATGGAAATCTAACAGTGTGGCTGAAGTCAAATGATATTTCAATCCTGGCTTTTAGTTTACTAACTCTTGATTACTAAGTATTTCCTCGGATTTTCTGTTTTAAACATAGTTTGTGAAAGTAAGGCTTATTCATCATGAATACAAATGACTCCAGTAACATATTTTGCTTGAGATATGTGTTTATACAACAAATGTGATTGTTTCAGTTAATTATATTTCCTTTAATGATTATTGCTTTGAAAATCTTAGAGGTAAGAAGAGGGTACCTGAAACACCTTAAATTTATTTTCATAAGGTGTGTGTGGGAATCGTATGTGGTAGTTCTATTTTTTAAAGATCAAAAAATAAAAATTAAAGGTTAAAAAGAGTACCTGTTGATGGACAAATGGATAAAAAAAAGTGTCTCTATACACACACACACACAAACACATTCACACATGCACACATATGTACAATGATTATTATTCAGCCATAAGAAAAGGAAATTCTCTTGCTACAATTTGGGTGAAACTGGAGGGTGTTATGCTAAGTGGAATAAGTCAAAAATAGACAAATACTGTATGCTTTCCATTTACATGTGGAATTAAAAAAAAAGCAAAGCAACAACAACAGAGATACAAACCTGAACTCATAGATACAGAGCATAGATTGGTAATTGCCATGGGCTGGGGGAATGAGGGAAATGAGTGAAGGTGTCAAAGAGTATATACTTCAATTACAAATACATTCTGAGGGTGTAATGTACAGCATGATGACTATAGTTAACAGTGCTTTATTAGATACTTGAAAGTTGCCAAGAAAGTAGATCTTAAATGTTCTCACCACACACACACACACACACACACACACACACACACACACACACAAAGGTATTTAATGTGAGGTGATGGATGTGTTAACTAACCTTATTATAGTGATGATTTCTCAATATAGAGATATATCATGTTGTCACATTGTAGAACTTAAACTTATACAATAAGTCAATTATATTTCAATAAAACAGGAGAAAAAGAGGGAAACTATAATAGTAACTATATTATATAAGTAAGTATCAATTATTTACACTTTCAAAGTAAAGGCATCATAAGGTTTATTTCAGGAAATCCCGGCCATAAATAAATGAATAACTAGCTAACTAACTGAAGTCATACATTAACAGGTAGTTGGGGTTGGTAGTTGCGGATGTGATGGAATTAGTGTTCACAGACTAGCTGTCTTTTTATTTACCAGTTCTAAGGAATGGAAGTCATGTGGGCCAAACTGCTCTGCTCGCTTTTCAGTAACTGAAGACCAGAACTTTGTCTCATTTCTCTATAATACTCCTAATACCTGGTGTACTGTTGGATCATTTCTGAACTTATAGAGCTTTTATCTGTGACCTTCAGCATTCTCATCATTTCTGGAAGTCTTGGTTTAGTCCTCAGTGTATTTGATTTTGCTACTTTTTTTTTTACTTTATCCACTTGTATCAGTTAAAATGAGAAACAAAAGGCTGTATTGCAGCCTTAACTATATGTAGTAGAGAAAGAGATGACTTACAAATTTTGAATTACACCCTAACTTGGATTCTAGAATCCTGGCTCTAAGCCCAAATTCAAGTGAAACAAAATGAAACAGTTAAGAAATTCCCCAAATACCTGTCTTTTGTGACATAAGGTTGTAGCTCTCATAGTTCTAATTAAATATCATTGCTTTGTGCCTGTTTGTCATATTTCAGTACTGCTCAGATAAATAGACCTGTATGGAAGCTGTACATGTATTTATGTAATAAATGTTAAGCTTATAACCCAGCTTTATTAGAATGTTTTATTTTCAGCTCTGTTTTGTTTCCAGCTCTTTTGTGACTATGTGATTCATTTTGGAGCAGTTTGTACTCCTTCATTATAGTAGCACTTTAAGAGCATATTCTAAATATTACCAAGTTCTGTTTTTAGGTGTTGAATGTCAACACTCTGATTCTGGAATGTGCTTCTAGTTATTTTGAGTCTTAATTTGTATCTAATTACTTTTGACCTAAATTACTAGAGTTTATATCTAATCTGTTCATCAGCTTCCATTTTATAGTAAGTTACCACTAATTAAAAACATAATATTCGAACTGTAAAAATGCTGAATATGTATTGTTTTCTTTCAAGTTTTTTCCCTCCACCATTTTCTTTTTTATTCCTACTTTGAAAATTTTTTTTAAATTCTGAGTATTTCTGTGAAATACCTGAATTCTGTGTTAGAGCTTCACTTCTAATTATGAAGGAGGATGTTAGTTAAATGTGTGGATTGAACTGATAACCTGAATACTTTTATCCTAAACAGTAATAATTCATGTGCTTAATACTCTGTAGAGTATTAAGAGGTAGTATGCTAATAACCACAGAAGGATTTTCTGTGCTATCTTCTAAAGGATTTATATTATTGAATTTTCTAAAGAACAAACTATAAGCAGGTTAAGAGGTTAAACTTTAGGGATAGTATAGCTCTTTGGTGGTTGTTTCTCTCCAGGAAATTTGGATGTTTCTTTTGAGGTAGGGGGAATGTGAGGTTTTGTTTTAGTGGTGTAAATGGGAGTGGAAATTTCATGGGAAGATTGGTAATTTATATCATGGAAAGTTGTGTCATACTCAGGTTTATGACTTTGACAAATCATGAGTTGTCAGTCTTCTGTCCATGGTAGCTTTAAGCCAGTGCTGTTGTTTTTCAATGTCAGTGAAAATTTCCAGTGTCTTTTGTGCTATGTCTTACTAGGGAGCTTTTTAAATTACCTTATATAATTCTTGCAGGGCAAGGCAGGGTAGACATAGTAACTCACATACCTGAAATCTAAAATCTTAATTAGAGGAAGATTTAAAAGCAATGTAATGAGAAGGTTCAATTAGAGACAACTATCTAAGGCCTCTTCTGACCCTGAAATCCTTTGATTCTGTGTTGTTTTGTATTTCCATTTTGCTTTAATTAGTTTTCCTTAAGAATTGGGCACCTTCATGAAATCTAAATTTGTTTTTGTACTTCTTAACCTGATCAAAGGTGATGAGTTACAGAAAAGTACAGGAGTTGAAGTGACTTTGGTAATTATTGGCTGGATCAGTGTAATTTTTATATGCTCAAGGAAACTTTCAATTTTTAAAAAAAGTGACTTCAAGGCCTTACTGTAATTTTATTTGGATTATACAATATGCATTATCTTCTGGATAATGCATATTATGCATTATGTATTATCTTCGGGATTTCTTTTTATTTCAATATATCCCTTTACTCTTAATTTAGAAAAATTTGTTTAAATATTTTTATTTGAATGTTATATAGCAGAATACACAGTTGCATATTATATTCTTGAAGAGATATTGCCATGCTATGAAAAGGTAGATTTTGAAATGAAAAAGTTAAAAAAAAAAAAAAAACTTAAAAAAATTCTGTATAATGAAATAGTAAACTAGGTTGCTGTTGTAGTTTAGTCATTTAGTCATGTCAAACTCTTTGCCACCCCGTATAATTAGGACTTCCCTATCCAGGATGTACTCTGGCTCCCCTGTCCTTCAGTGTCTCCTGGAGTTTGCTCAAACTCATGTCCATTGAGTTGGTGATGCCATCCAACCATCTCATCCTCTGACACCTGCTTCTCCTCCTGCCCTCAATCTTTCCCAGCATCAGGGTCTTTTCCAGTGAGTTGGCTCTTCGCATCAGGTGGCTAAGGTACTGGAACTTCAGCTTCAGCATCAGTCCTTCCAATGAATATCCAATAATATCCTTTCGGATGGACTGGTTTGATCTCCTTGCTGTCCAAGGGACTCTCAAGAGTCCTTTCCACCACCACAGTTCAAAAGCATCAGTTCTTTGGTGCTCAGTCTTCTTTATGGTCTAACTCTTAGCTCTATACGTGACCAATGGAATAATCATAGCTTTGACTATATGGACCTTTGTCATGCAATCTTGACTCCAGCTTGTGCTTCACCCAGCCCAGAAATTTGCTTGATGTACTCTGCATATAAATTAAATAAGCAGGTGACAATATACAGCCTTGACATACTCCTTTCCCAGTTTTGAACCAGTCTTTTGTTCCATGTCTGGTTCTAACTATTGCCTCTTGATCTTTATACAGGTTTCTCAGGAGACAGGTATAACAGACCACCTTCTCAGGTAAGGTGGTCTGTTATACCTATCTCTTTAAGAATTTTCCATAGATGATTGTAATCCACACAGTAAAAAGCTTATTGTAGTCAGTGAAGCAAAGTAGATGTTTTTCTGAAATTCCCTTACTTTTTCTGTGATCCAACGGATGTTGGCAATTTGACCTCTGGTTCCTCTGCCTTTTCTAAATCAAGCTTGTACATCTGGAAGTTCTTGGTTCACATCCTGTTGAAGTCTAGCTTGAAGGATTTTGAGCATTACCTTTGCTAACATGTGAAATGAACTCTACTGTACGGCAGATTGAACATTGTTTGGCCTTGCCCTTCTTGGGATTGGATGAAAACTGGCCTTTTCCAGTGCTGTGGTCGCTGCTGAGTTTCCAAATTTGCTGGCACATTGAATGCAGCCCTTTTTTTTTTTTTTAATTTTATTTTTAAACTTTACATAATTGTATTAGTTTTGCCAAATATCAAAATGAATCCGCCACAGGTATACATGTGTTCCCCATCCTGAACCCTCCTCCCTCCTCTGTCCCCATACCATCCCGCTGGGTCATCCCAGTGCACCAGCCCCAAGCATCCAGTATCGTGCATTGAACCTGGACTGGCAACTCGTTTCTTACATGATATTTTACATGTTTCAATGTCATTCTCCCAAATCTTCCCACCCTCTCCCTCTCCCACAGAGTCCATAAGACTGTTCTATACATCAGTGTCTCTTTTGCTGTCTCATACACAGGGTTATTGTTACCATCTTTCTAAATTCCATATATATGTGTTAGTATACTGTATTTATGTTTTTCCTTCTGGCTTACTTCACTCTGTATAATAGGCTCCAGTTTCATCCACCTCATTAGAACTGATTCAAATGTATTCTTTTTAATGGCTGAGTAATACTCCATTGTGTATATGTACCACAGCTTTCTTATCCATTCATCTGCTGATGGACATCTAGGTTGCTTCCATGTCCTGGCTATTATAAACAGTGCTGCGATGAACATTGGGGTACACGTGTCTCTTTCCCTTCTGGTTTCCTCAGTGTGTATGCCCAGCAGTGGGATTGCTGGGTCATAAGGCAGTTCTATTTCCAGTTTTTTAAGGAATCTCCACACTGTTCTCCATAGTGGCTGTACTAGTTTGCATTCCCACCAACAGTGTAAGAGGGTTCCCTTTTCTCCACACCCTCTCCAGCATTTATTATTTGTAGACTTTTGGATCGTAGCCATTCTGACTGGTGTGAAATGGTACCTCATAGTGGTTTTGATTTGCATTTCTCTGATAATGAGTGATGTTGAGCATCTTTTCATGTGTTTGTTAGCCATCTGTATGTCTTCTTTGGAGAAATGTCTATTTAGTTCTTTGGCCCATTTTTTGATTGGGTCATTTATTTTTCTGGAGTTTAGCTGGAGGAGTTGCTTGTATATTTTTGAGATTAGTTGTTTGTCAGTTGCTTCATTTGCTATTGTTTTCTCCCATTCTGAAGGCTGTCTTTTCACCTTGCTAATAGTTTCCTTTGATGTGCAGAAGCTTTTAAGGTTAATTAGGTCCCATTTGTTTATTTTTGCTTTTATTTCCAATATTCTGGGAGGTGGGTCATAGAGGATCCTGCTGTGATGTATGTCAGAGAGTGTTTTGCCTATGTTCTCCTCTAGGAGTTTTATAGTTTCTGGTCTTACGTTTAGATCTTTAATCCATTTTGAGTTTATTTTTGTGTAAGGTGTTAGAAAGTGGTCTAGTTTCATTCTTTTACAAGTGGTTGACCAGATTTCCCAGCACCACTTGTTAAAGAGATTGTCTTTAATCCATTGTATATTCTTGCCTCCTTTGTCAAAGATAAGGTGTCCATATGTGTGTGGATTTATCTCTGGGCTTTCTATTTTGTTCCATTGATCTATATTTCTGTCTTTGTGCCAGTACCATACTGTCTTGATAACTGTGGCTTTGTAGTAGAGCCTGAAGTCAGGTAGGTTGATTCCTCCAGTTCCATTCTTCTTTCTCAAGATTGCTTTGGCTATTCGTGGTTTTTTGTATTTCCATACAAATTGTGAAATTATTTGTTCTAGCTCTGTGAAGAATACTGTTGGTAGCTTGATAGGGATTGCATTGAATCTCTAAATTGCTTTGGGTAGTATACTCATTTTCACTATATTGATTCTTCCAATCCATGAACATGGTATATTTCTCCATCTATTAGCGCCCTCTTTGATTTCTTTCACCAGTGTTTTATAGTTTTCTATATATAGGTCTTTAGTTTCTTTAGGTAGATATATTCCTAAGTATTTTATTCTTTCCATTGCAATGGTGAATGGAATTGTTGCCTTAATTTCTCTTTCTGTTTTCTCATTATTAGTGTATAGGAATGCAAGGGATTTCTGTGTGTTGATTTTATATCCTGCAACTTTACTATAGTCATTGATTAGTTCTAGTAATTTTCTGGTGGAGTCTTTAGGGTTTTCTATGTAGAGGATCATGTCATCTGCAAATAGTGAGAGTTTTACTTCTTCTTTTCCAATTTGGATTCCTTTTATTTCTTTTTCTTCTCTGATTGCTGTGGCCAAAACTTCCAAAACTATGTTGAATAGTAATGGTGAAAGTGGGCACCCTTGTCTTGTTCCTGACTTTAGAGGAAATGCTTTCAATTTTTCACCATTGAGGATAATGTTTGCTGTGGGTTTGTCATATATAGCTTTTATTATGTTGAGGTATGTTCCTTCTATTCCTGCTTTCTGGAGAGTTTTTATCATAAATGGATGTTAAATTTTGTCAAAGGCTTTCTCTGCATCTATTGAGATAATCATATGATTTTTATTTTTCAATTTGTTAATGTGGTGTATTACATTGATTGATTTGCAGATATTGAAGAATCCTTGCATCCCTGGGATAAAGCCCACTTGGTCATGGTGTATGATCTTTTTAATGTGTTGTTGGATTCTGATTGCTAGAATTTTGTTAAGGATTTTTGCATCTATGTTCATCAGTGATATTGGCCTGTAGTTTTCTTTTTTTGTGGGATCTTTGTCAGGTTTTGGTATTAGGGTGATGGTGGCCTCATAGAATGAGTTTGGAAGTTTACCTTCCTCTGCAATTTTTTGGAAGAGTTTGAGCAGGATAGGTGTTAGCTCTTCTCTAAATTTTTGGTAGAATTTAGCTGTGAAGCCGTCTGGACTGGGGCTTTTGTTTGCTGGAAGATTTTTGATTACAGTTTCAATTTCCATGTTTGTGATGAGTCTGTTAAGATTTTCTATTTCTTCCTGGTCGAGTTTTGGAAAGTTGTACTTTTCTAAGAATTTGTCCATTTCTTCCACGTTGTCCATTTTATTGGCATATAATTGTTGATAGTAATCTCTTATGATCCTTTGTATTTCTGTGTTGTCTGTTGTGATCTCTCCGTTTTCATTTCTAATTTTATTGATTTGATTTTTCTCCCTTTGTTTCTTGATGAGTCTGGCTAATGGTTTGTCAATTTTATTTATCCTCTCAAAGAACCAGCCTTTGGTTTTGTTGATTTTTGCTGTGGTCTCTTTTGTTTCTTTTGCATTTATTTCTGCTCTAATTTTTAAGATTTCTTTCCTTCTACTAACCCTGGGGTTCTTCATTTCTTCCTTTTCTAGTTGCTTTAGGTGTAGAGTTAGGTTATTTATTTGACTTTTTTCTTGTTTCTTGAGGTGTGCCTGTATTGCTATGAACTTTCCCCTTAGGACTGTTTTTACCGTGTCCCACAGGTTTTGGGTTGTTGTGTTTTCATTTTCATTCGTTTGTATGCAAATTTTGATTTCTTTTTTGATTTCTTCTGTGATTTGTTGGTTATTCAGCAGCGTGTTGTTCATCCTCCATATGTTGGAATTTTTAATAGTTTTTCTCCTGTAATTGAGATCTAATTTTACTGCATTGTAGGTCAGAAAAAATGCTTGGAATGATTTCTATTTTTTTGAAGTTACCAAGGCTAGCTTTATGGCCCAGGATGTGATCTATCCTGGAGAAGGTTCCATGTGCACTTGAGAAAAAGGTGAAATTCATTGTTTTGGGATGAAATGTCCTATAGATATCAATTAGGTCTAACTGGTCTATTGTGTCGTTTAAAGTTTGTGTTTCCTTGTTAATTTTCTGTTTAGTTGATCTATCCATAGGTGTGAGTGGGGTATTAAAGTCTCCCACTATTATTGTGTTATTGTTAATTTCTCCTTTCATACTTGTTAGCATTTGTCTTACGTACTGTGGTGCTCCCATGTTGGGTGCATATATATTTATAATTGTTATATCTTCTTCTTGGATTGGTCCTTTGATCATTATGTAGTGACCTTCTTTGTCTCTTTTCACAGCCTTTTATTTTAAAGTCTATTTTATCTGATATAAGTATTGCTACTCCTGCTTTCTTTTGGTCCCTATTTACATGGAAAATCTTTTTTCCAGCCCTTCACTTTCAGTCTGTATGTGTTCCCTGTTTTGAGGTGGGTCTCTTGTAGACAACATATGTAGGGGTCTTGTTTTTGTATCCATTCAGCCAGTCTTTGTCTTTTGGTTGGGGCATTCAACCCGTTTACGTTTAAGGTAATTACTGATAAGTATGATCCCGTTGCCATTTACTTTATTGTTTTGGGTTTGAGTTTATACACCGTTTTTGTGTTTCCTGTCTAGAGAATATCCTTTAGTATTTGTTGGAGAGCTGGTTTGGTGGTGCAGAATTCTCTCAGCTTTTGCTTGTCTGAAAAGCTTTTGATTTCTCCTTCATACTTGAATGAGATCCTTGCTGGGTACAATAATCTGGGCTGTAGGTTATTTTCTTTCATCATTTTAAGTATGTCTTGCCATTCCCTCCTGGCTTGAAGAGTTTCTATTGAAAGATGAGCTGTTATCCTAATGGGAATTCCCTTGTGTGGTATTTGTTGTTTTTCCCTTGCTGCTTTTAATATTTGTTCTTTGTGTTTGATCTTTGTTAATTTGATTAATATGTGTCTTGGGGTGTTTCGCCTTGGGTTTATCCTGTTTGGGACTCTCTGGGTTTCTTGGACTTGGGTGATTATTTCCTTCCCCATTTTAGGGAAGTTTTCAACTATTATCTCCTCAAGTATTTTCTCATGGTCTTTCTTTTTGTCTTCTTCTTCTGGAACCCCTATGATTCGAACGTTGTAGCGTTTAATACTGTCCTGGAGGTCTCTGAGATTGTCCTCATTTCTTTTAATTCGTTTTTCTTTTATCCTCTCTGATTCATTTATTTCTACCATTCTATCTTCTAATTCACTAATCCTATCTTCTGCCTCTGTTATTCTACTATTTGTTGCCTCCAGAGTGTTTTAAATTTCATTTATTGCATTATTCATTATATATTGACTCTTTTTTATTTCTTCTAGGTCCTTGTTAAACCTTTCTTGCATCTTCTCAATCCTTGTCTCCAGGCTATTTATCTGTGATTCCATTTTAATTTCAAGATTTTGGATCAATTTCACTATCATTATTTGGAATTCTTTATCAGGTAGATTCCCTATCTCTTCCTCTTTTGTTTGGTTTGGTGGGCATTTATCCTGTTCCTTTATCTGCTGGGTCTTCTTCTGTCTCTTCATCTTGTTTAAATTGCTGAGTTTGGGGTGTCCTTTCTGTATTCTGGCAGTTTGTCGAGTTCTCTTTATTGTGGCGTTTCCTCGCTGTGTGTGGGTTTGTACAGGTGGCTTGTCAAGGTTTCCTGGTTAGGGAAGCTTGTGTCGGTGTTCTGGTGGGTGGAGCTGTATTTCTTCTCTATGGAGTACACTGAAATGTCCAGTAATGAGTTATGAGATGTCTGTAGTTTTGAGGTGACTTTGGGCAGCCTGTATCTTGAAGCTCAGGGCTGTGTTCCTTTGTTGCTGGAGAATTTGCTTGGTATGTCTTGCGCTGGAACTTATTGGCCCTTGTGTGGTGCTTGGTTTCAGTGTTGGTATGGAGGCATTTGATGAGCTCCTGTCAATTAATGTTCCTTGGAGTCAGGAGTTCCCTGGAGTCAGGGTTTGGACTTAAGTCTACTGCTTCCAGTTATCGGTCTTATTTTTACAGTAGTTTCAAAACTTCTCCTTCTATACAGCACCATTGATAAAACATCTACATTAAAGATGAAAAGTTTCTCTACGGTGAGGGTCACTCAGAGAGGTTCACAGGGTTACATGGAGAAGAGAAGAGGGAGGAGGGAGTTAAAGGTGACCCAAATGAGATGAGGTGAATCAATAGTGGAGAGAGTGGGCTAGCCAGTAGTCACTTCCTTATGTGCACTCCACAACTGGACCACTCAGAGATGTTCACGGAGTTATACAGAGAAGAGAAGGAGGAGGAAGGTGACAGAGGTGGCCAGAAGGATAAAAGGGGGGAATGAAAAGGAGGGAGACAGATCCAGCCAGTAATCAGTTCCCTAAGTGTTCTCCACCGTCTGGAACACACAGAAATTCAGAGTTGGGTAGAGTAGAGAGGGGTTAGGGAGGAGACACAGGCGACCTGGTGGAGAAAAAGGAGAGTCCAAAGGGAGAGAGAGCAGTCAAGCCAGTAATCTCGCTCCCCAGTGAAAAATGGGTCCTGAAGATTGGGTTCTTAAAGGTACAAAATTGGTAACAAATACATAAAAGCAAAAATTAAAAATCTGGAGTAGAGTTTGGAATTTCAAAAATACGATGTTAAAGAAACGAAGAAGGAAAAGAAAGAAAAAACGAACAAAAACAAACAAGGTCCCGAAAATTATACAGAAAGTACAGGTACAAAATTGATAACTAATACCAAAAAGCAAAAATTAAAAATCTAGAGTAGAGTTTGGAATTTCAAAAATACAATGTTAAAAAAAAAAGAAGAAGAAGAAAAATAAAGAGAGAAAACAAACAAACAAAAACAAACAGTGTCGCAAAAATTATAAAGAAAATACAGGTACAAAATTGGTATCAAATACCAAAAAGCATAAATTAAAAATCTAGAGTAGAATTTGGAATTTCAGATATACAATGTTCTATAAAAGAAGAAGAGAAAGAAACAGAGAAGAAGAAAAAGAAAAAGTCACAGAAATTATAAAAAAAAACTATAGGTACAAAATTGATAACATATACCAAAAAGCTAAAATTAAAAATCTAGAGTAGAGTGTGGAATTTCAAAAATACAATGTTAAAGAAAAGAAGGAAAAAAAAAAAAAAAAAACAAGGTCAAAAAAGTATAAAATACATATATATGATGTTTGCTGAAGAAGAAAATAAAAGGGTCTGTTTTTTTTTTTTGTTTGCAAAGTAATAGGTTATAAAAGTGAAAATTAAAGGAACAATAGAGGACTTAAAAAAAAAGAAAGAATGATCGTAAAAATAATAAAAATATATCTAGGACTTTCTTGGTTTTGTTGTGGGTATTGAGGGTTCAGTTCATTTTTGGCTAGTTCCTTGGTCTGACTTATATTTCTCAAGATCTATAGGCCCCTTCCTATGTAGTCCATAGTAACCACAGGGTTTTGATCTATTGCCTGTAGCTTCCAAGGCATTTCCCTCTGTTATATCTTCTTCTGTTTGCTAGTCTCTTCCGTATCTGGTTTCCGCCCTGACACAAAGGGGATGGTGGAGGACACTTTTTTTTTTTTTAGGCTTACTTGTTCAGTCGCGCTGTGGGGAGGGAGGGAGGGATGCTGCAAACAAATAACACTGGGGTGAGCTCGCAGTGCCTCAGCCACACTGGGTCTGACCCCGCTCACGGCGCGTGTAGCCTCCCTGCCCACACTGCTCGGGCTCTAGGTTGTTCCGCCGGGAACAATCCGAGGCCGGCCCTGGGTTGCATGCACCTCAGGTCCAAGCTGCTCAGGTTCAGACACTTGAGTGGTCCTCAGAGGCGCAGACTCAGTTGGGCCTGCGTTTTGTGCTCTTCCCAGGTCCAAGCAGCTCAGGTGATGAGGTGTTTGGCGAGCACCAATGCTGCGACTTATCGCCTCCCCGCCACTCATCGCCTCCCCGCCACTCGGTTATCTGGGTGTAAAACCGGTACACCTTCTCAGGCAGATGTTAACCATCCAGACCCCCAAGAAGTTTTAGTTAGCAAAGAAGCCTGCTTACAGTTTTATAGATAATGTCTCTCTGGGGCTGCGATTGCCCCCTTCCGGCTCTGGCTGCCTGTCACCGGAGGGGGAAGGTCTGCAGCCGGCTATCTCTGTTCAGTCCTTTGTTCCGTGCGCGGGCCTGGCGGTGTCTTAGGTTAGGGCTGGCTTTTCGCGTGGTAGATATCCCACAGTCTGGTTTGCTAGCCCAAATTATTTTGCTCAGATAGCGGTCAGGATATTCAGGCCAGATTCTTACTCTCAGCGATGCAGCCTGCACCGCGCCTCCCTGCCCAGCCCCCGCTTGCTAATGGCGGATGCAGGCCTCTGCGCTGCTTCTCCGCTGGGGGAGTTACCGTAGGGCTCGCAATCTGCGAGTTTTAATTGTTTATTTATTTTTTCTCCCTGTTACGTTGCCCTCTGTGCTTCCAAAGCTCGGCACAGATTAGGCAGTTAGAAGGTTTCCTGGTGTTTGGAAACTTCTCTCTTTTTAAGACTCCCTTCCCGGGATGGAACTCTGTCCCTCCCTCTTTTGTCTCTTTTTTTGTCTTTAATATTTTTTCCTACCTCCTTTCGAAGAGCTGGGTTGCTTTTCTGGGTGCCTGATGTCCTCTGCCGGCATTCAAAAGTTGTTTTGTGGAATTTACTTGACGTTTAAATGGTCTTTTGATGAATTTGTGGGGGAGAAAGCGTTCTCCCCGTCCTACTCCTCCGCCATCTTGGCTCCTCCTCCGAATGCAGCACTTTAGCAGCATCATTTTTTAGGATTTGAAATAGCTCATCTGGGATTCCACGACCCTCACTAGCTTGTTCGTGGTAATGCTTCCTAAGGCTCACTTGACTTCACCCTCCAGAATGTCTGGCTCTAGGTGAGTGATCACACCATCATGATTATCCAGGTCATTAAGACCTTCTTGTACAGTATTTCTGTGTATTCTTGTCACACATTTATTATTTATTTAAGAGCATTTATTCTCTGTACAATAACAAAGTTGCACTATATATTATAAACAGCATAGATAGCATTCTGCTTTTTTTTCTTCAAAATAGTTTTAAGAAATCAAAAAGTAAATATGAAATAAGTTTTCACCTTGGTCACATATCTTTTCACTTTATTTTGCTTATTTATTTGTTTTTTTAATGGAGTAAAAGATATGAGCAAGCTGTACCTTGATGATCATTTTGTATTAGCATTTTCTTCTTACAAAGAGTGGAATATACAATTGCAGTGATTAAAAACATTTTAGTGTCTGTTTATTTATTCTTATTGCTTGATTGTAAATAAGTGGCATCTATAGATTGAGTAATGGTTGCCATTCATGCCCTCAAAGGCTTAGACATAGCTATTGTTTTGGCTTTTGAAAGAAAGTGAAGTGTTTTCTCTTCATGAGTCATAATCATCTGGAAGTACCTGAGGTAGTGGTCTTTCAGCCACTCACCCCCATAATATTGCTAAAGGTTGTGAACTAAAAAAAAAAAGTCTTTTCAATTGTTCAAAAGTATTTGTTTATCTGAACTCTTAATCCTGGAATATACCGTACTCTTAAATCTCAACTGTTCAGGCTCAGGTAAAAATGATTAACTTCTTGGAAAGTTGGTAAGTCATCTTTAGGACCCATGAAGTCCCCCTGTTAAATCTGAAGGCAGTGCTTTCTCTTCTCTCTCTCTGACATGGGAGTTCTCTTAGGATAGTGATCATTAAAGAAAATATATGTAGTTGAGAATGATATTACCATATTCCATAATACAACCATTATTTCTCCTGTCCCACTCCTTAGATAAGATTAGTGTTATAGGAACTTAACCTGGCAGTCCAGTGATTGACTCCATGCTCTCAATGCAGGGAACGTGGGTTCAGTCTCTGGTTGGGGAACTATGATCGCACATGCCACACAGCACTACCAAAAAAAAGAAAAAATGGTGGTACTGATAATAGATGTTAGAATTGCCTATCATTTGGCTCTTAGAAGTCTTGTGTTTAAAAACTAATACAATATTGTAAAGTTTAAAAATAAAAAATAAAAAAAAACTAAAAAAAATAAAATAAAAAGTAATTCCATTTAAAAATTTTTGACTCACAAATTCAGAATAGTTGTTGATTTAAATATAATCTACTCTAAGTAGCAACGATACTAGCTTCCAATTTTCCTAGCTTCCAAAAAATTTAATGCTGACAGAGACTGTACATTTCTCGATCTATCTCAGAAGTCTCATTTTACAGATACTAAGTCAGGGGTTTGAGAGAGTAAGTCCTTTGCCCAGGCTCTGCATTCTATATGGTAAGAGAGCCCAGACTCGTGGTACTCATGCCTCTAGATTCCCAGGCCCAGAATCTTTTTTGTTTTTCCTCAATTGTTTGTATTTAGAGTGAAAAGAAGGCTAAATAACTGACCTAATTTTGAACCATGTATTTGATTTCAGTTTGTTTATTTTGAAAATGAAGTCAACGCTAATAGTGTGTTTATGTGACCTTATACTTAGTATGGAATAATTAGTGTTACTGGGCAGTTGAGCAGAGAAGTGCCCTTACTCTTTCTTATCAACTCTAGTTTCTTCCTGGAGGACATTTTCCAGAGTTGAATGATCTCCTGGATCTAGTTTCCCAACTGACAACCGAGTTGACATTTTTCTTTAACAAAGAGCTCTGAAGTAGCTTTGTAGATAGGAGCCATTGATTTTTAGATCTTGTTGGCTTATGGCCTTGAGAGGTCATGGCCACACTCCTGCACCCTGTGATGTGTTTTATGTTTTTTTTATTTTTTCATTTCATGGACTACTGTCAAGACCACGTGGTGAGAGGCTGTCTTTGATCCTCACACATAGTAAAAACAGTGAAAAAGAAAGAAAAGGAAGACTGGGTTCTTGTTAGAGACCATGGCTCTGTGTAGCCAAGTGTCTGCTTGTGCCATTGCTCCTCTCCAGTGAGGTGTCTCTGGAAGCTGCTGGCCAGACCACACTCTCACATTCGAGCTAACACGTTTGAGTTCAGAATCACCTTCTGCCTCCGAGGGAGGCAGATTATTCTGAACAGCTGCAAACTTAAACCTTGGCTCACAAAGGCCAGAGTGGTAATAATTATTTTACTTTAACCAAGCAGAACAGCATGTTGGAGGATATCAATTTTCTTGACAGCATAGTTATGATGTGGAGGCTTTTCTGTTAGGGACTGCTTATAGGCTAAAAAAGTCAACAATCTTTTTTTTTCCCTTTCCTGTTCATTCTTCTCCCTTTTGCTCAATAAACAGCATCCTCTCCCTACCAACCCTCCCACCCCCCTGGTAATGAAGAGAAAGAAAGAGAAGTCTACATAGCTTATTGTAACCGGAACTATATTCATAAACAGCTTCTTGATTGAGAACAAATGCCTCATTAATCTTAAGTGCTTCATCCAGAGAGCACAAGTAAAGTCAAGAAGAAAAATGACTGACATTATGGGGAGCATAGCATACTGTACTGCACACCAGGGTGTGCATGCCCCGAGGTCACTGGGCTGCACGGTGCATCTCCTTAGCAATGAGGAAAGAGATCCTCAGGAAGCATGGAGTGGGAAAAATGCCTTGCATGCATTTCTTATGAATGGCAAAAACTAGTCCAGTGGCATGATGAAGGAATCATGTATTTTGCTATTTGTTACTGAAGGTCATGGTGGGAAGAAAGAATAAACCAGCTGGATTTTTACTTGAAAGCCAAGTGTTGTATAATTTTAAGTACTTTGCTCAGGATCCTGGAAATACTATTATGTAAATACCTTGAAGTTCTATGTAGATTACTTTGGCCATTCTTAAATTATCGGAGTTCTTCTTCCTAACATTGAACCATTGTGTGCCTGGTCTTCTATCAGATAGGTTCTCTGCACACTTCAAGGTAATTTTTACACTATGTTAAGGAATGGCATCAGAAAGAAAAAAGGTGGAAGGGATGTAATTTGAAATGTAGAGTATGATTTCCTGTTCTTCCATAATTGTCCTTTCATACAAATGACTATATGCTTGTATTTTAATGGTTAAAATGTAGTGAGATCCCTGTCCCCTCCCAGCATGTCCACATCCTAATCCCTGGATCCTGTATGTTACACTGCATGAAAAGGGAATTATGGTAGCAGATGGCATTAAGGTTGCTGACCAACTGACTTTACAATAGGGATATTATTCTGTTTACCTGGGTGCATGCAGTGTAGTCAGAAGGGTCCTATAAATGAGGAAGAAGGGGACAGAAAAGGGCAGATTTATGTGATGTGAGAAGTGCTTGGCCTGCTCTGGCTGGCTTTGGAGGTGGAGGAGGAAGACCAAGGACTAGGCACACAGGCTCCCCTTAAAGCTGGAGAAGGCAAAGAAATGGATTCTCCCCGAGAGCTTCCAGAAGGGAGTGACCTGGCTGACACCTTGATTTTAGCCCAGTGAGACCCATTTTGGAATTCTGACCTACTGAACTTTGTGTTGTTTTAAGTCACTGCATTTGAGGTAATTTGTTATTGCAGTAATAGAGAACTAAAGGACGTATCGTAGACAGCCTTTTGAAACACTCTTAACTGTTCAGCATTCCACTGGGTATGTGGTATTTTCAGTGTCAGCTTTCTCTGACTACCTTCTGTGTCTCTAGCCCACACCTCCAGGTTCCAGGCCTCCACAATCCTTTCACCTCACTGTGACACATGATTCAGTGAAGCTCCCAGCTTTTCGCAGTCTCTCCCTCCCATCTTGTTGTTACTTCCGCTTAAGCTGCTACGTTTTTTTGCACATACTCTCAGCTCTCTTGCCACTCTCTGACTTTGATACTCTACCTTGGTATAATTCAACCCTGGTAAATCCAGCTCTACTCTGTACCTGTACCCTGTAGCTGAATGGCTGTGGAGAAACACCCAATATGCAGATTGCTCTTGCTTTCAGTTGTAATTGGAGGTAGGTCTTCACTGGTGTGGATAATTCATGTTGGATTCTCATCATCCATTCTCTCTACCCCTCTCTTGGCTGACTGGTTCATATCTTCATATTTCCCCCATCCTTACCCTCACCTCTTCAAGTCTCTTCATATTCATAGAGAAATGGGAAGACAGCAGTAGAGACCTTAAGGTTTCAACCTGCTTCATAGCTATAATATCTCTGCTTCTCTCTAACACCATCCCCTCTTTTATACACAGGACCATAATTGCAGTAATTCATCCCTTTCTTACCCACAACTCTTCTCCAGCTGATTCTCATTATCATCCACACAAGCTGTTATTTCTTCCATCTTCAAGTACACCAAAAAACCCTCTCTTTCTTCCTACAAGCTCCACCCTATTTCTCCATGCCTCTGTAAATATAGTAAAACTCCTGAAAGGCTTATCTTTACTCACTGTCTCCGATTCTTCTCCCCCACTTCTTTCTTAAATTTATTTCAGTCATAGATTTGGTCCTGTGTTTCCTTCGACACTTCTGTTAACCACTGCTTCCTGTTTGAAGCAGTATTCAGTTGACCTGTAGAATCCTTCCCTCCTGCTTTTCCTCTTCACTGGTCACTTCCTCTCACTCCCCAGAGTTCAAAATGTGGGCTTCTTTTCCACACTAATCCATCTAGTCATCTCATCCCATCTCATAGCTTTAATAGTTGTAAACAGCATCTAGTCATTGGTGGCTTGGACATTCCCATGTCCAGCTCAGTCTCATCTACATGTCCAACTTTATGACAGCATCTCCTGTCACATGTCCATTAGCTCAGATTCACCCTTCCTGAACTGAATTCCAGATCTTCTTCTGTAGCCTTCCTTATTTCCAGGCCTTCTAGCTGCTGAGGCCAAAAACTTGATAGACTTGATGCTTTCTTTTTCTCATACTCCACATCTATCTGACAGTAAATCCTATCTTGTCTACTTTTAAAATGAATCTTGAATCCTGGCCACTTCTTAGTCACCTCAGCTGACATAATGCTAACTTAATCTACTCATTAACTCTTTCCTGGGTATGGTGGTAATCTGCTAGCTTCTCTTCTCACTTCTACCCTTGAACCACTATTGTCTACTGTCAACACAGCAATTGGGATTTAACATGTAAGTTAACATTTAACATATTAACATTTAACAGTTAACATGTAAGTCAGGTTATGTCCTTGGTGTACTCAGACTGTCCAGTGGCTTCAAGCTATCACCTTTTTTCAAGGCCTATGAAGCTTTATGAAGGGCTTCCTAGGTGGTGCAATGGTGAAGAATTCACCTGCTGGTGCAGAAGATGCAAGAGACGCAGGTTCAATCCCTGAGTCAGAAAGATCCCCTGGAGGAGGAAATGACAACCTGCTTCACTGTTTTTGCCTGGAAAATTCCATGGACAGAGGAGCCTGGCAGGCTACAGTCCATGGGATCACAGAGTCAGATATGAATGAGCGACTGACTGAGCACCATGTAGCTTTATCAGATTTTCTTCCTGTTACTTACTGACGACCTTTCCTATTAGAAAAGGTCATCTGCTGCCAACACCTTCCCTGGAGAACTCCATGGCCCACTTTCATGATGCTTCACATCCTCTACCATATCAATAATCTACTGATTTAGTGTGTCTGCTCTTCCAGCCAGAGTGTATCTTTCATAGCTTTTGCCCAGTGTCTAGGACACAACATGGTGATTAACCAATATTTGTTGATAATGTTTTCACTTATAATACAAATTAGGTGTAAGCATCTAAGTTAAGGAACTCGCTTGTATAAAATTCACTGGAGCCTGTAAAACTTCCTTTCAGAAGATTACTGCAGTAAAGTTTTTCATTCATGCATTTCATTCATTCAGTTTCCTAATCACTCAGAATTCATGCCAGCCCTGTCCTAACATGAGATTCCAACCTCTCTCCAACCCTGATAAATGAGCCCCATCTTCAGAAATGGTTCTTCCATGTTTTGTTGATCAGCATTTTGTAAGCTAGTTTTCCGTTAATGTGATTAATTACTCTTTGTTTTCCCAGCTTAGACAGCCCTATTTTATGGTTTTGCACTTCTTTTATGAACATGTCAGATAAATAAGGGTGTGGGGAGATACTTCAATCTTGTAATTTTTCTATAGCACTAAAAATTGGCTTTAGTGTCACTTATGGATATGTCAGCTAAAATGAGAGTTCCTTATGAGGCAGCTTGAGAATGTTTGTATTGGCATTTCTTTAACTGATGTTTTATAGAAGAGCCATTGGAACATGATTTCCCTCTAGGACAAATAATGAACAACTGTGATAGTCATATTCTAACAGTGCCTTTCCCACCATTGTTGTTAATGTTGTGTCAGCACTTTGATTATAAACACTCTTTTTCATGGTTTAGTAACTGAGCTGTACAGAAACCACTCCATGTTGTAAATTGATATATGCTGTTCATCTCAGCGGTGATTTTTTTGTGAAACCAAAATTTAAAAGTACCTTGGTATTGCTAAAAGGGGATTTTGTGAATGGTACTAGGTGAGGGAAAAGGATCTAAGCAGGAAAGGTGCAACATCAGAATATGATCTGAAGTTATACTCTTTGATCCAGCTTCTAACTGCTCTGGGGTGGGGTACACAACAGAAAAGTTCTTTCAGTGCTGTACTTGGGAGGCAGGAGGAGCAGCCACTATTGGAGTAATCATTTTGTAACAGAAATTTCAGCATGTTTTGGTTTTGTTTTAGGAAATATTAGTTGACTAGCAATATATCTGTATCTTTATAATAGTGATTTTACAATGGGTGTTATTGTTCCTAGAAAAGCCATGCTCATAAACATTAAATAAAACAGGGCTGGCAATGAGCATTCAATGTGGAGTTGTATTTATTTATTTTGTTCTGCAAGGCTAAACAATTTTAGTATCTTTTCAGGTTAGGTTGGAAGGAAGTTCGGGTACACTAAAAGACTAGTAGAAATCATAGATGCCCATTTAAAATATTCATTTAAGTAAAAAAAAGTAGGGAATTTTAAATTACACGTATTTGATGGAAAAAGTTTTAATTTCTTTGTGTGTCTGTGGGTTTTCTTTTTTTTTTTTTTTTAATATAAAAGTAGTAAGTATTGTTAGGAAAGTTTCCCATTCCCATCACTCTCAAATTCTTAAATCTCATTGTTAATAGAAAACTACTCATACTGTTTTGTCATTCAGCCTTTCAGATGTTTTCTGTGCGTAAACTAATATTGTATTTTGATGTTCTTGAGAGACGCAAATGGTGTCACAGTTTATTTAATGTCTTAGTCTTTTCATGTAATATTACATTGTATAATTTTTAATAACTAAGTAATTGTTGGATTTGCCATATATTGTTCATCACTTTTAATTTTTAAACCTGAAGCTAATTTAAAAATTCAGACATTACAAATAAATCTAAGTAACTGACCATTCCAGCTCCTCCCAGAGGTAACTGTTTTCTCTGTTATGAACAGAAATGAAATAATAGTCAGTGTACATTCCTACTTGTGCATAGATATAAATGTTTACCTAAGGCAGATTCCAAGAAGGTAGCTTGGTTGTCATAGTTTATATTCATTTAAAATTTTGATTGATAATGCCAAATTATTGTCCAAAGCCACTGTTAAAACTCACATACCGCCAAAACTACTGATTTCCTGATTTAAAAATCTGAGGCTAATTCTCATTATTTCATTTTTCATTTCCTTTATTCTTGAAATTGGGTATCTTTTGTGTATTTATTGGCAATGAAGATTCTTTGAATCTTTTGCCTGTTTTTCAAAAGTGTAGCTTTTTAAAAATTATTTTTTGGCTAATTTTGTTTTATATTGGAAATTTTTTAATTGTTTTATGTTAATTTATTTAGTATTTTATCCTTTAGAATTTTAAAACTTTGATATAGTCAAAACCTGTCTTTTGTTTTTTTTTAAATGTTATGTTAACAAGCCATTTATCCTAAATTCATCAATATTTTTGCCTACAATTTCTTTCACTAGTTCTGTTTTTGAGTATAAGTCTGTAAATAAATTTATTTTATATTAACCCATTTTAGGTGTTCTTCATTCCTTCCTGCCACTTTTGGTTCAGCCTGCTGTCATTTTCCTTCATTCAGAAGATTTTTTTTTAGCAGTTGTATAGTGTGGATTCTTAGGAGACAAATTCTCTTAGATTTTTGTCTCTATGAGATTATTTTATCTTTATTTTCAAAGGATATTTTCCCTGCAAATAGAATTCTAGTTTGCCAGCTTTTTTCTTTCAATATTTTATGGATATTGTTTCATTGCCATTTGCTGCCAATGTTTCTGGCTGGATTTCAGATGGAATTCATATATTTGTTTACTGAATATGTCTTTTTTTTCTTCTGCTTTTAAGATATGTTCTTCATATTTGGTTTTCAGAGTTTTGACTGTTAAGTATTTAAGTATGTTTCCTTTGTATTCATCTGCTTGCAGTTTGCTAGGCATCTTGATTCTATGGATGTCTTTTATCATCTTTGGAAAGTTGTCTGCCATTATCTCTACAAGTATATATATTTTTTCATCTATTCTTGTTTCCCTCTTCTTGGAATCCAATTATGAGTAAATTGAATAGGTTGTTATTTTCTCTTTATTGCTGCTGTTTAGTTGCTAAGTTGTGTCTGTCTCTTTTTCAACCCTATCCAGTAATTCTAATATCTTATTTGTCTTGCTTCTAATTTTATTGATTACTTTCTTGATCATGTTATATTTTCTTGCTTTTAGTATACTTTGTACTCTTTTTGATTGTGTGATGAACATTTTGTCTGTAACGAATGAAATTAATATTATTTCCAAAAAGAGGGTGCCCCTTTGTCAGATTTTTAAAGTAGAGGTGAAGTCAACTTGATTGTACCTGAGCAGGGTCTGAGCTGTATTCTAGCTTTTGTTTGATTCAGTCCACTCTGATGTCAGGTGTTTGGAGAGTGGGATCAGGACCTTGCTTTCAACAATGTCCGTATTCTGGGCACTGTAAGGACTCTAGCGTTTGTTTGGTTTCCACAGCTGGGTTGGCATTGTTTAAAAATTTGGGAAATTTCTCTTTGGTTTAGAGCAGCTGCCTGGATTTGGGGTTATGGAGAGTTTTCTTTTTTCTCCAGTTCTTCTTGCATTTTGTATCGCAAGAGAATTATTAATGACAGATACATATTTTATTCCCTGCTGAATTGCTATACCTAGATCATCTACTGGCAGTGTTATATTTAAGTAGCCTGGAACCACAATTAACCTTTCACATAGTTGACCACTGCTATTGTGTGTTTATGAAATGTGTTACATTTATTAACTCATTTCGGGAAGTAGTATTTTTTCCTCTTTTATAGGTGAAATATCTAAAGCAAAGGAAGTAGGTAAGTAACTAGCCAGAGGTCATACCAGTAGTAAATGGTAGAACTGTGATTTGACCTTGGCCATCTGCATTTTGTTAAACACCAGGTTGTAGCTGGCTCTCTAGTTTAACTATTCTTCCTCTCAGTTAAATTGGATTCATTTAGCCTGAAGTTTGATGGCACAGACTAACTAAAATGTTGCTTTTGCGTAAAATGGTATTATTTTTGAAGGTGAAGTGGAGCTAAATTTACCAATTTATTCTCACACCAATGAGAGGTTTTATTATTAGCTACATTAGTAAAACAAATGGGGACACAGATCATTATGTAATATATGCTGCTTGATAACAGTTTTTTATGATATGAGTTCTTTTGAGGTGATTAATAAAATGAAATCTTATTTATAGAAATGAGGAAATGGGGAGTTGGTTTTGCCCTTTGCTTTTATTTTCTTCAGTTTTATTGAGTGCAAACATGTCTTCTCCCTTCTCAGTTGTGAGCTTCCCAGAGCAGGCACAGTTCTCCTGTTTATTTCGGTTCTCTACTTTGATGTCTTGTGCCTTGCCTTGTATATAGGGCAGAAGATACTGGAGAAAAAGAGTGTGGACATTTGGTCAATAAAGCCTGAGCTTAAACTCAGTTGCTGTTTTTGTTAGTTGGGCTTGCCTGGTGGCTCAGATGATAAGGAACCTGACTGCAATGCAGAAGACCTGGGTTCAATCTCTATGTAAGGAAGATCCCCTGGAGAAGAAAATGGCAACCCAGACCAGTATTCTTGGCTGGGGAGTTTCCTGGATAGAGGAGCTTGGTGGTCTACAATCTATAGCATCTCAGAGTCTCACACATTTGAATAACTAACTCTAGGGGTTGGAAAATAAAACCTGTGGATTCAGTCCAGCTCACTGCCTACTTTTGTAAATAACATTGTAATTGGGATATAGCCACACCCATTTGATTACATATTGTCCTATAGTGGCAGAGTTTAGTTGCAATAACTTCGTAGTTATACAAAGCCCAAGGTAGTAAATATCTGGTTATTTACAGAAAAGTGCAAATCATTCTGGACTGGATGGTTCTTAGGTCCGTAATTCAATCTCTTGATTCTTAGTTTCCTGTGAAATTAGTGACTTAATAAGTTCTTGTTAAATAAGGCAGGTAATGTAAATGTCTACACATGGACATCACCAGATGGTCAACACTGAAATCAGATTGATTATATTCTTTGCAGCCAAAGATGGAGAAGCTCTATACAGTCAGCAAAAACAAGACCAGGAGCTGACTGTGGCTCAGATCATGAACTCCTTATTGCCAAATTCAGACGTAGATTGAAGAAAGTAGGGAAAACCACTAGACCATTCAGGTATGACCTAAATTAAATCCCTTATGATTATACAGTGGAAGTGAGAAATAGATTTAAGGGACTAGATTGGATAGATAGAGTGCCTGAAGAACTATGGAATGAGGTTCGTGACATTGTACAGGAGACAGGGATCAAGACCATCCCCATGGAAAAGAAATACAAAAAAGCAAAATGGCTGTCTGGGGAGGCCTTACAAATAGCTGTGAAAAGAAGAGAAGCCAAAAGCAAAGGAGAAAAGGAAAGATATAAACATCTGAATGCAGAGTTCCAAAGAATAGCAAGAAGAGATAAGAAAGCCTTCTTCAGCGATCAATGCAAAGAAATAGAGAAAAACAACAGAATGGGAAAGACTAGAGATCTCTTCAAGAAAATTAGAGATACCAAGGGAACAGTTCATGCAAAGATGGGCACAATAAAGGACAGAAATGGTATGGACCTAACAGAAGCAGAAGATATTAAGAAGAGGTGGCAAGAATACACAGAAGAACTATACAAAAAAGGTCTTCACGATCCAGATAATCACGATGTTGTGATCACTCACCTAGAGCCAGACATTGTGGAATGTGAAGTCAAGTAGACCTTAGAAAGCATCGCTACAAACAAAGCTAGTGGAGGTGATGGAATTCCAGTTGAACTATGTCAAATCCTGAAAGATGATGCTGTGAAAGTGCTGCACTCAATACGCCAGCAAATTTGGACCACTCAGCAGTGGCCACAGGACTGGAAAAGGTCCGTTTTCATTCCAGTCCCCCAAGAAAGGCAATGCCAAAGAACGCTCAAACTACTGCACAATTGCACTCATCTCACACGCTAGTAAAGTAATGCTCAAAATTCTCCAAGCCAGGCTTCAGCAATACGTGAACCATGAACTTCCAGATGTTCAAGCTGATTTTAGAAAACGCAGAGGAACCAGAGATCCAATTGCCAACATCTGCTGGATCATGGAAAAAGGAAGAGAGTTCCAGAAAAACACCTATTTCTGCTTTATTGACTATGCCAAAGCCTTTGACTGTGTGGATCACAATAAACTGTGGAGAATTCTGAAAGAGATGGGAATACCAGGCCACCTGATCTGCCTCTTGAAAAACCCGTATGCAGGTCAGGAAGCAACAGTTAGAACTGCACATGGAACAACAGACTGGTTCCAAATAGGAAAAGGAGTTCGTCAAGGCTGTATATTGTCACCCTGCTTATTTAACTTCTATGCAGAGTACATCATGAGAAACGCTGGGCTGGAAGAAGCACAAGCTAGAATCAAGATTGCCGGGACAAATATCAATCACCTCAGATATGCAGATGACACCACCCTTATGGCAGAAAGTGAAGAAGAACTCAAAAGCCTCTTGATGACAGTGAAAGAGGAGAGTGAAAAAGTTGGCTTAAAGCTCAACATTCAGAAAACTAAAATCATGGCATCTGGTCCCATCACTTCATTGGAAATAGATGGGGAAACAGTGGAAACAGTGTCAGACTTTATTTTTGGGGGCTCCAAAATCACTGCAGATGGTGATTGCAGCCATGAAATTAAAAGATGCTTACTCCTTGGAAGGAAAGTTATGACCAACCTAGATAGCATATTCAAAAGCAGAGACATTACTTTGCCAACTAAGGTCCATCTAGTCAAGGTATGGTTTTTCCAGTAGTCATGTATGGATGTGAGAGTTGGACTGTGAAGAAAGCTGAGTGCCAAAGAATTGATGCTTTTGAACTGTGGTGTTGGAGAAGACTCTTGAGAGTCCCTTGGACTGCAAGGAGATCCAACCAGTCCATCCTAAAGGAGATCAGTCCTGGGTGTTCATTGGAAGGACTGATGCTGAGGTTGAAACGCCAATACTTTGGCCACTTCATGCGAAAAGTTGACTTACTGGAAAAGACTCTGATGCTGGGAGGGATTGAGGGCAGGAGGAGAAGGGGACGACAGAGGATGAGATGGCTGGATGGCATCACTGACTCAATGGACGTGAGTTTGAGTGAACTCTGGGAGTTGGTGATGGACACTGAGGCCTGGCGTGCTGTTAATTCATGAGGTCACAGAGTCAGACACGACTGAGCAACTGAACTGAACTGAACGTACATGGTTTCTGGCATGTTTTTTGAAATGAATTAGGACACCACTGAGTGACTTCACTTTCATGCATTGGAGAAGGAAATGGCAACCCACTCCACTGTTCTTGCCTGGAGAATCCCATGGACGGGGAAGCCTGGTGAGCTGCCGTCTATGGGGTCGCACAGAGTTGGACACGACTGAAGCGACTTAGCAGCAGCAGTAGCAGGCCTTTAATATAGTCTCCCTTCTTCTAATAGAAGACTTTTCATTTTTGGTAACCAATTCAATGACTTACTATCCTGATGGAACTATCACTTCCTACTTCCTAATTCAGTTCTTTCACTGCAATTGAAGATGTTCAATACTTAATACAATTAGTATATTTGGTCGGTGCCAACCTTTGTGTATATCAGACATTGTACAGATTCTTAAGAAAACTCGAGCTGCTTTTCAGCAATGGTTAACCTATTTAATTTTAGACTGACCAATTTTCTTTTCTGACAGTAAGGTATTATTTAAACAAAGAAAAGAAACGTTAAAAATTGATGTGTCTGATATTGTCTTCTACCTAGCTATTAACATAGGCATAGGCTGCTCTTGGAGGAGAAGCAAGGAAGGCTTCCTGGAGGAAATGATATTTTGGCAGAAACCTGAATAATCAGTTCAGTTCAGTAGCTCAGTCGTGTCCGACTCTTTGCAACCCCACGAATCGCAGCACACCAGGCCTCCCTATCCATCACCAACTCCCAGAGTTCACTCAAACTCACGTCCATTGAGTCATTGATGCCATCCAGCCATCTCATCCTCTGTCGTCCCCTTCTCCTCTTGCCCTCAATCCTTCCCAGCATCAGAGTCTTTTCCAGTGAGTCAACTTTTCGCATGAAGTGGCCAAAGTATTGGCGTTTCAGCTTTAGCATCATTCTTTGCAAAGAACACCCAGGACTGCTCCCTTTTATGATGGACTGGTTGGATCTCCTTGCAGTTCAAAGGACTCTCAAGAGTCTTCTCCAACACCACAGTTCAAAAGCATCAATTCTTTGGCACTCAGCTTTCTTCACAGTCCAACTCTCACATCCATACATGACCACAGGAAAAACCATAGCCTTGACTAGATGGACCTTTGTTGGCAAAGTAATGTCTCTGCTTTTGAATATGCTATCTAGGTTGGTCATAACTTTCCTTCCAAGGAGTAAGCATCTTTTAATTTCATAGCTGCAATCACCATCTGCAGTGATTTTGGAGCCCCCAAAAATAAAGTCTGACACTGTTTCCACTGTTTCCCCTTCTATTTCCCATGAAGTGATGGGACCAGATGCCATGATCTTAGTTTTCTGAATGTTGAGCTTTAAGCCAACTTTTTCACTCTCCTCTTTCACTGTCATCAAGAGGCTTTTGAGTTCTTCTTCACTTTCTGCCATAAGGGTGGTGTCATCTGCATATCTGAGGTTATTGATATTTATCCCGGCAGTCTTAATTCCAACTTGTGCTTCTTCCAGCCCAGTGTTTCTCATGATGTACTCTGCATAGAAATTAAATAAGCAGGGTGACAATATACAGCCTTGACGTACTCCTTTTCCTATTTGGAGGCAGTCTGTTGTTCCATGTGCAGTTCTAACTGTTGCTTCCTGACCTGCATACGGGTTTCTCAAGAGGCAGGTCAGGTGGTCTGGTATTCCCATCTCTTTCAGAATTTTCCACAGTTTATTGTGATCCACACAGTCAAAGGCTTTGGCATAGTCAATAAAGCAGAAATAGGTGTTTTTCTGGAACTCTCTTCCTTTTTCCATGATCCAGCAGATGTTGGCAATTGGATCTCTGGTTCCTCTGCGTTTTCTAAAATCAGCTTGAACATCTGGAAGTTCATGGTTCATGTATTGCTGAAGCCTGACTTAGAGAATTTTGAACATTCCTTTAGTATGTGAGATGAGTGCAATTGTGCAGTAGTTTGAGCATTCTTTGGCATTGCCTTTCTTGGGGGATTGGAATGAAAACGGACCTTTTCCAGTCCTGTGGCCACTGCTGAGTGGTCCAAATTTGCTGGCGTATTGAGTGCAGCACTTTCACAGCATCATCTTCCAGAATTTTAAATAGCTCAACTGGAATTCCATCACATCTGCTAGCTGAAAAATAAATAGTAGTAAAGAAAGTGGAAGTGAAAGTCACTCAGTCGTGTCCAACTCCTTGCAACCCCATGGAGTATAGTCCATGGAATTCTCTAGGCCAGAATACTGGAGTGAGTAGCCTTTCCCTTCTGAAAGGGATCTCCCCAACTGAGGGATCGAACCCAGGTCTCCTGCACTGCAAGCATATTCTTTCCCAGCTGAACAACAAGGGAAGCCGAAGAATACTGGAATGGGTAACCTATCCCTTCTCCAGCGGATCTTGCCAACCCAGGAATTGAACCTGGGTTTCCTGCATTGCAAGTGGATTTTTTAAGAACTGAGGTATCAGGGAAGCCCTAGTTCAAATTAATTTACAAATGAATGACTTGAAAGGTTGACATCTTTGTGTTTCTACCAGACCAGCTTGTTTGACCTATGTGAGGAATATTGAGTCCAAAAAAGAAAAATGGTATAACTGGATATGATTTTATTCTTTCCTACTTATTTTTTTCAAATTAAGTAAATTAAAAAGAAACCATGTTATCATATAATATCATGTAGATCAAAGTAGCTTTACTTGACCACAGATTTTTTTTTTTGTCCTTTACTAAGAAATATGATTTCTACTGAAGCAAATCATGGCAAAAATAACTCCATGGCAAATCAGTGTTTTTTAACTCTATGTTAAGTCTCTGAAGCCTGAAGTTTTCTTTCCTTAGTACTCTCACCAGTATGTGAACACAGTCTTAGCAGTTTTGTGACGCTTTGATGATTTTCAGGATTTTCGCTCTGCCTATTTTGCCGTATTTTCTAATTTATTTAACAAATTCTCATGGAGGGTGCTCTGTCTATTGGGTGTCATTATAAAGAGTCACCTAAGAAATTTCTGCCAGCACTCACTGAGCTAACAGTTTAGTGAGGACAGCAGAAGAAATTCAACAAATAGTTAACAAGAGTAACAAGAGGGAAGTAAATGAGCAGGGGATTAGGAGACCCCTTCTTGAGGAATCAGCATTTACACTGAAATGTCAAGGACATGTTCATTTTAGAGGGAAACTCAAGGAAGGTGGGATTTACAGAGTTCAGTTGATTCAATCTCAGATGAGAGGAAGATTGTACCTTCTAGCCTGAGCTAGAATGGCTGGTTGATGCCATTGGTGGGAAGCTGAAGGAGTATAGGCTTGGGAAGAAGACATGAGTTCAGTCTTGCACGTATGTTTGAGATTCCTGTGGACTGTCAGACATGACAGAAGTTAAATGTTTGCGTCAGTGATCTTCAGGGAATCAAGGTAGTGCATCAGATGCCCAGCAAACAGGTATGGAGAGAGGAATAAATAGGCCCTACTACAGAAATTACAGTGTTTAAGGAGCTCGAAAAAGATGCCTGTAAAAGAAAGCTAAGGATCAGCTTGAGATGGAGGACAATGAGGAGACTGTCTGGTCATAGAAACCACAGGAAGAAGCTGTTTTGGGCACAATCAATTATGTTGAGTGCTGCCAAGAAATTAGGCAAACCAAGGACTTTGAATTGTCCATTAGATTTTGTGAGAGGGAGGTATCAAAAGAACAAGTTTCATGTTGTGGCAGGTGAGAGTCTTCTCAACTCCACTTAACTTCTTGAGTCTACAGGTTCCACTTTACAGGATGGTCTTCCTGTTGTAGTCGTGTGCTGCAGCACATGTGCCTGTTCCTGATCCTAATCAGGTGTATGGAGCAGCCTCCACGCTGCTGTGCTATTTTTAACTCTGCCAACTCATCCCTTTAGGCTTCTTCTCACTACTAGTTTCATTAATCAGACAACTAATTCTCTCAGTGTCTGTACTCCTCACAGTCTGCAACTCTCCCTTCCCACATTCCCACTTCGTACTCACATCTTTTTATATTGAATGAAAGTATCTGACCTTGTGTTTTATTTTCATTCTGTCTCTAGAAAGTATGTTAAATTACTGGAAAAATACTGAAAGTCAAAAACATTTTATGAAATAGTTACTGAATAATTTGGATGTTATTGAATAATTCAAATTATTCCATTTTTCATTTTCAGTATTTTGAGTGTGAAATTTTCCTTTTGTTGTGTGTTTCATCAAAACCAGTTTTTTGAAGGCCCCTGGAATATGGCTTTACACTAAAGAATGTTCTCTATCAAGTTCTTGAGCTGGGTTTGTGATGAATTCAAATGGATGTCCACAGGGCAGCTAATGTGGACCTTTTGCTACTGTGAACCTTTAATAATCACCAGGGAAAACTTCAAATCAGTGTGTAGAGACTTCCAGACAAATAAAACCATTGAAAATTTCTTGTATTTTCTTTCTTTTATTTTTTTGCTCCCTATTAAGAGTTCTATAGATATGTTGATCCTCCTCAGTAGTTTTGGTGTTATTCTCACAAAAATAAATGCTGCAGAGTTTGACACCCCATTATTATTAGATAAGTTAGAGGGATCTAATCTTCACAGGCTTGGGCAAAGCTGTCAAAATCATTTAAAGGAGATCACCTGGGAGAATAGATAAAGAAATTTTATATAGACAGCTTGAAGGAAAAAAAAAAAAACCCACCAAATAACCTGTAACTATTGAAAAAAAGATACTAGTGCAGTAAACTGGGAGTACAAGCTTGAGGTTGAAAATAAAAACGTTGCTTAGATATTTAGTTAAAAATTCTAGGTCAACAGAAGTCATTGCATTACTTTTTGGCCATGTTTTCTTATGGAGTTTTTCATAAAATTGTAATGAGAAGTGATAAGTATATCTTTATTATGTAAAGGGAGTCATCTTGGAGTAAAAAGTATATGCCAATCTAAGACACATAAAAATGCCAAAAATAGAGGGCTTTCCCTGGTAGCTCAGTGGTAAAGAATCCACCTCCCATTTCAGATGACATGGGTTCAATAGCTGGTCCAGGAAGATCCCACATGACACAGAGCAATTAAGCCCATGTGCCACGACTGTTGAGCCCGTGTGCTAGAGCCCGGTAGCTGCAACTGCTGAGCCCATATGCAGTAACCACTGAAGCCAGCATGCCCTAGACCCGTGTTCCACCACAAGAGAAGCCACAGCCATGAGAAGCCCACGCACCACAACTAGAGAGTCGCTCTAGCTCGCCACAATAAAGACACAGCGCAGCCAAAAATAAATAAATAAGTGCAGTTATTTTTTAAAAGTGCCAAAAATGTAAAGTCAGTGTGGGGAAGATAAAGGAATACATTTTATGGCACTGTTTTCTGTTTTTCTGGAAAGCCTGCATTTATCAGAATAATTTTTCCAACAATATTTGCCCACAGAAAGACCCAAGTGATACTTTTGTGAAGAGTGTTCTTATAAAGAACTTCCTGCTTATCTCTATATTAGAACAAAGCCTGCCACTACTCTGTGTTTTAGCCATCCTGTATTCAGGAATGGATTCCTAGAACTCAAGGGAGTCGTATGTGTGTGCCCTGTTGTAGAATTCTGGTACCTACCTCTCCACACACCAGTTTCTGAGTCACAGGTCCCCCCAGCAATGGCGTTCTTGATGCTAGAATAATGACAGTTCCCTCCAGGAGATACACACACCCAGAACACTTTTGGTTGTCTCTCACCTTCCCATCTCTCTTTTTCCTCTCCCTTCTTGAACTGTTAAGAGATAGTCCTTCATGAAGTTCCTGATAGTTTTAATTTAAAAAAATAGACTGTATGGGGATATTTAGATAAATAGTGCTGACTTTTATTACATGACTCTAATAATTATGTGACATTTGTTTCTGCCCTAGGAGTGCTGTCTCTGCAATTTGAGAGGGGGTGCTCTTAAGGAAACTAAGAACAATAAGTAAGTAGTGCATTAATTGTGCGGAATTTCATCATTTCCTTCTCCTCTGTTGAGTGTTGAACTTCTGGGTTTACAGTGTGCTTTGCTTCTCATTGTTGTACACATGCGTTCCACAGCTTTGTTTTTATTAATAAGTTAAAATGTTTGATCTTTTTAAAAATAATTTTTAATCAGAGGATAGTTGCTTTACAATGTTGTATTGGTTTCTGCCATAAAACAGCATAAGTCAACCGTAAGTATCCCTGTGTCCCCTTCTCCTTGAACATCTCTCCCACGCTGTTCCACAGCTCTTGCTGTTCAGGTGCAAGGTGGAGATTTTGTACGTTTCCAGAAGCCATTACTGACAGCACATTTCTGCTGGGTGAAGGTGTTCTCAGTCTGCTTCTGTTCTGTCTTTGACATCATAAGGAGTAATCCCTCTTTCACTAACAGAGCTTGAAGACAGCCTGTATTCTCGTGCCACTGGAATTCTTGTTTTTAATTTGATGAATGCTGCTGTTGTCATAAAAGCAGAATATGCCTGAAAACAATGAAATCTGTTATCTTCAGATAAATAAAATCAATTATAATCATAGTGTTAGAACAAAACCATTTACTTTTAACACCAGTAAATTAACAAGAAAGTGTATATTCTTAAATAGAAACACAGGGAGAAAAGATTGATTTTACAGTTTAAAGGGGACAGTTGGAAAATATGAAGAGACTCATAAGTGAACAAAAAAGATGGGTAATGTTTCTATGGCAGCAGCTGAAATGTATTTTTGCATGAATTTTATCTCTATGACCCAATTTAATCATTTAAGATGGGGCCAAAGCAAATTATAGTTTCCTATAAATTAGAGACTTGTAGAAATAATTTAGGTATAGGTTGTATTATGGCACTTGGGAGCCACATCCAGCCCCAAGATATGTTTTATTTGACTGCCACCATTTTATGAATTTAATTCAGATTTTAAAAGTTGAGAGTTATATAAAAATCCAGATTTTCATCTTTACTTGGTAAATGATTGTGCATCTTTATATGACAATAATCAGTTAGGATGAGAACCTGGCCTAAAGAGAGTAGACATTCTCTAGGTTACCATGATTTACCAGTATATGTTTATTTGGTTTCATCCTGCCTGGCCCTATGGACACTGGAGTTGAGACTCCTGGAGTAATATAATGTAATATCATGTAATCATGTGCATGTACACATGTTTCTGATTGATTATAAGGGAGAATAAAGGCATTTATCATTTCTGTGTTGGTAAAGTTTAGTCTAAGAGACTGTGTGTTTGCTCAATTTTAGATGTTCATCTCTTAGTCTTAGTTAATGTGATTGACACTGTGCTGAAAACTATTGACTGGTTCTGGGACTGTTACATGAATGGTGCAGACTGCCAGTTCCTGTAAAGATGGAGGCGATAAGGACTTCTCTTCCTTCCCTTGGACTAGGACAAAAAGAAGTAATGTTTGCTATAAATTATAACATTTATTTAGATATGAAAGAGTACCCTGTTGGGGTTGATACTTATTCTCTCTCCTGGTGGTCTTTAAAGGCAGGATGGAGTCTTACGTTATTTGAATGAAATAACATGCTTTGACTTAAAAATAAGTTGACAAATTTGATAATTCTTTCAAAATCTCTTTAAACCTCGAGTCTTTATGTTTGTTTGAGGCATAATACTTATGAGAAACTTAATAGTGTTAATGAGGACATTGTCATTTTTCTGGAGTGATTCAGAATTTGAAAGGAGATGCACAAGGTTTTTGAGTAACCTCCAGGAGTTGGTGATGGACAGGGAAGCCTGGCGTGCTGCAGTCCATGGGGTTGCAAAGAGTCGGACATGACTGAGCAACTGAACTGAACTGAACTGAGCACAAGGGTTTTAGTAGGAAACAGGGAACAAGTTAAATTTCATTTCCCCTTATCTCTTGGTTCCTTTGATTATAGTAGGATTGCAATAAGAAACAATTTAATTAAAGACTTAATCTGTATTAATTCTTCTAGAGAATTTTTGCTATTCTGGTTTGCTTCATGACATCAAAATTATATAAAAAGATTATATGGTATACTCATTTCATTTTCATACCTTTTATTAATTGAACTAATCTTTTGCCACATATTAATTATCTTAAGTATATTAAACACCTATGTAATGCAATGTCAAGTGAAATAGCAGACATGCATCTCAGTATTTTACAGTCATATGTAGAAACATATAAATACAATGATAGTATACTTTGGTCTTCACCTAGTTCTTCCTGTCACTGTGGTGGGCAGGTGTGGCACTGAGTCTGTCCAGGTATCATCCAATAGCTTTGAAATTCAGAGAGTCTGTTTGTGATGGACATAGGTGCTCTGGGCTTGCTTTCTCATCTGTGTGTTTCCCATGCATGTGAATTGTCACCCCCTGGTGGAAGTACAGGCCGTGTTAAGTTTAGGGAACATTTGTTTACATTTCTGTCTCGTTTCCTGTAGGTGGGCCCATGTCATGTGCGCCGTTGCAGTCCCAGAAGTCCGGTTTACTAATGTCCCAGAAAGGACACAGATAGATGTAGGCAGAATACCTTTACAGAGGTTAAAATTGGTGAGTGCCAATACTTTTTTTTTTTTCCTCATAAATTAGTGTTAATTTCAAGTTCTCAATATTTCTATTCATGCACATACTTTTTTCTTAGCTTCATTGAATTATTCTACATTTTTTATACTTTTAGCCTAAATTACATACCTGTACGTATTCTTTTTCTGTTGTATTGTAAGTATGCATATAGCTTTCTACAAATTATGTCTTCAGTAAGGCAAAGGAATACTGCATTTCATGAATTAATGTGACTTTTCAATCTCAAGGTTATCGGTAAAGTTTGTTAGTAACTGACCCAAATTATCCAAATATCTTTGTTTGAATTGCTTAGTCTTTCTGTCTGTTGCCTGTCTTTGGTTGGCCTTGACTTAGAAAAACGAGTCTAACTTGATTTCATCATCTCTTCACCGAGAAGAGACTTGCAGAGAAACTTTGATCATTCCCGAGGGATTTTCTCACCAACAGATAAAGTTCATTTAAATTGCCCAACTCTCTGACTGGTTATCTTCTCATTGTTTCTCTTTGTTAGATTGTTTTTTTTTTTCTTTTTTTTTTTTCTTTTTTCATGAGAAGGGAGGCCTTTTTTGTCCTCAACACTGAAGTTATCTTGGAGTTCTGTTAAATTGTGAGTCAACAGATTACTAGTTCAGGCTCTTAATATTTCACATTTAATGAGAATTTTTCCTACAGGTAAATTGCATGACTTTAAAATACTGAAGCATGTCTTACAAGTGTACTTAATACCCTACAATTTGTTTAGTCCTTGTTATTTCTAACTTGGGGTCTTTCCACTATTTCCGACACTGAGCTGTAACTCTTTAACCTGAGTGTTTCTTTCTTTGTTATTAGTAGTCTCTCCCCCACTGGGTAGCAGGGTGTTTTGTCTCTGGACTTCTGTTTCAGGAACTTAGATTCTGTCTTTCAGTGAACCCTGTTATTTTCCACTATAGCTCCATTAAGAATTTCACATAGCTAGAAAATATGTGGCCCTTTCTACACCCGATGATTGCTGTTGGCAGATATGAGATCATCTGCCAACATGATCAGAGTGTGGTATGGAAGTTTTGAGAATGAGATGGAAATAACTGGGGCATTTAAATGGCCCTTCAAAGTTCATGGTGACTATCAGAAGAGAGTAAGGTTGTTCAGCTCATGAACTTCCAAGGGAAAATGTTTGCAACCTTATATCTTGATCACCAGTTTAAAAAGTAAGAGAGAGAGGCAGAAGTAGTGTCTTCTGTGACTGTGCTGACTGCTGTATTTCTGCTTGATTTCAAGAAATCTCATATGTAGCCTTAATTTTGTCCTCTCTTATAAGTGCAGTTTGAGTGTAAAAATTTTAACAGCCCAAAGGTTGGAAAATTGGTACAGAAAAAAGAAAAAATACAATAAATCCTATATCACATTATATTTTATGTACTAACTGCTTTTCATCTACTGCTTTTTAGTTATATAAACTTGTTTTCATTATTCAATTGATACATATTCTATCTGTGGATATTGTTTGGGTCTTTAGGATAGAATGCATTAGTTTTGTCCATTAAAAATTATAAAAAATATCTTTCGTTGGAGGAAAACAACCTACCAATAAGAAAGAAATAAACAAAAAAATTGCCAGAATTAGGATTGTAAGGCAGGTTATAAAGAAAAACGTTGAGTTCATTACATACTACAAAACGTAATGCTTAGTGTGACAAATACTAACAAATGTCTTACATTTTAATTTTTTTCTGGTTTACAAGTAATATGTATTTGTAGAAATTCCAACACTACATTTAACACCCACCTTTGGGTCTCTTTCCTAAAAGATGGTTTCTGTTATCACATTAATGCCCCTTGGAATAAGTGGTCACTGCTCTTGATGCTTCCCTTTAAGGACCTGTGTACCGGCTACTCTTGTCTACAGATTGTCCCTAGTGATCTGTTGTCACCAATACCAGTCTCAGAGGGGTTTTAATGGAACAACAGGGAGGGCCAGCATGGATCATTTCAGTGCCAGCCAAGAAACTGTATCTAGAAATCTGAAATCTGATGATGGCCTCCAAAAATGGCAAAGGTTGCCACCTTGATTGTGTATGTTGCATATTCTTTTGAAGTTTCATTAATCAGTGTGCATCCAGCTAGAAGTAAGAGCAGTCATTTCATGTAGTATTCATCTCCGCTGGCCTGAGTCTAGATGGAATGTTTACTGTGTCTGCTTAGTGAATGTGTGTGTGTCTGCTAGCGTCAGTTTCGCTTTTTTTCTGGAGCTATAGCCAGCCCTTTTCTGGATGCTGGATTGTTCATCTGCTTTCTTATTCACACAGATGGGGGGGTTGGGGATAGGAATTAGATGTTTGTGTCAGTGTATTTCACCAAACAGTTATTACCTGACCTTACCAAATACTTGGTGTACATTTTTGAGTAAGAATTTGTTCCTTTCTTCCAGCATCTCACAGTCTAGACTGGGCGTTTTTGGCTTTGGCTCTGTTGACGTTTTAGGTCAGTTAATTGTTGTGGATGGCTGTCGTGTGTATCATAGATCACAGCATCCCTGACCAAACAGGTGAAGCCAAAAGGTATAAACTTCTAGTTATAAGGTAAAGAAGCACTGTGGATGTAATGGACAACATCATGACTATAGCTGAGACTGCTGTGTATTGTGTAGGAAAGCTCCTAAGAGAATAAATCCTATGAGTTCTCATCACAGGAATAATTTTTTTCCCTTCTTAAATTTCTTTTTGTTGTTTCTATATGAGAAGATGGATGTTAGCTAGACATACTGTGGTATTCATTCACAATATATGTAAATCAAACCATCATGCAGTATGCCTTAAACTTATACAGTGATGTATGTCAGGTACTTCTCAACAAAACTAGAAAGAAAGTAAGCAATGCCAGATATATCCTGGGAGGTAAAATCACCCCCATATGAGAACCCCCTGGTCCACACACAGAGAAGACATACACACGATGAGGAAGTTTTTGTCATTTTCAGGAAGATAATATCTTTGTTTAAAGAAGTAAGTGGCAGTCTGGCAAAATGGAAGTTCTTAATTGCTTTTAAAAAGCATCCCTAGAGGTGTTTTTTTTTTTTTTTTTTGGCTGATTGTTTAAATTTCTTATTTGTGAATAATGCAATAACATTTGGCAACAGATGTATATTTGCTACTGTACAATTATTGATTTTATGATCCAATTTAGTATCTTAACATTACCTGTTCTTATAGACAGAGAAGGAAATGGCAACCCACTCCAGTATTCTTGCCTAGGGAATTCCGTGGACAGAGGAGCCTGGTGGGCTGCTGTCCATAGAGTTGCCCAGAGTCGGACACAACTGGAGCAACTTAGCATGTGTGCATGCACTGGAGAAGGAAATGGCAACCCACTCCAGTATTCTTGCCTGGAGAATCCCAGGGACGAGGAGCCTGGTGGGCTTCTGTCTATGGGGTTACACAGAGTTGGACATGACTGAAATGACTTAGCAGCAGCAGCAGTTCTTATAGAAATTGAGCAACCTTGATTACTTTTTTCCCCCAAACTTTAAACTTTTTATTTTGAATTGGGTTATAGCCAGTTAACAATGTTGTGATTGTTATTGCTGTTCAGTCTCCAAGTTATGTCCAACTCTTTGTGACCCCATGGTCTGCAGCATGCCTGGCTTCCCTGTCCTTCACTATCTCCCGGAGTTTGCTCAAACTCATGTTCGTTGAGTCTTATCCTCTGTCACCATCTTATCCTCTGTCATCATCTTATCCTCTGTCACCCCTTAACATCTTGTCACCCTCCTCTTCTCCTACTTGCAATCTTTCCCAGAAACAAGGTCTTTTCCAATGTGTTGGCTCTTTGGAAATGAGTCATCCAGCCCAGCATTTCACATGATATACTCTGCATAGAAGTTAAATAAGCAGAGTAACAGTATACAACCTTGACGTACCCCTTTCCCAATTTTGAACAAGTTTGTTATTCCATGTTTGGTTCTAACTGTTGCTGCTTAATACAGGTTTCTCAGGAGACTGGTAAGATGGTCTGGTATTCCCATTTCTTTGTTTTCCACAGTTTTTTGTGATCTACACAGTCAAAGGCTTTAGTATAGTCAATGAAACAGAAATAGATGTTTTTCTGGAATCCCCTTGCTTTTTCTACGATCCAGCAAATGTTGATAATTTAATCTCTGGTTCTTCTGCCTTTTCTAAATTTAGCTTGTACATCTGGTGTTTCTCAATTATGTACTGTTGAAACCTAGCTTGAAGGAGATTGAGCACTGCCTTGCTAGCATGTGAAATGAGAGCAATTGTACAGTAGTTTGAACACTCTTTGCCATTGCCTTTCTTTGGGATTGGAATGAAAACTGACTTTTTCCAGTCCTGTGGCCACTGCTGAATTTTCTAAATTTGCTGGCATATTGAGTGCAGAATTTTAACAGCATCATCTTTTACACTTTGAAATAGCTCAGCTGAAATTCCATCACCTCCACTAGCTTTGTTTGTAGTAATGTTTCCTAAGGCCCAGTTGACTTCACACTTCAGGATGTGTGGCTCTAGGTGGGTGACCATACCATCGTGGTTATCTGGGTCATTTCAGGTGAACAGTGAAGGGACTCAGCCATAAACATACATGTATCCATTCTCTCCCAAATCTCTCTTCCATCTAGACTAGCACATAACATTGAGCAGAGTCCCATGTGCTATGTATTAAGTCCTTGTTGGTCATCCATTTTAAATATAACAGAACAACCTTGATTACTAATCAAGTATCATAGATTAAAATTATGTGGTATGTGTGTGTATGTGCATATATATGGTAGGTACTGAATAAATATTCATGAAATGAATAAAAAGGCAGCAAAATTTTACTTACTCTTTATGCTTCTGACACAAAATTATTGTGGCTGAAGGATTTGATCAGACAGTATGAAATGACTTGTCCTTTATTTTTTTTTTTTTTAAAAGGAAAAATCCTTTAAAAGTCATGGTGCTAAATTCACGCACATCTCTTCCACAAGCAGTTTTAAAACAAGGCACTGGTTACCTTATCTGCATCAATGGGTACATGTGATTAGGCAACAGAGCCTAGCAGTAATTTGGAGAGTCTCTGAATACGCATGGAACACTTTCCCTGTTGTCTGAGAGTTCTGATCTTGGAACCTCTGGTCAGCTGGGGATTGAAAACCTAGAGTGACCTGACTGAAGCAGAGGCAAGGGAAATCTGAGCCTCTCTCCAGTGCCCACTAGGTGGTGCTGCTGTTCCAATTTCTTACCCAGTTGCCGTTAAACCACCTCGTTGAGAAAGTGCCTAATCAGAGCCTGGCCCAATTTTAGAGGGGGGTGTGTAGGTGTGTCTGTGTATGTGTCTTTGTGTGTGGGGGGGAGAGACAGATAGACAGACAGAGATGTGATGCCTGATCGGGTGCTCCCACCCAAGGAGGGCTCTCGCTGACAGCAGGGCAGAAAAAGTGCTGCCTGCTGTGCATTCAAAGTGCTGAATTCCAGAGGGTGGTTTTTAGTTTTCAGGTTTTCATTTAGCCATATGAAAAGAGTTGCTCTTCCCTTGGGGCAAGTTAGTGTTTTTATATATCAGTAATAAGCAACACTAGTAAGGGCTAGTAACTGTAAGAGGCTTAAAGAACAGTTTATGGCAAGCGAGTTTAAAATGTCTTCTGAGGTATGAAAGCTATATATAAAAAATGCTTATTGTTAGTAGTAGTCTTTTTAGAATACAGAATATTGGAGTTTATGCAGAGCTATTTGAATATTTTGGTAATATTGTTGTTAGCCTTTTATTTATTCATAGATTCAACTTGTGGTTTTTGAAATACTCCTCTGTACAATTATTTGTGTAGGAAGATTCTTGTAGAGGATGTAAGAAAGGATTTGTTTGCTATAGCAGATTTTTCCTCTTATAATGACCATTAAAAAAAGGAGACAACGAATGGAACACAGCTCTTCCAGTGTTCTTCAGTGGATTATGTTGATCCTAAAATAGTGTGTGTTTTGTGAAGAACCTTTATCTCATCCAGCCACCTTGTTTGCTAATATCACAGGTGTGGCCTCTTTCAAGTCCCATAATTAAATGGATGGCACTGGAGTTATTTTCAAGACATTGTATTTTATTAATGTGGCTGTTAATTTAAATGCTTTAATAAAATTCATTATTATTTTTAAACAAAATACCACAAAAATATATTTGGCTACAGTGGTATTTATCCAATTAGTTTGTCCACCCCTTCCCCCTTTTCTTTCTTGAACAATATTTAACTTCTGTGTAGAATAATTGTCTAGGGGCTAATAAAGTAATGGCTACACCATCTTAAAAATGCTACAGTTGGCTTTCTGGAAACACCAGGTTATTAGGCAGAATCACCCCTTTAACAAGAGAGAAGTGGCCGAATGTTACCTGAATAGTCTGTGGGTCCAAGCCATGTTCAAAAGGGAGAACCATTTTCTCTGTCAACTTAAGCATTCTTCTCATTATTAACACAGGTTCTAGATTACTGAGCATTTTCTTATCTACTCATTTAGAATGGATTCCTTTGGTTCGGAATGACTTTCAGTTTGGGAAAAATTATCCTTGTGATGAGTCCTTTTGTTCCCAGCCCCCTTGCCCATGTCCTGCGGTACCTTCTCTGCTTATCCAGAGGATGTCAGAGCGTTGGCACCTGGTAGGGAAAAGAATGGAGCGGATGCCAGGAATGTCTCCTACTCCCCACTTGAGTGTGTGCTCAGGGTAGGCACTCTTGGGGTTGGTATGCCTGAGGACAAGAAGAAAAAATTGCTCCCACATGGTATAGATTTTAGAATTTACTCAGTCATTTCCTTTTCTTATTTCCTTCTGTCTTGTTTTCTCTACTAATATGATTGGTTGGCCACAGTCATAATTGAATTTCTGGTCATAATTAAATCTTTGAAAAATTGTGCAAAGAAGATGACAACAAAAAAGGAAGTAGGGAGATGTAAAACACAACTGAAGTTAGAATGTCTTTTTTAAAGAAATTTTCATAATAGAAAATATAGGGTAAAAATTATCAGGAACAATTAAGAACGGGAAATTAGAGAGGGCAATGCTTTTATAGTATGATCACACAGAAGACAGCAGCAGAGTCAGGAAACAGATCACCAATCTTAAATCTGATTATAAAATTTAAGGGAAGAACATTTAATAAAAGAGTAAATCAGCACAGAATTATTGTATTTGTTACATATTTAACTGTGAATGTCTATTATACACATCAATCACTTCTTGAAGATCAAATTAATTAAATATTCATTGAATTTATATAAATAAAACAACAAGGCAAGTTTGTGGGTTATAAGAAATCTTGGAAAATTGCAGCAGACCCCAAATGTAACAATTAGTTTTAAAATGGTTTTCCCTTTTGGAGAGAAAGTTCTCGAATAGAAGTCTTATGGCATTATTGAAATATTCAGTTGCATGTATCAAAGAAAATCTCATGTGCTGTCATTGCATAGAGAACTTGGTGGTATTTGTGCACCTTGCACCTTTCTCACAGCGGTATAGTGACTACCTCTGGTTTCTATGTCTGCAGACATTCCTATGGGTTTTGAAATTTTATTTCTGCAGCCAAATAGAGGGAGAAATGATTTTTGAAATAGCTGAAGTTGCCCCTAGGCGTTTGATGACCTCCGACTTGTATTTGACAAGTGAACCAAGCACAGGCACAAGTGTTCTCCGAGTGAAGAACATTATTTTGAAAAGGAATTTATACTGCAGTGATGACGGAGCTCCAAACCTTTCAGTATCTGGCTGAGGCCAACTATTCTGCTTAGAAGCCTCTATACACTTTAAAATTTGTACCTGAAGGCAAATAATAGTGAACTTGAAAGCCAAAGATTATAGTTTTGAAAGGTACATCAATTCTGAAAATAGAGTAGTTTCACTGTGGTATTCCATCTGAAGAGTTGAATCAAGGATGTAAAAAAAAAAAAAAATACATTCAGCTTTCCTATTTCCTAAAGGAAGACACTTATTCTCTTGCTAACTGGCTTATATTATCAGATGCATCAAATACTAAAAATAGAATTACTGATGGGGTTTGCCTCTCATGCTGTAAGATCACTCTGAGTCCTATTTAGTGAATGTTACAGCAGTGTGAGAAAGCAGCTTCACTTTCTTTCTAGAGGAAATCATAGTTGTATTCAACAGAGCCTCTGTTAGTGCAGTTCGGAGAATGCAAAGACATATTGATTATCTTTCATCACTTTAAAAGAAAAAAAATGTGTTGTAAAGGCAATCAGTAAAAGTCATTATGTTTCACATAAACTCATGTACTGATTTATTCACGTCTTCTGTTATTTTTAAAGATGAAGAGAAATTCTAAGAAGATAATAAACATTGACAGTGATGAGCAAGTTTATTGTTTAAAATGCAGTTGAGGAAAAATTTGGTTGTAATAGAGAATTACTGAAAGGGGAATAAGTGATACTACAAATGACCAAATTGTGGTGTGGTGTGTAGGGTCCTGTTATTTAATATGCTCAGTATAAAATTTATTACCTCATTAAGAACATTCTTCAGGATTTCAACATATGCATGTCTCCAACTTTGCAAGATTTTTAAATAAGTGTAGTGTAAAAAAAAAGTACATTAGTAGCTGTATAGTACTTAACTGTCAGAATGATTTGCTACAGGGACTAGATCCTATTGCAAGCTGTCAAATTTGTATATTGCTGTAATACCAAACCATAAAATCTTTTGAGTAAAATGGAAAATGTCAGATGGGCATGACTACAAATAATATACTTTCTGAAGGCTTTAGATGTCTATAGGAGAAAATGTGTAAATGCATGAAATGTTATCTTGTTACTATGGATTTTTCTTTATCTGCTGAAAGACAACTGTGAGGCAAAAGGAAATTGATTGGAGCCTTTAAATTTTTCAGTTTTGAACTCATTTTTTTCCTGAGGACTAATTTTAAAAACGTTATTAAACAGATGGGTAGAACTTCAGATAATTCATGATTAAAAAGTATTGTGAGAGAGTCATCTTATCTTTTGACTTACATTGCTGAATGTTCCATTTTTTTTCCCTGATCTTGTCTGTGTGAGTAGTGATTACTGATGGATCTTTTAATTGGGTGAGTGAGTTGGGGTCAGGGTTCCAGCGATGGAATCACCCCTTTCACTCCAACATCAACTGAGTCAATGCCTAGAAATGCTTGCCAAACCAAGGTGGCTGCCGGATGGCTTTAAACAACCCATAGGGTTTTGCTTGGTCAACAGTGATTAACAGAAGAGAGGTTTTAGATTTTGAAAGGTACAGTCATTATTGTTAAGCAATGGATCCATTATTATTTATTTTTCCACTGTTTTAGTATTAATTATTTATTCCTTCGGAAGGGGCTCTTAAAAATCAACGAAAAATTATAAAATGCTTTTTTATGTAAAGTGACAATCTTTTCACACTTGTCATTAATTTAATGTAAGTCAGTGTGATCTATTTTAGGCATTTTCCCACAATTTAGGGATGTCATTTTCTAAGACAAGCTCATAAATACAGGTACCAGCCCAGTTTGCATTTATTGATTTAAATATCAACAGTTCTGTGCATTTATCTGTATTGCCATTTGGATCATGCAATTCTCAGCCTCTGTTACATTGAGATTGAGCGTGTAGGCTCTGGGCTGAGATTGTTTTGAGTTCCACGTCCACCACCTAAGCAACCTTGGCCATACAATTTAACCTCTCGGAATCTTTTCTGTAAACCGGGGTGGTTGTGAGAATGACATGAGATAGTGAAGGACCTGGCATGTTGCTACACTCAAAAGTTAGTCACTGCTTATGGTAGCTGATGCAACCCCTTGCTGTCTAAATCTCTGTGAACTGCCTTTAGCCAATCAGAGTCAGAGCAGATAAATATTTACAAGGAGAAAGTAGGTTCCTGGTGCACTGTCATTTGTTTATTCATCTGTCCAGTAAATATCTCTTTAGGACTTGCTGTGGGGTTAGGTGATAAATGTACATCATTTCTGCTTTTATGGATATTACAGGATAATGGGAAGTTACTGAAAATTCAACAAGTGCTTACAAAGCAGCATGAAAAGTTCTTTTGTAGTAAAAGTCCAGAATGCAGTGAAGGACCTTACTGAATTTGGGGCACAAGGGTTGGCAGTCAAGAGGTGTGGAGCAACTTGCTGGAAGAAGCAGTGCCTCATAATGCCTTGTTTGAGCCCTGAAGGAGGAGAAGAGGTGCACTGAAGAAAAGGTCAGGAGAAGGAAAAGGATATTCGGTACCCTGGAAGTGGGAGGGAACGTAAGGTCTAGGAAATGACATTTCAGCAGAGCCAGAGCATGAGGTGTGAGGAGGGAAGGATGAGTCTTGAGGAGGGGAAGCCTCAGATGATGTAGCACTGTGCTGTCCAGTTTAGTAGCCTCTGGACACTGGCAGCTACTGGACACTTAGAACATGGCTAGTGTTACGGAAGAACTGAACTTTTAGATTGTGTTTAATTTAAAAGTTAAAAAATGAAAGCAGCATAAGCACATGAAATACAAGTGTAATTTTGGTAGGTCCACATTTTACATTTCAAACACCCTTGAAAATCTAGTGTCCAAATTGAGGTGTGTGTAAATACACAGCAGACTTCAAAGACTTAGTATGAAAAAAAAAGAACGTGAAATATCTCATTAGTAATTATTTTTATATTGGTTATATGTTAAAATAATAATAGTTTGGATTTGTTAAGATCCGTTTGTTAGTTTATGTTAGTAAAATTAATTTCATCGGCCTTTTTATTGTGATTACATATACTTAATGTAACATGTGTCCCCTGGTAGCTCAGACAGGAAAGAGTTTGCCTCTAATGTGGGAGACCCGGGTTTGATCCCTGGGTCAGGAAGATGCCCTGAAGAAGGAGATGGCAACCCACTCCAGTATACTTGTCTAGAAAATCCCATGGATGGAGGAGCCTGACAGGCTACATACCATGGGGTCACAAAGAGTTGCACACGACTGAGTGACTTCACTTTGACTTTTCAACATAACTTCCCTTTTGGCTCAGATGGTAAAGAATCTGCCTGCTATGCAGGAAGCCCTGGTTTGATCCCTGGGTCAGGAAGATCCCCTGGAGAAGGGAATGGCAACTCACTCAAGTATTCTTGCCTGGAGAATTCCATGGACAGAAAGCCTGGCAGGCTACAGTCCATAGGGTTGCAAAGAGTTGGACACAACTGAGTGACTAATACTTTCACTTTTTCAACATAACACATATCATTTTAACTATTTTTAGGTGTATAGCTCTGTGGTACACATGGCATTAAGTATATTCACATTGTTGTACAACCACCATGCCCCGCTATCTCCAGAACATTTTCGTCTTCCCAAGCAGAAGCTCTGTACTCATTGAATAATAACCCCTCATTCTCCTCTTCCTCACCTGTTTTTTTTTTTAATAAATTGTCCATTTATTTAGTATGTATTATTTATCACCTACTGTAGTAAGCTGAATAATGTTCACCCAAAGATATTAGGTCTTAATCCCTGGAACATGTAAAATGTCACATCTTATTTGGAAAAGGGACTTTTACAGATGTGATTTAAGGATTTTAAGATGAGGTTATTTTGGGATTATCTGGGTGGGTCCAAAATGCCATCACACCTGTCCTTTAAGGAGAAATAAAGGGAAATTACACACAGAAATAAAGCATGTGATAGAAGCAGAGTCTCACCTGTATTTTTGATGTGACTCCTAAAACATTAAATATTGTGTATCTGGCTCATATTTTATTCCTACTGGATTTTGTACATTTTTCTGAACACATTGAAGAACCTTTGATGCTGATTAAGAAGTGAAATAATAGATCATGTTTGTGTTTCAAATGGGTATTCTGCTTCTGGTGGGGAGAATGTGTTCGAGAGAGCAGGACTGGGGCCAGAGAGGCCAGTTTCAGTGATAATGTGATAAATGATTTAAGTGTAAAGCTGAGATGGAGATGAATGAATTGATTGCAGGTGGGGTTGTCTTGGACTAGGTGTGGAGGAGGCTAGGGTTCTGGATAAGCAGCTGGGAGACTGGTCATGCTGTGCATAGGGCTTGTTCTTATCAGAAGGGCATGGGGTTGAGGAGGAAGTATGTTTGGGCATATTTGATTTGAAGTCTGTGTATTCCAACTAGGTTGAACACAGGAGAAACATATGTTAGAATTCTACTTCTCGTGGGTATATAAATATTTACCAGCTGCTCCTAGGTGTCACATGAAGCTCAGTAACTATTACTGGTTAGTAATTCAGAAACAGTGTCAATAACCTAAGATATGCAGATGACACCACCCTTACGGCAGAAAGTAAAGAGGAACTAAAGAGCCTTTTGATAAAAGTGAAAGAAGAGAGTGAAAAAGCAAGCTTAAAACTCAACATTCAAAAAACTAAGATCATGGCATCCAGTCTGATCACTTCATGGCAAATAGATGGGAATACAATGGAAAAAGGGACAGACTTTATTTTCTTGGGCTCCAAAATCACTGCAGATGGTGACTGCAGCCATGAAATTAAAAGACGCTTGCTCCTTGGAAGGAAAGGTATGACAAACCTAGACAGCGTATTAAAAAAGCAGAGACATTACTTTGCCAACAAAAGTCCATCTAGTTAAAGCTGTGGTTTTTCCAGTGGTCATGTATGGATGTGAGTGTTGGACCACAAAGAAAGCTGAGTGCCGAAGAACTGATGTTTTTGAGCTGTGATGTTGGAGAAGACTCTTAGGAGTCCCTTGGACTGTAAGGAGATCAAGCCAGTCAATCCTAAAGGAAATGAGTCCTGAATATTCACTGGAAGGACTGATGTTGAAGCTGAAGCTCCAATACTTTGGCCACCTGATTCGAAGAACTGACTCGTTGGAAAAGACCCTGATGCTGGGGAAGATTGAAGGTGGGAGGAGAAGGGGACGACAGAGGATGAGATAGGTGGATGGTATCACTGACTCAGTGGGCGTGAGTTTGAGCAGACTCTGGGAGTGGCGATGGACAGGGAAGCCTGGCATGCTGCAGTCCATGGGGTCGCAAAAAGTCGAACACGACTGAGCAACTGAACTGAACTGGCTGAGCAGCTGTGCTTTGTGTGGATGTGAATTTGATTTATGATAATATTGTATTTGCTTCTCTATACACTAAGTCCCCTACATACAAACAAGTTCTGTTCCAAGCAGACATTTGTAAATCCAGTATGTTTCTAAGTCTAACAAAGTTACCTTAGGTACCCAACTAACACAATCTGCTGGATAGTACTTTACTATAATAGGTTTATAATACTTTTCACACAAATAATAATGTACATAGAAAAACAAAAAAATGAAAAGATTTTTAATCTTACAGTACCTTGAAAAGTACACTAGTACAGTACAGCAGCCGGCCTACAGCATGCATGTTCACATCTTTGAAAGTTTGACACTTGATGGTTCATATGTAGAGGACTTACTGTACTCTTTCTGAAGTATAATAATCAGGTAACACAGTGTCAGCCTTGCAAGTTTCATTTATGTCTTCTCGCAGAGTGAAAGAAATGAAGAACATTGAAAATGGAAGAAAAACCTATAGAAATGAAAAAGTTTGATTTGAAAAAGGATGAGTATTCTCATGAAAGATAAATGTTTTCATAAAAGATAAATGTGTCTGCCAACCAGTAAAGACAGTGTGTATGGAGATTGCCAGGATGAGTGCCTACATGTGAAAGGGGATTTGCAGTAAGAGTCACAAGGGTTTGCACAGGCTCACGAGAAGGTATTCATTTCAGAATGGCTTTGAGTTTAATTTCAGTTTAATTTTAGTTTGAAAACATCTTTTCACTAATAGTTTTTTAGGATCAAATTTTAAATCATAGTTCTGTTTTGTTTTTTTCTGTTCAGAGTATAAAATACATTCCACCTTTCTTTAGGAGCAAAATATTTTACTTTCAGTAAATGGAAAACAGATAGCTTAATTATAGGAATCGTGCTTAAGTTTAATTAAAACTTGCAAGATTTTTTTTCTTACAGCCATCTGTTCATAATTGGTTTTTTAAAATTCATCAGTTTTAAACACTTAACGTTCTTTGGACAAAGCAAAAAAATATTGTGAAATCTTTTCACTAAATGGCAGATATTTCTCAGTAAAAGAATCATGACATCCTGGCAAAGGTATAATTTTAGTAGACTAATGAGCTTTCTGACCAGAGCCGACTGAGACTCGTCTGATTTTTACAATGATAAATTGACTGTGTCAAAATTCGCAATCTAGTCTGGTGAAATATTTTACTATGAAAGTTTAATTCTCATTTTTTATTTATGAAAGCAGTGGTAGTGTCACAGTAGCTTATAATATGCTGGCCTTTTGGTATGATTTATTTCAATGAGTGTCACTTGTTGATGTGTTTAATGATTGTTGACCCATATTTAATTCTAAAAACTCTTAAGTGGTGAGAAATGTAATAAGTCAGCCACTGTAGTTAAAAGAAAAAAATCACTATCCACAGATCTATTCAGTTGCCTTTCCCCAGCTTCAGTGATATCACAGCTTTATATTTGACAGCTGTTGATTTGGGGCACTGAATACTTAATAGCTTTCTTTACAGTTGTGGGAATCTACTTAGAATAGTTTGTACCACAAACATATACTTGAAATGTAATAAAATCATCTTTCATTACTTAATTTGGGGATTCCACCCTATTTTCATTTTAAAGGTTTTAAGGAAAATTGTGGAATAATGGGCATTTCTTTCATTTATCAGTCTTTTGATAAAAAACGCTTATTGAGGTGATCATAGTGTCTGGTACTTGGTGACAGGTGGCGTGAGATGGACAGGGTCATCTGTCTCGTGAGGTTTGCATTCTGGAAGGATTTAGGTATATTGATAGATCTTCTGAGGGTGTCTTTTTTTTTTTTTTTTTTTTTTGGTAGTTTCAGAAAGCAGATGGAAAGGGCTAGGTTAACACATTCTTTTAAGGTATTTCTTTACAGAGAGGTGTAGTAAGTATTCCTGTCTCGTACGTCAGGATACTTATCTAGTGTAGATAATTTCTAACAAATAGGTAAAAATATCAAAAGAGATATATATTTTTAATATTATGATATTAGTTTGAGGTCATTTTAGAAACAATAAGTATCTTAAAAAATTTAAAACGGTGGTATATGTTAACATGAAGCTTCAAATTATTCATAGCTTACAACAAAATGAAATACCTTATGAATTATGAAACAGTCGTAGTAGTGAAACATTTTTAACAGTATGTACTGTTCAAAAGACCACAATGTCTTGTATTTTTTAAAAGGAGAATTAAAGTGTTAAGTTGTTGTTTTTACTTTGTTTATAGTACATAGTAAAAGACAAACACTATTGCTGCAGAAATTTGCTTTAAAATTTCTCTAGGAAGAGGCCATCCAGAGAAAATTATCCTTTGCTATTTTCTTATGTCTATTAAAGCAATTTATAAGTATTTTTCAAATAATAATGTAACATTACAGAACATTTTTGTTGGCAGGTCAGCTTAGAACTGAGGAGGTGGGGAGATCAGTGGCCCAAATGTTTTTAGAAACAACAATCAAATTTAAATACTTCTAATTCTCAGGTACCATTTCTTTAAGAATCCCTTTTTATAATTAGAAAATGAAGAAGCCAGTGACACAAAATCAGTCCTTTTCCGTGCAGACCCAGAAGCTAACATATGTGCATTTTTAGGCTTCTCATTTTGACAGGGGCAATCACCATATAATTTCAGAAATCCATTTATCTTAGTAATAGCCCTAGAACCATTGAGTCTCCCCTTCCTGTCTGTGACAGTATTACTGTCTCAGTGTTCTTTGCCACACACTGATTTGGGGAGCCCTGCCCTGTAGCTGTGGCACCTAATACCACCATGGTGAACATTCTGCATAGATAAGACATGACAGCCTTTTAACCTAAGCTTGCTGTGCACGCAGAGGGTGACAGCCCACCTGCACCAGGGAAGGCAAACAAGCACGTGTGATGCGTTCATCTTAATCACATTCTATTTCTCTCGGAGACGTTCCAAGAAAATGACAGGCCAAGCTCAGAGTTCAGGTTATCAGCCTGAGACATGTGAAGCAGGGCATCTCCACAACAGATAAGGCTAACCTGTACTACTGAACTTTGACTTGTTGATTTAGTGTTAGAATTTTAATATATACATCCTATAAGGTTATTTTAGTTATAAAAGCAATGTCTTTTGGACTCTGTGGGAGAGGGAGAGGGTGGGAAGATTTGGGAGAATGGCATTGAAACATGTAAAATATCATGTAAGAAACGAGTTGCCAGTCCAGGTTCGATGCACGATACTGGATGCTTGGGGCTAGTGCATGGGACGACCCAGAGGGATGGTATGGGGAGGGTGGAGGGAGGAGGGTTCAGGATGGGGAACACATGTATACCTGTGGCGGATTTATTTTGATATTTGGCAAAACTAATACAATTATGTAAAGTTTAAAAATAAAATAAAATTAGAAAAAAAAAATAAAAGCAATGTCTGTCATAAAAATTTTTTTTTTACCTGAAGTGTATAAAATACAAAATGAAATCATCTTTAGCTTCGTGCCAGTCCACAGCAGTAATCACATTTAATTTGAGGCAGTAATGATTCCTGACTCTTTTCTATGGAGGAACTAGCTTAGAAGGATATGGTGCTTCACCTTACTGTGTTATACTTGAGAGTGTTTCAGTAGCATACTATATACGTATGGAACATAAATCTGTTTTATAAAAATATCAACCCTCTCTTAAGGGTAGTCACATTTTTCCTTTCTTTCCTCTGGTTCTTCTTATGAACCTACCAGCATTTATGATGCTTCACACTCTTGGCGCCTGTCATTTACTTAGAAACTTTCCAGGCTGCATTTTTAAGGTTTTGGTTTTTGTTTTTAATAGAACTTAACCACCTCGATTGCCTAAAGGTAGTCCTGAGTGGGCCTCACTTGTGCCATTTGCTGCAAGAGTAAAAGCATCTGAATGCGATAATAAAGCATATGAATATTGGGCCCGCCAGCATGGGTTCCTGTCTCAGCTCTGCCACATACTAGTTACTTGAGAACATGTCATCCTCCTTGGAAGCCTGTCCTTGATTCCATGACAGCTGTCCTTGGTTTTCCTTCTCTCTCTTTGGCCTTTAGGTCTCAGGTTTCTTTGCAGGTTCCTCGTCGTCTGTCCATCTCTTGAATGTTTATGTTCCCCTAGTTTCTGTCTGAAGCTTTTTTCTCATTCTTTGCATTCTCAGTTACAGCTTGTAAGATTGGAATCACAGTAATAGCACTTTCTTTCATTGTTGTGAGTATCAAGGTAAGGAATCTGGTATACTTTGCCCAGTGCCTGGCCATAGTAAGTGCTCAATAAATACTCCTTCTTATTGTTGTTATTATAAGTGTATTACCTTAGTAATACCATTACAGTAACAGTGAAATAAGAATAAAGTAATAATGTATATGTACTCAGTAAATCGATAAATAAATGATATTGTTTATTTTTAAGCTTTATCACTTGGAACATTTTATCATACATAAAATATTACAGGTGGTTGTCAGGGAAGTTCACAAATATTTAATTAAAAATAAACTTCTTTAATTTTAAATAATTACAGATCCACTGTAAATTGTAGAGATAATATAGAGATTCTTGTGTGTCCTTCATCCGGCTTCCCTTATCGGTTGCATGATATATAACTGTAAAACAATATAAAAATGAGAAATTGACATTGGTATAATATATGCACTTAGTTCTATGTTGGAGAAGGAAATGGCAACCCACTCCCATGTTCTTGCCTAGGGAATCCCGTGGACAGAGGAGCCTGGTGGGCGGCTGTCCATGGGGTCGCACAGAGTCGGACACAACTGAAGCGCCTTAGCAAGCAAGTTCTATGTAACTTTATCACATTTATAGCTGTCATTTTATTAGAAGGAAGTGTAGTTCTGCAGAAGTGGTTAAAAGGGAGGTAAAACAAAAATAATAGCAGTGCGTTGTGGTTTATAACATATGTGAAAGTATAAAGAACTCTTGACCCTTGATATAAAACAACTCTATTAAAATTGTGTAAAAATATATGGGAGAGAGGTTCAAGAAGGAAGGGATGTATGTATACCTATGGCTGATTCATGTTGATGTTTGGCAGAAACCAACAAAATTTTGTAAAGCAGTTATCCTTCAATTAAAAACTAAATAAAATTTTTGAAGGATATAAAAGAAAAATTGTGCAAAGATTTGGTCTTACTCTTCACCAGAGGACAAAATGCTTGATGACATTACCATTAGGCAAAGCAAATAAAACCACAGTGTGATGCCACTGCATATCTGTGGACTAGTTAAAATCAATAAAACAATACCAATGCTAATGCATAGCAACTGGAACCCTGCTCCATTGCTGGTGGCAATGCAAAATGGTAGAGCCATGTTGGGAAACAGTCTTGTTATTTCTTGTTAAATGAAACATACAATTTACCATACCATCCTGCAAGCCCATGCTACTAGGAATTCATCTCAGGAGTGAAAATTTACATCCACACAAAAACCTGTAAGTAATAGTTATAGTGGCTTTTTCATAATCATCAAAAACTGGAAACAACTCAGTGCTTTTCAACTGGTGGTTGAATTATCAAACCATGGTACATCCATACAGTGTGATACTTCTCAGTAGGATCAGTCAACATGGGTGACTTTTGAATGCATTATGTAGGTGAAAGAAGCCTGGCTCAAAGGGCTCCCTACTATATAACTCCATTCATGTTGCACTCTGGTAGAAAATAAACCTTTGAGGGTAGAAACCAGATTAGTGGCTGTGGCAATGCCTGGTGGAGAGGTTGACTGCAGAGGGCACAAGGAAATGGTTTGTGTTTGTGGAACTGTTGTCTGTCTTGATTGTGGCAGAAGTTGCATGACTGTGTTCTTTTGTTGAAATTTGTGGAAATGTATACATTAAAGGGTGACTTTTATTACATATCCTCTGTGCAAGAAATTTTCCAGGCAATACTGGAGTGGGTTGCCATATTCTAAGTATAAAACCATATTTTAAATGTTACTGGATTGCTTAATGATAAATCTGTGGCATTTATCATTACCATGGATTTATCATTACCACAGGGTGAGGGGAAGTGTGGCAAAGAAAACTGGAGGAGAAGAAATGAAAGAATGTGGGTGATGTAGGAAGGAGTATGTTTGGGGAAATGCGAGCTGGTCCAGGACGACCCATATCTCAGGCAACAGAAAGTGTCCATGCCTTCCCCTCTGAAGGCTTTTTGCGTAGGTCTCCCTCGATTCAGAAAGTACTGATCTCAGATAGCTATTTCCGTGGCTGAAATGTTACTCCCAGAATCACTCCCGTAAAGGTGTTAATTTTAGTTTCTGTTGCTTCATCATAATCATTACCTGATTGAGGGTTAAATGAGATATTTGTTATAATACATTTGCACAATGGCTGGCACAGAATACATTTCCATAGTTAACACTCATGAAGTGATGATGTCAAGTTGTATTTAATAGATGAGAAATCAGAGGTTTAAGGTGGTTATTGTTGTTTTAGTCGCTAAGTCGTATCTGACTCTTTGTGACTGCATGAACTGCAGCCCTCCAGGCTCCTTTGTCTGTGGGGTTTTCCAGGCAAGACACTGGAGTGGGTTGCCATTTCCTTCTCCAGGGGACCTTCCTGACCCAGGGATCAAACTTGTGTCTCCTCATTGGCAGGCAGATTCTTCACCACTGAGCCACCAGTTAATAGTGGAAGAGCCGTGCTACCCTGGCCTCCAGACTGAATTCCCATGTTCTTTCCTACTGAGTTATATTCACCTTGGAGTCAGGTAGCTTTCTGATCTTCTGAAAGGCTGAAAACAACCACTTTTGTGCAGAAGTTAATTGTTTTCAGGGTTTTCCATTAAAACCATCGTCTCAGTTCAGGTATATTATCTGATTTTTGTTTTGTTTTATTTTCCATTTCAGAGAACTTCAAATGTGGGCAGTGGTATAAAGTGATGTCTGGGTTATTTAAGTTCTTGAGAGAAATAGGTTGCAAGGGAACGGGGGAAGTATTCTTAAATTAAGTTTAAAAATATCCTCGCACACTGTCATTAGCCTTGCAGGGCCCATCAACCTCCAGTTCACTCTTTCCTGGTGTCAGATGTATTGGAAAGCATTGACAAACAGTTGGTATGCCAGAGACATCTAAAAGCCTCCAAGAGGTGCATAGAGACACGTAAATCTGTCATTTAAATAAACTCCACTAGTGGCAGGCGTCTCAGAAATCTAACTCACAGTGATGTGGGCACACGGGTTTTGTTAACCAGAAACAGCATTTTAACACTGACAGCTTCTAAAGAAGACAGCTCTAGACAGGAATTCACTGTCTGTAGAACTGCAAACTAATCTTGCCTTCAAATGAAAAAATTGTAGTGCGGCTTACTTTATATAGCAGAGAAAGCTGTCATTGTTGGGTTTATTTCCTAACATCTGAATCTTTAATGCATAAGCAATTTTTCTATCAGTCATTCTTGAAACTTGACCAGAATGAAAATTTTGGTTTTGAAAATTTTTGTACAATTAAAGTTTGACCACTTTATTTTTATGCTTGTGAGCAAGTCTTGGAAAAGTCCACATTGTTGTTATTGTTGTTTTAGGTTTATTGGTTTTTAAAAATGTTTTCATAAATTTCTTTTTTATCTCTATTTTCTTTTTTTCATGGAAAGGCATTTTATTGTAAATATAGCAGTGTGTACATGTCAATTGCAAACTCCCAGTGAATTCCTCCTCCCCTACCTTCCGCCCCAGTAACCATAAGTTTGTTCTCTAAGTCTGTGAATCAGTTTCTATTTTGTAAATAAGTTCATTTGAATTATTTTTTTAAAGATTCCACGTATAAATAATTATTTCCTTTTTATTATAAAACAGTTTTGGTTCTTTTGAAGTATGCCAGGTATGCAACATGAACATTTGCAGTTCAGTTCAGTTGCTCAGTCTACATGTCGATAACAGTCAGGTAGGCTCACTTGCTAATCCTTAGATAGCAGCCACAGAAGGCTCAGCAAAACAACTAACTACAATGATCTGGGCTTTTAAAGTTATTCTCAAATAATTAATTTCACAAATAGTGGACAGGTAAAATGTTCATATTCCAAAGGAATACCTTTACCTGTCCACTATTTGTAATATTATATGAACATTTTACCTGTCCACTATTTGTAATATTAATTATTTGAGAATAACTTTAAAAGCCCAGATCATTGTAGTTAGTTTTGCTGAGCTTTCCGTGGCTGCTATCTAAGGATTAGCAAGTGAGCCTACCTGACTGTCCTCGACATGTAGATGCAGCTTGTTGCCTCTGTATGTCAGGACACATGTACATGAAAGGTATGTGCTCTGTGGCTTCTTATGAATTTGGGAGTTGACAGAAGTCTTAGGACATCTGACAGAATCATATATCATATATGGTGAATGGGTGATTTGCACCCTTGAGAATGATGTTCTCCTTCCGTTTTTATATATGAAGTGGTGAAAAGAATTCCCTCTTTCTTGAGCGAAGAAAGGATATGAAACAATTTTTTTCTTCAAGTAGATCCTGGAGGAAGGCACCCCATCTGTGATGGGTGAGCGTTATATAAAAAAGGAGCAGATCATCAGCCAAACAATTCTGCATCCGGGTGCCTTGTCATTGTCCTGTGAGCAGATCCCAGGGCTTCATTCCTTTTTGCATATAGTGAATTAATTATCATTCTTTCTGTGTATGCTGAGTTTTTTAATACTTTAAAAAAATATTCAACTGACCTGTTAAGTTGGTTAGATCTTGCTTATCAGGAAGCTAGATGGTGGAGAAACAAAAGAGAGAACCTTTCTCTTAGATATTTTATTTATTCTTTTTGAAAGATTTTTATTTGGGGGATAAATTAAGTCTTGGGTGCAATGATTTGTCTTGTTAGTATTAAAATAAGTCAGCTCTCACGTGTCCCCACAGCACAGTAGCAGCACAGCCTGAGGGAGGGAACAGATGTTTATCATGTGTATGCCCTGCACTGGGTGCTGTGCCCCTGCTATAATACACATCACCCTTGTGGTCCTCAGCAGTTCTGTATGCATTCAGGATTTCAGTCCCCTCTTTGCTAAGCCCTTTAAGGGCACCCTACTCTAATGAAACAACAGTAAAGACAGCAACAATGAAAGCCCGAAGTTCTTGCTTTCATAACATTTTTTGCTCAGCATTATTGCAGCCCAATTTTTGCTAGAAATTCAGATCGTTTTAAAGAAATCAAGATACATGACTATTCATTTAAGATATAAGGGAAATTGTTGAACTGGGACTTAATTGATCTGTATCACTCTAAAGCTCTTATATTTGCACTAAAATTCATTAATGTATGGCATGCTAGACTTTTGAAACTTACACTGAATCTTTTAGGGTAGGCTAGAAATCTAGGCACAGAACTACACCAACAATAATAATGAAGTCTCCCTGTGAAAACGGCAGTTCAGTAGAAATTGGAAAGTTGCATAGGCCCCCGCCTCCCCAACCCCGCAAAATCTTATTTAAGATGCTGTACTCATCCTAGATAGGAGTAGTCAGTGTCATCTCTAGGAGGGGGACACAGTAGTCTGAGTTCCTGTTGGTGTCAATCCATGGATTTTTCCCAAGATAAAATGTCACCTGTCATTTTCCCCTGGAACTTTAGGACTTTTCAGTTATTTTAAGTTTTGTTTGTTTCCCTAATGTGTGGATAAAGCTACTTCTTTTGACCAGTGTACTTTCCCTATCCTGAAATTTCTCTCCTTTTGCAGTTGAGTCTAGCATATATCCTACTACAGTTTCACAAATAGTGACTCGAATCGAAATCTTCCCAAGGTGCATCAAGTTAATGGTTTTGGTATATCCCAGGGTCACCTCCTGAAGCATGGAGGCATTTTAAAAGGACTCTCAAAAGTTGAGCTGTTAATCCTGCAGCACAGCACAGGCCAGAGGCTTGTTTCCTGGGGAATCAGCTTTGTATCTCCCAGCCTGACTCCTGCCTTCCTGCAGCACATCAAAGCAGCTGAACACATTTTGAGTTTTGGGGCAACTATCACTCATTCATCAAAGTTCCATCTGAGTGATACATGTTTTTGAAAACAGATGTGGAAATGGAGCTGGCAGATGTTGAGAATGGCCCTGGTGTTGAAGCCCATGTTGTTGCACATGCTGTAGGAAGGCAGGTCGTTAGCATTCAGAGTGGCGCACCTACAATCTGTAAATTCATCAAGTTGTTTGCATAGCTCTTGGATTAGTCTTTGTGGTTTGATTTGCATTGCTTTGGAGGTAATTAAAAGCTGTCCTCACCCCCACCCCCTGCATATGTGCTTAAAATATAATAAACATGAAATACATAGCTTACTATGTATTTTAGTGGTTGGCAAGATATACTAGTGTTCTTGTGTTGAATGTGCTTTTTCATTTTGGCTGCTCTGTGCCAGGCATTGCTGGGTGATACTCCAATAAGTCTTTGAAGTTGATATCATTTTTTCCATTTTATATTTGATAAAACTGAGGCTAAGAGGAGTTTGATCATTTGAACTTGTCCAGCTGCTAAACAGTAGAACTCCTTAATAGGAGAAGTTCTCCTACTTAAAGTCCTAAGTCCTCCTCAATAGGATAACACCCACTATGCTGCCTGTACCGCCTCTGCAATGTGATGGGGAGCAAAGTACAAAATGGAGACGCTAATGCTCTGAGACTCAGAGAAACACCTTTAATCTGCATCATGACTCCTGCGTCTCTCATCAGTGTCTGGGACCCCAACTGTGTGAGAAGTCAGCTCATCAAGGCAACACCGTTCATGGTCCCCATTTTCAGCCAGACCAGTCACTCTAGGGAGAAAGCATCTGTACAGTGTTCATTTCTGTGTCGTGGTCACATTTCATCCTGAGCCAGGGTAGCATGTGGCCATGTTCTCACCTTGGGTTTCTCAGGTTCCAGGCAGATACTTGGGTACAGAGATGTGTGAGTATCTTCAATACAGTTAAAGGGAAAAAAATAAAGTTCTTCAACATGCATATTTGATCCATGTTACTAATAATTTTTCCTAAACCATGCTTTGATGAGGAAAAAATTTAAGAGAAATTGTACATACAGAATGTTCCCAATTATTATTTTTTTAGTGAACAGGGAAATGACTTGAATGCCATATTGTAGTTGTTGGTAGATAGCAGGATATTGGGTGATTAAAGAAAGTAATTTTTTACATACATTTGTGTAATTTGGAGCTTTCTAAATATAAGAAGCTTCATATTACTTGTAAAAATCAAAGGAAATAAAGTAAAATATAAAATTAGATAAAACATTATTTGAACACCTTCTTGGTCTTTTTTATGACTTTTTATTTAGTGGCCCTTGTAGGAGGGATATGGGACCAGCTTAGAGCAGAGAGTATCCAGGGGTTTCCTCCCTTTGCCTTCAACAGAAACACCCTGAGACATCTTTTCTTTTTTCTTTATAGTTTTAATTCTGGACACTTTTTTCCTTATTAATGTTCAGAATTCCATATTTATCTTCTTAATGGTTTAACATGAAGGTTCCCTTGTGATGTCTTTAGTAGTAATTTTCAGGGAATCCTTGTTTTACTTGCTAAGAGCAAGATCTATATTTTAATTTATTTTCATTTGTCATTTGAAAAGTATATCACTAAGTCTAGTAAAATTGCCTTCACCTTTGTCTGAAGTTTCCATATCCAAATTCCATATCCAAATTTAAAATATACTGAAATTTATTTCATTGCTTCCTGTTTTCTTAGTATCCTGAAATCAATGTCTTCTTAAAAAAAAAATATTTATTTGGCTGCATTGGGTCTTAGTTGTGCCATGTGGGCTCCCTAGTTGAGGTGCTTGGGCTCAATACTGGTGGTGCCTGGGCTTAATTGCTCTGTGGCCTGTGGGATCCTAGTTCCTTGACCAGGGATCGAACCCACATCCTTTGCATTGGAAGGTGGATTCTTAACCCCTGGGCCACCAAAGGAGTCCCAGAAATCAATGTATTCTTGTCTGTCAAATGTAATTTCCATGTGGGTTCAGTGATTCACCGGGAAAACTCACTGGACTCAGCTTGTAGTTGTTCTCACAGCTGTGATTACAGTAGAAGGACACCAAGCAGACTCAGCAAAAGAAAAAGGCACAAGAGGTGGAGACTGGAGAAAATCAGCAGCAAGCTTCCAGAGTTCTTGTCCAGTGGAGTCACACAGGACTCCTTAATTCCCCCGAAACGAGTTGTGACAACACATGTAAAATGTTGCCAACCAGAGAGGCTGGTTAGAGAATTGGTGCCCAGAATTTTTCCTCATAACTGATCACATTGGGACCCTCTGCTTAGCATGTACCAAAATTCCAAGCTCCCAAACAGATCCCATGGACGGAGTAGCCTGGTAGGCTGCAGTCCATGGGGTCGCGAATAGTCGGATATGGCTGAGTGACTTCACTTTCACTTTTCACTTTCATGCATTGGAGAAGGAAATGGCAACCCACTCCAGTGTTCTTGCCTGGAGAATCCCAGGGACGGGGGTGCTTGGTGGGCTGCCGTCTATGGGGTCGCACAGAGTCGGACATGACTGAAGTGACTTAGCAATAGCAAAGGGAAATAAGCATTTGGGTTGTTACTGTGCAGTTTAGGCATTGTGAGCCTTTCTTTTCAGGAAACAGTGGGAACTCTTTCGAAATTCAAGTTTTCAGACTCCTGCCAGGGGCTACCCTTGTCAAAACTTTCAAGGGATAGCAGTCTCAGGCCTGCTCTGTTAGTTCTTTCTACACAACCTGGAATAGAAACCTATAAATACCATTTACACCAAAGGAGAAAATTAATTTGCTGAGTAAAGAGTATGTGTGTAACTTCTTTAAGAGTGACTTTTTGGACATCTCTCTAGCTTAGTTTTCACCTCTGTAAAATGCAGTAGTACTTTGCACTTTAAAATCCTGTGTTCCTGTATGTTTTCTGATGCGTTTTACATCTGCAGTTCTCAGACTGGGGTCCACGTACCCTAGGGTAATGTGAAGACTGTCTCAGAGGAACAATGTATGGATAGTTCTGAGAGGATCAATGTTCAGATCCTCAGCTTTTGTATATGCTCTTTCCTCATCTTGGTGTGGAGGAGAGAGAAGCTTGGGAGGAGCTCTCTTCCCTCTCACCCCCGCCCCTTTTGGTTTACAGAATAAATGCATTGCTCTCAGGTGGGTAAACAGAGGGACAGATTCTGAGGTCAAGTGTTCAGAGAGCAAAGCAAAGGTAGATTAGGTGATAAATAATGAAGAGAACAGCACATTATTTTGCTTGGGCCATAAATGTATTGCAAAGGTTGTGACTTTATTTACTAGCTACTCACTGAAATCCATAGTCTTCACTTCCTTGGGCCCCATCTAGTCCGCATCACTCAGCTGCCCATGCAGGGAGGAGCTCAGCCAAAGTTATGGGAAGAAAGTGATGAGTGACTCCCACGCTGGACTTCTGAATACTCCCTTCTGTCCTCTTCCTCACTTTTTTTCTGGAAAGGAGTTAACCCAGAGAGAGACCCCAGAACCCAAATGTTGAGATGGCAAGCACTTTTGTCCCTGAATGACTGTGAAGATTGTTACCTCATTGAACTGTTTTCCAGCCCAGTACTGTCATGTGAGCCAGAAAATGAACTTGTTATGTTTAAGTCATTATGTAGTTGGACCTATATTTTACCGTAATGCACTCATGATTTACCTCTTAGAATTCAGAAATGAGGTGCTTGGTATGGGGATGCATATTAATGTATTTATTTTAAAAAGTGAATTCAGTCTTTTTCTGATAGAAATTGAATCTGTTTGGTAATGAGGATGAGAACCGCCTTTGTCTATTGATCATATATATGGTTGACATTTCACATAAATTCAGCTTAATGTGCAGTCCCAAAATTTGACAAAAATATATTTAAAGCACATGTATAATTGTATCTTGGAATTCTATGCTGGAAAAGAGTATCCTTTACTTTTTACCCCAATCTTAAAATTAAAAGATAAAATTTATAAGGGTTAACTTTAACACACACAAGGAGAGATATAGTTTTCTGAAACTCTTGGAGAAATTATAAGCAAAAACAATTGAAGACTGCTAATGTATAAGAGGATTGTTAGCAAGTAGTTTAAATGAGTCTTGGTTGATCTGATTAATAAACAGGCAGTTAGTTATTCACTTGTGTAAGTGAGCTAATGTTCAGGGCAAACCTAAGGCAGAGACTAATGCTCCAGCTTGAACAACTTGGACTGTTGTATGTCTTCCAAATTACCCTCTTAAAATATTTGTATGGATCTCATCAGGCAGGTGAATGGAAAGGTTGAGTAAGTGGTCTTCCTGTGAGAAAAGTGTACACATAGGGGGATTACTTCACTTAGTGCTGCCAGTAAACCTGAAATTTTATTGTTGCTTCTCCTTTCCTGAATCTCTTTTATGTGCTGAGGAGACACATAGATATGGGATGAACCTCGGGACCTGGGCCAAGTGTTTGTAGGAAAGAAATTGAAGAATAACTGGGTGACTAAAGTGCTAAGGGAAGGACTTCGTCTAACAGGATGCAATTTCCTAAAATTTATGGATTTGGCGAGCTTGGCACCCACAGCATCTTAAATAACGTAAGGAAATGTTCCTACTTGTGCCCCACACAGCACAGCGAGCTCACTGTGTGGGGCACACTCCTGCAGGCGAGGAGCAGCAGAGGGCAGCCTGAGCACGTGTCCTTCAGGTGGGTGAGCTGGAAAGGATCAGAGGCCCTCATCAGGAGTCACAGGCAGCATTACTGAAAGCATCTCCAAGAGTGTATCTCTGGCAACCATCCACTCTGAAGACGTTGGCAGTCATAAATGCCAGAGTCACACCTGGCATTTTTGATGAAAAACACTGAACACCCCATGGGTCCAGAGCCTTCAGGGCTGCTGGGGAAATCTGGGAAGTAGAATAACTGCTCTGCATAGAGCAGGATGCAGACAGACCTCTTATTGATGGAAGGAATCCTTTGGGTTTCCAGCGTCTGCAAAACAAGCATCTGAAGCCCTGAAGATGAGTTCAGAGGGGCAAACAGTAGAAGGTAGGCCAGGTGCTAGTAAGGAATCGCATGTGTTCCCTCAGAAACTCAAGGGACAGGCTGAACATCCTACATTTCTCACACTTCTTGAGAAATTGCATGTGAGAAAGAACCTAGAGAGCCAATTGCTGGCTAAAAGGATTTGCGGGGGGAGGTATTTGGGTGGATGATGTTTAGACACCAGGTGCCTTCCATTTGGTCTGGGCTGTTTCCAGTTGTCAAAGCTATATTCCTGAGCCCTCCTCCTGAAGATTCTGTGACTCCTCCAAGGCAGAGATGGTGACCTCTTCTGCTTTGTATCACCATGGCCTCATGTGGGGCCAGATTCCATATCTAGGAAGGGTTTAAGTGATGAATCAATGTTCAGGTTATGAGGTTTCTCTCCAGCCTCATCCACTAGAATGGAACAAAGGGAGGGACTCAGACCAACATCCCATTAGGACTAGTGTGTGCTCACCCGAGTTTCATTTTAGCCTGCCTGGCAGGTGAGATTCAGGAGGAGTCAGTCAGGAGGAGAGCCCAGTCAGGCATTGTCACTGATACTCTGATCCTGATAAAACACTAGCGTGCTTGTCAGTCACCAAGTCGTGTCCAACCCTTTGTGATCCCATGGACTGTAGCCCACCAGGCTCCTCTGTCCATAGGATTTCCCAGGCAAGAATGCTGGAGTGGGTTGTCATTTCATTCTCCAGAGGAGCTCCCTAACCCAGGGATTGAATCCATGTCTCCTGCATTGGCAGGTGGATTCTTTACCACTGAGCCACCAGGGAAGCCCTGTGACACCTGAGGCATCTCATTTAGAGCAACTCACCGGATCTTCCAGAGCCTCTCTGTGGGTGTTGATGGAAAGGGTAGTACTTCCTCTGTGGCCATTTGTGGAGACAGAGCTCTGACTGCTTCCTGCCTGTGGGCCCCAGGAAGCCTCCCGAAGATGTGGGCAGTCCTTGCCCTGTGAGCGTCTGCCTCGCTTCTGCAGCCTGCATTGACTGCTGACCTGACGCTTCATCTCTAGACTACTGGGTTGGCGTGCTCAGCTTGAGCTCGCACTGCTTTAGAGCTGCTTCCTCGAGGGCAGGAAGATCCATAGGGAATAAAAATGAAACGGGCTATTTTGCCAAGGATTTGCAGTAGCAAAACAGAGAACTGACAATAGGGTCTTATGTCTGTTGCTCAACAGAGTGAATGAATGATCAAGTGATGCGCAATAAAAGGAAAGTGTCAGTGAGGAGAAATGGTAAAAATAGAGCACCAAACGTCAAGGGCTCCTTTGTTATTTAACATTTATATTCCTAGCCATTGTTAGGATTCAGTCTCAGGCGGGGATGAGACCTGAAGTTCCCTATTGTTTATTTTCCTGACGGAGCATGCACAGTATTTAATAATTTATCAGATAAGTAGCGTTCTCTCAATTCAACAGCCAGCATATTCTCAACAGTTCAGGAACATTCCCCTGGCCAAACCCCCCCCCCCCCCCCATTCTCAGTTGGTGTTTTTGTGCATGTGTTTGTGTATATATGTGTTTTATATAACACATATACATGTAAAATAAATTTAGTGTCTGTGGAGGTATGCATTTGTGTATGTCAGGGGAGAGAGGAGTTGATGTTTACTCTGGCTTCGTCTTAACTTGAGCGCAAAATCATCCGAAAGTCTAGATGAACATTTCTCTGGAAAGGGAAGAACATCCGGAGGGATCTTGTCCTAGTTGTGCTGTTGGCTACAAAACCTTTGGCAAGGAGTTTAGTCTCCAGGTGTCTAATATTATTTGCTACCTGTAAAATGAAATAATCATATCTAACATCCAGAGACATAACAGATCATGAATCACTGCATGTCAAGTGCCTGAGGCAAATGGAAGTTCTTTTTGAGACAGGATGGTAGCATTTAAACAGTAATGTTGGGGGACAGTCTGTATTCCTTGCACATCATCCCTGCTCTCAGAGGAAAGATAGGAGAGGTCTGTCCACTGTATCTCTATGAGAGTTTGGGTTCAGATCCTCAAGAGGGTTTTTGTTTGGGAGAAGATTGAGTAAGTAAAAGCATTTTAAGAGAAGACTAAAAAGCTACAGAGAATTGTAGGAAGGATTCAACTGATAGCACATGCCTTGCCACGACAAAGAGCTACTCAGATGATCACCTTCAGATCCCTGTAAACAAGTGTCTTGAAGGGGCAAGGCTCTGAGGGATGAGGTGTTTGCTGCCATGGAACACTTTGGTGAAGATGAGACTTGGGGGAAGAAGAAAATGAGCTTGGGGCTTTTAATTTACTGTGAATGGTAATGACCCAGGCTGCTGCTGGCTGAAGCTCTTGGAGCCTCTGTTTGGTACCACCATTCCTCCGTTCCCATCTGTGGGACCGGTGTGGTTCAGGCAGGGGCGCCCCTCAAGCCTGGGGCCCAGATGAAAGGCCTGCAGCAGAGTCACAGCCAGCATGCAGCACGCACAAGGAACAAACATTTCATGAAGCTTTGGAGATTGTTGCCGATGGAGCATGAAAGATGATTAATACAGAGTCTGTTACCATATGCTTTGGGAAAATGCTCACACAGTGTCCTTTATCAGGGCCCACTGTGCTCATAGCTTGTTCTTTAAAAGTTGTTCCAAATGTTAAGTTGTTATGCAGGTCTCTATGACCCTTTATAAAGCAACCACCGTAATCCCGAGGGCCACCACCCTTATGAACTGTATGATTTTGGTGAAGTTTCTGAACTGCCCTGTGCCTCAGTTTCTACATTTTTAAAATAGGAATATTACTATTGCCTATCTCATGGAGTTTAGAGGAATAAATTAAGTAAATAATGAATAGAATATTTATTACCCTCAGAGCAGTTTCTGATATGTAGTAAATACTTATTAAATTTATTTTCAAATATTTAATGAGTATTTACCATTTTCTAGGTCCTAAGCAGTTACTTATAAGGGCTTATACATAAGGATGTATAAAGATGAACCAGAACCTATTGGTTTCAATATTCTTGCAGCTCTTAGATCTAAGAAGAGAGATATGTTAAAAAATGACTACTTAGAAGAGGTGTAGTCCCTTGAGAATGTCCATATGGAGACTAACCTAACTCGGAGAATAAAAAATGGATGATCCCAAAGGGATGGCATTTAAGAACTGAAGGTGATTAGGTGTAGCTAAGGAGAAGCCAGGGATAGTGAGGGGGAGTTACACAGATTAAGGGAGTGGTATATTCAAGGTCCCTGAAGCCGGAAGGAAGAGGGTCAGAGAAGAGAGAGAAGCCAGTGGGGCAGGAGCTGTGGAGGGCAGAGCTCTGAGCGGTGTGGTGAAGAGAGCCCTGTCTTTGGGGACTTCTTGGCCCTGGGTGTGTGACTTTGGCCAGGCTCATCTGCTTCAGGCCTCAGTTTCTTCATTTCTAAGATAAAGGATCCTTTCGGTTCTAAAATTCCCATTCCAGGATTTTTCTTACCTTTTCCTTTCCTGGTTCCAAAAGAGCCAATGAGGCTGTGTTGAAAGTTGTTTCGAATAAAGTCTAGTTGTTTAGAGAGAACTAAGGGGAACAACCAAAAAGGGAGGTGGGGGGTAGGCTCTTTCCGGTCCGATACTTAACCTGACTTTTACACTGTAAAATGTGGACTCCTGGTGGCTGACCCTCCAGCAGCTCCAGGTCCTCGGATGACATTTAGTTTTGTCTGAAGATGGCATCATAGTGAAAGCTCCTGCTAGAGACAGACAGGCAGAACTTAGGGTTATGGTCCCACCTCCTCCTCTGCGCATAGGAGTGTGGGCTTAAACACTTTTTTTCTGTTGTATTTTTCCTCTCAGACTGCATGGTGAGATAATTTTAGCATTTATAGAAAATGTACTCCCCACCGGGCTTATACATTAACCCCTCCTGAAGTGAATAGACCATGCAGTGGAGGAACTTGGTTGTTTTTTTCTCTTTTTCTTTCTTTTAATACTTTTCATTTAGAAACATTATTCACATTTAGTACATTTGAACCCAAGAACAAGCAGAAAAGTTTTAAAAACTTGTAGATATTTTTTCCTGTGTTTCAGAACTCCACTGGCCCTAATTGTGAATTTCTGAATTCGGTCGCACAGGATTTTTGGTTGTGTGTCCTCTTACATACATTGATTGCTGCAACCCTGGCGTCAGAGTAGTTATCACTCTGTTGAGTAAATATGCCTCTGTCACAGATGGGAACAATTTCATCCACAATCTGTGCTGTGTTTCTCAGTGGAAGTGAGGCTGGAGGAGACGGAGAAGTTGGTAGAATGTACTTTGGAATAGGCTGCTATGAGAGAGACACTCACCCTACTTCTCAGCTCTGGTCCCTTCCTGAGCCAGCCTCCATGTGGCCCTGGGGAAGTAAAAACTGCTCTGGGCCCTGCCCTCTCAGCCCTCGCTCCTAACCAGGCTGCTGCAGGGTGCTCTTCACCTTGGATGACTCTGTCGCTGTACCAGAAGACTCCTGGGATCATGAACTGCAAGATCACCTGGCAGGTGCCCACATCCCCACGTATCCTTTTTAAGAACATGCACAGGGATAATTCACACTTTAATTTGAAGTTGATCTGCTCCAGAGCAGACCTGTAGACCCTGCCACCTACACATCTGCTGAGTCTCCTGTCCTTCTTACAGCCCATCTCTTCCTTGTCTCCCGTCTGTCTCTTATCTTAAACTATGGTACTTCGCTTGTGTTGAGCGTATTTAGCACGCTCTGGCATGCTAAACAGAGGAATGATGTAGAACACTGGTCTTAGTAAATTTGATAAAGGAAATGAATGTAATGACTGGGTAACAAGGACTTATTTGCAACTCAGGTAGCTAGCTCCCTTTCTCTGCTTTTGACAAAATTGAAGGACTCCCCAGAGGAAGTCAGCTGATAGTGATGAATGCTAGCTAAGAAAGAGCTCATAAGAACTGAGAAACACTACGGCACAAAACTCCTCCAGTCCTATCCACTTATTAAGGTGAAATTTTTTAAAGAAAAATATAATTAAAAAATGACACTGGCCATGTATCACTAGCAGTGTGTGATATTCTCTGTATTTATACAAGCTAACTTAAGAAGTCTTCATCTATAGACCTGGTTAGGAACTAAATATCCAATAAAATTTTACTTTTTTACTTTGGTAATTACCACATTGTAGTATATGTAGCTCTAATTAGCTATAAACTGAAAAAAAGTGTAATTATTCAATCAGATTTTTTAAATTTAAAGCCTATCATAGGAAATTTTTAAAAATTAAACTTCAATTAATATGCATTTTTTTCCTGCAGAATTATGGTGGAGTGGTCAATAAAAGGGTTTTGAACATAAATCTATCTTGTCTTCAGATAAAATTCTGTGGGGAAAGTGGAATAGAGGTAATATAAGTTTAAAGAAAATAAGTAATGCTATAAAATCTGTTCAGAAAGAGCCTGTTCTTTTATTTTTTAAAATGGTTGATGGAGGCATCAAATCACCATAGTATTTAGAGGTGTGCATTTTATTTCTAAATGTCAGTGTTTAATTCACACATTTGTAACTTCCACAACTTAAAGTTACAATGAGAAATTTTTTGTATCTACTTAAAATTATGAAGGGGAGCACATAGATTTTCAAGAATTATTTGCTTCTAGTTCCAGAAGGATTTGGGAATATTACAGTGATTTCCTTCTCTGGCTTGGGAGTGTGTATGAAAAGTACAGGTTTCTGGGTTCTTTTTCAGACCTATGAATTGGAAGATCCAGTTGTAGGGAGGATGGGCCCATATTTTTCACACAAACCCCTGATTCCCAGTGATGCTGGTGCAGCCAGTCCCAGGACCAGTGTTTGGCGCCTGTGTCCACTTGCTTTTACTTCCATGCCCGAAGCCCCTGGCCTGTCCTTCTTGGAGGGACTCCTGAAGCTGTGGAAGCGGAGCAGTGGCAGAGACTCAGGTGGGAGGGAACCACGAAGCTAGAAGTTCCTGGGTGTCAGCCATGGAATGGGGACCTAGAACCAAGGCCGTTCTGTCTGTTCACTTTCAGGGATGGTTCACATTGTCTTCTTAAATCACCTTTGCCTAGCTCATCCTAAGGTGTGCCACTTTTGAGCCCTCTTTAAGAGTTTTCAGTGCTTTATTGCAATTTTCTAGATTCGTTAAGCAGAATTAATATTGGCCCCACATCTACCTGGTATCAGTGAAAATCTATTTGACTTAACAAAATTTGAGTCCATCAAAAAGTCAGAAGCAGTCAGTGATTTCTAGCCATTCTTCTGGATCTTTTGATTGTTAAAAAAAAAAAAAGTCCCTCAGAATATGAGATGTGGCTATTAGGCAGTATGGACTATTTCAAAGGGTTTGACTTAATGCACTGAATTTGCTACACATTGCTAGGGTTGCATTGTCTTTCTCTAGCCTTTCTTCTATGTGAGAAATTTGTTGCCACTTCCTGTGTCTCAGCAAGATAAATGAACTAATTTAAAATATTTTCCATGCCTCATCTGTCCACTCCACAAGCTGTCAATGAGTTTGGATTGGGAGTTTGTGTGCCAGCAGTTCTCAGCTGGGAGGACTGTTATTGTGAAAAAAGAATGTCGTTTCCATAGCAGCTTGGAACACCTTTGCAAGTGTGCTTTCACATTCTTGCAGGAAGGATAAGAAGATACATGTGAGCTTCCTAAAGCTCATCTGCTTGACTTAAATGAAGTCATTATTATTGTTATTATAATAGAAGAGGTGGCAGAAATTTTCCAAGAATTAATGAAGGGGAAACAATTTGACGTGAGTTAAAAACCAAAACAAAAAGGAAAAAGAAAAATATTGGAGTTGTTAAAATTTCAGATTATAAAAATTAAAGTGGGTAAAAATTACTATTTTTCTTCAAAATAATGTTTCTAATTTAACATACTTTATTCTGTGGGTTGAATAACTTAAAAAATATCATGGCCCCTTCACAAAGTTTATTATTTTTTATAGTCCCTGGAATTCATCATATATTCCTTTGTAACACATTTAAAGAAAAAATCATATTCAGAGCATCATAGTTGCTCTTTAAGGCATTTTTCATCCTCTTTTGCATCAGGATCGAGTTCTTCACAGTATTTATAGAGTGGTATTTGTAGAGGAGGTAGAGAGAAAGAAGTGATAAGTTGGAAAGAATTTTTACAGTTTCTGAGATAGTACAGACAGGTTCCTTTTGGATTTTCTAAACTTTTTTCTTACTTAATAATACATTTTAATGAGTCTTTGGGGGAAGTCATAACTTTGCTACATTGCTTATCTCTGCCGTCGGCTCACATGACACAATACTCTTGTGAGGTATAATATTAAAATCTTCTCTGGCTAAAAGTGGATTTTGGCTTTTAGCCTAACACTGAGCAAATAACCTTTCCAGTCCAAGTTAAATGCTCCCATAAGCTCCTTAAAACCAAATTTTCCTTGTTGAAATAAAGTTAGCTAATATAATTCCCAAAGGGTAGGATATGGAAGCTATTTAAATGAGACTTTAAAAAAAAATGCTTCCCATGTTTTGCTGGCTTGGTCTTTCTTTTGCTAATACTTGATGGGTGCTTCTTTGCTAGGTTTGGAGTGAGAGGTCAGGATTCTCATAAGGGAGTTTGCTGGTCCATCACATGGGTTCATTTCCTCAGTTTGAACCGTGGCTTAAAGCAGAATGCAGCTGCCATCACCAGTATGCCTTCACTGGGTAATCACTGCAGAAACTCTGTCATGCCCCATCTTTGTACTTGATAGTGACCCCATTATTGACCAGAACTCTAAATCTCCAGCTCCCTTGTAGCACAAGGCCAGGCTTTCTATGGTTTCCCCAGTAGGTCAGCCCCAAGGTAGATGAAAATTTGATAGATGTACTTATAACCTCTGGAGTTTTCTGTAGGAACTTGACAAGTAGATTCTTTCTACTAAATATTTTAACACACAGCCTTTAAAATGACATTTACCTCTTCTTAGGACCATTTTTTGACAGTGGCATGTAGTATTTTTATTTTTATTTTATTTGAAAACATCATTTGGGGTTTTATAGAAAAAAAAATTTATCTCCTCAGCGTGTTATCAGCAGAAAGGATAGTCATTCTTGGATGGATGGAAGGTTTATTGGTGGAAAGATTCAAGAAGCTATTTTGTGATAAAGGATTTCTTTGCATTTTTCCTCTAGTCAAGTAAATTGCTTGTGGGTTCTTGCTAGGAAAAAATAATCCCTCGTTGCTGCTTTTAATTTGATCAGGTTTAAAATGTTTTCAGAAGAGTTAAGCTTTCTTTGCATTAATGTCTGGTGAGGTCAAATGGAGAATGGCTTTGGAAAGGACTTTCTTATGGTGTTCTCTTCAACCGTACCACAGGAGGGTCAGTACAGTGGACCATTTTCATTTGACTTTGAGATGTGTGGTGTGTCCACTTTCCCCCGACAGATAATAAGTTCCTAAGTATATTTTTCTCTGACTTAGTGGTAAAGGGTTCATGTTTCCTATGATTCATATCCAGTGTGCCCTACTGTCACTTCCAAAAAAATAGGCACACACCATAATATTAACCCAGCATCATGATTTTATATGGCTGCTGATAACTACACTTGACCCGCAAGGGAAAGAATTAACAGTACCTCTTCTTCCTATTCATTAGGTAAAAGTTTGCAAGATAAGCTATAATTCTGGTAGGACATAGAAGCATTTTTACGAAAAGGTGGGCTGAGTTGTAAAAAGACTGTCATTGAGCTTGATAGCTCTCCTGCTTGGGGGCTCTGTTTTTAGTCTCATCCTCTGCTGAGTTCGTGAATATTTCAAGGGAACCTGAACAGGTGACTCTTCCCTGGGGGTCTTGGGTAGTTTTCAATGGAAACATGCAGTTTGTCACTTTCGTTGGGATGGTTTTAACCCAATGTAAGTCCAAAGTAGAGATCAGAATTCACTTAAGAGGAATAGGGAAGTCTAGCAATAGAATAGAATGAATTTCCTACCCCTCTGATGCAGATGTTGTTGAGTTCTGTTTGTTTTCCTAAAAAATGTAAGATCATTTAAAAAAAAGTTTTCCCTCAGGAAGAAATATATGCTCCCTGTATTTGAAGAAGGGTCTGTGAGTCTAGATGTCTAGTTTCTTATATTTTGATGACTGTTGAACAGATACATGATTTAAAAAACTGTTGACTAAACATGGCTGTTGCAGGAAAAAAAATGAAGAAAATACTTCAAGTCCTGGATGAAAACCCTCGATCTTGTAAGATGATTCTGTGCCCCCCACCCCATAAATCTGAAAAGCCCCTTCTGGTGGTAAAGAGTTAAGCTGTGGTCATCACACTTACCATTGAAATGGGAAGCCAGGATTGAAGAATCAACATGTTGTTTCACAATTGGGACGGCATTGGCAGCAGAATACAGTCGCGTGGTGCTGTGAGAGGCTGAGCAGGGAACTCGGTACAGACTGGCTTGAGAAGAGTTGTTGATGTTTGTCCTGACACAGGGCTGAGCCACAGCCTCAGCAAATGGTGCTACATCTTCTGTGGCGATTTGTTTAAAAATCACTCTTTTTGTTCCTCAGTGGTGTAATCCCCTGATCACTGGTGCGATCTGCTTTTCTGCCTATTTGCATCACACATTCACGCTTTTGTGCCTTTTGCTGTGGGAACCTGGAAAGGAACTGATACATTATCACATTCTACTATTTCTTTTTTCTCCCCCCGCCCTCATCTTTTAAAGGGAGTAACAATGGCCATGTTACAAAGCCTTTTGTGTTCAGAGAGCACTTTTGTCCCCATTACCCCTTAAGTCCCACAATAATCCTGTGAAACACAGCTGTAGAAACAGGCTCAGAGACACGTGGGAACTCACCTAGGTATCCTGTCTCCTAGTGGGGGAACTGGAGCTCAAACTGCAGTCTCCCTTAGTGCCTCTCCTCTCACAGGGAGCAGGACGGGTGTGAGCCTGAAACGAGCCCCAAATCTTACCTTTAGTACAAGAAAACTAGAGGCCTTGAACTATTCTTTGTGCTTCCTCATTTTGCATTAATTTGACAAGAGTCATTTGAAGGGGGTTCCAAAGAATAAATTTTTTTTTCTTTTTAATAATTTACCTTTGGAAAGCACCGCTTTGGTCTCAAAACTGTAGCACTGTAATTTATGTGTATATGAAGTGAAGTGAAGTGAAGTCGCTCAGTCGTGTCTGACTCTTTGCGACTCCATGGACTGTAGCCTACCAGGCTCCTCCCTCCATGGGATTCTCCAGGCAAGAGTACTGGAGTGGGTTGCCATTTCCTTCTCCATGGGATCTTCTCGACCGAGGGATTGAACCCAGGTCTCCTGAATTCCAGGCAGATCTTTAACCTCTGAGCTACCAGGGAAGCCCATTATGTGTACATACCATTAGACAAAAGTGGTTTATCTTTTACTCCCTGAAGCTCGATGGGATCTTGTTGCATGGAGCAGTGGAGGAGCTCTCTCTTCATCAAAGGAAGGAAATGGAGGTATGAATTTCAGGATGAACTGGATCATCCTCATCTTTTAAAAAAGTAACATGAGTGATAGAAGATGGCCACACTTTGGTTTTACGATTGCCAGGGAGCCATAATAGAAGCAGTAAATGTCTCAGAGTTCTTTCACACATCTGCTTTGGTAATTAACTGTTCTGTTGAAAGGATCTCACAGAAATGGAATTTTTTAAATATTGAGAAAATTCCATTAAGAAATAGAGGGAGAATGAAAAGCTCATTATAAAAGCCATGCTAAGAATAGGCAAGATGTGGCCCACATCTGAAAAATGTTTACTTTGAATTGCAATGTACTTTTCAGAGTACATTCAAGTTAACATTCAAGTTAATGTTCCCACACTCTGGTTGAAGAGTTAATTGCTGGGCCAGTCTAATACCTGTTTGAATTTGTTCGGCCAATTTTTCATGACAAAACCATTGTAGATAATGTAGATAAGGTATTGTTATTTTCATGAAGACAGTCTGCATGAGTAGAATTACTTTATTCCTCTTGCAGCTGTACACCTTTTGTGACCCATTCATGGTTAGTTGCAGAGACAGGGGAGCTGAAGGTCGTACACAGTGTCACAGTGTCTTTGGTTCACTGTGGGAGCAAATCTGCCAGTTCTGATTTTGAAATGTTAGCAGACAAAAAGTTGAACTCTTTTTCCTATTATTAATTTTTATTACTGTAAAAACAGTAAAACAACAACAACAACAAAAAGTTAGGATTCCAATAATTATGATGTTTCCCATTTTTGCTTATTCACTGAAATATGTGGTGATTATAATCACTGTGCTCATTCATGATGATTTGGGGTATTTTTAATTGTTCTGGGTCAAGGGTCCTTAACTCTTGTTTCTTGGGCTTTTTTGGCAGTTTTTGGTAAAGACTGTGGATATTTCTTCAAAAAATGTTTTAAAATATTAAAAATACGTAGGATTTTAGAGTAAACAATAATATTGAAGTACACATTAAAATATTTTCAAAGTTAGTTTGTAATATGATAATGTAATTTTTTTTAATCAGTGCAATAAATAATAAGATGTGGCAAATCTGTAGTTATATAGTGTCAAAACGACTGTGAGCATCAGTATTTTGATATTGAAGATGAAGGGGCAGACAGGGCAGTTGAGGAACTTTATGCCTTGTGGTCCCTGCTATCTGGGTGAAGGAGGAGGCTCAGTTGTCTTTAGACTGTGAAGCTTTGGGCTGGGGTTCAAGAGTAGTAAGGTTTGGGAACAGATGGAGTAGGCTTGCTTGGCTCTTACTGTGTCCTGGGGACTGAGAGATCTTTTGTATATGTTACTCCTTTGAACCCTGAGCATGGCTTCATGAGGAGTGGTGGTTGTCCCTTTTACTCAAGCAGTAAAACAGCTAAGCTTGAAGAGATTACTCACAAATAGGTCACTGGAAAAGATATTGACCATTTACTAGTCCTCAGAGTAAGTCTGGGCTTCCCTGGTGCCTCAGACGGTAAATAACCCGCTTATAATGCAAGAGACCCGGGTTTGATCCCTGAGTCAGGAGCATCTCCTGGAGAAAGGAATGGCACCCACTCTAATATTCTTTCCTAGAGAATTTCATAGGTAGAGGAGCCTGGTGGGCTACAGACCATGGGATCTCAAAGGTCAGACATGACTGTGCGACTGACACTTTAGAGGAAGTCTATCTAAATAATCCAGAAGCAATATCCTGGTTAGTAAATCAGTACGAGGCCACAGTGGGTGCAAGGTTAGGATTCAGTCCTAAACCTTTGACCAGAGCCTGTTTTACTGCCTTTTGTCAATTATTCCTTCAACTGACCACTTGAGATTGAAACCCCACATTTGTCTCATCACTGCGAGGCAATTTCTCATCCAGAAGCAGAAGAGATGGGCGCTGGAGGGACAGTGTTCACACAGAGGTCTGTACCCTGACCCAGCTCTTTTCAGAGCTGCAGTTTTCCACACCAGAGAGGGAGAGGGTCTTTCTCAGAAAGACCACCTGTGACATGTCTACTCCACGTTGACCTAATAGCTTTTCATCACCACTTCCCTCCTCAGTTTTATTTGGACACATGGTTCCGGGGTATTTTAACTTAAGCGTAAATTTTCTCACTGTCGTCTGCTGCTGCTATAATTGAAAGACTAGAGGCAAAGAGGTTGGGGCAGGCCACAGACAGAACAGTTCTTGGGTGACAGTTCCTAACAAGGGTCAGATGTGTTCAGGGGTGTTGGGGCAGCTTCTGGTGTTCAGGGCAGAAAGCATACCCCAGCGTCTTGCCTTGTGTAATGATCAAAGAAAAATCATGAGATCTCTTTATTTTTCCTTTTCCCAACCATTGAAATAAGTACCATTCACCAAGATAAGTATATTCAGCAGGAGTATAGATAAATGTTCATTTAAACTGTTAAAAAAGTGCCTGTGGGAAGTCAGATGAGAGAGGCAATTGAAACATGGCTTGTGGGACCCAATTCCTTCATTGCAGATTAGTGAATGGAAGATGACTTTACTGGTTCCTCTCAGACCTCACCAGTGAACACAATTTCAGTAAATATACAGAGAAACAGGCATTTCAGAAACATACACACACCTCTCTCACAAAAACCTTGAACAAAACAACCCTGCAACCTTTCATAGTGTTGAATGTTTACACTGTCTCAAAACAAATATTGCTAAGGATAATTAGTCTTTATCTTTGATTTAGGGTTTTTTTTTTTTTTTTCCTGTCAGATATCTTTAGGCCTTCAGGCTCAGGGCCAGAAATAAATAGAAAATACGTCCTAGTCCTTGATTTGATAATGCCAATAGCAAGTCATATCTGATATTCATAATAAATAAAGTTTTTTTTTTTTTTGTCTGTCCTTGAAACAGCAGGAAGCTTGTAAAAACCAGCCTTCCTAAATTATATCAAACAGGAAATTTGTGTTTTCTTTTTAGATTTAACACGGAGAAATAAATGATTAATTTATTACCATTTCCAACATTAATTCAGGGTGAAGATTCTCCTAAGTCACAGGCAACCTCACAAATTTGTGTAGATTTATAGGGTGGGGAGGACACATTAGTGACTAAGCAGGACCCCGTTGTACCAGAAAGAGCAGTGCTTTTTTTTTAAAGGATATAATTCAGTAATTTTGAGTTCAATTAAATGCTTTATTCGAGGAGAGTAAGAATTCCTGTCTGATCTCTTGTAAACAATAATTTCAAATAATGAAATTTCCTCTAGGAAACAGGTGCTCTTTCATATTAACATGAAAATAAATAGAAATGCAAATACGGAAGTACTTACACAATGTTGATTTTGTGGTTTAGGAGGCTTGCTTTCCCCTCCCGTCGGCTGAAAGATGTTTAGTGACAATAAGTACTCAGAATAAGATTTGTTCTAAAGCTCTTTATATGCTATAATTGTATGCCCTCTTTGCCCTTTAAATCTGAAATAAACTTGAAGTATGAGCTCAAACAGACTGTTAGAGAAGTAGAAATGATAAGTGATTGATTTTTCTCAGCATAAATAACATTGCCTATTCTGTGATTCAGCAAATGCTGCTTTATACTATCAGTGAAGTGCCTCTTTCAACATGAGATTGTGATGTTACCTTTAATATTTAATTTACTTGCAATGCTGCTTATAGGTCTGGCTTTTCTGCACCGCCCAGGTAGTAAGTGCAGAGGGGAAGCTCTGTTTTCTGCTGCAGGGGTGGTGGGAAAAGGGCAGGAGACCTTCAGGGACATGACTTCTCATCCCTCCACTTCAGTTTGTTCGGGCCATGTTATTTTGTCATTCTTGTGACTAGCCCTTGTGCCTATGCTGAGCTAGATTCAAAACCAGGTCTGTCTGACTTGCTGGTGTGTGCTTCTAATTACTGTGAAATACTGTCCACATAGGGAAGACAGGAGAGTGTGGTGTCTGGTCAAGGCACTTCCCACATTTAGTCTGTGTGCATGCCAGGGGCCCTTGATAACAAGACGAGTAGGATTTGTCCAATCCCCAATGAGCGAAAGATGGATGAATAGTCATGCCTGGGCAGCAGGCATTCTTAATGCCCAGGGTTGTTCAGACTTCCTGGGTGGGCTGGTCTGGAGACTTGCTTGGTTGCTAAAGCCACACAGAGAACTGTAAAAAATAGTAGTAGTCCTGTTTTCCATCTAAAAAGTAGCTTCCACTACTAAGCCACAATCATTCTCTCACCTTGGCAAGTAACAGTGCAGTTTATATCAGGGTACCATCCAAGACCCTCCGAGATTGTGCCTTTCCAGCCTGTCATCCTTTAGCTGTGCTCACACTTCTCAACTCAGTTTTGCTTCATAGTCTCCCCGCCTCTTAGCTTTGTGACATTTGTCTAGAACATCCTCCCCTCTTCTCCATCCCACCGCATGTGGACTGGCTGAAACCTGCTGGTCTTTCAAGGCGAGTTCAAAGTCCACCCGCTCTTGCTGACTCCTCCAGTTCTCTGAAACCCACTGGACAGTTTCTCAGAGCCATGTGGGGGACACCATGTCTCCACTGCCACTGCAGGCTCAGCCAGCATGCAGCACGTCCTCCACACCTCCAAGACAGCATCTGACCTACTGCAGGAGCATTGCACTGAGCCTCTGAAATTAATTACAGGGAACTTCTCACTTGGGAGAAACCCACTTTGTACTTTGTTACAAGTTTCCAGGAGTCAACCTGAGGAACTGATCCAGTGGTGCCTGGACTTTGTGACTTGTGGCCATCAGTTGAGAGTGGTGCACACAGCTGTCTGAGCATCCTGCCACCTGGCCTGAGCCATCCAAGTGGAATCGTACCTCCTCCCTTGTCCTGTGTTTGTATACCTCTGTGGCTGTGAAGTTCCTCCTCCATGACACCTTTTTCTTAGTAGGAGTGTTGTGAAGGGCAGGGGTGCAGGTAGCTAACTGCTCAGGTGCACATGCCGGCCTCTCCTTTGTTCTGCTAGTCCAGCCATGTCTCCTTCCAGTCTCCTTCCATGTCTCCTTCATCTTGCTTATTTTGATGACCATGGCAATACTTTTGCCCAGTTCTTTTTAAAAAACTTTTAATTTTGTATTAGGATATAGCCAATTAACAATGCTGTAATAGTTTCAGGTGAACAGTGAAGGGACTCAGCCATACATATACATGTATCCATTCTCCCCCCAGACTCCCCTTCCATACAAGATGTCACTTAACATTGAATAGAGCTCCCTATGCTGTACAGTAGGTCCTTGTTGGTTATCCATTTTAAATATAGCAGTATGTACATGTCCATCCCAAACTCACTCACTATCCCTTCTCCCATCCTTCCCTTTGGCAACCATAAATTTGTTCTATAACTCTGTCACTAAAGAGAGAAGAACTAAAGAGCCTCTTGATAAGAGTGAAAGAGGAGAGTGAAAAAGTTGGCTTAAAGCTCAGCATTCAGAAAACAAAGATCATGGCATCCAGCCCCTTCACTTCGTGGTAAATAGATGGGGAAACAGTGGAAACAGTGGCTGACTGTATTTTTGGGGGCTCCAAAATCACTGCAGATGGTGATTGCAGCCATGAAATTAAAAGACGCTTACTCCTTGGAAGAAACGTTATGACCAACCTAGAAAAACAGCATATTAAAAAGCAGAGACATTACTTTGCCAACAAAAGTCCGTCTAGTCAAGGCTATGGTTTTTCCAGTAGTCATGTATGGATGTGAGAGTTGGACTGTAAAGAAAGCTGAGCACCAAAGAATTGATGCTTTTGAACTGTGGTGTTGGAGAAGACTCTTGAGAATCCCTTGGATGGCAGGGAGAGCCAACCAGTCCATCCTAAAGATCAATCCTGAGTGTTCATTGGAAGGACTGATGTTGAAGCCGAAACTCCAATACTTTGGCCACCTGATGAGAAGAGCTGACTCATTTGAAAAGACCCTGATGCTGGGAAAGATTGATGGTGGGAGGAGAAGGGGATGACAGAGGATGAGATAGTTGGATGGCATCACCGACTCAATGGACATGAGTTTGAGTAAACTCCAGGAGTTGGTGATGGACAGGGAGGCCTGGCTTGCTGCGGTCCATGGGGTCGCAAAGAGTTGGACATGACTGAGCGACTGAACTGAACTGAACTCTTATCACAGCTCTTTTTGTATGCCAAATTAAGCTTCTTGAATACTCAGAGCACATTTTTTTCATTTATGTACCTCCTTTTGCATTTTTCAGAATGCTTTTTATATGGAAGATATTTAATAGATATTGAGATAGCTAAAAGAATGAACTGGCATGTTATATATAATGAGAAAGTATGACAAGGCTGTCTGTTTAACCTATACACTGAGCACATCATGAGAAATGCCGAGCTAGATGAGTTACAAGCTGAAATCAAGATAGGCGGGAGAAACATCAACATCCTCAGATATGTGGGTGATACCACTCTAATGGCAGAAAGCAAAGATCAGCTAAAGAACCTATAGATGAAGGTGAGGGAGGAGAGCTTAAGGCCAAATAGTAAAAAAAAAAAACTAAGATCATGGCATCTGGCCCCATTACTGCATGACAAATAGAAGGGGAAAAGTGACAGAAGTAGTGACAGATTTCTTTCACTTGGGCTCTAAAATCACTGCGGATGGTGACTGCAGACATGAAATTAGAAGATGAATCCTTCTTGGCAAGAAAGTGATGACAAACTTAGTGTGTTGAAAAGGTCCATATAGTCAAGGCTATGATCTTCTCACTGGTCACGTATGTTTGTGAGAACTGGAGAGAACTGGACCATAAAGAAGGCGGAACGCAAAGAATTGATGCCTTCAAACTGTGGTGCTGCAGAAGACTCCTGAGAGTCCCTTGGACAGCAAGGAGATCAAACCAGTCAATCTTAAGGGAGTTGAGCCCTGAATATTCACTGGAAGGACTGATGCTAAAGCTGAAGCTCCAATATTTTGGTCATCTGATACGAACAGACAGCTCATTGGAAAAGTCCGTGATGCTGGGAAAGATTGGGAGCAGAAAGAGAAGAGGATGTCAGAGGATGAGATGGCTGGATGGCATCACCAATGCAGTGAATGTGAACTTGGGCAAACTCTGGGAGATGGTGAGGGACAAGGAGGCCTGGTATGCTGCAGTCCATGGGGTCGCAAAGAGTTGGACATGACTGGGTGACTGGACAACAGCACCTACAGTATAATAAGGAAACAATCCTTCATTTAATCAGTGGATCTTTATTGAGCACTTCCTATGTGCAGTGTTCTAGGACTGGGATTAAAAGATGCTTCCGAAAGATTCCTGTTTAGTGATCTTTGGTGTTTCTGCTGATCCAAAATTAAAAAAAAAAAAAAAAAGTGTGACTGGGCTGTTGACATAATACTTTTCAAGAGTCATCTGTTAGTTTGTCAGTTTGTATCTGAACTGCTGTGGCCTTTCCAGTTGTAGAATCCTTTTGTGATTCTTATTTAATGTTTCCTGGGGCCAACAATGCCTCCCTTGCTTATTTTCAGTGAGTGTAGCCTCTGTCTGATCCCCGCCACCTCTGCCTGCTTTTCTTAGCTCCATCTCTTGGCCTGATGAACTCACCCTCTGTCCTTTCCCCTCTTGCCTGCTCTTGCCTTTTTCTTAGCATCTCACTTTTTGTGGGGTGAATCTCAACAAACTAAAAGCAATGAGATAAATGGCTTCTGATACATATCATAAATAAGGATTTAATTCAACACACTTGACAAATTGTGAGCCATTTATTTTAATGTTCTAAACTTGAAGAGTAGAAATAACTTTTCTTGATGGGGTTGTGGAGAGGCAGAGTAGTCGCCATGTTATGAGCTGATGCACGAGTATTCAGAATTGAGTTTTACTGTATCATTTCATGATGTCTGCCAGTTGTATTAATAACATCCTTAGACTGCTGAAAGCAGAACAATTCTGTCTGGCCCGAGTGGCATGAGACTGCATATGAATTGCTGCCCCTCACTATAGCAGCCCACACCTGCAGTGTGAGTTCACTGTGGAGACCTCGGTTTTCAACCTTCCCCACTCCTTCCTTCCCCAACCACTCTTTAGTTCTCTGGGTAAACTGATTTCTCTCAGTAACAATCTACTCCTCTCTCTGCCCCTTCTGAATCTTGCTTTCATATGACAGTTCTTACATTCTGCTTTTCCTTCTGCTTGAGTTGTTTACTTGTCTGTCTCCTTCCCTGGGTTGCAAGCTCCTTGCTGTAGATCTTAGGCTTCATTATACAGTGTTCCCCCAGTGCTGGCCATTATTGGCACATGAGTGATTGACTTAATGAGTACTAATGAGCAGACCATACATTTTACAGGTAGAATAAAAAGAAAAGAAAGTTTCTGTTTTAAAATATATATGTAAGGATGTGGAGTACAATCAAAGTTTCAACCTCAGTCCTCTGACTTGCCTGCAACAATAGTGATATCCATTGAGTCCAATTTGATTCCCTGTTGGGACTGGAAATGTTAGCTTGCCGTGGAGTTACCTGGCAAAAGTATCTTTGGAAAGGAAAAGAAAAAAGAAATTAGGTAATATCAGTTGTTACTTGCCTGATTAGGAAATACTAATTAAAAGTACTTGTGCCTCTTTTGGAGGCTTATTTATGGAAGCAAAAGGATCACAAAGTTGACAAAACAACAATGAAATCATATTACAAATCAGATTAAAAAAGAAAAGGGAAGAGGATGTGCTTTGAACCTCTAACTCCTTCACAGCTCATCATTTTTTGATGCCCTTTGCCAGGATGTGCGCACTAAGAATCTAATGATACACAAAGCCTCATTGCCAGATACTTCATTAATTCCTCAACCCATTAGGAGCCTTAATAGCCTATGCCATTGGAATAAGTATGGAAATCCTGTCCCCCAAGAAAGTACAGTCCTCTATAAATCATACTCGCCTGAGGATTCTCTCAGCCCTTGACACAGCAGAATAGATGAAAAAATATTGTACCTCCTGAATTTCCTTATACTAGAGGCTCTCGGAATAATCGGCACCCCTTAACCCTTTAACCCTCCAACCCAGTGTGTGATCCCTGGGTCAGCAGCATCAGTATCAGTGGCAACTTGTCAGAAATGCAAATTCAGTACCCCCAGCCCAGACACACTGAAACTCTGAGGGTAGGGCCCATGATCTGTGTTTTAGGCAGGCCTCTCAGTGATTCTGAAGTCCTCTGACATTTCTGGTGGCATAGTTATATGTAGAATCTTTTTTCGCTGATGAAGAAACAGGTGAGCAAGTTTATAACTTGATCAAAATGTACTTGCTTAGATTTAGTTGAATTCAACAAACACTGAGCAGCTCTTATGCCCCAGACATCCCTTCTAGAAAACCGTAAAGGCGGATGACACCTTATCATTGTTACTCTGTAGGGTCCTCTGTGTCAGCACTTTCCTGCTATGCTGTGTTGGTCTCCCTTGGACATTAGCACCTCCTCCGCTTGTTCAGGAGCACCCCAAGCGATGGCCCTCTAGGCTGCATCATTGAATTTCTCAAACCTCTTATTAATTGTTTTCCAGAAATTGGCTCCTCATTCCTTTCCCAGTGGGTCACTGCCACCTCAAAGAGGAACTGCAGGAAGAATGGCCCTGTCTTTCCAAACCTTCTGTGCTTTTAAGTGCCCAGCAATCTTACGGTTCACAAGTTCTCTTCAGTCCCCATCCCTCTAGAGATTGGTGTCACCTCGTCCTTCTTCTATTTTAAGACTTAAGCAGATGATAGAGAAGTTCTTTCCCACAGCAGACAGTGTCCAGCCCTGGCCTTGTGTGAGTAGCTCTGTTTAAAGGAGGATATAGAATCTCTGTCAACAAAGGATAAGAGTAAAAACACTTACATTTAGCTTCCTCTTAATAGCCACTTGGCTATAGTCCAAGTCCTTATCATCCTGTGGTTTCATAACAGTATCTTTCTCCACCAGTCTGTTCTTTATCCACCTTGCTGTTAGATCCATGAAGTTGCTCAGTTGTGTCCAACTCTTTGTGACCCCATGGACTGTAGCCCACCAGGCTCCTCCATCCATGGGATTTTCTAGGCAAGAATACTGGAGTGGGTTGCCATTTCCTTCTCCAGGGGATCTTCCCGACCCGGGGATCGAACCCAGGTCTCCCGCATTGCGGGAAGACGCTTTACCATCTGAGCCACCAGGGAATCAAATAATAATTCTGTCATTTCACAGCTCACTTCAAATATGTGCCTGTGGCTTATTGCAGGGGTCAGATACTAGGGCCTGTGCTTGTTGTAAATAAAATTTTATTGGAACACGACTATGCCCATCAGTTCAGTTCAGTTGCTCAGTCTTGTCCTATTCTTTGTGACCCCATGAACCGCAGCACGACCATGCCCATCATTTGTGGATTATCTGTGCCTGCTTTTACACTGCAGCTGACCCTTGAACAACATGGGTTTAAACTGCGTAGTCCATGTATCTGTGGATTTTTTTCAGTACATGTATTGTAAAAGTTTTTGGAGATTTGCATCAATTTGAAAAAACTTGCAGATGAACCACGTAGTTTAAAAATATGGGAAAAAACTAAGGAAATGTTAGGTATGTCATGAATGCATAAACTATCACAGATACTAGTAGATACTAGTCGATTTTATCATTTATTACCATTAAATATACAGAAATCTATTATAAAAAGTTAAAATTTTTCATGTGTTACACAAACACAGACCAGACAAACCCCACCCATTACACTAGGGTGTCATAAAGCAATCATATTACTGCTTCTTCATTATTAATGCATGAATTATTATACTTGTAAATAAATATGAATTTTTTAAACGTGTTTTAATTTTTGATGCCTAGTGTTAGTGATACGATTAACATCTACAGTGTTTCATATCATAGGAGACAATTTGGTGTAGATATTAACAAACAATTCCTCTTATTAACAGATGAGATAATCTTAAGTATGGATATACAGTACTGTAAACGTATTTTGTCTTCTTTATGAGTATTTTAATAATGTTTTCTCTAGTTTATTTTAAGAATATATAAACTTATAACGGAGAAGGCAATGGCACCCCACTCCAGTACTCTTGCCTGGAAAATCCCATGGACAGAGGAGCCTGGTAGGCTGTAGTCCATGGGGTCGCTAGAGTCGGACACGACTGAGCGACTTCACTTTCACTTTTCACTTTTCACTTTCATGCATTGGAGAAGGAAATGGCAACCCACTCCAGTGTTCTTGCCTGGAGAATCCCCGGGATGGGGAAGCCTGGTGGGCTGCCATCTATGGGGTCGCACAGAGTCGGACACGACTGAAGGGACTCAGCAGCAGAAACCTATAACATACCAGATAGGTGTTAATCAATTATTTACGTTATCATTAAGGCTTCGGTAAGTTATTATTAGTTCAGTTTTGGGTGAGTCAAAAGTTACTTGATTTTTGACTGTGCAGAGGTTGGGTTGGTGTCCCTAATCCCCATATCGTTCAGTTCAAGTACACAGCGCAGAGTTGAGTAGTTGCAGCTGACACTGGCACACAAGCCTAAAATATTTATCTGGCACTTTAAGAAAAAGTTCACTACCCTAGTCTATAAAATAAAATTTAGTCTGTTTACACTTAACATACTGAATGATTGGGTTTAGTTCTGCGAATTTCCAGTGTGTTTTTTTCCTTTGCTTCCACCTGTTCTGTGTTTCTGTTTCTTTTTCATGTTTTTGTTTGAATTTATTATTTTTCCTTATTCTGTTTTTTTTCCCCCCACTTTTGGCTCTTTTAACCTTTTTCCAGTCAATTCAAGAACATTAGAACATTAAATGTTTATTTAGCTTCATTTTTACCACTTCTGCCATACATGCTACAATTGTCATCTATTCAAATTCTCTTTGTATTTCAAACCCAGAGGACATTACTATTATTGTTTATAAAGTCCATATTCATTTAGATTTATCCACATATTTAGCTTCTTGGTTAATCTTTAGTTCTTCTTGCATACTTCTGATCCTTGACTGTGGGGGAAAAAATCTGTTTGCCCTAATGTTTGAAAGAAAATTAGGCTGGATGTAGACCTAATTTAATTTTCCTCTATAAATTGGAAAACATTGTTTCATTGTCTTTTAGCACTCACTGTTGCAGACTAGAGATCTGATGGTAATCTGATTTTTCTCTTTTATTCTTTGGAAGATTTGGGAATTTTCTCTCTTTATTTGGAAATCTAAGATGTGTTTAGGTTATTTAAAAAAATCAATCCTATTTGTTGGGTCTTTTTTCAGGTCACGATTTTTTCTGTTATTTTCTCTTTTTCTTTTCATCTAGAATGCCTCTTAGAGAGACAGTAGAACATCTGGATCTCTTTTCCATACTCCTTAGCCTTTGTGTTTCATTTTCCTTCTTTTTGATCTTTTCTTCTGTGTTCTGTACAATCTCTGGGCTCCATCTTTCAGTTGCTAATTTGATCTTCATTGGAATCCATTCCAGAATTCGACACATCTTGTTTTTTTTAATATTTTTAATTTTAGAACTGTAACTTGTTACTGTTTTTGTTTAGTTGATGCAATATAGTTTGGACTCTCTATCATAGTATGTCTATATCTCTCTTAACTAATCTTCTGTTTCCCATTACCTGATTCCTTAGGCCAACTTTTCTGTAAGTATAGCACTTCTTGTTCATGGCATTGTTTTCCTTCAAGTGTTTGTGATTTTTAAAGTATATGATTGTATTCTGGTTGCGTACTTTTTTTTCTATTAGCCCAAATGAGAATCCACTTGTCCTACTGGTGAATGATAGCTCAGCTCACAGTACTCGGGTTCAGATCAGATTGGTTTACTTCACCTACTGGTGATAAGTGGGGGCAGGGTGGACCATGGAGCTGGCTTGGCAGTGGGTCACTTGTCTTTTTTTTTTTTTTTAACCCATTGGGAAAGATTTTAATTATTTATTTATTTTTTTTTTTAAATTTTATTTTATTTTTAAACTTTACATAATTGTATTAGTTTTGCCAAATATCAAAATGAATCCACCACAGGTTATTTTTAATAAATTTTAATTATTTGCTTTTACTCTTGGTATTGGCCTTGCCAGAACTGCCTCCACAGAGATACCTAGGAATAGTTTTTACTGAGGCTCTCGTTCCTGGAATTAAGTGCTCCATTTTTTGTTAGTTAGTGCTGTTGTGGTTTCATTCTTTTTCATATTTCTTTATTTATTTAGGGTTTGGGACTGGAGAGTTTATAGCAGGGGCTAAGTCCGCTATCTTGATCTAGTCAGCGTTGCATTTCTTTAAAGCCTTCTTCCTTCTGTTGCCCCCAAGCATACCCTCGTTGCACTGGTCATTCTAATTCCATATAGCATTTTATTTCTACTTCTTTCATAGTGCTTAATTTTATTCTAATTTGCAACATTCTAGAAAGTGTCTTATGTGTCCTTTACCCTATTGAGTTAAATTCCATAGCCCAGCAGTGTAGGTGTCAAATTGCCACAGATGCTTCAGCCAGGGTGAAGCACAGTTGGTTTAGTAGCAAGCAATGAAACTGTGATGTTGGAGAAGACTCCTTGGACTGCAAGGAGATCAAACCAGTCAATCCTAAAAGAAATCAATCCTGAATATTCATTGGAAGGACTGATGCTGAAGCTGAAGTTCCAATACTTTGGCCACCTAATGCAAAGAACTGACTCATTAGAAAAAACCCTGATGCTGGGAAAGATTGAGGACAGGAGGCAAAGGGGACAACAGAGGCCAAGATGGTTGGATGGCATCGCCGACTCAATGGGCATGAATTTGAGCAAGCTCCAGGAGATGGTGATGGACAGGGAAGCCTGGAGTGCTGCAGTCCATGGGGTCACAAACAGTCGGACACCACCGAGTGACTGAACAACAACAAAAGTGAAACTGGGGTTCGGAAGTACTATATAGCTGTTCTGCAACATACAAAATGGCTCCTCTACCAAGTTTTGCAGAATCCTCTGTCTCTGCAAGAACTTCGTTAATGTTTAGGTCAAACTTCCCAACTCCATGAAATAAACATCCTCTAAAGCATGGTATTACAATAGTCTGCAGTTGGGGTGACTTTCTAAGGATCATGGATCTATCCTTAGAAATCGCCCCATGCGGTCTTCCTGGAAAAGGAGGCATTTCCCTTACAAAATTCCAAGGATTGGGTTATTACTGAGCTTAAATGTATACTGTCTGTCTCCTTCCTTCTTTCTGGAGTTGCTGTTTATTCAGGAAGTTAACTGTAAAAGAGGCTGAGAAGCTTGGAGTTATCAATTCATTAATTAGCTAAGTCATAATACTCTTCCTTATTCTTGATTCTATCTAATTAGTAAAATAGGAAATAATTTCTCCTTTCATACATCTGTCAGTATCTGAGTTTATTCAAACACTGACCTCACTGTGGTATGATTAGGCTCTTAAAAGATTATCTGATTATGCCTGGGGTTTCTGATATGAGGTCTTGCTGCTTTACCTGTCATCATATTTTGAATGGTTGGAGTTGAGAAAAAAGATACCAGAATACTAAGAATTACCAGGAATATACTGAACCTAATACCAAGAATTTGCCAAAGAGATATCAAGATGTTAAATAATGCTTTTATTCACATTATAATGGGTCTTATTTTAGTTCTTTGGGAAGATGAATCAAAATGACATGAAATAAAAGAAGAGATCCAGTTGGGGGCCATTATTACACTGGGCAAGACACCATGGACCAAGATCGTGGCAGTTGGTGTAGATGAGTAGAGTGAAATCAGAATAAGATTAAGGTGCAGAATCTATAAGACTGAAGGTGCTGATCAGATGTGAGGGCGAAGAAGAGTTAGAAGTTTACCGCACACGGTTTGGTGCAAGTCGGTGATAAAATGTTACAGTCCTCTAAGGGCATTGAGCGCAAGTATCTTTTTTTGTCTCAGGAAGGAAAATGTACCTATAAAAGAAAAGTTGAGCTTTTTGATCATTCTGTTTCTTTTGGTTTCTGAACCTGATCCTACATTGTTCTACAACTCTTTTTTCCTAATTGTCAAGTATTAGTTCACAAATCTTGCATTTAGTGAAGCTATTTGATTTTATTCCATCTCTCATAACAAATGTACTGATAACGTTTAGGGCTAATCGTATGCAATTTAATTTTCAGATTGCGGTAATTATTATTGCTGTTTTTATTTCCATTCTTTCTTTCTCAGGCATAGTCAGCTATAGATACTCAACAAAATTATGCCCTTTGGGGTGATTTTCAGTTTTCTCACTTTGGGAGGCATATTTTTGTTTCAGTCATGAAGGGTTCAGATTTGGATTATTAAACACTTGAGCCATAGTTTCCACATTGGCCCATTTAACACTTTACATTTCCTTGTAAATAGAAACCTTAGCCCATCTGTGTGCCATTTGGGTATTTTTGAAGACCTCATCTAATTTAGGAGAATATGTGCCTGTTTGATGTACAGAAAAGCCCGCCATGCAGGCGGTAAAAGAGAAATAGCTTCAGTGTTCATGGATGACTTACAGGAGCAACCAGGGGGCCTTTCCCTCAGCTCTAAGCATGGAGAAGCATGTGCAGAAGGGCTTGGCTTTCCTAACCGAAAGGAGTGTTTCAGCATATGTCTTGTAGGATGTGGCCATATTGGCATGTCTCCTTGAAGGTATGTGGCTCGTATTGCCACAGTCAATCTCACCACTAGGGCCCCTGGAGATCAGGCCTTGCTGATATCATCAGTGTTCTTCCTCTCTAAAAGTTGTTATGCTGTGAAATGTGGAAATTCGCTGAGTTAAGAGTTTGAATTGACAGTCTTCTTTGTTTTAATCCTCCAGAAATGCATGTTCTGCAGACACCGGGTTAAGAAGGTCTCTGGAGCTTGCATCCAGTGTTCCTATGGGCGTTGCCCGGCCTCCTTCCACGTCACATGTGCTCACGCTGCTGGGGTGCTGATGGAGCCTGATGATTGGCCATATGTCGTGAACATCACGTGCTTCCGACATAAGATCAACCCAAACGTGGTAAGACCTGCTCTCCCTTTGCTGATGCCAAGACTGCATGTGAATCCCCTCCTGTATATCCCCCAAGTCTAGCATGCTCTACTCTGTAATGTTACTCATTGATGATGTGTCTAGAGCGTACATCTCTTGAGGACAGGGATTATACATTATTATTTACTAGTATTTGTCCAAGACCCATTAGTGTCTGGCACATGCTAGATGCAGCACATATTTATGAGTTGAATGAGTGAATGAACAGATGAATGGATAAAACTCTTTGTGACTGTTCTGGTTTGGGGTCTGTATACAGGGCTGCTGAGTATGGTTGTACAGATTATGCACTGCACATATCCAGAATGAGGGTGAGAGCATTTCTGAGAAGAGACTGATGTGAAAACATCTCCTGAGATCCTGCAGTGTTTAATCCAGACACCTGTACACTCTGGTCTTGGGGGTTTATTTCCTCTCTTCTAGAAGAAAACAAAGAGCAGTAACACAGTAAGGGGAGGGAGAGGGTGGTCCCAAACATTTAAGGACATGCTGCCTGAGATGGGATAAGCTAGAGGCAGCACAGAGGCACCAGGAGGAGTAAGGACAAGCTCAGAAAAGGAGAAGAGAAGTACACACATCAGCATTTTCTGCCTTTTCCATTTCACTCAGGATTGAACCTGTTTCTAGGAAAAGAATGTTTGCAACAAACTAACATGTGAATTCAACTGTAATTCAGTTTACCTGTCCTTGGTGAATGGACTCTTTCCTCTGTTTCAAAGGCTTAGAATAATTCAGACAGTGCAGAGATGGTTGCTATGCCTTGGTTAGCTTTTCTGATCACCATCATTGTCTGTGGCTTTCAATGAAGAGGCTGAAGCATCCTATTGACCCTCAGTTTCACTCATGTGCTGAAGGTCCCAGGAAGCTTGGCCATAGACCATTTGCAGCCTCACATGCTTGTCCCGTGTCTCTAATTACCTCCGATGAGCAGCCTGCCAGGTCACTACCATGGGCTGGGGAGCCATGACCCCTATACAACACATCTCTCGGCTTTTTGATTGCAGCAGCTTCTTCTCGTGTCTTGAGAAATACTTGATGTTTGTGGGTTGGGTCTTGGTGTGGATGCATGTGAATGTGCAAGTGTAGAAAATGACATCACAAACTGTCACGTCTAATTTAAAGTTCTTTTCCATTGTCGTAGGCCTCAAGTTACATATTCATTCGTGTTTTTTCCTTAATTTCTTGAGTTGATGCGCTCTTGCTAAGAATAGTACATGTACTCAGCAGAAAACCCACTTTAGCAACTTTAAAAAATTACGCTAATAACACATTGCGTTACTGGCACTTTGCCATTTACGGTGCAGTCACTAACATTACCTCATCAGACGACTCATGAGGATACATTTTGAGATGTGAACCAGGTCACAGCCTCTGGAGTCAGAGTTGTTGCCGTTCACACTTACATTCTGCCAGGAGCACGTGTACAGCCGTGTGTGCGTTCTTCTCGCTGAGCCTCGGCTTCCTTGTCTGCAATGGCGTGCCCACCTTATCGTGTGGTTTTCAGTTCACCTCACACTGTAAGCCCTAAGAAAATGAAAGTTGTATTACTGCTTTCTCTTTTTTATTACTTCCACTGCTGCTGTTGCTGCTCCATTCCTTTGTGAACTGGCCACATGAGTAATGCTATCCTCACTTCAAGGATAGGAAGCCCAAGTTAGAGAGGTTCAGTTTTTTGCCCAAATATTCAGTTAATGAGCGACAGGTGCTGGAATGTACATATGTTTTCAGCCCGTAGTCTACTGTTTGTTGAATTCCACACCCCAAACCTCAAGTGGCACTAGAGGTGTTCATTTGAACCTTTGCTTGGGATCATATATTCCCTTTTTAATATTCCAGAGCTCTGTGGTTACTGATGATTATATTGAAGTTGCTGTTACAGAGATCCAGGTGTTTAATCAGGACCTCATTCCTCTTAACTCTGATGTGTTTGATTCAGTCAGGTTTATGTTACTAATGTGTTTCATAAATGATGATGAAAGGGAAAATATTTGACTTTGAGATGATTTAGAAACTACTCTTCCCTATAGATCACTTCAGAACTTGGTATACTTTGTAAAGGGTGGGGGGGAAATCATATAATTTACAGCATTACATGTGGTGGGCTTTCTCTATGAGGAAAATATTTTAGTGTTCATAAATTGCCTTTGCAAAATTCTCTAGGTGGAAACACTGTGAACACTGGATTTCTGAAATACATTCCTGGTAGCTAATACTTATCCATTATTCTTAATTAGACTCCAGGTATGGATTCCTCCCAAAAATGTTTGACAACTAACTCGAGGGAATCCATAGACTCTGGGAACTTTGGTTAAGAGCATTGTAATTACCCTTATTGCATTAAATGTTCTTTCCTTTTTCAAGCGTAAAAAAATTGAACTTCACTCAAGTATCTCTCTTTGTGTAAGTTGTGAATGCCAGGGGATACACTCCTCAGAGTCAGAAGTGTAGTTTGTCTGTGTTCTCGACCATGCTGGGATTGTTTGGTAGTAACAGGCAACTGCTGAATCATAGCAGTGAAAAAACTCGTGAGATGAAGTCCAGGCTAACTTGGCAACCCATCACAGGCGTTGCTGAGAGTAGAGGATGCTTGACCAATTTAGGTGAAATGAAGTATAAAACTACAGTTACTTCAGTACTCCAGTTTTACTTTTTTTTTTTTGCATCTTCCATTATTTGCTTTTTGCATTCAAAAGGACCATTTTAAAGTGCATTCTACTTCTCCTTTAATGCCATAAATTATTTTAAATACACTAGCTTATTCAGTGTTGTTGATCTTTGGGTATAAAATCACTCGATAATGGTACAAAAATTTCATCTGATTTATTATAATGCACTTTTCCATTGGACAATAAACATACTCTGTGGTTAGAATGATAGTATTGGGGAAAATAGGTAGCTTTCAAATCCTTTATTATTATTTACTTATGGCTGTACTGGATCTTCATTGATGCGTAGACTCGAAGGTACGTGGGCTTCAGTAGCTATAGCATGTGAGCTCAGTACTTGTGCATCCGGGCCTAGTTGCTCTGGGGCACGTGGAATCTTCCTGGACCAGGGGTTGAACCCTTGTCCGCTGCATCCACAGGTGGGTTCTTAACAAATGGACCACCAAGGAGTCCAGCTTTCAGATTCTTGAAGTAGAAAGGAGCATGTTATAGTATGTGCACCGCTAGCCCCCCACCCCCACCCCCATCTCTGGTCCCTGTTATTTTAACCTAAATTTTAGTGTAGAGTTTTCAGTATTTTTGTCAAACATATATTTTTTGATTGGTACCTGCTTTCTTGCAAGTATGAGGTTTTACTCATGTGTGCTTGTGTATGTGCACATGTGGTAATGTCAGTAGTGTTGTGATACTTGACCATCCTTTGCCATGATCCACTGTGGCCTCTTTCTGGGCTCTATTTCTGAAGGTTCCATTGGATGTATTCCTAACCCACTCACATGCATATTGAATAGATGTTTGTAAGGAAAAGACAGAGAACACAATAAATGGTAAAAATGGTTTTGAAACTGGGAGCTTTGGAAGCATTTCTTATTCAAAGCAAACAATGAACTACTCACAAATTTTATACTTCCTACAAAGTACAGTCACTGACTGTCTCCTCACACCTGAGTTAACTAGACAGATGTCAGTGGAAGAGACGCCTGAATAACGAAAGGCAGCAGAGCTGAGAAAGATGGCATGCACTAATTTTTTTTCAAGCAAATTACTTCAATAAACCTTCATATTAGATTATAGTGTTTGTTCCATGTATGCAGTATTGGAGCTCCAGAATTCCTTGTACTTTATGTATTAATAAGTTGTAAAAAGCAAGGCGCCTCTAATACAGTCTTTTACAAGGTACATCGTTTTTGTCTTAATACCCTCTCCTGTCAAAGACATTTGAGAAATTTATTTCCTTTATCATTTACTAAGTTGTGGCTTCTAATGTGGAGATAGACACCTATTCAAAAAGAGAGGAAGAATTTGAGTAGAGAAAACATCTTAGTGGTCAATTTTTTTTTCCTACTGTTTGGTATATTTTTTCCACCTTTTCTATTATTTTAGCTAGATCATTATATTTAGTAGATTTAACCAGTGTTTTATCTTTTAAATTAGTACTCAGCAATCCATAGAAGCTTCTTGGTATAAATTTGTTGAAATAGCTCTCTAATGCTAGGGAATGAGCTTAGTGGACAAAAGAGAGGTAGTATTTATTGAGCATCTTTTATCAAGCATGTGTTAGAGATTTTACGTGAGCACCTTTTTTCAAGGCAATATTCTTGGTGTGGACATGGGAAAGTAGTGGTTATGTTGGCTTCTGTTTCGGCCCCTCCCACTCCGAAAGGTTCTCTTGTCTCTTTAGCTCACCTTCATGTTCTATTCTATGTAGCATTCATCTTTGTTGTAGAACTTGAATCCTTGCTCAACACTTGCTGACTTCTTTCCCTGCTTGTGTCTTCAGGTGAGCAGCCCAGGAAAGCTTCACTAACTAACTCCTTCCCTGCCATCACTGTGCGTGGCTCAGGACAGGAGGGGACACCTGCATTGCCCAGGATTTGGTGAAGGACTTGGAGCAAGGCAGCCCTTCTGGTTAATCCATGCTTGTGTAACTAACCTTTGGGTGGTAATGGGGTGAGAATATCTGTCATCACTAACAATAATACCTTCCTTGCTGTGCAGAAACAGTTCTCACCTTGCCAGTATGTAGAGGATTGGGTGATCAAGGCCCCTAAATTCTAAACCCTAAAATATTGCATAGCATATTGTACTTTCAGTATTGGTCATTGAGAAAACACCAAATGATAAAAAAAATATTAAGAAATCAGGAACACTTTTATATGAATTCATTAAATATAAAAAGGGTCTGCAGTGTTTCAGGATTATGGATTGATTATGGATTGATACAGAGAGACCTCAAACACACTCCCACTGTAAATTCCCACTGATGCTTTTGGACATCATCATGGATTCTAGCCTTTTACAGATCCAGCAGGTACCAGTTGACTGTAATTTTCTTCTTGGTGCTTCTGTCACACTGTGACCATGCAGAGTCAAAACCAAGCACTCTGATGCAGAAGCAAGGCTCTTAGCTGCTGTGCTCTATTCCCTAAGAAGATAGGCTAAATAAAGATACGAGTAAAATGTTTTGAGAGTCCTTGGAAGGAAGTCACTAATTCTATCTGGGGCAGTCAGGTGGCATTCACAGAGGAGGTAACACTTGTGCTGGTTCTAAAAGAGAAAAGTTTGAGTTTGCTAAGTTGATGTGTCAACTGCATTGGAGCTGGCATTGGAAGGCCAGAGTGAAAGGAAACCAGACTCTCACTTGTGACTAGTTCTCAATCATCTGGTTGTCTCTTGATTCAACCCATGATATGAATCCATCACCTTTTGGTCTTTTCTTTTCCCTCCTTAAGTATGGCTTGACTCTGTCCCCCTCATGCTTTTAAGAAAGAGAACCAGAATTTATTGTAGTTAATGCTCATCTTGGAGAAGGAAATGGCAACCCACTATAGTATTCTTGGCTGGAGAATCCCACGGACAGAGGAACCTGTTGGGCTGTTGTCCATGGGGTCGCAAAGAGTTGGACATGACTGAGCAACTAACACTAACACTCACCTAACTAATGATCTGAATGTTTACATTTCCATAAACCCTCTTCGTCACCCTGATCTGCATGTCTTTGTGGTTAACTGACAGTGTTTGGTGATTGTTGTTTTTTCTGTAACAGTTGAGGTATTGCTAACCCCCTTTCTGTTCAGTTAGTAAGTTTGTCATGACCAAATAACAAACTCTTCTTAGACTTGTGCATAATAATCTGATATTTGTATATGGTTTTTCAATGTAAGTTGTTTTTGAACATCCTTCTGAATTTGTACTGTTATTGAATAGTAGAAAGCATTCTGACCAAAGCAAAAGTCTGATGTAAAAAATTCTTAGCACGGGTTTAAAAAAACAAACAAATAGTATAGTGATTTAGGGGTGAGTGTGTTCAATCTTTCTAAATCAGACATACATTTCAAGAAGAAATCCCTCACCCTTTATCAGTAGTAGTGTTTTGTTGAGCTCTCCATCCATGTATCCTGGATGACAGAAAGTTAAGGCCAGATTGCCTGGGAGAAGAAATACTTAACACAGACATTTTAGAATATTTACAGTTGGAACCAATTTTTCCCTTGTTCACTTTATTAGGTAAAACCAGTGAATATAGTGTTTTTCTTAATTTTATCAAGAAAATTAAACATATCCCACTTCAAACTTCTGTATTTTATTAATAACCCTCATTTTAATTTCCTGCTGCTATTTCTGTAGACATTTCCTGGGGAAGGGCAAGGTCAGTGATCATGAGCTCTTCTCCTTCGGGCTTCCAGTCAGTAGAAGTGCTTCAGAGTCTCTGGAGCACAGTCTCATGCCCTGGGTTTCCATTGTCTTTCCGTCATACCTGGTGTAGTTAGGGAGACCTAGGGAGTCTGTTCGGAGAAGGAAATGGCAACCCACTCCAGTGTTCCTGCCTGGAGAATCCCAGGGATGGGGGAGCCTGGTGGGCTGCCGTCTATGGGGTCACACAGAGTTGGACATGACTGAAGCGATTTAGCAGCAGCAGCAGCAGGGAGTCTGTTGGAGGGACATCATACCTTCTGCTGGGCCTGGTTGTGGGACATAGAGGAAAATTCCACTAACACTCGCCCCACAAGCTCCCCATAGTGACTTCATGGTCCCAGGCAGAGGCTCTTCTGCCTCCATGGAGCCATCTTTACCTTACCCTTCTATCCCTCCATTTTCCAGTCCCTTTTCAGAGTCTAGTCACTTGGTAAGGGTCTTTGTGCCAGTCCCCGCTCAGGCACCAGCTGCAGAGACTCCAGACCCATTTCTGATGCTAATTCAAGTGTTTCAGGGGGAGTTTTGAATTTGCGGGAAGAGATAACAGATGCCTCCATTGCATATTCTAATTTTAATTCAGTCAAGGGTACAGAAACTAATCAGAAGGGGGAGACCATGCAGGCAGAGAAAGGCCAAGTGCCTCGATGTGGCACCTCTCCGGCACACCGTTAGTGGGCTGCCCCGTTGTGGCAACATCTGCATGTGACTGGCTGCTGCTGTATCGAAGCAGAACTGTGGTTTGCTACCACATAGTTGCTCTATGTAAGGGGTTTACATTTCCATTCTGGAAGGATTTACTCCTAACAGTCTGGGCCTTTCCATTTAAGGAAAAATGTGCACGCACCTGGCTCTTGAATCAGACTCATGATCAACAAAGCCACACTGTCATCTGGGGATAGAAAGTAGAGTCAATTCCCAGTGACTCAGAACAATATCTCTGCCTTTAAGTATAGCATTTCTCCAGACTCTGATGTCTTGTCCTTTATCCTTTAATCTGGTTGGGTTAAAAAACAAACAAACATTATTTCAAATTTCCTGGAAGCATCCAAAGGCATTTGAAAAATGTTAGGACATAGGTTATATGGGATGCCTTATTTATTTTACAAATAGACAGTGCTTGCTCCTAAGGGCCTGAAGAGCCCCTGAAATAACTCTGAAGCAATGTTGCTGCTGAGGCCTTAAATGTATTGATGTGAGTGTTAGCAGTCACCCTCTGTGGAGCCCTGATTTCCAGGAGATTTCTTGTTCAACAGCCTTGGCTATCTTCTTCTCTCTCAAAAATGTGGAAAGGAGAATTTTGCCTGAACTTTTTATTTAGCTTTGTAAAACTGCAAAATAATCCTGACTTAGAAAAATTCAGGAAAAATCTGCATCTTGGTTACAGGAGTTTGGTGTTTATCACTAAAGCAGATTCATCAGAACCCCCACGAAGTACTTGTCATGTTGTATTTCCTACTTGGCCGTCTTATCCCCACCCCGTCCCCTGAAGTGCATCATGGGACCAGGGACCAGTCAGCCAATCTACTGCAGGAGGGGCAGGTGCAGGAAGGGCTGTTAACATGGGACCTTTGATACTTGACAACTTCACGGACCACACATACTGAGGGAAATCAAGTCTTGCATTCTAAGAACCACTTATCTGGTTACATTTTTTAAAAGCATAGGTAAGATGTGTTTCTATATGAAACACTTGCTCAGCTTTTCACAGAATTATTTCTCAGGAAATTTTAAGCTTTTCAGCAATTTAATACTCCTTTTTTAAAAAGATTAGGGCGTGCATTATTGTCTGATAGCTTGTTAAGAAAATTAAGTAGTGACACTAATCCCATATTTTAACATTGGTATTACAGTCAAGCACTGTGGATACAGTAGAGAAATATAAATGGAATGTGTCAGCAGACACACAACAGCAAAGAGAATTTGACATTCCAACATCTTGTAAAGCATAAGAGGCAGGATTTTCAATTCCTTCATGTAGAAAACAGTAATTAGTTGCCATAGTCATAATGAAATCCATAGATACTGACACAGGGTAATGAAACTATAGTTTAATGAGACTATTAACTGCAAGCAGTGGAAAAGGCACTTAAATAAGTTCCATCATTTTTTATCTAAAGGGCTACTCTCTAGGTCTGTGTTCTTTGTCCACATTCACCGAACATGATGTGTAAAGCTGTAAAGCTCTAAATTAACTAGAGAGGCCTCTTGAGGTCTCTTAGCAGGAAGCCAGTCAGCCTGGGGCTACCCCATCTCTCTGTCCCACCCTTCCACAGAGTGTTGGTAGCCATCTTGGGATCTGAGCCGTTTTTCACATGCAAATCAATACTTCTTCCCTTTCTAGGTAAAAGAGACGGTTTCTTGACCATTCCTTATCTGAAGCTGACTGTTTTCACCATGAGATTGCGTGCATCTCTCTGTCGTCTTCTCCCACACTGGGTGTAGTGGATCTGTGAAATTATAGAGTAGTATATGAAGGAACATAAGAGATTTCTTTTTCTACAATTTTTTTTCAATAGAATATTCTTTCAGTTTTTCTTTCAGCCATTCCTGGGCTGACCTGGCACTCAGAAGCTTTTTCTTGGGGCAGGAGGGAGGGAGAAAGGAAACCTAATTTCTTTGTGGGCATCGAATGTCCTTGTGAGTTGTTTTTCATTGTGCTTGTCTCTCCTTGAGTGTTATGTAGGCCTTTTCGTCAGGTCTGTCCTCATTTTCTCATATATTTATCAAGAATTGGAAGAAAATTAAAAATTTGCAAACCCTTACATTAAACAACTTTTAACTGTATCTTAAAATTTGTTGTCTTGTATCTTTATCATTTATTTGGAGAAAAGAAGAGCATCCTTAATAGATGCTAAGAAGCAGCTTTGGCTGAGGCTGCAGGAACCACAGAGGTTAGCATTAGATGTTGTTGGAGGGAACACAAGGGCTATAGGCAGGGGGCTGGGAAGGGAGGGTTGCTGCCCTGGAGCCTCTCAGTCCTTCCCCTCACCTTCCTGCCTCCACTGGAGCCCACACAGCATTCTTTCAAGCACAGTGCTGGGCACAGAGAGACATTTAATTAACCCTTGATAGACTGACAGATGGATATTAGCTTGCTTAATTAATAGTGGATGTTAAAGGCTTTGTGGATTTGTCTCCTTTGATTATAACATCCTTGAGCCCACATGGCAGAATCTGCACTGCTCCTGCTGTGGTTGTGATGAGCGGTAGGAAGTTTTTGGCTGACTTCTCCACTGCTCCTCTGGCTCCTCCTGTGATTTTCAAGGAAGCTTAGGAAGCTTGCACATGTTCATTCTCAACTTCTCTCTACCTCTTTCTCTCTCTCCCTCCCTTTCTGTCTGATGCTCATGGAAGTAGTGTGCCTGTATAGAGTCAGAATTGACTATGCCACCCTGATTTTCTCTTGTGTTCAAGATGACTGCCATTTTTCCTTGAGAGCAGCATATCAAGGTAGATGAGGTAAATAAAATCAATAGTAGCTGATATTGGTATAATGCCTTTTATAGTTTATTGAACGCTGTCACTGGTAGTGCACTGTCTCTTTTGGTCCACACAGTAATCCTCTGTTGCAGGTTTTTCTAATTGTATCCATTCTACAGGTGATGAAATGGAACTTCACAGAGGTTCAACAGTCATTAAAGTTCCAGAACGTCCCTGTCTCCAAAGTCAAAGCACATGGTGCATCATTGAGATGGTGCTAATTTGGCTACACATTTCCAGTTTGAGATCGTGGCTTGAATTAGCTTACATGGCTTCATTATTTACCTAGGCTTCCTTCTTGGTGGCATAGAACAATTATTAAGCCCTTTAATTAATCTGTTTTGCTTTAGGTCACCTTGTTAAGAAAATCTTTCATCTCTTTTAGCTATTTTTAACCCAGTTACACACTGTAATTGAGATCCAAAAATCCTTATGGTAGGAGAACTGTGTAGGAATGCCCCATGTCCCTTGCTTCTCTCTGTTGAAAACACCCCATCTGAGGTCATTTTTAAAAATTACAGTACCTTATAAATGAATGAATACTTTCATTTCTCCTAAATTATAATTCATTCAACATTGTTTATATATTTTAGGTTCTTTGCATTTTCACATGAAATTTAAACACACACATAGCCTGCTTTGAATGATTGAGAGTTTGTTGAATCTATAGTCCCCTCCCCAACCTCCCAGTTTTACAGTTAGACCCAAGAAGCCTGAAGAGCATCTGAAATCTAAAAGCCCAAGGCAGAGCTTCTGGCGCCAGGCATCCAGGGACTCACATACTCTCTAGCAGCTAATGAGATTGGAAATGAGTTAGCAAGAACTCACATCAGATTCCATCTCAGCGGTAAATGCTCCACCTCCAGCTCCATCAGTCCAACTGATGGGAAACTTTCCTTTCTGCTCTTTATAAAATATGTTACTGAAACTATTCAGAATGGAAAGCAGGTGTTGCCTGCCTGTTGAGAGTTTCCTACATTAACACAGTGAAGCCTCTGAAGATGTTTCTCCCATCCCAGTCCCCTTCACTTAGCTCCTGAACAAGACTACCACCTCTGAGGTGAGCTAATGACTCAAATGGAAAATAATTCATGTTTTTTTTCCCCCTCTGTTTCTTCCACAGCCTGTTAGTTGTACTTCTACAGACGATAAACTGAATAAGGCCTTAAATCTGCTGGGAAACTGCTTACCACCATTTCCCACTGTATTATATGTTTGTACTTAAAAACCCATGAGGAATCAAGTACACGTGAACAAACAGACATATCGAAAATTAAATACTTGTGACATTTTTATGAGCCTGCATGTGCATTTGTGTTATAAGAGCAATTATTTCTTCATGAAGCTCCAGGGATTTAGGTTTTTCTGGGTTAAATATTTTTACCTAGCTCTTGTAATTTTACAGAAACTTTTCATTATTACAAGGCACATTTAGATTAGTGATTTTTGCTTTGTAAGTTTGGTGAAAGAATGATAGTTTGTATTAATTTATTACTTTGATAACTGTAGGACTTTTTATAAAATGGATACCTTGAAAAAATATAATAACATCTCACATGTTATTAATTCATAGAAATTAGGGAGTAATAATAAAGTTGAGAAGGTAAAAGGGTTATTGGATATACATGGAAATGTGCATTTTGGCCTGTTCATGGAATAAGTTGCTAAGCTTTTTCCTTCAGCTCTCCAGTCTTACTGATTGAATGATGGATGTACCTATGAGAGGTACCTAATTTTTTTGGATTTGCACCCTTTATTAACATCATTATACAGATGGAGGACAAACTCAGGGCTTTTCCTAAGATGACATCCCTGCCCGTGACTCATCTCATTACATGGATAGTGGGTGACCCTCCTTCAAGGTATGAATACACATCCGCCTTCCTAGATCCGATAAGAGAAGACTCGTCTTGCCAAGGAGAAATCTTCCTTCCTCTACCACACAGGACTCCTTGCCAAGCGATCACTGCAAAGGTCATATTTGAACTAACTCCTCTCTGTTCTCTGTCAGAAACTCACTGGGGAGAAATGATATTGACTATTGGAGAATACAGTATGTATTCCAATGTCAGTACTTAAGTTAGATTCCTGTTCCAGTTTAGGTCACCCCAAAATTACTCATTTTAGGGTCCATAACTTCAATCTTCACAGAGACGTCTTCATGGAGTTTCATTTTACTGCTGTATCCACTTATTGACAGTTGTATTTATACAAGCAGCATATATAAACAACATTCTTGTTTTATAAGGCTGTTGTTAAAAGGTTGAGTGCTGAGCCTTTAAATAGATAAAATCCTTTGAACAGGTTAGTATCAAGAGAAATTTGTCTGTGAGAGCATGAGGGGAAAAATTGAAAATTTCTTTCTAAATTCTAGCTCCAATTTAACGATGCTATCAGTTTTGAGCATAGGCAGAGGTGGATTAGCAGTTTCTGAGACTCTGTCCACAATGGAAATCACATTACCTTTGGGAGAGAGATCTCAAAATATAACTTATGCCCATTGCATCTTTGAAATTAATAGTTGTTATTAGACATGCCACTAGGTCTTAGTATTTAATACATTGTTAAAGAAGTATATATATTATATCACAAATTTGTTTTTTCAGTATCATTTCAGTGTAATTTGGCGGGGGTGGGGGGGTGGCTAATCTTGTGTTTTATTTTATGCATTTAAAAATATTATTCTGAGTAGGGATCCATAGGTTCACAAGTTACTGAGGGGGTCCATGGCAGCAAACACTCCATTCTCAGTGGCCTTCTGGGCACATGTATATATAGGGCCTCCTGGCCCCCTTAGGCCTGGTTCAGATGATCAGAAGGCTGTGGTGATAATTATTAAAGAAATACCATTGACTCTTTTTTTTTTTTCGTGTCCGACTCTTTATTTTATTTTTTTTAACTTTACATAACTGTATTAGTTTTGCCAAATATCAAAATGAATCCGCCACAGGTATACATGTGTTCCCCATCCTGAACCTCTTGTATTCTTTTGGCCAAAGCAGGTTAAGTCAGAAGACTAGCTCAGATCTGAGGGTTGGGGAAGTAGACTCCAGCCTTTGGTGGGAGGAGCTGCAAAGTCACATTTCAGAGGATGTGTGCAAACAGGAAGGAGTAAAGGTTTGTGAGCATTTTTGCAATTTGTTGCAGTGTATATATGTGAGTGCATATGCAATTATATGTTCTGCATTTTTCATCTCCAGATAGGCTCCAAATCAAAGTTATTTATTTGACTCTGTGATTTTACTGGGGAGATTAAACAAAGTGTCTCAAATGGTATGTAGAACAGAAGAGGCAGTCAATAAATAAGTTAGAAAAGAACAGAGGAAATGTAACTTCTTTAGGCAATTGCTGGAATTCCTTTCCTGTCACTTCCTGCTTGGTTTTATTTCTCCTCTGATGGCTTTCCACATGTGTTCCCCTGGTTGATGAGACCAACACATGCACTCGTGATGGGGGAGCACCTGGTTCTGGGCCCCACTTCAGCCTCTCACCAGCTTTGAGATCTTGGAAAAGTCACTCGACCTGTACCTCAGTGACTTCATCTATTTAATGAGAATTAACAACTACAGAGTTATTGCGAGAGTTTAATTAACTCTTGAGTATGGACATGTGTTGGTAACATATCTGTGTTTTTTGTCCTAGTGACTCTTTGATGCTTCTGTAGAATGTCTATAACAATTTCTTAGTTAACATTTTCTTCTCACATCCCTAGAATTTTGAACTGTTTCTATCTTTTTAAAAAGAGAGGTTGAGGGTTTTTTTTTCCCCCCAATTAAAGCACTGTTCATTTCTGCATAGTGTATGTTAAAGAAAATTTGACTTTAACAATCTTAGCCTGTGCAGTAGTCTTCAAACATCATAATCTGATGGAGCCCCTTGCATAATGTCCGTCTTCATCGATGAGAAATGACATTCTTAACATCAATAGATTCTTAGGCTTTTCTGACAGGAAGTAATTTTGAGTATGTATAATCAGTTATAGGATATGCTTGTCAATAAATTCTTCCTGCAAAAATAAATCAAGTCATATCAAAATAGCATTATGAAAAAAAATCTGTTTTCTTTAATACTTCCCATGAAATGGTCAGTCATGCTTGAGACTTATAAAATTTTTTATTTAGATGAAGGCAGTTTATTTAATTTGTGTGCTGGCCAGCTTTCCAGCTAGCCAATTTGCATAAATTTCATGTCCTAGCAGGAAAAAAAAAATAGTTGTCTAGAATCAACCTTTTCTCTGTCAAGTCTCTATCATTTTTCTTTACCCTTGATTGGCTTCTTCCACTTCCCAGACCCTGTGAATTTCACCATAAACCTTTATTACCACTCCTACCCACACACATGCCTAGCTACCCTAACAAAGAGGAACTTCTTCCTAAAAATCCCCTTTGTTTCTTTTTGCTCTTTTCTGGACAGTGAGTAATTAGAATCAATCTTCTCCCATTTAAAAAATATGTCTGTACCTGTCCTTGTAGATCATTTATTTAGTTTTTTTTTTTTCCTGTCTATTTATTTTTCCATTCATTCATTCATTGTTTATCTGGCAGCAACAGTGTTGCATGCCATGGATAAAAAGACAAATTGGTCCTGGCACTGACCCATGGATTTTTCCCTGTTACAGGAGGGATAGTCAGTGAAAGTGACATTTGACCAGAGCCTTAAGAGAGTTGTAAACAAAGGCTTTGAGAGTCTTGAGGGTGGAGGGAGGAGACCACATTATTTATGCCTTCCTTCCTAAGGACCACAGCCATGTGCCCCCTTTTGACAAGAATTAGAGGCATAAGAGGCTGAGGTGAAGAGCAGAGCAATGATGATTTAGAGCTGGATTGAACCTTGTCATGAGAAACCGGGGTTCTGCACTGTCGTGCATGCCGTTTACTGGGGTACTGTAGAGAAGAGTGGTTTATTTACCTGGGGCTAGGGTCTCATATATAGTCTCTTCTTATAATGAAGCCACTTAACAGCTGCTGAGAACTAATTGCTTGTGAGTCTAGACATTTTATGTACTTCATATTATTTTGTAGCAGACCTTTAATGTAAGTATTACTGTTCCTTCTGCAGATGAGCAAACTGAGGCTGATAAAGGTTGTGTAACATCCCTATGATCACATAGTATGAAGCTGACCTTATAATTCAAATCTAAAACATTCTTTCCTTACAGGGTGAGTTCCAATTTTAATAAAATATGCATGCACAAAGAACCAATATGAGAGTAAAATACACTACATGCCATTCTGACTATGAGTGTTTTTAAGGCCGTTTGACAAAGAGGGACGGCGTTTGAAAAAATACACTGCCAACATAAAGCCCCCTTTGGCCTTAATCCAGGTCACTCAGAGCCACTGTGTTGTGAACTTTGCCTCCTAGAGGCAGTTATACCAGTACAATTTTAGGAAGCATTCATAGGCTTAATTTCAGAGTTCCAGAATTCTACAAACTGTGGCTTCACTCAAATTTATTATTACATCTAAGTTGCTCTCTTGCTTTGAAAGGTTAGATATATTTAAAATGGTTGGACAGAGGAATGAAGTAGGAAACTAGGGAGTTATTTTGGCATATGTAAGGTACTGTGGCCCAGCTGTTAAAGATTTCTACTTCAAACACAGTGTGTTTAAATCACTACAGGCTCCTTCCTCTTGGGCTTTGGCAAAACGTTTACACACCTAACTACACCTAAAGTCAGAGAAAAATTTTCCAGCCAACCTAGCAATCAGTAGGGAATGATTTCAAGGAAGAAAAATATCCTTTTATTTGGTTAGGCATGTGAGAAACTAGATGGCAGAGCTCAGTCTGCAAAGAGGGGGCCTTTAGGAACACGTCTGGGAGAGTCAGCCTTCAGTCCCAACCATGGACATCTTTGTCTGTAGTTGTGTGCTCCAGGCCCTCATTTCCCACCTGGAGATGCCCCTTCTCCCCTTGGAGTCACACGGACCTGGGTCATGTTTCTTCGGTACTAAAACCTCTCAGTGGCTCCCTTAGGCCCACAGGGTAATATCTGGACTCCTTAGAATGGTGTGAGAGCTGCCCTACTTCCCCCTGTCCCCCATAGCCTGACCTTTCAGCTGCAGGCCATTTCCAAACTTCTTTCTCCTGCTTCCCCTCCCATACAAGGCAGGATCTCTTGCAGTTCCCAGAACAGAGTGGGCCATTTCCTGCTTCTAGGCTTTTGCTAATGCCCTTACTGGTTCCCTAATTCTGCCTGTGAGTATGAAGACATGCTAGAATATCATCAGTCTTGAGTCATGCCACCTGTAAGGTGACTTCACAGCACAACCTGTGTAGGCCTGTTCCGGGGAGTGGGAATCAAGTCTTAGTGGTTTTGGTTGGAGTCCAGAGCACCAGGGGAGGTGCTTGGTGTCCATTGCAGCATGACTGTTGAAGGAACCAGTGAGTCAGTGACTCTCTGGGCATTTCTTCTCTGGTTTCCAGAAGGAAAAGTTTAAGCATACCACTTTATCTGTTTCCTACAAGGTGTTTTAGCTTTTTTTGAAATTCAAGGAAAAAAGAAGTAAAGCCTCTAATTAAACCAAGATTCTGAATTGATACATTATTTCCCAATGATGTTAAAAATATCCCTGCCAGAAGACACTGGGTTAATGAATCCTGGCTTTCTGTAGGTTATGGATGACATGTCAGACTACTGTTGGTATCTTGGGGATTATGAGACTGTGTCTTCTAGAGCCCATTTAGCAACGGTGCTGGGCCTTCCCAAGTGCTTGATTCAGGAACCCCCTAGTGAGTCAGAGCTTGTGGCATCAAGAGTCAAGTTGATGAATGAGACTTGGAGATAGGGAGTAAAAGGGACTGAGCAGACCTCCTTGTAAGATGGTGACTCCCCTCTGCACCTGGCAGGAATGAGGTTTGTGTAAGTTTATAACAGGGGAGCAACAGCCTTATTCTGAAAAATAAATTGCAAACAAATAGAAAGCCCCAAATACAGCAAGCTAAAATGTCTGGAGTACTTACCATGAGCCTCGCATTCTGCCAAGCACTTTCCCGAAACATTTATCCTGAAGTCTTCCACTTCATAGCATGGTATATACTCTGAGACCCAGTCCCTGGTTTTCCTTGGTTATATGTATGTGCACGTATACCTGTATGTATGGAAGTGTGTGTGTGTGTGTGTGGATATGTGTACGTGTGTGTATATATATTTATACACATCCATACATTTCTTTGCTCTGACTTCGGAAAGGGTCCAGAAGCAAAGATGCCTTTGTAGTAATCACACCTAAGCACCTGGATCTTATCCTCTAATATCACTGCCCGCAAAAATGAACCATGTTCCTCTGGGAAATGCTAATTCCAGGGCTGAGGCAAAATGATCTTGAGACTCTTATGATGCCAGAAAGGAAGGAACTGCTAAAAAATAAAAGGACGTCTTAAGGGACATAGGAAACAGATTGAAGAGGCTTCTACTGGCCAAATCTGGGATAATCTGAGCACCGAAATAATTGATTATAGTATGAATTATAAACAGTTGTGAAGGAGGAGTTAATAATCCCATACTGATGACGGATGGATGTGGGGAGAGTAGGAGGTTTTTGCTTAATAACTGCCAGGTGCCAACCAGTAAATGTGGAGGGAGTACTGGAGCAGGAAAAGTCAGCATATCATCCCCATCATAGTAAAACTGGAGTAAGCAGGATTCATCAATGGATGCTAAATCTAAGCAGAAGTGTGGAGGAGCAGGATATCTGTGTGCTGTTTAAGGCTCTCCCACAGATTGTTTATTAGGTAGAAGGGAAAAGTAGTGATTACAAAGTGGAAAAATTGGACTGCTCTTTGACCGGGATCAAAGTTAATATCACCGTTGAAAGGCAGATAAACATCTGCCTCCAGATGTGGTTTCTTGAGAAGATGACAGCGTTGTCTGTGTGGTATTCTGGCCAGGAATGTATATCAGACTCTAATCATGAGGAAACGTCAGCCAGATGCTCCGTTGGAAAAACAGGGGCAGGGAGAGCTGGATCCTTCAAAAGTATCATGATCATAAAAGACAAAGAAAGGCTGTGGAAATGTTCCAGGTTACAGGGGGTCAAAAGGACTTGGCAGCTAAATGCAGTACCTGACTCGAGACTGGATCCTGTACATAAAGAATGGGGGCACATAAAGATCATTATTCACCCAGTTGACAAAATTGGAATATTCGTCATCAATTAAACGGTGGTATCCATGTTAAATTTATTAAAGTTAGTAACTGTGCTGTGGTTATGTAAAGGAAAATCCTTGTATAAAATACACACTGATGTATTTAGGTATAAAAGCCCATGATTTATGGTTTGGGCATAAATGCATACACACATACAATTTTATATATATATATATACACACACACACACACACACACACTTTAATATACATATATAGAAGGAAATGGCAACCCATTCCAGTATTCTTGCCTGGAAAACTCCTTGAACAGAGGATCCTGTTGCGCTGCAGTCCATGGGGTCACAGAGTCGGACACAACTTACAAACTAAAACAACAACATACACACTTTAATATGTATAAAAATATATGTATATATATACACATGTAAAATAATGTGCAAAAACGTGGGAAATGGTAAAATGTTAAAAATAACAGTAAATAACCATAGATGAATCTTGAGTAAAGGGTCAAAGAGTATGTTTATGTTTTTGTTTTCATATTCTTACAACTTTTAAGTTTGAAATTATCCCCCAATAAAAGGTCTAAAAGTTAAAAGTATATATCATGATCATACTAATGATTATCTTCTAAATAAATATTTCTTCTATTTTCTGTCCTCTCTTCTGTTTCTTTTCTCTCCTCTTTCTCTGCTCCATCCTTAGAAATCCAAGGCTGGTGAGAAGGGCATCTCTGTGGGGCAGACGGTCATCACGAAGCATCGGAACACCCGGTACTACAGCTGCAGGGTTATTGCCGTGACGGCGCAGACCTTCTATGAGGTCGTGTTTGATGACGGCTCCTTCAGCAGGGACACCTTCCCTGAGGATATTGTGGTGAGTAAGGCTCTGGGTGCCTGCTCCCCAGCTTGTTTTCTGTGTAACTAAACTAGCTGAACCTCTCAGGAATCTTTATCTTGGTTCTTGGTGTAGCTCATTTCATTTAATATTCAGTTCAGGTGTTCTCTTTCCCCATCACAATCCTTAGAAGTGTTGTTTTCTAGGCGGTTCCTTAGCCAGCATTATTCTAAATAGTAGGTGAATTTAGACTCATCTTCCCGGATTCTTTTAACTGAATGAGAAATGTATGTGGCCAGAAACAAAATGTGAATTCACCTGTTCTTATCTATTATAGAGTTTGTATATTTGAATTCCTTTATTACTTTTTTTTCTTTATGCTTGGCTGGAGAATATGGCTTTTATTAATCTGACCTGACAGTGACATCTGTAATCTGACAGAAACATCTGTGTATGTTTCATATGGGAATAACAAAAATCACACAAGCAAAAGGCTTTTATTGAGTTTCTTAACTGTGGTCTGAAAGGGGACCCATGCATGCCTGCCTGTCTGTCTCCTTCCTCTGTCCCCTCAGTGAACACTTTGGGTCTTGTTCAGAGGAACTCCGAATGTGTCTTAGGGACTTGATTTTTGGCAGGATGTTTCACAAGAAAAGCAGTTTCAGCAGAAGGTTTTTTGAAACTGAGATCAGGTTTAGTCTTCCAGCCATCTTGTTATCCCTTGTTTATTTACGCAAGTATCCATTTGAGGAGCCAGGCCTCAATAATGTAGTTGTAACTTCTGCTTTGTCCTCAGTCTGCCATCCTTTGCCCTTGTGTGTATTTGGAAAGATGTTACACTTTAAGAGTAATAAGTATGCATTTTGCATAACTGATAATTAAATGCAACCTTTTGAGATTGCTCATAAACATTTCCAGAATTTTGGTCTCCTGGGGCAGAAGAAACATTGATTCAGTCAGCTCTTTGTTAAGCTTACTTCCCTATGCCTTTAAGAGGGACAAGTATGTAAACAAAAGTTACCTTATTTGAAAGATTTCAAAGCAAATAATTTAAAGAAATTAAAAATCCCAGGACTTGATCCTACACCCTAAGGGTGAATTGTGTGTTTTTTTTTTTGCAGAATTCTCCCTGGAGCTTTGCTGTACTGTTGCTCTTCATAAGCAGCAGCCGCTAGGTCACACGCTTGCCTTGCTAGCCTAGGCCCTCCCTTCAAGCGCGCAGTCCCCAGACACAGTATCTGCTGTGTACTAAGCATTGCACTGGGTGCTGGCAAAGATAGTGAAAAAGAAGGTGTGATTCCTTTTCAGTCTGGAGGGATGTGGGCTGGTAAATGTGCTTTCTGGACAGCACAATAAATGTATAGACGAGTCCGAAGCAACTTCCCACCTGCGGGGATCAGGACCCCACAGGGTCAGTAGGGCTGGCACTGATGGAGATGCAGCACGTCAGGTCTGCTTCAGGAGCTTGACACACGGGAGTCATTTCATCCTCACAGTCTTGCGTGCTAGTTAGTACTGTTTTCCACATTTGGCTGCTGAAAAAACTGAGTCACAAAGCAGTAAATAACTTTCTCACAGTGATACGCAGCTAGTGTCAGAAAGAGTGTTCAGTCCAGGAGTTTGGCTCCAGAGCCTCTGTTCTTAACCCCTGGGAAGAAAAAGGACTTTTAAAGTGGGAGAGGGTGAGAGAGGTGCTGAAAACACACAGGCAACTCAAGCCCCTCGGTGCTTGTCAGACCTGCCCAGTTACACGCTTATCTCAGAATCTGCCTCCTTTTGTGCAGGCTGACAATATTGAGCTGGTCAAAGACAGAAAACTTTGCTGGGGAGCCTGCAGGGCATAGAACAAAAGAGTTGTGAGCACTCACCCCCAAACCTGAGCAAATAGTTAGGTCTTTATCCATGATAGTATGTAGTGAATCCTAAATTTCCTTTCACGTCATGAGCCTCCACACACCCAGTCAGTCGTGAGCTTTCTTGGGAAATCTTCAGCTTGTGCGTTGGAAAAGAGTGGCTGTGATCCTGGGAGTGTTCTGAATCCACAAGTCTTTGCTTTGATACCTTTAGCCCCTACTCTCTGTGAACCCAGTCAAGTTTGGTTTGAAGTATTTGTGGGTGTTGTGAGAACAAAAATTTGTGAGGTAGTTCAGAAACACCTTGGCATTTAAATCAACAAGAATAAAAAAGCAGAAATTCTTTATAACTCGATGAGCTATTACTTGGCATACATGATAAGGGCTTGAAGTTTAGCAGGTGGGATGTGTGTGTACACGTGCGTGTCCCCAGCTCTAGCCTTGGAGGGAGTGGCAGTGCTCACAGCGGTATGAGTTAGCGTAGATTGGAGCAGGGCTGCTGTATGAATTTGCATGAATGATAATTTTTTCAGGGAAAAAGCAACTCATCTTTGAGCAGGTCTTCTCTCTTTGATCTGGCCTTTCCTCCCTTGACAACTCCCCACCACCCTTTCCCATATGGTACATTTTTGGTTATCTGTTCCAGGCCTCTTAGACCAACCAAGTAGGAACATCTTAGTGATGCTGTAGTTTCAAGTTATACACACTTTCTCATAACGTCACTGCCTGTTGGCTGCTGTGGCCTCTTCTGCTTTGTTCTCTGAGTGCTGAAAGAGACATCCCCAGATGTCTTTATTTGGTTGCTCCATAGGGAAGGTTTTATTTTTCCTTATAATATGGTATTAGAGTTCTCTGGAGAAACAGACCCTTAAATAAGAGGCTTGTGTGTATTTAATATATTACAAGTAAGTATATGTAATATATATGATTTCTGATAAGGGTATTGGCTCATTTGATTATGGAAGCCAAGAAGTCCCAGGATCTGTAGTCAGCAGACTGGAGACAGGAGAGGCTCAAGACCCAGGAAGAGCATCAAGTCCAAAGTCAGGAGAAAGCTGAGTCCCAGCTCAGAGCCAGTCAGGCAGGAGGAATTCCCCCTTATTTGCAAAAGGGTCAGCCTTTTTGTTCTCTGACTGGATGGGTCCTAGGGAGGATCGTCTGCTTTGTCTGTCAATTCAGTCACTAAAGTCATCCAGTAACATCCTCAGAGACTCACCTAGAATAATGTTTGACCAAATACCAAACATGTGGGCACCCATGGGCCCTGCCAAGTTGATGCATAAAATTAAACATCACAAATACGTTGTCCTGGGGTGTTTCAGGAGGTGTCCTTGTGTTGCCGGAAGCTCTGAGTCGGAGGCAGAGTGTGACTTCCTTTTCTGTGAGGCAGCCACATGTTTGGCTGGTTTGCAGAACTCTGCAGACCAACTCCACTAGCTATGTGCTCTGTCCTGGTCATCATCCAGACTCCCAAAAGACAATGTCATGGATTTTCTGAAGCAAGCTTTTTAAATTTAAAGGATTTCTGGGGATTGTTCGGGGTCTGTGTTTCCCACTTACATTAATGAAAGCTGCCTGATTAAATGCCCTTATTGTATGTCAACTAGACTTCAGTTTGCTATGGGGAATTTGATGTTATATTTCAAAACATAATGTGTATAATGCAGTATGTTGTAAATATATTCACATATTAATTATTATTCCCATATATGATATTATGTAAATATGTTTATATCACCATTTTTCAGCCCATGTGGATCAATTCTTATGATCATCCCACTTCCACTTTTGCTATCCATCGACATCAGAGCTGTCTTCTGGGAGGTGGGAATCCTGCTTGGTACCCTAATGTGGAGATAATCAGGAGATAAGAAAAATGTGACGAGCTTTGTTTCTGTCTCAGCATCTTGCAGATCATGGCAGAGTAGTTATTTGGGTGGGAACATAGTCCATATTCCTCAGAGAAACCTCGTTTTTTATACCTGTGCCACCTGAAACTGGGGATAGAAAATGATTTTCTCTTCTGTTTGTCTGAAAGCTCTCTAATCTGCCCAATGTGCTTATCGAGCGTGAGTGCCACTGGGAAGGCCCTTTCATCAAATGCAACTCAATGTCAGTGTGACTGGCTAGTGAAGAACTAGACTGTCTAACCTGTGGGTACTTGCCAGCTAGAACTGCCATAAAGGTAAAACACAATTTCAGTTTCTTAACTATAAAAATAAAATCTAGAACAACAAGTTTAATTATCCCAAAGTGTTTATTTACATATAAATACAGGGAGGCCTGGAGTGCTGCAATTCATGGGGTCCGCAAAGAGTCAGACATGACTGAGCGTCTGAACTGAACTGAACTGATAGTCCTTTATGAAGCCTGATGCTTTAGTAAAGAAATATATTCCCTTATTTTTTGAATCACTTTATCATCCCTCCAGAAGAGAAACATTTAATGCAGGCTAGTCTATTCATGTTTGAAAATAAATTTACTGTGCATTAAAATACCTTTGTTAGTGTTATGTGACTAGAAGGGAGTGTTTGAAACTGTAGGGAGAAACATTCTTTGAACTACCTGAAAATTTCTTTCCAGACTTAGGTGCTTTATTTCTGTGTTAGCCAGAAAAATGTCCCAAATATTTTGTCTCAACAGTACACCTGTAGAATGTGTGTATCAGTCCCGTTAAACTCAGCATGCAATCTGTAGCTGTCAGGGGAAGTAATAAAAGATGTATTGCTACATGCCTCCATCTGTCAGTCTATGAAATTGCAACACACTTCCTGATGAATTTTTTTTGTCTCTTACTATTTTGATGGGAACGAAAGTTGCCCACGGAAGAGAATTCAATGAGCAAGGCGATTCCAGGGCCCCCTGTTCACCTTTGCTAAAACTTGGGATCCTCTGGCATGCCCGTGATGACACTAGAATGATGGCTGCTTCCTTTCGTCTGCACTTGGAACTCATTCCAGGGGAGGAGGATGGTGCAGTGTGATCTGGATGGTTTTAGGACCAGCACTTAACATTCACCACTTGGCTTGAGAAGAGAAACAGGACCATTTAGAAATTTGACAGCAAGAGTCCATCACTGAAATTTCCATGAGGACTTGCTACATTTTTCAGCATCCGTTGAAATGTGAAAAAAGTACAAGAACTATACTCTTCGAGATACGAGGGATGGATTGTCATGGCCTTTAGTTTCTGTGGGCTGTACAGTGGAAACCAAAATTCTTAAGCTATTTTTTCTCTCAGTTATAGACAAGTTGCTCAAACTTTCAAGCCTCAGTTTTTTTGTTTCCCCACTAAAAAGGGAATAATTTATACCTTCTGAGATTATTGAAAGGACTAAATGAGCTAAATGTCTTTTTCCTCCCCCATCTAGTTTATGCTGCCCTTTTCTGGTCTTGATGAAATTTGGTTAAAAGATGTATACTTAGAACTTTGTTCCAACTTATTAGGTTAAATGAGTGTCTGTATAGGTGCGAGTTCAGCTTATTTTTTCCACTTGTAAAGCAGTCCTGGTGTCTTTAGACTTTATAATAAAGAACCTAATTCTTGCATTTATGCATGTATTTTTCAGCATGTTCAAAGTGCTATTAATATTTATTGGCTTTTCATGACAAACCTTGCTCTAGAGTAAGTTTGTGCTCAGTTCATAGATGTGATACTTGCCAGGTTACAAAACCCTTTTGATTTGTGTGAGCTCCCCAAACTAGGGGTGACAAGAGTCAGGTCCAGAATGCAGGCTGGTCCCCTGCATACCACTGTTTGTTGCCTCCATGCTCTCTGTGACTTACCATTGCTGTCGTAGAAGACCCTGTACCTAACTGCTCAGGGTTCAGCATCCCAAGTCCCCACTTGGCAATGTAGGTGTAGGGGTAACTCTGGATGCTCAGGAGGCAAAGGAATATGTTGGGGTGGGGGAGTGAGAAGCTAAGGAAAAAGTTTTCCTGAAAACTCTGTGCTATAGGGTCCTGGGAAGTGTTTATTTCCTATTGGCACATAGATTTTAAAGTAACCTGGATTTTTAAGCTAGGTGAAAGGCATACCCCACCCCAGACCATCTGTGTTATGTGTGCTCCAGACTAATTGTCACCCACCAGTCCTAGTTCTTCTAGAATGAATGGAAATTTGCCAGAAAAGGCTCCAGGGACTTGTATTGGTTTGGATTCTATAGGTGTGGCCCATGGGGCATTTAACTGCTCGAGAGGGATACCCTTGCTTCTCTTTCCTGGCTGTAGAGTTGAGAGTCTGCCAAGTTCCTATTGATTTTTATATCCTTGCCTTTTATACATGTAAAAAAAAATCTGTTATTACCTTGATTGTAATCAACAGTTTAAAACTTACTTTTTTTAAGCCTTCAAATTCAGCTTACAAATTATCTTATTTATGCATATAATGATTTTTTTATATAAACATTTAGAACAAAGTCATTTGTTTCTTGATTAATATTTTATAATGTATAAATGAACCGATCAAATTCTTACCACTTTACATTTAAGTAATCAAATTTCCTTGTACATCTTGACTATGTTTATAGATTTAATATATAAAGTTCTCACAAATGTTATAATTTTTTAAAATCACTCAATGCCCATAATGCTGATAAATCTAACATTAATTTAGTAATTCAAATTCTATTTCAAAAAGCAAACAACATATACAGCAGTACAATATTTACAAAACATTTTACTGTGCCTTTATATAAATACAATTTACATTGGGTAATCTATTAAATATAATATGTATTTAAATACATTTTAATTGATATATAAGTAAATAGAATTCTCTACCCACCAAGAGGGAATAATATTAGTATATTGGCTAGAAGTTGACTAAGAAAAACTAAAGAACCTCAAGGCCATTCAGAGGCATAGAGTCTGGTTATATCTTTGAAGACTAAACCTGCAGTTGCTGGCTGGGGCTTCTAAGTAAGTTCAGCTTTCATCTGATTCTTCAACGCTAAATTGTGTGCTCTTCACTGAGGCTCTGATTAGTTTCATAAGTTTCATGAACTGTCTCAAGTTGGTGCAGGTGGGTACTTAGCAATCCCTAGAATTTTATTCTGTTTAATTCTTGGGTGGCTTTTTGCCTTAAAGCCAGGGCATACTAATGAAATGTTGAAGTCCTTATTTGTGCTGGACTCCCTTTGTCTTTGATAAATTGTATGCATCTCTACCCTTGATTCTGTAGCCATCATACTGACAGTGTCCATTTAGCACTGGTGAACCTCTGAAGAAAAGCATGTCATTGCCCTGATAATCCACTCAAGAGATTGACAAGGTGTCTTCAGGGCAACTAGTTAATTATATTTTTCTTCAAATACATACCTCCTTCACTTGGTGGTATTTCTCTTTTGGCAATATCTCAAGGTGACTGGTTTGAAGAACTTCTCCCCAGGAGACAATTTTTGGTGTTTCTTTCCCATCCTTGTCTTTCCAAGGGAACTTAAAGGTATATAGCATCTCATCTTCACTCTAACAAAATCACAGTAACTACCTTGAACTTGAGGGCACTGTTATTAATTTCCAGGACTTTATCATCTCTTCTCAATGGGCTTCCCAGGTCGTGCTAGTGGTAAAGAACCCTCCTGCCAGTACAGGAGACATGAGAAACACAGAGTCAATCCCTGGGTCGGGAAGATCTCCTGAAGAAGGAAATGGCAACCCACTCCAGTATTCTTGCCTGGAGAATCCCATGGACAGAGGAGCCTGGCTGGCTACAGTCCATAGGGTTACAAAGAGTCGGACACAACTGAAGCAACTTAGCACATCACATCTCAATTCAGGGTTTAACCCCAAGGGTGGCATGATCCAAATCTATCCATGTTTGGGAATACCCAGTCATATCATTCTTTTTGACCTATATATTCAGTGCTATTTTAGGTACCATAGGGGATTCAGGATGTATAAGCATAGGTGAAGAAGTGATTCTGGGTATTTTGGAGGCAAAATAAAGTACCCAAGTGGGTTTGAAACACTAAAAAAAAATTGTTATCAGAAACATTCTATACCATGGGATTCTGGGAAGCTCATGGATTTTTTCAAGTTTTTAAAAAATTTTATTGAAGTATAGGTGACTTAAAATGTGGTATTGATTCCTGCTGTACAGCAAAGTGATTCAATAGATAGATAGATAGATAGACACATAGATATACATTCTTTTATATACGTTTTCCATTACTGTTTATCACAGGATACAGTTCCCTGTGATATACAATAGGACCTTGTTGTTTATCCATTCTATTTATAATAGTTTGCGTCTGCTAATCCCTAACTTCCAATCCATCTGTTCCACACTTGCTTCCCTCTTAGCAACCGTAAGTCTATTCTCTATTTCTTCAAGGCCATTTCTATTGTATAAATAAGTTAATTTGTGTCATGTTTTAGATTCCACATATGCTTGATATCATATGGCATTTGTCTTTCTTTCTGACTTAACTTCACTTAGTATAATAATCTCTGGGTTCATCCATGTTGCTACAAGTGGCATTATTTCCTTCTTTTTTATGGCTGAGTAGTGTTGAATTATATGTATATTGCATCTTCTTTTTCCATTCATCTATTAATGTACATTTAGATTATTTCCATGCCTTGACTAATAATAGTGCTGCTATGAACATAGGGGTGTATGCATCTTTTTGAATTATAGTTTTGTTTTTTCAGTTTTTAGAGGAATTTCCATACCGTTTTCCATAGTGACTTCACCAGTTTACACCCCCACCAACAGCATAGGAGGGTTCCCTTTTTTCTGTACTCTCTCCAGCATTTGTTATTTGTAGATTTTTAAATGATGGCCCTTCTGACTGCTATGAAGTGATACCTTGTTATAGTTTAGATTTGCATTTCTCTACTTTTTAGCAAAGATGAGCATCTTTTCATGTGCCTATAGGCCACCTGATGTTGTCTTTGGAGAAATGTCTATTTAGATCTTATGCACATTTTTTGATTGAGTTGTTTCTTTTTTTGATATTAAATTGTATAAGCTGTTTGTATATTTTGGAAATTAAGCCTTGTTGGTCATATCATTTACAGATTTTTCTCCCAGTCCATAGATTGTTTTTTCATTTTTATTATAGTTTCCTTTGTCATGCAAAAGCTAATAAGTTTGATTGTGTCCCATTAGTTTATTTTTTCTTTTATTTTTGTTGCCTTGGGAGACAGGCCTAAAAAAACATTGCTTTGATTTATGTCAGAGAATGTTTTGCCTGTGTTCCCTTCTGGGATTTTTATGGTGTCCTCTTTTATATTTAAGTCTTTAAGCCATTTTGAGCTTGTTTTTGTGTATGATGTGAAGGTGTGTTCTCATTTCATTGATTCACATGGGACTCTGCAACTTATGACTCCATGCACTGTAGCCCACCAGGCTCCTTTATCCCTGGAATTTTCCAGTCAAGAGTACTGGAATGGGTTGCCATTTCCTGCTCCAGGGGATATTCCTGACCTAGGGATCAAACCTGCATCTTTTGAATCTCCAGCATTGACAGGCAGGGTCTTTACCAGCTGAGCCCCCAGGAGAGCCCTAACTTACCCAACACCACTTGCTAAAGAGACTATCTTTTGTTGATTGTATATTCTTGCCTCCTTTGTCAAAAATTAATTGATTATAGATGTTTGGGTTTATTTCTGGGCTCTCTGATCTTTTCCACTGATCCATATGTCCGTTTATGTGCCAATACCCCACTGTTGATTACTGTAGCTTTGTAGTAATCTCTGAAGTTTGGGACGGTTATGCCTCTTGCTTTCTTTTTCCTCAAGATTTCTTTGACAATTCTAGGTCTTTTATGGTTCCCTATGAGTCAGTCTCAAAAATGACAGTATGATCTCTGTTCATTTCCAAGGCAAACCATCACTATCATGGTAATCCAAGTTTATGCCCTGACCCGTAACGCTGAAGAAGCTGAAGTTGAACAGTTCTATGAAGACCTACATGACCTTTTATAACTAACACCCAAAAAAGATGTCCTTTTCATTATAGGAGACTGGAATGCAAAAGTAGGAAGTCAAGAAATACCTGGAGTCATAGGCAAATTTGGTCTTGGAGTACAGAATAAAGCAAGGTAAAGGCTAATAGAGTTTTGCCAAGAGAACACACTGGTCATAGAGCAAACACCCTCTATCAACAACACAAGAGAAGACTCTACACATGGACATCACCAGATGGTCAACACCGAAATCAGATTGATTATATTCTTTGCAGCCAAAGATGGAGAAGCTCTATACAGTCAGCAAAAACAAGACCAGGAGCTGACTGTGGCTCAGATCATGAACTCCTTATTGCCAAATTCAGACTTAAATTGAAGAAAGTAGGGAAAACCACTAGACCATTCAGGTATGACCTAAATCAAATCCCTTATGATTATACAGTGGAAGTGAGAAATAGATTCAAGGGATTTGATCTGATAGACAGAGTGTCTGATGAACTATGGATGGAGGTTCATGACATTGTACAGGAGACAGGGATCAACACCAGCCCCAAGAAAAAGAAATGCAAAAAAGCAAAATGGCTGTCTGAGGAGGCCTTACAAATGGCTGTGAAAAGAAGAGAAGCGAAAAGCAAAGGAGAAAAGGAAAGAGATACCCATTTGAATGCATAGTTCCAAAGAATAGCCAGGAGAGATAAGAAAGCCTTCCTCAGTGATCAATGCAAAGAAATAGAGGAAAACAATAAATAGGAAAAACTAGAGATCTCTTCAAGAAAATCAGAGATACCAAGGGAACATTTCATGCAAAGATGGGCTCAATAAAGGACAGAAGTGGTATGGACCTAACAGAAGCAGAAGATACTAAGAAGAGGTGGCAAGAATACACAGAAGAAGTATACACAAAAGATCTTCACAACCCAAATAATCACGATGGTGTGATCACTCACCTAGAGCCAGACATCCTGGAGGGCAAAGTCAAGTGGGCCGTAGGAAGTATCACTATGAACAAAGCTAGTGGAGGTGATGGAATTCCAGTTGAGCTATTTCAAACCCTAAAAGATGATGCTGTGAAAGTGCTGCACTCAATAGGCCAGCAAATTTGGAAAACTCAGCAGTGACCATAGGACTGGAAAAGGTCAGTTTAAATTCCAATCCCAAAGAAAGGCAATGCCAAAGAATGCTCAAACTACCGCACAATTGCACTCATCTCACACGCAAGTAAAGTAATGCTCAAAATTCTCCAAGCCAGGCTTCAGCAATACGTGAACTGTGAACTTCCAGATGTTCAAGCTGGTTTTAGAAAAGGCAGAGGAACCAGAGATCAAATGCCCAACATTCGCTGGATCATCAAAAAGCAAGAGAGTTCCAGAAAAACATGTATTGCTTCTTTATTGACTATGCCAAAGCCTTTGACTGTGTGGATCACAATAAACTGTGGAAAATTCTGAAAGAGATGGGAATACCAGACCACCTGACCTGCCTCTTGAGAAACCTGTATGCAGGTCAGGAAGCAACAGTTAGAACTGGACATGGAACAACAGACTGGTTCCAAATAGAAAAAGGAGTACGTCAAGGCTGTATATTGTCACCCTGCTTATTTACCTTATATGCAGAGTACATCATGAGAAATGCTGGGCTGGAGGAAGCACAAGCTAGAATCAAGATTGCCGGGAGAAATATCAATAACCTCAGATATGCAGATGACACCACCCTTATGGCAGAAAGTGAAGAAGAACTAAAGAGCCTCTTGATGACAGTGAAAGAGGAGAGTGAAAAAGTTGGCTTAAAGCTCAACATTCAGAAAACTAAGATCATGGCATCTGGTCCCATCACTTCATGGCAAATAGGTGGGGAAACAGTGGCTGACACTTTTGGGCTCCAAAATCACTGCAGATGGTGATTGCAGCCATGAAATTAAAGGACGCTTACTTCTTGGAAGGAAAGGTATGACCAACCTGTAGACAGCATATTAAAAAGCAGAGATGTTACTTTGTCCACAAAGATCTGTCTAGTCAAGGCTATGGTTTTCCCAGTAGGTCATGTATAGATGTGAGAGTTGGGCTATATAGAAAGCTGAGTGCTGAAGAATTGATGCTTTTGAACTGTGGTGTTGGAAAAGACTTGAGAGACCCTTGGACTGCAAGGAGATCTAACTAGTCCATCCTAAAGGAAATCAGTCCTGGGTGTGTATTGGAAGGACTGATGTTGAAGCTGAAACGCCAGTACTGTGGCTACCTGATGTAAAGAGCTGACTCATTTGAAAAGACCCTGATGTTGGGAAAGATTGAAGGTAGGAGGAGAAGGGGACGACAGAGGATGAGATGGTTAGATGGCATCACCGACTCAATGAACATGAGTTTGAGTGAACTCTGTGAGTTGGGGATAGACAGGGAGGCCTGGCGTTCTGCGGTTCATGGAGTCACAAAGAGTCGGACACGAGGAGTGACTGAACTTAAACTTATAAGTCAACATTTTTTTTTCTAGTTCTGTGAAAAATATGGATAATTTGATAGGGATTGCATGAACTCTGCATTGCTTTGGGTAGCATGACCATTTTAACAATATTATTTCTTCCAGTCCAAGAGCATAGGATATCTTTTCATTGTTTGGAATCATCTTCAGTTTCTGTTATTAATATTTTGTAGTTCTCAGTATATGTCTTTCATCTCCTTAATCAAGTTTATTCCTAAGTATTTCAGTTTTTTTGGATGTTATTTTTAAAGGGATTTTTTAAATCATTCCCTTTCTGATATTTCATTGTTAAAGAAATGCAACTGATTTCTATATGTTAATCTTATATCCTGCTTCCTTGATGAATTCGTTTCTCAGTTTTAGTAGTTTTTGTGTGGAATCTTTAGGGTTTTCTATATTTAGTATCATGTTCTGCATATAATGAAAATTTTACTTCTTGGGAAGCTCCTGGATTTCCAAGTCAAGTGGCCACAGAGACATTACAGTGTTAGAGACCAAGTTGATGAACAGACACCTCTTGTTGTGAGGCTACCTCAGCTTTGGGAATTCACGCCCCGTCCCAGCCCATTTGTGTTATATTTTCATCACTGCTGCTCCTTATATCCTCTTACCCTAACTAGGAGCTGATGTGAAAGATGTTATAAGAAAATTCTCAGTGAAGGTTATTGAATGCAAGTTCAGAAATGGAAGTAATTGATGATGGATCAGAGATTGAAGGAAGTCACATCAGGGGAAGAGAGATAAGCTGGTTTACTGACTTGTAAAAGTTGTTTGTGAGTTTTAGGTACAAGTCCTTTCCTGGATATTTAGCATTTTTTTCTCTCAGTCTGAATAATATTCCACAGTATGACTATAACACTTTGTTTAGCCATTTGCCAGTTGATGATTGTAAATCCAGTTGATTAGTATATCTAGTTTGGGACTGTTACAAATAATGCTTCTATGAACTTTGCTTTTAAGTTTTTGTGTAGACATGTGTTTTTATTTCTTTGGGATAAACATCTAGGAGTGAGATTACTGAGTTATATGGTAAATATATGATTGGCTTTTTGTAAAGCCAGTCTACCAAACTGTTTTCCGAGATGACTGTACCATTTTGCATTGGTACATTGTATTGTCAGTCTTTTAGAGAATAACCATCCTTGTGGGTGTGTGGTAGTATCTCAGTATGATTTTAATTTTTATTTCTTTGATGACTAGTGATTTTCAGCATCTTTTCAAGTCTTATTAGCTAATCATACATTACTTTTGTTGAAAAGCCTATTCAGGTATTTTACTTACTTTTTAAATTGTGTATCAAGTGTTTAAAATATTCTGTGTTTGAATTCTTTGTCAGATATATGATTTACAAATATTTTCTCCTGAGTTTATATCTCGTCCTCACTTTATTAATACTGTTTGAAGAACAGAAGTTTTAAATTTTAATGAAGCTTCTTGTATCAATTTGTTCTTTATGGATCATCTCTTGTTGTCACATTTTAAGAAGTCTTTGCTGAACTCAAGGCCACAGAGATTTTTCTCTTACGTTGTCTTCTGGAAGTTTTGTAGTTTTAGGTCTTAAATTTAAAGCTATGATCCATTTTGTGTTAATTTTTGTGTGTAGTGTGGGGTCAGAGTCCAAGTTCTGTAAAATGAAAACCATACAACCTAACTTAATGAATTAGTTGTAAGGGTTAATTGAGAGAATGTTTATAATCATCATAGTGTGGTACCTGACATGCAGTAGATGCTCAAAGAAGCATTGTTTTTCTCTTTTACTTTTCTCAAAATTGCACAGCAGAAGGGAAAATTAGTTTTTTGGTTTTTTTTTTTTAATATTTAGAACTTCTAAAGCCACATGGGTGGCACATTTGCACATCTACTTAATGTCAGGAATATTTTGGAAATATTGTATTGAATAAATTCAAAAATTTAGTTTCAAGATAATTTCTGTACCTGTAGGAAAAGAAAAGCAGAAAGAACTAGATAAAAGAGTGGTTCCATCTGCAAGGACAGCTGAAATATGGTTAATATGCTTAGGTCTAAGAAAATACTTGACATGCTTTAGATTAGTCCAAGATCATACTTCAAACCAGGACATGTTTTATTTTTCCAAAGAAAGAAGGAAGGAAGGAAGGTAAAAAATGAAGGATTTTTTTTTTTTTAGTAATAAAAGGGAAATTAATGAAGAAGTGGTTACTTAAAGAAGAAATTAAACTCCAGATTTTCCATCTTAACTTGAACTTGTTTGTCATAAGGCTTATCTCAGTTGATATATGATACCATTAACCTCTGAGCTTCTTGAAAACAAGGACCATGTCTGTTTGAGTTACTGTTATGTACCTAGTTCTCAGTACAGAGTCTGGTTTATAGCAAGTGGTTAATAAATAGTTGTTGAATTAAAGAGTAGATAAATTAATAATCATCACATATTCAAGTATTAAATTTGTTAAGTCATACCTTAGACAATTAATATCTTATTTTAAAATCCACAGTCAATATCAAGAATTGTTTTAAATTTCAAGTTCAAATTCATACTGTTAAGTTTCGTGTCCTTTCCAGGTAAAGAACATCTATCCTTAGAGCAGGGCTGTGCTTTGGCACTAGTTCCTGGGAAAACCCAAGCCTTCAGTGTTTGGTTTAAAGATTTCTTTAAAGAAGAAAGTCTCTAGCCCTGGAAAAATTGGAAACCACTGGTTCAGATGAAGTGAATTGTTATTTACTGTTACAGTGCCATCAGAGTGAGGAATCTGTCATGAAGAGAGGGCTGAGGGACCCATGGCATCAGTGCAGCTGCTGGTACCTATGTGTGCTTGAGAGCAGGACTGCTGGGAAAAGTCAGCAATGGTCTGAGCAGGCTCCAACCATGAATGCTTGCTTCCAGACTGTGAATATCAGTGATATCATTTTTAAATCTCAGATTACAGCTGAATCAACCTCCGTTTAACTGAAAATATGAACATAGTGGAAATTCTTTATTCCTTTTAATAAACATATGGCCAGAGGTCACATCATAGCATCAGAACGTCGGTGTTCACTGTTGACTCTTCATGAAAATGGCCCACTCGCTGCCTTGATTGCGTGGTTCCAAACTTTTAAATCTTTGCTCCCACTGCATTTTGATCTCAAACCTAGATACTGTAACCCTGAGTGTGGTATAATCATGCATATTTCATAAGCGCCTTAAATTTTCCAGAGTTGACTCTTCCTGTAACACATTTGTAAGCACAATGTTCTTCATGTAGTTTCTGAAATATATAGCTAACACAGAGAGCTTCCTGAGACAAGTAGTCATCAGGGAGCTGCCTCTTTACAAGCCTTTTTACATTATCTCTCACCTCTATCCAACCCCAGGTGCAGACACACTGGGACATAACACATAAATTGGTGACACATCCCAGAAGATATTGGGCTCATAAATCAACAGAGTTTATGTTCCTGTTTGACCATGGGGTTTAAATTATTTTGGTCACAGAGTGAACTTAGATTATTGTCTGATAAGTATATCCAGAAGAAGTCAGTACTGTCTATTTATTCATAGACTAGCACTGCCTTCATTTTATTATTTCCTTTTCATACTTTGTTTGAAAGCAGTTAGCTGATTTTCATGGGTGAGAGAGAACCAGTAATAAATCTTGCTTTTGTTTCATTAAATGAATTATATTTTGAGGTCAGGCTGTGTGCGTAAAGGGAGAAGACGAAATGTGGAGAGAGAATAGAGAGTGAGTGCGATTTTTCTTTCTATTTCTAATCTTTCCCAGAGTCAGAAAAGGTTCTCTGCTAAGAAGTGAGTAAAAAACCTGGCAGCTGTGACCTGCTGTAGTCTTTGTTGGTTGTATGTGTTTCTGCAGATACCTGCCTTGCACCATCTGATTTCTTAGCTTCTGTGAAATGGAAGATGTTACGTTTGCATGTCTTCTATGCTTAGATATTTGATCCAATACCATTAAACATAAAGAATATTTTAACTTTTTCTAAATGTTATAATGGTGCAATATGTTGAATAATGTTTTATACATGGCTTTTCAGATCCAAGTAGGGTTTCCCACTACTTGGAAAGTTTCATAATTGATGCTGCTATGATCCGTGCCTGAAAAAGATGCCTTTTGCAAACTAATGGCTAACAACTCAGCTAAAATGGAAGAGTAAAATTACATGTATTTCCAGTAGTATAGGTATCAGATTATACTTATGTTATTGTTTTTAAAACAAGCCTGATATTTACCATTTTTAGCCTTTCATTAAAAATAATCTGACTGAATGATTCGAGGGAATAATAGATAACACTGAATCTTCTAAAGCGGTTTATCTGATTTATACCATAAAAATAGTGACTAGCTCAAAACATATCAGGCTGTGCTCATTGCATTCTAGGCAGCCAGTATCTGAAGCCCTTTTAAAATAGAGACTATAAGAGAACTGGTATGAAATTTAATATTTTATTTACAGTTTTAAAGTGTATTTCAATATTAGTGAAACGCCTTTCCTATATTTATGCTAAAACTCTGCCCTGTGTCATGACGAGTTATGTTTCTGCAGGGTTTTGTTTGTGTTTTTGTTTTTGTTTGCAGGAAGTTGGAAGGACAAACATCTAACTGGTATCTGAGAGTAGGCAGCGGGTTCCCTGCAGGAGAAGTCTAATGAGGCTGAGAAGCAGTGTGTGTATGATGCACAAATCCTCTTTCTTCTTCAAGAGTGAGAATCTCAGATCAGTGTGAAGGCTGAGGAAGCCTTCCTCTTGTAGAAAAAGGAACCCCTACAGAGCCAGACCTTTAATAAGCCACATCTGGGTCCCTGCATGGGTGATTTATGGATTCTTCAGCCAAGGGATATCTTACATTTCAATAAGTGGAGTCTCACTAAAAATTTTGCTTCCTGTGAGTCCCTGCTACATGCCAGGCATTGTGCTGGGCCCTGGAAATATGATCATGAGAAATAAAATTGAAATGGTTTTTGCTCTCATAGAATTTATAATCTAGTGGGAAAGCGTAACATATGACTGTCACACTAATAAAAATGTACTTCAAATTGAGATAAGTCCTGGAGTGATAGAAATGTAATCCTCTAAGAACAGGTAACAACAAAAACCTTCTTTAGAGATGTGATCAATGTGACCTGAGCTGAGATCTACAGGATGCATTACTGTGGCAGAGGATGGTGTCCCAGAAAAGCATGCACAAAGGCTGTTGCTGGCAGGAAGGAGCAACCTGCTCAGGTTGCTGAAAGAAGGCGGGATGCATCTGCTAGGGGAGGCAGATGGGAGGTCTGGAGAAGAAAGAAAGGGGCAGATGAGGCTACACCTTGAAGACCATCTTATAGGGTTAGATCTTTATTCCAAGAGCAGGGAGAAGCCACTGATGGTCCCAAGGAGAAGTCAACAGGAGAAAATTTGTTACGAAGCATTTTGTTTGGCTGTGGTGGAGAGGATGAATTGGGGAATAGGCTACGGTGTATACTGGGGGACCAGTTTGGAGAGCACAGCAGCGGATCAGGGCAGAAGTGATGTGATTTGAACTAGGGAGCAGTGGAAGGATCTAAAATACATTTAGGAGGTGAAATCGAGAGGAGTCAGTGGTAGACCCATCCTGGGGCTGAGGAAGAAAGAGGTGTCAAGATGACAGCATGCCTTGCAGGATTCAGCTCACTCAGCCGAGTGGAAGGAAGCCCAAGTTTCAGGAACAAGATTATTAGTCTACCGTTGGCTGTACTGAGGTTTCCTCTCTTCTTCCCCACTTTTCCCACCTTGAGCAGTCAGCTGCATTTACAGCCATCCCAGGGCTGCAAAGCAGAGGATTGCTTTGTTTTGTTTCATCTCCTGCAGAGCTGAAGAGACACTGAAAGACTCCATGTCACAGTGTAAAACAGATATCACATATTTCAGAAATGGCATAGACTTTCACTTCATTTTCATCTCTAAGTGGACATATCACAACATACACACTATTAGCTAACTCTAACCCATTTGATAAAATAGTATTTGACCAAGTAATTCTTCAGTGTGACGGTATGGCCCCCCAAATTGGTGAGTCCTATTTCTTTGGAAGGAATGATGCTAAAGCTGAAACTCCAGTACTTTGGCCACCTCATGCGAAGAGTTGACTCATTGGAAAAGACTCTGATGCTGGGAGGGATTGGGGGCAGGAGGAGAAGGGGACGCCAGAGGATGAGATGGCTGGATGGCATCACTGACTCGATGGACGTGAGTCTGAGTGAACTCCGGGAGTTGGTGATGGACAGGGAGGCCTGGCGTGCTGCGATTCATGGGGTCGCAAAGAGTCGGACACGACTGAGCGACTGATGTGATCTGATCTGATCTGATTCACCTTTTATGGGCTTCCATCTTGACACACATTTAAATGGAGCATCATTGCCCATCTGTAGTCTGCCTTACTCTACAGCTCATCCTAACTTTCCTTACTCCAAGTTCTCCTCAGCACTCATTTCCATGACTTGACCCATACTCCCCATCCCTCTGCCAACGGCCCCAGCCCCATTTCTGTACACGTAGCCTGCAGGCTCCCCTCTGGGACTTTTACTTCCCTCCTTCTTCCATGTTCCCTCCCCAGGGCTCTTTCAGTGAGGCCTCTGGGAATCCGAGTTCTCACTTTCTGAAGGAGGTGGATCTTCCATGTTCTGAGCATCCTCACTTTTGAGATTTATGCTGCTGCTGCTAAGTCGCTTCAGTCGTGTTCTACTCTATGTGACCCCATAGACGGCAGCCCGCCAGGCTCCACCATCTCTGGGATTCTCCAGGCAAGAACACTGGAGTGGGTTGCTATTTCCTTCTCTGATGCATGAAAGTGAAAAGTGAAAGTGAAGTCACTCAGTCGTGTCCGACTCTTTAGAACCCCATGGACTGCAGCCTACCAGGCTCCTCTGTCCATGGGATTTTCCAGGCAAGGGTACTGGAGTGGGTTGCCTTGCCTTCTCCGTTTGAGATTTATATACCATTCTTAAAGGGAAAGGATCAATGACTTACTTTGGTACACGAAATGTTGCGCTTAGCAGTAGTAATAAGAAAGGAAAGATTTAACCATCACGTGTGCCCAGTGTTTTGCCTTATATTCCCATGGTTGGCTAAACTTCAAGAAATATAGGTGGACATGAGATGAACGGTACAAGTCTCCGTAGCAGTGTCCATTTGAGTGCAGTCCCTCCTGCTGCTTATGTATCCTCCCAGGGTTTTAAAAGTGCATACACAATCCTTACGTGTGTGTATGAGCATGTAGATCTTTATTCAAATGCATCTGGCATCATACTGACTTGATAGAAGCTAGGACTCGCATCCTAGCTTTACTGTTAGGTAGTTATTGCTGATTGGTAGTTACGATGGACATTTAAAACCAGCTGCTGGCAAAGCCATCTCCTTTTACCCCTTATCTTCCTCTGTCTTGATTGCTCTTTTTCTGTAGTATCATCCCTGAGGTCTTTTTTCTTCCTTCTTAGTTTAACCTATAAAAGCCAGGTTCAGCTGTTCTGGCTCCAGCATCACCTCCACTGATCCCCCTTTACAGATGCCCATGTATCCTGGGAGTCTCCTTTTGGCATGTTTTTGGTTCACAGTTGCCAGTATATGCCAGTCTACATCAATTCAAAACTGTGGGTGTCTGTTTCAAGGAAAGTAACTGAGGATGCTAACATAACCTTGTTTTTTGGAGGGAGATGGGAAAAAAAGACCATATCATAATTGAAATATTAATTGGCTGACTGCTTAGTTTTCATTAAGCAAGTCAGATATTAGCAAAAATCAGGCTTCAAATAAAGATTAATATCCAGCATGAAAAGAGCAGAGAGGTTCCTACTTCAAATGTTCATTAACTAGCAGAAAAAGGGCACAACATAATCCTCAGTGTAATTCTGAACCAGGCATTCCAGGCTTGAGTGTGATCAGTAAAAGCTAAATTCACTGCCCTCCTCTAATGTGTTTTTAAGCCTTTGGATTAAAAGCTCTGGTTCTGATGAGCCTGACAATAGCATGTTATCTATATATCATTTTTATTTTTTTCCTGGAACCTACAAACTGCAAAATTCTCCTTAATTTCACATTGAGATTCTTCTGATTTGACAGTCTTTTGACAACATAAGCATCATTTGGGGAATTTCTGAAATTTCTGACTTTAAGGGTAACAGTGTTGAGTAGATCGATTGATTCATTATCCTCTCCTCAACCATCTTATTTATCTGTCTACAATTTGTGACAGACTGGCCTCTGTGGAAATAGGCTGGTAGTAATCACACACGTCCTGTTCTTCGTAAGACAGTCTGTTATGAACGTGATTGTGTAAGTTTATGCATTTGCATTAAATCTGAGAAGGACAGGTTAAATTAACAGACATTGAAGCAGTAGGTTCCATGGGAAACTTTTATAGAATGAGTTGTTCATATTGTATCGCTATGTTCAGGCATATTTGCAACTTGGAGGAAATTCTGGATTACTTCATTTGTACACATATACATTTTAGTATTCTTCTCGTTCTGAATTTAACATAATACAGGCTGACATTTTTTGACAAATCATATTCTCACAAATCCTTAAGTTTGTCTTCACTCCTTCTTGGTTATCCTTTTAAATCCTCTGTTTAAAATCCTCCCCAGGTGTTACTCATTTGCTCAAAATCTTGGACAACTGAGCTATGAAATGCAAGGTTAAACTAAATAATAGTCAGCTCTTCGTGAGTTGTGACTCTAGGCAAGTCATTTTTATTATTCAACCCATTACTTTAAAGTGAGACATCGGCCTGGAAAATCTCATAGTCTTCTGATTCTGGCATGGGAAGAAACACATTGGGTCAATTATAATCATCTCTGTGAGCATTAGAGTGTGCCCGGCCTAGCAGTTCACTCATTTAAACACACACATGCCCCTTTCCCAAGCCCAGCTCTTGGTGAACAGCTCCCTGTGTGGTCATGTGCACGAGCCCTTGCTGGGCCAGCTTGGGCGAGGCCGTTTGTTTGGGCACATGGCCCCAGTTGACAACGTGGCATGCTACTCGTATAATGTAGTGTCATTTGGAGACTCAAAGGCCAAGATCTTCTTTGGCCACACCACAAGAGTAATCAATCCTTGACATATTTTTATACACCACAGTGTCTTTTTGCAGTTGTACATTTAACCTCCAAAGCTTCATCAAAGCCTTTTCCACAGCAGTAGGTGGAGGTCTCAGTCCTCTTTTATCACTTCTATGCTTTTGCTTCACCTGCTCGTGAGCTTCCTAGTTGTTAGGTTAGAACAGACCTTCTGTGTGTCCACCAGAGATCAAGACAGTCCTGCATAAGTGGGTCCTCTCCTTGGGGTGTTGATGCTCCCTTTTTTTTGGTCATAGAGGAAGCTGATATTATTATATAAGGAGCTCTAGGAGTGTAGCCAGAGAGTGACTGGGATTCAGTTCAGTTCAGTTCAGTCGCTCAGTCATGTCTGACTCTTTGTGACCCCATGAATCGCAGCAGGCCAGGCCTCCCTGATTAGATTAAGGGAAAAGATTATTTTCCATCTACATCAGATTTTTCTTCTTGTTTTTTGCATTCTCTGTTCCCAGCACTTTGGTGAAGGAGGAAGGGCCCTAGACAAGGGCTTGACAAATTTGGGAACCATAATCCTAGCTCTGCCTGTAACTTCCAGTGAGACTTGGACAGACTGTTCAATGAGAAAATCTTAGACAGCGGGTCTCCTGTCTAAAAGTTCTGAGTAACCCTGGCTCAGTTCAGGACTGCTGCCTAAGTAGGACAAGCTAATGGCTAAGTGTGCAGTCCCCTCCCCCTGTAGCCTCTAAACCAACCTAACCCTCCTCTGTGCCTCCCTCAGACTCCAGGCTCTACAGCAAGTATGCATGACCTTAACCCCTGTACAGTGGTTCTCAAGTCTGGTGTTGAATACTTCCAAGCTGCAGGGACTCACTACCAGTTTGCTGCTAACTATTAGGAGGCATGAGCTTCTTTGTGTGGAGTCTCAATGGTGCCTCTGAAACACCCCTAAGATCCAGTCAGTTCTTAACCTTTAGATCAAAACTGAATACCCTTCATCCTCTCTTTCTGGCAGCTTTTACATGCTATCAGTTTCCTCATGAGTCTTCTCAAATTCAAACAAAACAGTCTTCCTGCCTTAGTCACTTAATACATATTTGTTGTGGGAAGGAATGAATGATTTAATGAATATAAAGTGATTTTCAGAATGTTCTTCCTTCAGGACACTTTCAGGATGAAATTTTTTTAGGACAGCGTTCCACTCAAAATTCTGGTCTCGAGTGTATGAACAGTGCCCGAAACTCAAACTGGTGATGCAAGCGTGACAACTCATTGTTGCTTTAATGTGGACATTGAACACTTACCAATGCAGCTAAGGTTAAATGAATTATTTATGCTGCTATTAAAAATCATGTTTTCAAAGGCTATTTAATGGCACTGTGTAATAAATGGAGAAATCAGGCTCAAAAATTGTATATACAGCATGATCCCAATTATATACAAAAATATAAATATGCAAAGGAAAAATTCTCAAAGGAAATGCATCAAAATGTTACTGATTATCTCTGGAGAGTGTAATCATAGGTGATTATGATTTTCAACTTTATCCCCTTCTTATATCTTCCATATAAGCATGTTTTATAATCAGAAAAAATTATTTCTTTAAAAAGATCTGAACCCTTCTGAGAAACTATATCATGACTTGTGTTTCCTGATATTCCTTATCTGGATTCTTTCAGAATCTTGTGTCAAAATTTCATCTTAGTTCTCCCACCTCTTGTGGTGTCTTGAGGCTCTCTGGGATATAATAACCATGTAATGTGGCAATAATCCCTCAGTTAAATGCTTCTGCTTTACCCTGTGAGTTCTATGATATCATTCTTACACTTACCTTTATTATTATTTTAGTTTAACTCCTGCATTTTCCACTAAAGAGTTGCATGAGGTTTAAGGAAAAAAAAAAACAAACTGTTTTTCTCACTACCCCCTAGAACATAAGAGATCCTTGAAAATTACGTGTTAAGTGCAAGGTCGCCCCACTTGTCCACTTACTAGCTGTGTGAGCGGGTGCAGGACACTGTGCTTCTTTCTCTGCCTGACTGGGAGATGACTCCTGCTTTCCTCCTCTGCTGAGTTTTTTGGATTTCAACGAGGCTAACATTGTCTAATCATCTTTGATAGTAGGCTCTTGGCTTCTCAGTGCATCCTTTTTCATGATTTCAAATGCCGAGAATCACCTTCTCCCAAGGCTTTTTGTCCTTTCCTTAGCATACTCCATGTTCCCTGTTGATGCGAAGTAAATCCAGTGACAGATCACTTCTGACTCACCAGCTGCCAGGCACTGTGCTTTGTTTTTCTCTCATTTTAAATATTTATTAGCTCTCATTTGCCTATCAGCTCTGCAAGGTTGTATTATTATCTCCATTTTATTGCTGAGGAAGCCAGGACATAGAGTTGGTCATGCACAGTAGCAGCTCTTCTTTGACACTGGGCAGCGTTACCGCAAGACTGCCAGTCGTGTCTGTGGGCCCAGGCGGGTGCTCTGGGGAACAGTACAGCCTTCGGGGCAGCAGGGAGTGGGCAGAAGCCAGCGTGGGTGAGCAGAGCCCCCAGCATGAGATGTGAACACGACAGCCTTCTCTCCCCACAACGCTTACCCTTATCCTTCTTTTCATCCTTCTGTTTTCAGCTTTTAGAACTGACATTTATTTTTAGAAACCACTACAGAGAAATTCAAAAGTATCTGCCTGCGGGATGCAGGAGACTGGGGTTTGATCCCTGGGTCAGGAAGATCCCCTGGAGAAGGGAATAGCAACCCACTCCAGTATTCTTGCCTAGGAGAATCTCATGGACAGAAGAGCCTGGTGGGCTACAGTCCATGGGGGTCACAGAGTCGGATATGACAGACACTGAACAATAGCAACACAGAGAAATTGACTCAAGCCCTCCATTTCTTGGTTTTGCAACATAATTTTTATTGACATTATAAAATATTTTGTTCCCTTCATGTGTTTAGCCTCTGCCCACAACTATTAATATAAAAAGGGTGAAAGACCTGTCCCCTAGAGATGGGAATTGCCCACCTTTTTTGAGTGTGAGGAGTTCAGTTCTGGGGTGCTTCTGCATTAGTGTCTGCAGGGAGCACAGCAGGAGGGTGCAGCCAGCCCAAGGGTGGGCTTAGGTGCTGGCTGAGTCTTCAAGGTGGGAAGAGCTGAATGTGTGGCAGACAGACCTAGTGTTCATCTCTGCTCCGTAACCACCCATGCAATCCAGGGCAAGGAAGTTGACGCCAGCTACCGTATCCATAAAATGGAAATAATAATAAATGCACAGGTTGTAGTTTTTGAAACCTATTGTATGAAGCAGCATGGCGTCCAGCACATAATCTAGATTAGGAAATGGCAACTCCTCACTATTCTTGCCTGAAAAACTGCGTGGACAGAAGAGTCTGGAGGGCTGCAGTCCATGGGGTCGCAAAGAGTCAGACACAACTGAGTGACTGAACATGCATGCACACACCAACATGGAAACACTCAGGTAGTGTTTATGACTATGGTGGCAGTTGTTACTATTGGTGGTGAAGGCTAGTAATTTTTAGTCAACTCATTGGTCAAGAGAGTCCCTAAGCACAAAATTCCCAGTAATATCTTCCATACCTTTATAAAAGGAGGACTGCAGAAGAAGTATCAGAAAGATTTCAACATACTGACCCCATTTTCAAGTAGTTTATATATATGGGGCTTTTAGGAGTTGAACTGGAAGCATTTCCTGCATTGACTCCTGGTTTGGTGGGGAGTCAGCCCAGGGATCATTGGTGGGATTATTCGAGAACACTCCTGAGGGGTAGAGAAAGGGTCAGCCTACAGCTCTGTGCTTTTGACCTGGCCACACACACCCCTCAACAGTCAGTGTGATAGCCTGACCAGCTATGGAGCCCTGATAAAATTAAGCTGCTACACCACAGCCTCCATCAGTGGTCCCCACAAAGTGCTCGGGGAGCTGCCAGCTCCATCTGGTGTCTACATCACTGCTCTCTCCCATCTTACAGCATTCACATAGACCAAGCCAGATGAGTGCAGGAGAGTCCTGAAGGGGGACTCTCTGACTCATTCACTCAGGTGGCTGGGGATATACTACTGAGGGGAAGGCCTGAGGAATTAGGTTAATCATGAGGAGAAGGGCCTTGACACAGTTGATGTCATGGGAGCCTGAGTCATGAACACAGAGTCACCACTTCTCTGCCCATTCACCTATGATCACATACAGTACATCATATTGTAGGTATTCATATATTCGTGTATATATTTGAGTCCCTATCTGGATTTTGAATTCTTTGAAAGAAAGCACTCTGAGAGGACTGTTTTCGTCTCTGCCTTCCAATGCCAAGTCAGTGCCAGGCACCAGGAGACACAGTGTATGCCAGGGAGGGAGAAGAGGCAGGGAGGAAGAGAGGAGTGGCCTCTCCCCAAGGCAGGGAGAAGAGAATAAATGGCCCTTTTGGTTCCATTCGTACTCTGCAGTTCCAGGGATACAGAGAACCCCTGGCCAGCACTTCAGAGCCGCCTTGCTTAGCCCCACACGTTCCAGCTGCTCCCCTTGTCCTTCTCACAGGCCTTTGCAGTCAGGTCAGCTCCCCAATGTCACCCCTGATTCTAGTTACTGACTTTTCTTATGCTTCCTCCCTACAAAAGAGCCAGAAAGATAATTCCAAAAGAAATTGCTTAGCTTTGTATTTTCTATGATTTTTGAAGCTTTTTCATGCCAGCATCTCACCTAGTTGTAATAACAAAAATGTGACTTCTTTTAGCGCTGTACCTTCTGAGGCGTAATGCTGTAGTAACTTGCAGAAGAATACAATCTCCTGCATCTCTGGGGCCTCAGAACTTTTACCAGGAATTGTTTTCACTCTTGGCTTATAGCAAAAGGGGAAGTGTGTACTAACCAGCTAATTGGCCCCCAGAAGTTTACCAAATAAGTGTCAGTACTGTTCTTTCTGTAAAGAAGATACTGTCTTTTGGAAGATGGGTATGGTTAAGTGTCAGGCAGTGGAGAAAGGTGGCTGCTGGAAAGGAATTTGGCTGTTTGAGGGAATAAGGAGGCATCACTCCAAGAGATAACCGGAGTATCAGTATACAGAAAGGGAATCTGTCCCTTGTAAAAGACTTAAAAATCTCTTACACAGGAAAACTGGGCATCAGACATGGAGTTTTCCCAGAATGATGAGTGTCCGTGTGGAAGTAGGTTGGCTTGAATTCATTGCCCCACAGGCTGAAATGACAGTGTTTGACAACTAGTACAGAGCATAGAGAAGAGGTCTGTTGGAAGGCTGCCACTGTGAAAGGGGTATAGTCAAAGGAACCAGCATGGAATCAGTTCTTCCTTTATACACAGGATGTATGGGCTGTGCTGGGAGAGAATCTTCTTGAGCGTTGGTTCTCAGTGTGGCCGAGAGGAGGGATTAGGAGGTCATTTAGCCTGGACTCCACCTTGGACTGACTGAAGCAGAATTTTGTCGAGTGGCTAAAAATAGACTTAACTACACTAGAGAAGTCTGATGGTGAATTTTTCAAAGCTGATGAATTTAACTTTATAGTTTATATACCTATTCACCAAGTAATTCTGGTTCTACAAGTCTGTTCTAAGAAAACAGTCAGTAATTTGGACAAAGATTTATGGAGAAAAATATACAATAGTATTATGGATGGTATGAGAAAAATGGAATGACCTATATATCTCACAATAGGAGAATGCTTAAATTAATTGTGGAATATCCATAAATGTTGTGTATATTCAGTAAAATGGAGTTTTTAAAGGATAATTAATAACTAAGAAGATCCTCTTAATTATAGGTGATCAGTAGCAAGGTACAAAATCATCCAAGTATGTAAAAGGGAAAATATGTGATTTCACTTATGAGGTGCTAACAAATAGCCAGATTCTATTTCAAATCCTAAAAAATGATGCTGTGAAAGTGCTGCACTCAATATTGCCAGCTTCCTGAGAAATCTGTATGCAGGTCAAGAAGCAATAATGACTACTGGACATGGAATAACAGACTGGTTCCAAATCAGGAAAGCTTTCCAATGGTGGTTACCCAGGATTGGAGGACCAGAAATGGAGAGCTGTTTTTTTATATTTATTTATTTGTAATTGATTGATGATTGCTTTACAACATTGGTTTGATTCCTGTCATACAGCAACATGAATTAACCATAGCAGTACGTAGGTCCCTTCCCTACCCCATCCCTCTAGGTTGCTACATCGCCTCAGTTTGAGTTCCCTGAGTCAAAGAGCAAATTTCCATTGGCTATCTATTTACACCCGGCAGTGTGTATGCTTCCATGCTACTCTCTGCATTCATCTCACCCTGCCCTTTCTCTTCCCCGCCCTTTTCCACAAGTCTGTTCTCTATGTCTGCGTCTCTGTTGCTGCTCTCCGAATAGGTTCATCAGGACCATCTTTCTTGATTCCATAAATATGCGTTAATATATGATACTTGTTTTTCTCTTTCTGACTTAGCTCATTATATATAATAGGCTCTAGGTTCATCTGCAGGAGGTGGAGAGTTATTGTTTAATGGGTGTGGAGTTTCAGTTTGGGATGATGAAAATCTGGGAAGGACGGTGGTGATGATTGTACAACATTGTGAATATACTTAAGGCCACTAAAATGTATACTTGAAAATGGTTAAGGCGGCAAGTTTATGTTTTGTCTGTTTTACCATGGTAGAAAGACCCTTCCCCCTCAAGTGCTGTGGGATGTGTGAGGACCACAGTGGGAACTGCACTGTGAGGTCTTCACGGCTGCAGCCAGGTCTGCTTCTTTAGGAAGAGGGCAGCTGTGCTCTCACATGAAAGAAAATAAAGGCTGTGGCTATGAGGGAAGACATTTTATCTGTAGAGGAGGTCCGAATTTTTTTTTTTTTTAACGCATGGAAGCATAGAGAAGAATCAACATTATAACAGGATTTATATATAGGTGATGAAAATATGGGTTAAGTTTGTTTTTCCATCTTTAAAATAAAAAAATCTATAATTTCCCCAAAGGATATAGAGTAGAAACTCAGAACAAAAGTTACTTGGAAACTACAAAAATCATACTGATGTTTGTCAAGTCTATGCCTAGCTAAATAAACTACTTGAAACTGTTCCAGTGGGGGGAAAAAAAAGAAAAATAATTTTAAAATGTTTTCTATCTTTGTTATTAGACTGACAGTTGTTAGTAAATTATTGAAACTTATATACACTTATATACAACAAGCAGTGCAAAATTTAATCCACATAATATGGTACGTCCCTTTGGAAGTCATCTCCTTGAGAACCCCCTCTAAAGGGCTACCACTGCAGAGAGCACATCTTCAGACTGCAGAGTACATTGGAAACTTGGTTATTGTTGTTTAGTTGCTAAGTTGTGTCCAACTCTTTGCAATCCCTGTGGTATGCCAGGCTTCTCTGTCCTTCACTATCTACCTGGAGTTTGCTCAAACTCATGTCCATTGAGTCCATGATACCATCCAACCATCTCATCCTCTGTAGTTTCCTCCTCCTGCCTTCAATCTTTCCTAGCATCAAGGTCTTTTCTAATGAGTCAGTTCTTCGCATCAGGTAGCCAAAGTATTGGAGCTTCAGCATCAGTCCTTCCAATGAATATTCAGAATTGATTTCCTTTAGGATCAACTGGTTCGATCTTGCAGTCCACTGGGCTTTCAAGAGTTTTCTCCAGCAACACAGTTAGAAAGCATCAATTCTTCAGCACTCAGCCTTCTTTATGGTCCAACTCTCACATCCATACATGACTACTGGAAAAGCCATAGCTTTGACTAAATGGACTTTTGTCGGCAAAGTGATGCCTCTGCTTTTTAATACACTGCCTGGGTTTTTCATAGCTTTTCTTCCAAGGAGCAAGCATCTTTTAATTTCATGGCTGCAGTCACTGTCTGCAGTGATTTTGGAGCCCAAGAAAGTACAACTTGGGGGCAGTCACGAATCATCTAGGGCCATGTCTTATGAACAGGTGGGTGGTGCTATGAATATGTTCCCTTCCTTTTTGAGGGATAGTTTTCCTCATAAGTCCTTTGAATGAGGATTGGGTGGTGTGGGAAACCTTCCATTTTTATATTCCACTGTTAAATCAAAGGATCTTTCCCCACGTTGTGAGGAGGGAACTGCCACCACCCAAACCTGCCATTACTTATCTGTCAAAGTCATTAGCAGCAAGCAACAAAAACTAACTGGAACTCAGAGATTCCCTGGTAGTCCAGTGATTAGGCTTCTTCACTTTGATTGCCAGACCTGGGTTAAATCCCCGGTCACGGAACTAAGATCCCGCAAGCTGCACAGCGCAGCCAAAAACAAAACAAAAAGCTTACTGTAAAGTGATTTAGACACTACAGGAACTTAGTGGAAAGTTATTAGGACACCCATGGGATATCCAAGAATTCAGAAAAACAAGGTCAAACAATAGGTGAGAAAGGGAGGCTGCTCAGCTGGGAGGTGAATAGGACCAGGTCACCTCCCCTTCCGGGGCCCTGGAGCAGGGCTCTGCCATCAACACACATGAGCTGCTGCTACCTTTGAGAGCATCCTCCTCCACTGTTTCTCTGCATCTCTGGTCACAGGTTCTACATCCTGGGCAGGTGGAGCCAAAATTGGCCTGACGCAGTCTATACCTGCTGCCAGGGACTCTGGGCCAGGGCGTATCTAGGATCTTTCAGCATTTGTAATGGCACCTGAGCTCTGCCTTCCACTGAGAGTTCGAAAGGGAGAAGGGGTTTCAGAGGCTGAGGAGCCAAACCGATGACAGATAGCCAGGTTGATGAGCACATGCCTATCGTTTTTTTAATACCTGCCCGAGTCCAGTAATGAGCTGGTGATTATCCCCCAGTGCAGCGGCTGGCATCAGTTTACTCTCGGTCATTTAAGCATTTTCTGCATGGGGGATTGTCTGAGGTTCCAAACTATATGCTGATGAATTACTGGGATTTCATGTATCGTGTCTTCATCTGATGTAATCAGACTGGTAGATGGGCTGCCTGCCCTGTGGATTTTACTTAGTAGAGTAGAGGTGAGGAGTGGGAGAGAGAGTAAGGTAGGCAGCATGCAAGGACAGCTGCTGCTTCTAGAGGTCCTTTTTAAAGGGCCTAGTCGGAGTTCCAAAAACACAGTGACTTTGGAATTCCGATAATCAGACTGGCTGTTGGGCTTTTCCCTTTTGTTAGTAGAGAAAGTACAGGGGTTTGGCATGACTTTGGCAAGAATGTGATATGACACCATCCTGTCACTGGAATTGTGGCTCATCTCAGTCCTCTAGTCATAGGCAAAAGTCCGCTCTTGAGTGTGATGACTACTTCTGTCTTTCATTTTCACGTCCCTTGTGTAGTACTCTACTGCAGGCTGACTGACAGCTCCAGACGCCAGCATCCCTGTGGACAGAGCACTGGCAGATTTCAGGGGAGTTCATACATCCCTGGAGGCAGTGCAGCAGAGGGTAAACAGGTGTTTATGGCAGGTGAAGGCAGACTTCTGAGAGTCTAAACGGCAGGTGGGAGAAATGCATTAGTCAAGGTTTTTAACGCATATACTTTTCCAGCAGAGGTGTTCACTTGTTCCAGCAACACACTAAGAGCTGCATCAGGAGGTCCATTCTATAATGCTTAAAAAACCATCCCAGTCACGTAAAGTGGAGGGCAGTGGCAATTGGAACCTCCAATTGTAATGTGTGTCCCCAGAGGTTCAGACCACACTTGGAGAAGCTCTGCTTTGTTTGATTCCTCACGCACAGTGGGGACCTTTTATTTTTAACAGAAACCTTCCCCCCCCCCCCCCCCCCCCCCGCCCCTGCATGAAATCTTACTCAGAAACCCAATCTATGAATCAAATACAAATTCTGTTCTGGTGGCTGAAGCTCACTCACTCCACATGGACTCCAGCCCTTGCAGGGACCCCGGAGCCCCCAGCCTACAGCAGTGGGGCTCAGTGTGACAGGCCTCCAGGCATGGGCATGACACCCTCTGTCTGTCTCTGCCTTGAAGAGCTGGACACCATTGACTCCTCTAGTGTCTCACACAGGTGGTCAGTAAATAGATATCAGATTAGTGACTGTTAAAGTCTGAAGGAACATCCAGCAGTTTCTGCACTGGAGGAGTCAGGGAAGCATAAATATCAAACTTTTTAACTTCTTTTCATCAGTCCGCATACTCCTAATCCCATTCCTGTTTAAATGCTTTATATACACCATGTAGTCATAGGAAGTTTCTGGCAGACTCAAGATTTGAGACCATTTCTCTATGGAGGAGACTAGGTGTTACAGAAATAAACTATTTTGTGTTTTACTGTGAGCTGCTTTAAGCCCATTTGGAAGGTAATGCTACTCACTAAATGAAGTTATATGCAAATCTAAGTATATCCTCTTCCACCTAAAGGACCTAGCAAAGGGTGGGAAGCGCCACATCATGACAGAACAGTGCCGCCTGGTGGGGAAGGGGGAAGGGAAACTCTCAAAACAGCCTTATGTTCTTGTGTTCTTCTCTGCAGCCTTATGTTCAATTTGGTTGGTTATTCTTCTTTATTCTTCTACTATGAATAAAGGAAAAAGAGCTCTGAAAGCAAGAAATTGAGAAAGCAAGCAAGATTGTCTCCCCTAGATTTTGACGTGAGAGAGAGTGAAGTGGCGGCGACTGATACATAGCAGTTAGGTGGGAGCTGAGCTGGAAGGGGTCTGTGAGCTCCGCTGCTTTGTGCCAAATTAAGATTTGCTGTGAGTCAAGCGTTTGCCGACAGTAAGAAAAAAACTATCTCATACATTTAGTTCGGACACCTTTTCAAAAAAGGATTATCCGTCACTCTAAGGTTGCATAAATTTTAGTTTACTAACAAGGTTGTATGTTTATGATAAATGTCTTGAGTATCCTTTATACATTGCCCAGGCCATATCTCTGTGGCCACTGGCAACACCTTGGTGGTATGATACCAGGAATTGCAGCTCAGGATTAGTTTGGGGTAGTTATTCTAAAGGCTAGTAAACCTGTGTTGAAGGTCAAATCTGTAAAACTAAGGGCATAACTTCCCCGCTTGGAGGTGGCTTGTGGTGGGACTGTGGCTTCATATCCATCAAGGCCTTGACTTGCCTCTGTTGGGATTGAAGAAGGACCAATTGAAAGGCCCTGAGGGGAAGCAGTTAGAGAAGGAGGTCAGGGTTTGAAAACTTAAAATACCTCCTTTATTTGTAATAAAGCAGATGCTGGAGAGTGTGGCTTACATCTGTGGGCGAAGGATTCTCCTGATACCCTGGACCTGAGAATTAGGCCTTCTGGTGACCTGTGGTGCAGGACACCACCCATTCCCTCTGGAAGGAGCAGAGCAGCTCTGCAGAAAGAAAGAAAGTGAGGGGCAAAGCAGAAGTTACCCGCCTCCCGATTCCCCCAGCTCTGCTTTTCTTCCTTAAGAGGGCTTTCACTATTCAGGGTCTTCTGTGTTTCCATACAAATTGTAAAATTGTCCTAACCTGAAACTAATACACTGTAAATCAACTATACTCCAATAAGAATTAAATTTTAAAAAGTGAATTAAAAAAAAAAAGCCAGGAGTTATTACCCCCAATAGTGCTTCCTCCACATGGAGAAAATCTTTAGATGAAGGAAGAAACATACTCTTGTTCTCCCTCTGCCCCCATCACCAAAGCATCTGGGTTTTAGCTCAGAGTTATCCCAGAGCTGATGTAGCTTCCTAACCCAGGAGACCAGACAGTGTCTATTTAGAAGCTAGCTACACCTTCCAAATGTTCTTAGTACCAGGTTCATCTTGGGAAGAGGAGGGAAATGAAAAGTGATATGATAACCCTGGGGGCTTATATAGAATACAGTTCATCTTACCTTTTCAATTCTGCATTGCCTGAGGTCAAATAGTATGAAAGCCAATAAGAAACTTTTTTTAATTTGACTAAGTTTGATGCAAACTATCAACTCTGCAGAGCCTCTTCTTGTGTTTGTTTGCCTATAGCTTTAAGTGGAAGCATAGTCTGCAGTGAGAAAGTATACATACTTTCCACGTATACTCTTGAATCCAGCAATAACTCAGGAATCAAACCCAGGTCTCCCACCTTGCAGGCAGATTCTTTGCTATCTGAACCACCAAGGAAGCCCAGTAAAAGGACCACTCCTTGTTGAAGCAAACTTTCTGTTAATAATGAAAAGTAATGTAGGGTGGGTTTCTAATCATAAACCACTAAATTTTTTCTGTATGTGCCTCTCATTTAAACCACAGGATCATGCCCAGTCTGCATTTATAACTTGACTGGTCAAGTGTGCATTTCAGTCAGTGAGATTGGCCTCATCAGTAAAATACCAGGATTAGCAAAACATGAATTGTTAAATGTGCAGAAAGTTTATCAAAGTGTCAAGTATTTAATTCCTTTGTATTAAAATTTTATTGTCATACTTAATACATACAAATCTAAGTTTGCAAACTGTATCTGTAAACTAACCCTGTGCCCCACAAAAAAGGATTTTCCAGGATGAACTACCGGGGGATTTACTCAAGAGTTGCTGCCTGAGGAGGAGGTGGAGTAGAGTGGAAGAAGTAAAGAAAGAAGACTGGTCATAGGTGTCCCCATGATCACCCATGAAAGGAGCGGCCAGTCAGTGAATGAGAGATGCAGGCAGAAGGCCTGTTGAGGCAGGTCCAGGGTTCTTCAGAAAAGGGCCGCTAAACAGGACAGCACCTTGCAGCCTCACCCGACACACTCGATGTTCCTGGCACTTTCCCTTGCTGCTGCTTCAAGACCTGCCAGCTCCACTGATGGTCTGCTTCTCTTCTGGCCCCGGTGTCCTCAGTTCTTTGTCTCTTACCCAGCTTCATTTCTCCAGAGCTTGCTTGGAGGCTCAGTTTCCTTCTCAGTAAAATAGGGCCAATTCATAGTCTCTGCCTACTTCATGGAATGATTGTGGGGATCACATGAGATGTATGTTAAAGCATTTTGTTGACTGCAAGATGCTGTATAAATGTCAGGTGTTATAAATCATTAACCAGTCTATTTTTCAACTAAAGCAGTTTCTATGCACATTTTACTTACCCTCTGAACAATTCTCTGTCAAACAGCAAATGTAAATGCCTATGTTTCTTCCTTCTTGGATTATGGTGGTTCCTTTGCAACTTTATGATCTAGGCTGAATCTTTAAGTACTCCTTTGGCTCATAACTCTTCCCCTGAACACCCATGCAAGATCATAATCCATAAAACATAGAGGCAATAACTCCTTTTAATTGCCAGGAGTTCATCATTTGCTAAGTTCTAAATGCAGTCACTTAGACATTTGCCTTGAAAAGCCCGACTCCGTTTATTCTGCAGAGCCGAGACTGTGTGAAGCTAGGCCCTCCTGCCGAGGGGGAAGTCGTGCAAGTCAAGTGGCCCGATGGCAAACTCTACGGGGCCAAGTATCTCGGATCAAATGTTGCCCACATGTACCAGGTGAGTGCTGCCCTGGGTGTGATGCTTGCTGAGACAGGAGAAGCCAGAGGGCAGATGGTATATCCAGTGTGCTATGGGTCAAGAAGCTAGAATTTAGAACACCTGCTGTTTTATAAAAAAGGCAAAGTTTCAAAGACTGATGACCCAGATAATAGAGTTTTATTCTAGGAATAATAAAGTTCTATACTGGGAGACTCATCACATTTGATAAATGGATTAATAGTCAGGAGTATAGTTAGGTCAGAAAGATGACCGACTGGACAACAGGCTGCTTTCTTGTGTCTTGTGTTTCTGTTATATGGGAAAAGAATAAGTGGCTGGATTATCTAACTAAGCCAAGTCAGTGATGGCTGTTCATCACCCAGCAGCCCCTGAATGGGTGGCTTTTCCCTGACAGACGTCATCCCCGTTGACATTTCAGCAAACCTAAACCAGTGGTGCCTCAGCACAGATGGAGCCATTTGTGCACCCAGGCATGCATGCCTGCTAAGTCGCTTCAGTCATGTTTGACTCTTTGCAACCCAATGGACTGTAGCCTCCCCAGGCTCCCCTGTCCACGCGGATTCTCCAAGCAAGAATACTGAAGTGGGTTGCCATGTTCTTCTCCAGGAGATCTTCCTGACCCAGGGATCAAACCTGCATCTCTTAGGTCTCCTGCATTGGCAGGCAGCTTGCTTTATAGGATGCTTTTGTGATGAAAAGTACAGATGTCAGTTGGGAAGTCTGTTCACTGAACAACTGTATATATTATTTTAAAAACACATGTATACAATTAAAAAGTCTCCCCGGGTGGCTCAGACAGTAAAGAAGATTCCTGCATTGCAGGAGCCTGGGGTTTGATCCATGGGTCGGGAATATCCCCTGGAGAAGGAAATGGCAACCCACTCCAGTATTCTTGCCTGGAGAATTCCATGGACAGAAGAGCCTCGCAGGCCTACAGTCTGTGGAGTCACAGAGTCAGACACAACTGAGGGACTAACACTTATACAATTAAAAAATGAACTATATCCCTATAAGAAATGAGGATGAGTTAAGCTCTAATAAGAAAAACAACATGGATGGCACATGTGCGTTTCTGTTCCTTCAGAAAGACTTTTAAAAAGGAACAGATTTATTAGAACCAATACATTATAGTACTTCTAGTAATGTGATGGCAGAAATCAGCATTCTCAAGCAGTAGTGTAAAAACAGGAAGACTGAAGTAAAAGGAGAAAAAGCAAGAAGGTTCAGGCCTGTTAAGTTAAAAACAGCTTGAGAATGATAAGCCTTCCAGTTTCCTCAGAGAAATTGTTCAAAGACTGATAAGGGGCTTGGGCTTAAATGGAAAAGAACATTAAAAGACTGCACCAAAAACTGGAGCACAGTGTAATTAGCAGTGTTCAAAGACATTTGGAAAACTTCGGGAAGGACATTTTTTAAGGTGTAGAAAAAGCCAAGGGGAGTGTGTGTGTGTGTGTACACTATAAAGGCCATTTCCCCCTCTATATTGGTGACAGTGTTAAGTTGCAGATTGAGGTCATTTACAGCAGGTTAGGTGTGGAAGCGTTTTTGTGTCAGAATGTCCAAAATCAGGCAAAAATTAAAAGACAGGCTGGTAATACTGGAGTCTCCTAAAAAAGAGCTTTACTACATCATTCAAAAGAAAATACATTTAATTAAACAATACTTGCAAAAGTGAAGCATCTTACATGTAGCAAAGCTGTTAGCTACATGAAAAGTATCATAATGAGGACATGTTGAAATTCTGGCTAATTAGTAATCAGTGTGTTAATTTCAGTCGAATTTATGATGGCCTATCAACATAGAATAGTGAGCATATTTATAGACTCAATGAAAAAGTTAAGACTAGTATTAAAATTGTCTCTCGAGTACAAATAGTACTTTAAAATTCTTCATTAAACCAAGTGGCCTTTTAAGGTCATTTTGTGTTTTGTGTCTAATTATTCAGCTTCACCATTGACTAAACAAAGACATTTATAAAAATAGAACCAAAATACCTATTGCACAGTGCCAAGTATCCTAGGTATATGCATTTGGGGGTCCTCACAGTAACTCTCCAAGATAGGGTTTTTGAATCCTATTTTACAAATGAGGGGGAGAAAGCCTCAGCAAATTTGATGATTTGTCCAAGTGCACAGAGCTGGTAAAGGGAAGAGCCAGAATTTACTCTCTGCTCTGTCCAAACTCTGGTGAACAACCATTCCAGCCTTTGAGGGACTGTCCTGGATTTTAGCACTGAAAATCTTGCATCCTGCGAGACGCCTCAGTCCTGGACACACTGGGATGGTTGGTCACCATCCCATAATTCCTCTGTTTTAAAACAGACTTTTTCTCTTTTAGAATTCTCAAATGATTGGCAACAGAAGAAAGGTAGGCACAGGTAGTTCTAGCTATGCGATCAAACTATATAAATGGGATGACACCTTGGCCTAATTAAAGTTAAAAAAAAACCGTTCTGTTGAAACAAGGCCAGGAAGAAAAGCCTTCCCATCTCAGCCTTCTGGGAACTAGCAGGGAGAGGGCCCCTGTGACCAAGACCTAATTCTGCCCCACTGTTTGAGCTCAGTCAGATGGGAGCAGTACGTGGATAATACAAAGTTTAACTATATATTTTATCTTTAGTAGCTTTTTAAACTTCAGCAGATTGTTTTTGTTAACATAGCACAGCTACATGATTTAACTCACCTTTTTAACAAGCATATATTTATTTCTTAAAAGAATTCAGACAGACAGAACATACTAGAATTAGATATTCTACCTCGATTGCATCCCTTTCGTTGTTTTCTTCTGGGAGAGTTCATGTGGGATTAAGCCTAGATCAGGATCACTTTGAATAGGGTGTTTGATGAAGTTCCCCAGATTATGTTTCTGTTATTCAGTGTCACTTACTTTTTCTCTAACAAAACAGCATAAAATATTGCAAAAAATAGATAATGAAAATACTTCCATTTGAATAGCTTGGAAAAACAAGCTTTAAACATTTTCATTTAGATGGTTATATATTTTCACCCATTGACATGGTTGACACATGAGGTTGAAGGGAACCTGAGATTTTTCTGGCCTTTTGGTTGAATTTAACAAAAGTGAGTTTTGAAAGTTAAAGTTCTATAAGAACTTGAGAAATTATTTTATCTGGGAGGATTATAAGAGTAAAATATGTTATCACTTTTTTCTCAAAGAGAAACACCCTCCCTCTTAAGTCATCAGAGCATCTTAAAGAAACAAAGAGCGCCGACAGGCTCCACCAGCCTTAGTGCTAAACTGGCCACAGTCTCCTGAGAAATCATCTGAGCAGCAGTTCTTTTTCTTTTTTTTTTTTTGCTTTGGGGGCATAAAGTTTTCATATCACATATTCCAGGACACTAATTGTCAAGAATTTTGGCCTGTTTGAAACATGCTTTGTTCTTAGTCTGATAAGGGAAAGAGCTTTTCTCCCTTCCTTGGCTGTTGGCTAGTTCTCTTGGTTTGTTCTGTTTGAATCCTTTTTCTCTTTTTTTGTGTGTGTGGCGAATTGGAACCCTGAAGAAAATGGTGAATGCTTCTTGCTTTTTAAAAAATATACCATGCTCAATGCTTTATTTTTCATTAGGTTGAATTTGAAGATGGATCCCAGATAGCAATGAAGAGAGAGGACATCTACACTTTAGACGAAGAGTTACCTAAGAGAGTGAAAGCTCGATTTGTAAGTACTGGATAATCTCTCTGAGGGGTCTGCCCTGTGAATCCCTCCTTTAGCACTGTTTTCCTGAGCCCAGCGGAAACACACTCAGGCCTTTGGACTGATTTTTTAGGAAGCCAATGCATCTTTTCCCTTATTGAAATCTATTTAATCCAAAGCAAATATATTTGATCAGAAACGGGGAAACCAGTGCAAGTTCCTCATTTTTCTTTCTAATGAGGTCAAATGATGCTTCTTTATGTTAACATCTGTTGGCATACAAAAAGTTATTGAGTACATATTCTGTGCAAGAGAACTGGGAACACACAAAGATACCATCAAGACATTTACAGTCTTGTTAGTGGAAGCCATGTTAAAAGAAGGCTTTCAGTAGGAGATTAATGGAGACTCAGTGTAGCAAACATCTAGTTTGCTGTAGCCTTATCATATACAGTGCAGCCTTGAACAGTGTGGGGAGTTGGGGTGCTGACTCTCCACACACTCACATATGGCTTATATAGTCAGATCAACCAGCTGTGGACCGTATAGTACCATCAGGTTTACTATTGAAAAAAATTTGTGTATAAGTGGACCCATGCAGTTCAAACCCATGTTTTCAAGGTCAACTATATTGATCAACTTCTCTCTCTCTGAAGGTTTATTAATGGTTGTGTCAATTCATAATTTAAATGAAACTCTCAGTTTTATAAAAGAAGGAAGCCCAAATACTAGTTATAGGAATAGTAAAGTGGTGTTTGTTTTTTTTTTTAAAGAAAGCATTATTAGTTTCAAGCCCTGTACATACCATTAAAAGACAAACATGGACAAATAATCAAATTGAAGTTGTTAAAAAATATAATTCACAATAACTTAGTTTTCATTATTGTGTCATGAAATATTTTCTGGACCCTGAAATGAAGCCAGTTTTACTCATTTAGAATTACATACAGTGCTTTTGTGAAGTGATAAACACTAAAGGAAATAAACACTAAAGGAGATTGGAATGAGGGGCTTTTTCTGACTAAAATGAATTTTTTTCTGAATAAATGACATCCTTCGTTTTCATTGCATGCTAATAATATACTTTTAGGCAATGATAGAGTTATCCTAGATTAGTTTGGAAAAACCATCTGTTTCCTTAAATGTTCACCTGTCTGTTCAGCCCCTCTCCTGTCAGGTGGGGTCCCGAGTCAACTACATCAGGGGTGAACTGAGTTTCTTCTCAGCTGCATCCTGAGGGGAAGGTCCTTCACGGTAAAACAATCAAGAGACGAGCGACAGTGCGACCCACCCAATGAGGAAGCATGACATGTAGGGAACCGCATGCCTGAAATAGGTTAACTCTCAGATAATAAACAGCAGGGAAAGGGAAGATAAAGTATTCCTAGAGTAAAGACGTCTGTAAAACCGTAAAAGAGACCTAAAACCCTGGGTTATTTGTCGGTGTTCTAGGTCTTGAAATCTCTTAAGAACAACTTTCCAGGGTGCTCAAGATGACTGTCTCTCATCCTGTTGCTTGTATTTCCCTTGGATTCTCCATCCCCTTCCCTTTTCTTTTTCTTTGTCAAATCACCTGGAGATTTAGAGGTTGGGAAATGGAGTAGGGAGCCCTCTGGAAGTCCCTCAGGTCTTTGATTTTCTAATTCATGTATGATTAAGCATCCTACCAGCTGGGTCTTGTAGATTTCAAATACCATTTCTTAATCACATTAAAAGAAAGCTGCTCTGATCACAATCTCTTTGTTCCACAGTAGATTTGGCTCTAATGTCAGTGTGCTTTCCCATGTAGCTTTACTTGAGCACAGCTTCTGAGTTTTCTAAGATCCATCTCTCAGAGCAGTCACACCAAATTGAACTTTTATTTTTAATTTTTAGAGAAAAAAATTTTAATTAAAAATATATAAATCACATAGATATTCTGAATCTAACCTGTTACGAACCTAGTAGAAAACCTCTTCAGGAACAAAATCTAGCTTGCTCACAGTCACTAAATCCAGTTTGCCACCTCTGATTTTAGTAAATCAAAGACTTAACGTGCTTCTGTTGTAACAAACCAGCTTTTCCTTCAGGTTTGTGTATAACCCTCGGCCCTTGGCTAGCCTATGAATGCTATTTTTTTTTTCCACTTGGTGAAACAAATCTAATTGGAAAACTTGTTGATGGAAAATACTTTATAATTAGAGGGGTTTTGTTGTTGTTGTTGTTTTAAGGAAGGGCAGGTTGCAGCCCTCACTGGGAGGCCTTCATGTTTTAATGACTTCTGCTCACCCAGACACATGCTGACTTGGGGAGAAATTTTTCAAGAGAGTCAGCAGTCCACCTCGATGATTGTGCTGGGTTCCTTCCCACTAACTTCAGAAACGGCCCCATTACCTTTTATTGTCTCACAGAATAACCATAGCAATGGTGCATAATTAACTGGCGCTGCTGGTAAATCGGTTTTATTATTAATTTGAGAGGTTGACTTTTGCTTTCTTCACACAGTGGCAACACTTTCATAGATGTTTCATTTTCTTCTTTAACTTTAGCACTTATAAAACGGAAAGATTACTCAGAGGAGATGCTTTGCCAAGAATGAATGAGCCAAAACTGTTTTCTTCCAACGACAGAGAGTGCCCAGCCCATCCACAGTCTCTTACTTTGCTTCCTGGGTGAAGCTGGGTAGCATCTGGGGGAAGCCACAGAGGGAGCCTGTCACCCTGGAGGACTGTCTCACGAACTGGCAGGGAACATGCTCGACTTTTAATCTGTGCCTGTTTTTAGTTTTCAAGCTTCTTTGTTCCATTGTTTGTCTCTTCTTCATGACTGATCACCTGTTTTCAAGCCTTCAAATCTAGGCTCTGCCTCTGTCATCACCCGGGGCGGGGGCCTCCATGACATAATGAGGTGTACTGTACATTGGTGGCATCTCAATAAAAACCAGTTGGGAGCACATTGAAGGGGAAAAAATAGGGAATTAGGAAGGAAAAATAGTGCTTTAAGCTTTACGGGAAGGGGGAATCAAGATGGCAGAGGAGTAGGACATGGAGCCCACCTCCTCCCGCAGATATGTCCAGAGGGGTTTGCACAGAACATCTAATGAGTACTGGCAGAAGACCTCAGACTTCTGAAAGGGCAAGAAAACCTCCACATAATCGGTTAGGATGAAAGAAAAAAAAAAAGAGAGAGAGAGAGAAAGGAGTGGGGACAGGACCTGTGCCCCAGGGAGGGGGCTGTGAAGGAGGAAAGGTCCCCTCACTGGACAGGTGCAAAGCTTCAGAGCCTCAGAGGAGAGCACAGCAACCAGCTTCTGGAAGGCAAAACAGAGAGTGACCCACATTCCCTGGCAGAAGATGCTTATGCGCTGGCCCAGGCAGGGGCCGGGTGCTAAAGCTTGGGCTTCAGAGGTCATACCCAGGGAGAGGAGTGGAGTTGGCTACACGCAGACAACCTGTAGAGGCTGGAATGTTGCAACTGAGGCTGCACACGGAAGAAGCCTGGGCCCTCAGAGAGGCGGGGACCCATTGTTGAGCACCATGCAAGGAGAGGGGCAGGAACCGCCAATGGAACTCCTTTCCCTGCGCATGCTCTCAGGCAGCAGATGCCACCTACAAATTCCGGGGGTAGGCATGAGCGAGCACCACCATTGTGAGCTTCAGAGGCAGGCATGGACCACTGAGAGAGCCGGGAGCAGATGCCAGTCACTGCCCCTGCCATCCAGGGAGCGTGTGTGGGCAGCGGGCAGGGGCCAATCACTGTGCCTGCTGTTTCGGAGTCTCAGGGGCTGCTGCTGGGAGACCCACAAGCTGGTGCTGATTGCTACCCTGGTGTACTCGAGCTGGTGCTAGGAAACCCACAAGCCGGTGCCAGTTGCTACCTGTGTACTTGGAGTGAGTGTGGGCTGCCAAACCTTTGTTGTTGTTGTTCAGTCACCAAGTCATGTCTGACTCTGCAAACCCATGGACTTCAACATGCCAGCCTTCCCTGTCTGCCGGGGACCAGCCCCGGCTGATCCAGGGTATTCGAAGGAGAGACGGCGTAGGCGAAGATCAGGAAACAATTGCTTAATTAAACGTTAATTAAGGATATAAAGAGTAATAGAATGAGGATAGCTCAGTGAAGAAATTCAGTGAGAAAAGAGGCTGAAATAAGGATAGCTCAGTGAGGAAATTCAGTGCAGAAAAGAGGCTGAATAATTCAGCCAGAAGGTAAGAGAAAGAACGACATGGTGAGACCAAGTTTCGGTGAACAAGGCCCATACTTTATTTTCCAAAGTAGTTTTTATACCTTAAGTTATGCATAGAGGATAATGGGGGAAGGGGTAGAGTCAGGCAGCAAGCCAGGCTTTCTTCCTGCAAACTTATCATATGCAAAAGCTTAGGTGATTTGCATCATCTTCTGGCCCGGAGGCCTGTTAACATTTTAAGACCTTTTCTTCAGAAAACTTATTTTTCTTTAAAGGTGATTGGTCAGGAGCCACCCTCCAAAAGCATTAGATAAAGTTGCATTCCTACAGAGCAAAGGTGTGGTGGGCTATAACAAGAAAAAGAATTAACTCAAGGGTCCCAGGTTACAAACATTAAAGCTACTACTTACACCAATTATATTAATCAATACACTGCCAGGGACACAGCAGGTAAGGGATATGGAAACTTAGCAGCAAACATTGGCCCAACAAGTGAAAATCCCTTCACCAGTACAATTTCTAATCAATCTTTTAACTACTCAAAAGAATCTGTGTTTAGACAGTTTAGAACATCTCCTACCTCTCACAGTTGGGAGGCTCTGAACAATCACATGAGGCCGGAAAAACCTATTCAGGCAGGCTAGAGGATTTCCAAAGGAGTTTGTAGGTTAAACACTGTCACACCCAGGAATTATTAACTGGAGCTGTAAGCTAACTCTTTTTTCAGAGAGGTAGTGGGGGACAGCCCCCCGTAAAGTCAGAGGTGTAGGTGAAAGCACAAAGCAGAAAGTAGGCAGACTCTGGTTTGGGGGGTATATGCTCGAGAATTTCCAGGGGGACTCCTGAAGCTCGATCCCGCCTTTGCGTATGCCGAGCCTCCTTCCTCATGACCTTTGTCATGGGCGGAGTTCCTCACGCTGGCTACCGGCAGTGATAGAATTCCAGGTGAGCTATTCCAGATCCTGAAAAGTGCTGCACTCAATATGCAATATGCACTCAATATGCAATATGCCGGCTCCCGGCATCTCCCCCTTTTTTATTTCTTAAAACAGCCAGATGCAGCTCAGTCGCGAGCTTTTGAATGTTCTGCCGAAGAATCCTGACAATACAAGGAAGAATGATTATGAGAAGCAGAACTAAAGATATTAGACAGAATGTTTTTTCCAGAAATAAAAGTTAGAGAAGGTGAGAAAAAAGTCATTAGCTGCTCCAGCGGTGGTAAAATCCAGTCGACAGTGTTCCAGGGTCTGTATTTGATTATGAAATTTCCCTAAGTCCAGGCCAATGTCAGAGCTGTTCCAAACACCTGAGATACGATTTTTGATTTTTTCCCATTCATAATCTGTCTCGTTTACCTTTAAAGGTGTCACGCATATCCACCAGTAATCAGCGTGGCAAGACAGAGCCATTTTCACTTTTAAAGCCTGTAACTCAGCCCCAATATGCATTATTGCCTCTTCTAAGGCGTCTACTCTCATCTCCAATTTTCTATCTATAACTTCCAGTGTTGCTAGACTTAAAGAGACATTTTTAGACATAGCATCAACATATTGGGCAGTATGCACTTGTTGAGTCAATGATATTGCTGCCACAGTAACAGAAGTAATTGCTGCTATTAAAGCTGATATTCCTAAAATAGGTAGCCCACAAATCGTCATGATTGCATTAAATCTTGTAGTTGTTGTAACACAGCAAGACTATAGTTATATCAATAAGTGGTTACATCATAAGATAAGGTGGACATTGTAACACTACCAAAGAGCAAACATTATATTGAGGGTTTAAACAAAATGAGAGCATGCATTGTTCACAAGTCACTACATTGGGTCCACCAGTGAAAGTCACATGTACATTAAGTTTTCCAGAACCATTGGTAAAGAGAAAAACATAAGGAGAGGGTAGACAAGCCAAAACAGAATAAGTAGAATTATTTTCTGGTTGGAGTTCGCGCTGCAGCAGCCCCATCGGTCGTGCCAGGATCTCAATGTTTATCTTGCCTCCCCTTCTGGCGGGCTTCTCTTTTGTGATCGAAGCAATGGGGGAACTGGATGTCTGGGGGTCTGCAACATGGTGAATCAACCTGTCCTGGATCTAAATTGGAGAATCTGCATCCTGTGGAAAAATACAAGCACATCCTCGACCGCTAGTTAATAATGGGTCAGGACCCTTCCATTGTCCTGAGAGGAGGTCCTTCCATTTGACTAATGGTTTTGCATTTAATTGCTCCAGGCACCAATGAAGAAGCATTGCAGTAGTTCCAGCCAGATCAGTATTTAGAATATTTATTACAAAAAGAGCAAATATTTATTACGAAAAGAGCATGTTGCAAGATTTGATGGGGAGAACTATACTTAAACTCCCCTTCTTTTAGTTTTTGAATTTGGATTTTTAATGTTTGATGCGCTCTTTCAACAATGGCCTGTCCCTGGGGATTATAAGGGATGCCTGTATTATGTTTAATTTGAAACTTTATACAAAATTCCTGAAAAGACTTAGAAGTGTAAGCAGGAGCATTGTCAGTTTTCAAAGTTTTTGGCAGGCTCAAATATGAAAAACAAGTAAAGAGATGTTGTATTACATCTTTAACTGCCTCTCCGGTACGAGCAGTTGCAATAATAAAATGAGAAAAGGTGTCTACCGTTAAAGAACAGAGGACAGTTTTCCAAATGAAGAAACATGAGTTAGATCCATTTGCCAGAGTACGTTAGGTTTGAGACCGCGAGGATTAACTCCCATAGGTAGACTATTATAAACAGTGGGGCAATATAAGCAAGAACGCACAATTTCTCGAGCAGTCTCTCTGGGAATTTGGAATTGATATCTTAAAGCAGTAGCGTATTGATGAAGTGAGTGAGAGGCTCTGGCCTCCTCAATCACAGTAGCCACTGTATTTCTGGTTAACAAGTTAGCCAAATCATTAAAGGCATTTTAAGGGCCGGGCAATCTGGAATGAGCCCGAATGTGTCCAATGAAAAATATTTTATTTCTTTTCCAAATTTGTTGCTGTAATTTAGTTAACAAATGAAATATGGTAGTTTTATTTTCAGACAAAACCGCAGTTTTAATATGTGGAAACAACCTGACAATATGCTGAGAATCAGAATAAAGGTTAAATTCCTCATCTGCAAACATAGCAAAAACCTTTATGACTGTTGTTATTTCAGCGCTTTGAGCTGAAGTTTCCTGTGTTTTTAAAACCTTTTGGTGATTTTTAGTAACTATGGAGGCTTTACCGTTTGCTGACCCATCAGTAAAGGCTATCTGAGCATTTGGAATAGGAGATTGTTTACATCTGACAGGAAAAATAACTGGATGTCTGGATATAAAATTCAGCAAAACATGTGAGGGTAAATGATGCAAAAATTTTGACCAAAATAGTTTCCTATAGCAATCTGCCAATTTTCAAACATTAGAAGAGCATCAAGTTGTTCCTTATTATATGGAATTACAATTTCTGATGGCTCTTTACCAAATAATTCAATGTTCTGCTTTTTTCATTTAATATCAAAGTAGCTGTCAATCCTGGATAAGAAGCCGCTACTTTTTTAGTTTGAGCGGGAAGATGGACCCACTCTAGGGGGCCGTTTTGCTATAAAACCAATTTTTTGTCTGGCCACCCCAATTACACCTATGGGGGTTTTATGGCAAAGGAATTATCAAGCAGTTGTCAATTTAATTTTTAAAATTTACATTTTAACAATATAAATTTAGAGATATGTTAATTTAGGTCTAATGTTTAGTTTAGGTCTCCGTATAAATTTAAATAATAAATGTATAACCTCCTTATCTCATTTTGGTATACAGATATACCTAAATGCAAAATGTATTTATATATGGCAACAAGTATAAACTTATTGACATACAATATATAAAAATCAATATACTTGAATTAATCTTATAATTAATATATTAATTCATATATATTACAGCAATACAACACGCACACAGCCAATACCAACCAACACAAATCAATGTACTGCAATAATACATGTCACACATATATAATTATACAGCATACAGAACATATATCATCACAGCACATCAATCCATACCAATTAATATCAGCCACACACATTATATTACTGCAATATACATTTAATTATACAGTATATATATAATACATATATTGATTTATATACAAATTAAGTAAGTATAGATCTATAAATAGAATTAGGTATACCTTTATTATGTTTTATTTATACCCATACCTAATTAGGCAAACTGTAGTTAGGCAAATATATTTATATTACGTATTTATAACAATATATAAAGTATTGTTAATTGTACCACCTGTTGATAACTAAGAAATTGAGAAAACCCTTCTCTGAGTATCTCTTATTTGAGACAGCACGTCCCTTCCCCATAGGGTAAAGGGGAGCGTAGGAACTACATAGGCTTGGAAAGTTCCACAGGTATCCTCAAACTGCCAATCTAACATTTTTGAACTTTTAACTACTGTGGGGGCTTGAGGGCAAATGAAACAAAATTTGACCCCTGAAATCTATCAGGGCAACTTGCCAATTATCACTATTTTATAAAAGACTTGCAGTTGATCCTTATTGAGTGAAATTATTATATTTGCTACTTCTTTTCTAAAAAGTTCCACACTTCTTTTTTCCTCCTTTTATAATTACTTGTGCCACCAAGCTGGGATAAGATAAAACTATTTTTCTTGGGGTCACTGGTAGATGGAACCAATGGGCCTTTTTGTCACAATCACCCTGTAGGTGTATGTTTTGTGGGAAGAATAATTTAATCTCATCTTTTGGTAACATTAATCCTAATTAACTGATCATTTAAAGTCTCATACATTTTAACAAGAGCTAACTCTGTCTCATTAGTCAACTTTCTCTTAGAACTGGAATTAGGATCAATTTTTAAGCAATCAAATAAAGGCTTTAAATCTGCAGTAGTCAGTTTTAAATGTGGGCTATCCAATTAATGTCCCCTAATAATTTTTGGAAACCATTTAAAGTTAGTAAACAATCTCTCCGCAGCTTCAAAGGGGCATTATCAGTTTTTTAAAACTTTTGGCCGACCTAAATATGAGAAGCAAGTAAACAGGTGTTGCACAACATCTTTATAGGCTTCTCCAGTTATCGTTTTGTAACCTAAATCTGGTCTGTAGCTTTTTAGATGACAAGCAACCATCTAATATTTGCTTGAATACTTCCAGCAACGGGGAACTCACTACTCTTCAAGGTTTTAAACTCTCCCTCACCTTTTTCTCTACAGCATTCCCAACCCGCATATCACTTTCTCTAATCTCAACTCATTTTCAGTAGTATGTGTTGGCCAGGAGCTGGGTCAGTCTTTCCCAGAAATGTTAAGAGACGTCTGTTCCTGTGTCTAATAGCCCTGACATTTTATTTTCTTGAATTAAAAGATCTTTTAAAGGCCTTGGAGCTGTAATTCCCTGCACCCAAAAAGCTAGATCACGAAATCTAAATGCTCTGTGGCTCTTAGCTTGAGAAGTCAAGTTTTTTCCTGCCTGATAAGGTAAAAGCAAAAACTGTGTTATTCTTTGACCTTTATTAATTTGCACAGTTTTGGTAAGTGGCGAGATCAAAACTATAATTTCTCCAATATAATCAGAATCTACCACACCATACACCACCCAAATTCCTTGAAAAGAAAGCGAGCTACACCCTAGCACAAGTCCTACAATGTCCTCAGGCAGGGGGCCAGCCACTCCCATTGGAATCGGAGCAACCGCAAGTCAGGGGTTAAAATTGTTGCTAAATCCCTTTACTGTCCGCTTTTTCCTTAGCCTGGGTGAGACCCCCCTGAGGGGGTTTTCTCCAAAGAACACGCTCTGCATATTGTGCACGCAGTCTGTTTTAAAATCTCCACTATTCAAAAAACTTTTTATCTTCCTCAGGCTTAGGCAACACTTTGAGAGGCTTTGGGGGCAAAGTGGGGAACTCTTGGGCCCTGGAAGGCGCAAACGGAGGCGGCGGCGATCGCCTTAAATCAGAAAGTGGTGGATACTTTTTTTTTTTTTTTTTTAAGGTTTGTGCAGTGGGGGTGGGGGGGAGCAGGAGCTCGCCAGGACACCTGGTCACAGCGTCTCTTACAGTCTCTCTCTCTCTTCCTCTCTTCCTGCTTTTCTCACTTTTCTCTCCCCCTTCCTTTTTCGCTACCCTTCTCTTTCCTTCGTTTCTTTCCCTTTAGCCTCTTTCTCTTTTTTTTTTTCTCTGTATCTCCTTTTTCAACTTCCTTTCTCTATCTTGCTGCGTTCCCTGATTCCTTCCTTCTCCGTTCTTCTCCTTTTCACTCTTTAGCTCTTTCTCTATCTTTAGATCTTTCTCTATTTTCTTTCCTTTTTTCTTTTTCACTTTTTTTTTTCTTTTTATTTACTTTTCTTTTTTTATTTATTTTTTTTTTGCTTGGGTGAGGCCCCCCTGAGGGGGTTTTCCGCAAGGAGCAGGCTCTGTATATTGTGTATTTTTTTTTAAAAAAGCTCCTTTGTTTAAAAGAAATCTTTTTTATCTTTTTCAGCCTTATGCAATGCTCTGGGAGACTTTGGATGTAAACTGGGGAATTTTTAGGCCCTGGGAGGTGCAAGCGGAGGTGGAGTAGTCGCCTTAAATCAGAAATTGTTGGATAAATTTTTAAAGGTTTGTGTAGAGGGGGAGGGGGCTCGCCAGGGCGCCCGGCCGCAGCGTCCTGTAAGCCCTCTCCTTCCTCCGGAGGTAGAGCCCAGTCTCCCTCCTTTTCTTCATCAATGGCAGAAAATATGATCTGCGCAGAAGGTGGAGACCCACTACCATCCACCGCTATAGCCTCCCCCATAGACTATCCCACAGCCTCATGACGAGGGTCCAGAACATTTTTAATCATATTTATAGGATACGTTTTTAGTTGTTTTTTACCTTCACCCAAGTATCTAAATTAACAGTAGCCTCTTTAACAGTTTCAAGATTACTTGTATAAAGAGTTGCCATTCTTAGTTTCAGTGTTACCCATGTCAGAAAATTAAGGATAATAGAAGACAAAGCTTTTAGCTTTTAAAAGATCAGGCTCTTCTTTGGCCTTTTAACTTCAGAAACCGTTTTCTTTCTCTAAGTCTAACTCTTTAACACTTTCAACACTTCCCACTCCTCTCGCCCTGTCTATCCTACAGGGGGGTCCGCGGCACCCTTGAGTGGGGTCCTAGCCGTCCCGAACACTGGAAGAACAATAGGGCTGATAACCCAGATTGTTCCGGGGGAGGAACAGTAGGCTGATGGCCCAGACTGTTCCAAGGGAGGAGCAGTAGGGCTGGTCACCCAAACTGCTCCGTGGGGGAACAAGAGGGCTGGTCACCCAGTTGTTCCGAGAACGGGGAGCAATAGGGCTGATGGCTCTGATTGCTTTGGGGAGCTTACCTTCGAAAATCCCTGTCTCGGGCGCCACCTGCCGGGGACCAGCCCCGGCTGATCCAGGGTATTCGAAGGAGAGACGGCGTAGGCGAAGATCAGGAAACAATTGCTTAATTAAACGTTAATTAAGGATATAAAGAGTAATAGAATGAGGATAGCTCAGTAAAATTCAGTGAAGAAAAGAGGCTGAAATAAGGATAGCTCAGTGAAGAAATTCAGTGGAGAAAAGAGGCTGAATAATTCAGCCAGAAGGTAAGAGAAAGAACGACATGGTGAGACCAAGTTTCGGTGAACAAGGCCCGCACTTTATTTTCCAAAGTAGTTTTTATACCTTAAGTTATGCATAGAGGATGATGGGGGAAGGGGTAGAGTCATGCAGTAAACCAGGCTTTCTTCCTGCAAACTTATCATATACAAAAGCTTAGGTGATTTGCATCATCTTCTGGCCCGGAAGCCTGTTAACATTTTAAGACCTTTTCTTCAGAAAACTTATTTTTCTCTAAAGGTGATTGGTCAGGAGCCACCCTCCAAAAGCCTTAGATAAAGTTGCATTCCTACAGTGCAAAGGTGTGGTGGGCTACAACAAGAAAAAGAATTAACTCAAGGGTCCCAGGTTACAAACATTAAAGCTACTACTTTCACCAATTATATTAATCAATACACTGCCAGGGACACAGCAGGTAAGGGATATGGAGACTTAGCAGCAAACATTGGCCCAACAAGTGAGAATCCCTTCACCAGTACAATTTCTAATCAATCTTTTAACTACTCAAAAGAATCTATGTTTAGACAGTTTAGAACATCTCCTGCCTCTCACAGTTGGGAGGCTCTGAACAATCACATGAGGCCGGAAAAACCTATTCAGGCAGGCTAGAGGATTTCCAAAGGAGTTTGTAAGTTAAACACTGTCACACCCAGGAATTATTAACTGGAGCTGTAAGCTAACTTTTTTTTCAGAGAGGTAGTGGGGGGACAGCCCCCCGTAAAGTCAGAGGTGTAGGTGAAAGCACAAAGCAGAAAGTAGGCAGACTCTGGTTTTGGGGGTATATGCTCGAGAATTTCCAGGGGGACTCCTGAAGCTCGATCCCGCCTTTGCGTATGCCGAGCCTCCTTCCTCATGACCTTTGTCATGGGCGGAGTTCCTCACGCTGGCTACCGGCAGTGATAGAATTCCAGTTGAGCTATTCCAGATCCTGAAAAGTGCTGCACTCAATATGCAATATGCACTCAATATGCAATATGCACTCAATATGCAATATGCCGGCTCCCGGCACCTGTCCTTCACTATCTCCTGGAATTTGCTCAAATCCATGTCCATTGAGTCATTGATGCCGTCCAGCCACCTCATTCTCTGCCATCCCCTTCTCCTTTTGCCTTCTGTCTTTCCCTGTGTCAGGATCTTTTCCCATGATTGGCCATTTGCCTCAGGTGGCCAAAGTATTGGCATACCCCACATGAAGGGTATAAGAGCCAGCACATGCTGAGGAAGGAGACAGAAGCATCCAAACTAAAAGCAGCCCCTCGACTCCAGACAAGACAGCAGAGTAGAAGGACTTCAGCTCATGTCCTGTCATGAAAACACCAAAATCACAGCTAAGTGCTGAACAACCATCAGCAAAAAAGACTGGAACCTACCAAAAAAGATATTTTACATCCAGAGACAAAGCCACACAAGATGGAGCGGGAGTCCAGAGCCCCAGGTCAGGCTCCCCAGCCTAACACTCTGGCATCAGGAGGAGGAGTCCTCAGAGCATTTGGCTTTGAAGGCTGGTGGGCCTTGAGGGCAGGTGCTCCACAGGACTGGGGCAAACAGAGACTCCACTCTTGGGGTGCACACAAGACTTCACATGCAGTGGGACCCAGGGCAAAGCAGTAACTCATAGGATCCTGGACTAGGCCTACCTGTGGGTCTTGGAGGGTCTTCTGGAGAGGAGGGGGCCCACTGTGGCTCACTATGGGGGCAAGGACACTGGTGGTGGAGGCCCCAGGGAATATTGATCACTGTGAGCTCTCTTGGAGGTTGCACTTATAGCACCAAGATCTGACCCCACCTAACAGCCTGCAGGCTCCAGTGCTGAGAGGCATCAGGCCAAACAGCCAGCAAGGGGGAGCATGGCCCCACCCATCAGCAGACAGCCTGCCTAAGCTTATACTGACCTCACAGGCACCTCTAAACACACCCTTTGACACATCTGAGTGAGGTACCACCTCACAAAAGTCGGAAGGGTCATCATCAAAAAATCTACAATCAATGCTTGAGAAGGGATAGAGAAAAGGGAACCAACCCTCCTACGCTATTAGTGGGAATGTAAATCAGTACGCCACTGTGAACAGTATGAAAGTTCCTTAAGAAACATAAGATACAGCTACCATATGACCCAACAATCCCACTCCTGGCATATATCTGGAGAAAACTGTAATCCAAAAAGATCCATGCACCCCAGTGTTCACTGCAGCACTGTTTACAATAGTCAAGTCATGGAAGCAACCTAAATGTCCATCAACAGAGGAATGGATAAAGAAGATGCGGGGTGTGTGTGTATATATATATATACACACTGGAACGTTACTCATAGAAAGAATAAAATAATTCCATTTGTAGCAACATGGATGGACCTAGAGATTATAAAAGACGACAAATATGATACCACTTATAAGATAATTCAACTGAACTTATTTACAAAACAGAAATAGACAGACTTCAAAAACAAAGTATGGTTACCAAAGGAGAAATAGGGGGAGAAAGGATAAATTAGGAGTTTGGAATTAACATATAGGCACCTACTGCATATAAAATAGATGATCAACCAGGACCTACTGTATAGCACAGGGAATCCTCAATATCCGTAATGACCCGTATGGAAAAAGGATGGGTATATGTACACGTGTAACTGAATCGCTCGCTGTGCACCTGAAACCAACACAATGGTATAAATCAGTGACACTCCAATGTAAAATAAAGGTTAAATTTTTTTTAAAAGTAAACTTTACTGGAGCATAACAGAAAAAGCCCACATTCCTTTGCCTAGCTAACACTTACTGAGCAGTGACTGTGGCAAAGTACATTGCTTGGTGTGGGAGCACATGTAAAATTCAATTTATAGTCCCTGATATGCTCACCTTCAAGGGATCCAAGGAACCCCTGATGGGGCATCACCTACCCGTCATCTCGACCCATGCCTTCATTCTACTACATTGACATGTAATGTGTTCCAGGAATCCAAAAGAAGGAACCTCATTTTTGTCAGTCACAGAGAAGACAGGATATCTTCTGTGCAAAGGAAACAGTACATTTAAAGACAGAGGCTGGAGACAATTAAGTGTGACCAGGAATTGCAAATAAGTCAGTCTAATCCAAGCATGGGGTAGGATTATGTCCGGTTATGTACATCCAGCCTGAAAGTATAGCCGTCACCTTGAAGGCAGTGAGGCTACTGGAGATCATAAGCAGGGGTGTCCTGTAGTCAGAGAGTGCAGAGACATTTCTTCTAGTAGTTCTGGGAGACTAGGGCGCAGCACTGTCACAGTGGTTTAGCAGGGGAAGCGTGAGGGCCTGCACCATGGGGTCAGTAGGGTCAAAGAAGAAAGGAGGGAGGGCTTCGGGGTCCTGGACAGGATGGGGACAAGGGGAAGTTTACAAAGACCTTACATCAAATCGACGAAGTTAGATTTGATGGGGGTAGTGCTGCCATTTATGGAATTTAGGAAGGACAGCAATGGAGAAAGAAGACTTGTTCACTCTAGGATAGGAAGATTCTAAGTGCCTCCAGGATAAACATTCTGAGATGCCTGCTGGGTAGTTGGACATGCAGGCTTGAGCACGGGGGGAGGTATGAACCAGAGTAAGACGTGAGCGTCTTTAGAAACGATGTCAAAATTGAAGTTGAGTGTAGCTTGGTAGGCCCGGGGAGCATATGTAGAGAGGAAAAGTCCACACGCAAAGCCTCAGGGCCATCAGAGTTGAGCAAATAGTTAAGGGGAGCCCTGACACATGAACAGTGAGCAGCCAGAGGACGAGGAAGAGGGCTTACAAAATGACAGAGAGCTTCATGCAAGAGTGAGGTGACAGAAATCATATACATTTAGGGTAGAGGAGTGTCCCAGGAACCAGGACAGTTGCAAGGAAGTGGTGGGAACAGAGACCCAGAGGTAAGTAGGAATAAGAGTGAATTAGAGCCGACTGTGGACAAGTCAGTCACATACCTGGTCAGGCAAGGGCATGAATAGTCAGGGAGACTTAAATGAGAAGACTTTAGTTCTGCTTGTGTTGAGGAAAGTCCCCGAGGGCTGGAGATCCTGAAGAAAATGAGGCTAAATGGAAGTAGATGGGGGTGGAGAGGCACTCATGACCCCTGGTGTGGGCTTCTCCTAAGGGGCCTCAGCCCCTTCCCCACCCCTGACTGAGCCCGGCCTTTGTGTGTTCCTGTGAAGTCAAGTGCCTGCTCTTCTGCACAGTAACATTGGCTGTTCTTAGTCCACAGCTTCTGACATGCGATTTGAAGACACATTTTATGGAACAGACATAATCCAGGGGGAGAAAAAGAGACAGAGAGTGCTGAGCTCCAGATTCAAGAATGAATACGTGGATGACCCCGTCTACCGCACTTTCTTGAAGAGCTCTTTCCAGAAGAAGTGTCAGAAGAGGCAGTAGTCTACCTACATTGCTCTGCAGGCCACAGAATGACTTGGGCAGAAGAGGACTGAGGAAGGACAGCCTGGGGCTGTGCCGTGTGTTTCACTGGGGTAGGTGACAGGCTGTGTCTCTGACAGTGGAAAATCAGGCTCCCCAGAGTGTGGTCACCAGAACTGCAAAATACACATTATTAATTGGATACCACAGTCTGAAGCTGTCTCCTAGTCTTGCTTTCACTTGTTAGCAGTTGTCTCCTTTGATCCCAAAGAATTTTTCTAAGTGAAGGAAATCACTCACCAAAAAAGCCACTGCCAGAGGAGGTGGATCCCCACACACAGCTTTTAGGCCTAAGAAGGAACAGAGACTGCTCTCCTCCCTGAGCAAGTGGGGGCCTCCAGGCCCAGGTGGGAGGGTAGTAACATATATTTTCCACAGTCAGGGAAGGACTCTCACTTATTTGTTTTAAATAGAAGTTTTTATAAAACATTTTTAAAACACAAATGGCATGTATGGTAATGAGATTTACCCGTGTGCTATCTGTATTTCCCTTGTACAGAACTTTTACATTTTTTTATATCCCTTTTACTTTGGGTTGTGTCTGATGAGAACTGAGTTGTTGGCCTCTGTGAAATTTTTGGCTCTTGAGAAAGAATCCTTATGAATTGTCTGGGAATTTTATATATTTAAAGAGGGAGATCTGGGACTGTTATTTTTAAACACTTTTTTTTCATAATACATATTCTGAGTAGATATTTATAAATATGTTTCTTTCATTATGTGTTTGTAAGATTAGAGTTAAAAATAAATATGCCTCGATGCATAGTTTTGAGGTAATATGATTTTTCCTTTTTGCAACAGCTTGAAAATGTACTAGTGTTTAAAAATAAAGATTTCCATTTTCTCCAATTCTGTCTTCTAACTTGCTTATTTGTCTAGGTTTAAACCTAAAGAAAACAAGTTTTGTTTGTGAGCTGACTATGAAGACATTATGGGGCCCTGGCTTCAGACCCTTCCCTCACTGACTTTGTCCATAACTGTGGACGCACTGCCAGACATTTATGGCTGTATCGCCAGGGATAAAGTCTCCTCTGCCTGCTTGTGGTGCCTGCTGAAGTGTTTTCCTCAGCTCCTCCTTTGGGCCTGAAAGAAACCTGAGCATCTGGAGTCTCAAACTCTTTTCATACAGGTCTCTTGGTCCTCAGCTTTGCTGGCAGGGGCTTTATGGATCCTCCAGTCCCTTCCATCACTTTGTAGATGGGAGTGGAGGAGAGACAGGGAGAGGGCTTGCCCACGGTCACACAGTGATGCTTCAGTAAACTGTGGCCACAGTGATACAGCATAACCAACAACTGCAAAATCTCAGTGCCCTGTGGTGAGACACACTGCTTTTGCTTATGAGCCTGCAGATTGGCTGATCAAGGCTGGGCTTGGCTGTGCAGCTGTGCTGACCTCAGCTTGGGCCAGCTCACACGTCTGCTCCATGTGTCCCCATCAGCCCGTTGGACCTAGTGGGCTAGCCCAGATTTGATCTTCTCTGGTCACTGGCAGAGGCAGAGAGGCCAACCAAATAAGCGAATTTTAGGTCTGATGTTGGTTAACATCCTGTGGCCCAAAGCCCAGAGCCAGGGACTAGAGGGCATTTCAGAGTTTCATGGCAAAACGTGTGGATATATCGTGTTACTGGGTAGAAAGTAGAGAACTGAAGCATCATGACAGCCACAGCTGAAGCTCAGCTCTGCAGACCTCTAGTTGGCTGACATTCCGTTTTCCAGAGTGCCTCGTGGCTGAACTCTGAGCTGGGGAAGAGCCCATCAGCCATATTTTTACAAGGACTGAGCACTCCACATTCTCTGCCAGTATAGTCATATATTTTATCAAGTAATCAAGCTTGCCTTTTGTATCTCCACATTTTGAATGGAACTGACCTGCTCTCTCCACAATATGCCAGGAAAGTAGGCCTGTGTAAGGCATTAAGAGGAATTAATCTAAATAGGATCATTTGTTTTGTACAAGTTTGCCTGTCAGCAAGATTTCTGATTGGTTGCCACAGGGAGAAAATGTGCAGAGTCCTATGTGATCTCAAATACAGCTGTTTTTTATGGTCTCACTTAACTAATGTTCCTATAATCAAGTACAGCTGTATATGGCCTAAGCAAAATAGTGTCGGCCACAAATACACTCTGGCTCTTGAGAAAGACACCTTTGTTTCACTGCATTCCGCATGAAGTCGTTATTAGCTCTCTGACCAGACAAATCAGTAAAGCTTTTTTGCTTACTGTGACACCTCAATTGTAATTTTAATTTCTTTGCGTTACACTAACTGCATTTTTAGTGTGCACATGTAGCGTGAAATCAGTTGAAGTCCTTCTAGTATTAAAAAAAAAAAAATTGCTGGCTGTGACAATTCTAATGTAATTCTAATTATAAGCCCTTTCTCTGGAGGTTAGAGGATTAGTAAAACTGCCTGGCATATTTCACAACATTTTAGTTCCTTTATATGTGTTTGAAATGAGAACAATGTGATTCTTGTCAATTTACTTTTATTAAAGTACTTTTGTTTAGTTCATCTAAAGAGAAATTGAAAAGAAGTATCTACTAAAATATCACATGACTTCACAAATGCATTATAAATTGCTCCTGAGTAATGGCATATGAAAATGTGAAGATGCAGAATACAAAAACACATAGGAGTGAATGGATTTGCCACTTCACCCTGTACCCGTCCAATGTGAAGCAAGGCTGAAACATGTTTGTTTCTGGAAATGACCCAGAGGTCTTACAAGCAGTCATACTAGAGGAGCATATGCTGCAAGATCATGTTGTGTTTCATTTTTGCCTTTAAGTAAAAAGGATCTGAAATGAAACAATCTTCATTTTACATACTAATCAGCCCCCAAAACTTGAAGAAAAATAGAAATTCTGAGACATACTCATTACATGAGTAACTGGTTGGTTGCAAAGACTCGATTTTACAATAGACTGCTTCTGAGAATTTATATATGCATCATGGGAAGTATCTTGAATTCTCTCACCCAGTATATTGTTAAGACATACACCACTGAGTGGCCTCTGAGGAGCCTGAACTGTCCAGCAAGTGTGCTGAAGACTCAGAAACATGCTCCATCCTCAGAAGGTACAGGTCCACTTGAAGAAATGGAAGTTCATCAATGATATTAATGATGTACTGAGCATCTATTGTTAAACACTGCCTAGTAGGCTTCTTAATGGTATTTATCTTACTTAGTCTCCCACAAAAAATCAGCAAAGGAAGTACTCTCCTCTTTCATGGAGGGAAACTAAGATTCAGAGAGGTTAAGTAGCTTTTGAATCACTTGACCTCGATGCATGAAGGAAAGCGAGGATTCTAAACCTGACACAATCAAATAACACTGGATAGATGACTCTGAAGCTCCAAGACAAATTAGCACTAGAGATATAAATAAGGAAGTCATCATCTTCATTTTCTTTGAAAATGATATGAAATTTACCTTCTGGTAAAGGCAAAACTATTGGAGAAGGAAATGGCAACCCACTCCAGTGTTCTTGCCTGGAGAATCCCAGGGACGGGGGAGCCTGGTGGATTGCCATCTATGGGGTCGAACAGAGTTGGACACAACTGAAGCAACTTAGCAGCAGCAGCAGCAAAGGCAAAACTATAGGATCAGAAAAGAGATCTCTTGTTGCCAAGGACTGGAAGTGAAGGAGGAAACTGACAACAAAGGCTCAGCTTGAGGAAACTTTTTGGGGTGATGGCAATATTCTTTATCTTGACTGAGGTGGTGGTAATAGGACTGTATGTCAAAATTCACAGAACTGAACACAAAAGGTAGATATTACTATGTGTAAGTATCACCTCAATAAACTTGCCTTAAATAAATAGAATCTAGTGGAATGGTGGTCAAGTAACTTGGGAGAGAACATGCTGAATGAGATGAGAACAAGATATGAAAAGAAACCAAGAACGCTGGGAAAGAACTACATATACCTGAGTTGTGAATGAGCACTGAAAGGGGCCAAGAAATGGGAAACCAGGATGCTGTGATGTCATGGACATCAACAGAAGATGGTACTGCAAAAAGGAGAGGGGTCAACAGAGGGAAAATACTACAGAGTCCTAGATCACGTAGTTGTTCATTAGGAGAACACTGGTGTCTTTCATGAGAGCATTTCACATGGTTTCAGATGAGAAGCCTAGATATATTCAAATAGGTGAGAGGAGATCAAGATAGCGGAATAGATGGATGTGGAGCTCACCACTTCCCACAAATAGATCAAAATTACATGTGGAACAATTTTCACAGAATACCCACTGAATGCTGGCAGAAGATTTCATACAACCAAAACACAAAGATTACCATGTAACTGGGTAAGGATAAAAGTTAAAAAAAAAAAAAAAAAAAAGGATAGCAGCTGTGCCTCTGGGAGGGAGCTGTGAAAGTGGAGGGGTTCCCCCACTCTGGGAGCCTCCTTCACAATGGGGAGAGATCAGCAGGGACAGACAGGGAGCTTCAGAGGAGAGTGCAGCAACAAGCTTGCAGGAGGCAGAATGGAGAGATAGCAGCATACCTGGTTCTCACAACCTCCATGCTCTACCCTACACTCACTGCCTTGACTGTCCTCAGTGTGCACTGGCCATTATCCCCTTGATTGGGGGTGTGACTGGTGTGGCAGTGACCACAGCCTGCACTGGATGTTGAGCAGGACCTCCTCTTTGGCATCAAAGACTTGTTTGGCATCACAGACCTTTCTGCTCCCAGTTGGAGTAGGTGCTCCCTGATCTATTTCTGAGCTGCTGGTTGGGGTAGATGGGATGGGAGCATGTATGCTGGTAGAGGAGCCAGTGAGTATTCCTCCACAGGAGGTGTCCATCAGCAAGAGCTCATCTGCTGATGATCCAATTCCTTGGATTCCCGTGGCTGAGGCGGGACTGATGGCAGCGCCAAGGATAGTGTATTTTGTGGGCCCACACATGGGTGACAGACAACATCACAGACTCAGAAGGCAAGGATCGCAGATGGCTTTTGGAAGGTGGAAAAGGTAAGTAAATATTCTCCTGTGAAGCCTCTGCTAAAGCATTTGACTACGGATCAAAACAAACAGGAAAATTCTAAAAGAAATGGGAATACCAGACCACCTTACCTGCCTCCTGAGAAATCTATATGCAGGTCAAAAAGCAACAGTTAGAACCAGACATGGAACAACAGACTGGTTCAAATTTAAGAATGGAGTATGACAAAGCAGTTTATTGTCACCCTGCTTATTTGACTTATATGCAGAGTCCGTCCACCTGTGAAGTCGCTCAGTCATGTCCGACTCTTTGCGACCCCGTAGACTGTAGCCTACCAGGCTCCTCCGTCCATGGGATTTTCCAGGCAAGAGTACTGGAGTGGGTTGCCATTTCCTATGCCAGGCTGTATGAAGCACAAGATAGAATGAAGATTACCCAGAGAAATATTAACAACCTCAGATGTATAGATGATGCCACCCTTATGGCAGAAAGTGAAGAGAAACTAAGGACCCTCTTGATGAAAGTGAAAGAGGAGAGTGAAAAAGCTGGCTTAAAACTCAACATCAAAAAACTAAGATCATGGCATCCATTTCCATCACTTCATGGCAAATAGATGGGGGAGAAAATAGAAACAGTGGCAGATTTTATTTTCTTGGGCTCCAAAATGACTCCAGATGTTGTCTGCAGCCATGAAATTAAAAGATACTTGCTCCTTGGAAGAAAAGCTATGACAAACCTAGATGGCATATTAAAAGAGACATCACTGCTGACAAAGATCCATCTAGTCAAAGTTATGGTTTCTCCAGTAGTTATAAAGAAGGCTGAGTACCGAAGAATTGATCCTTTAAAACTGTGGTGCTGGAGAAGACTCAAGAGTCCCCTTGACAGCAAGGAGATTCAGCCATTCAATCCTAAAGGAAATCTACACTGAATATTCATTGGAAGGACTGATGCTAAAGCTGAAGCTCCAATACTCTGGCCACCTGATGCAAAGAGCTGACTCTTTGGTAAAGACCCTGATGCGGGTAATGATTGAGGGCAAGAGGAGAAGAGGGTGACAGGATAAGGTGCCTGGATGGAATCTTCAAGTCAAAGGACATGAATTTGAGCAAACTCCGGAAGATAGTGAAGGACAAGAAAGCCTGGAGTGCTGCAGTCCACCCAGGGTTTGCAAAGAGTCGGACACAACTAAGCAGCTGAACAGCAGCAACAAGAACAAAACCTCTACAAGGGAGCATCCCTGCTGAAACTCTGTGACTGTTGTTTCAAACCACTAAGCAAGTAATGTAGACAAAAGGTAAACATATTTAATTCAGATGACCATTATATCTACTACTGTGGGAAGAATTCCTTAGAAAAAATGGGGTAGCCCTCATAGTCAACAAGAGTCCAAAATGCAGTATTAGGTGTAACCTCAAGAACAACATAATGATCGTGATTCATTTGCAAGGCAAACCATCCAAGACCACAGGAATCCCAAGTCTATACCCCAACCGCTAATGCTGAAGAAAATGCAGGTGAATGGTTCTATGAAGACCTACAAGACCTAAAACTAACACCAAAAAAAGATGTCCTTTTTCCTCTTGCTGCTAAGTCACTTCAGTCGTGTCCGACTCTGTGCGACCCCATAGACGGCAGCCCACCAGGCTCCCCTGTCCCTGAGATTCTCCAGGCAAGAACACTGGAATGGGTTGCTATTTCCTTCTCCAATTCATGAAAGTGGAAAGTGAAAGTGAAGTTGCTCAGTTGTGTCCAACTCTTCGCAACCCCATGGACTGCAGCCTACCAGGCTCCTCCATCCATGAGATTTTCCAGGCAAGAGTACTTGAGTGGGATGCCATTGCCTTCTCCGCATTTCCTCTTAGGGGACCAGAAAGCAAAACACGGAAGTCAAGAGACCTGGAGTAAAAATCGAGTTCGGCCTTGGTGTACAAATGAAGCAGGGCAAAAGCTAACAGAATTTTGCCAAGAGAATGCATTGTCATAGCAAATACCCTCTTCCAACAACACAAAAGATGACTCTACACATGGATATCACCAAATAGTCAATACTGAAATCAGACTGATTGTATTCTTTGCAGCTGAAAATGGAGAAACTCTGTATAGTTCTGTCCTTTATTGTGCCCATCTTTGCATGAAATGTTCCCTTGGTATCTCTAATTTTCTTGAAGAAGTCTCTAGTCTTTTCCATTGTTTTTTCTATTTCTTTATATTGTTCACTTAAATAGACTTAGATCATGAACTCCTTATTGCAAAATTTATGCTTAAATTGAAGAAAGTAGGGAAGACTGACAAATAAATTCAAGTGATTAGATCTGGTAGAGTGCCTGAAAAACTATGGATGGTGATTTGTAACATTGTACAAGAGGTAGTGAACAAACTCATCCCCAAGAAAAAGAAATGCAACAAGGCAAAATGGTTGTCTGAGGAGGCCTTACTTATACCTGAGCAAAGAAGAGAAGTGAAAGACAAAGGAGAAAAGGAAAGATAGGCCCATCTGAATGTAGAGTTCGAAAGAACAGCAAAGAGACATAAGAAAGCCTACTTAAGTGAACAATACAAAGAAATAGAAAAGACTAGAGACCTCTTCAAGAAAATTAGAGATACCAAGGGAACATTTCATGCAAAGACGGGCACAATAAAGGACAGAATGGTGTGGAACTAACAGAAGCAAAAGATATTAAGAACAGGTGGCAAAAATGCACAGAAGAACTATACAAAAAAAGGTCTCAATGACCCAGATAACCACAAATTTCTGATCACTCATCTAGAGCCAGACATCCTAGAGTGTGAAGTCCAATGGGCCTTAGGAAGCATTACTACGAATAAAGTTAGTGGAGGTGATGGAATTCCAGCTGAGCTATTTCAAATTCTAAAAGTTAATGTTGTTGAAGTGCTGCATTCAGTATGGTAGCACATTTGTAAAACTCAGCAGTGGCCACAGGACTAGAAAAGTTTTCATTCCAGTCCCAAAGAAGGGCAATGTGAAAGAATTCTTAAACTGTCACATAACTGCACTCATTTCATGTGCTAGCAAGGTCATGCTCAAAAACCTTCAAGCAAAGCTTCAACAATACATGAACCAAGAACTTCCAGATATACAAACAGGATTTAGAGAAAGGAGAAGAGCCAGAGATCAAATTGCCCATATCATTGGATCATAGAAAAAGCAAGGGAATTCCAGCAAAACATCTACTACTGCTTAATTGACTACTCTAAAGCCTTTGATTATGTGGATCACACAAACTGGAAAATTCTAAATGAAAAGGGAATACCACAACACCTGCATCCTGAGAAGCTTGTATGCAGGTCAAGAAGCAGCAGTTAAAACCGGACATGGAACAATGGACTGGTTCAAAATTGGGAAAGGAGTACATCAAGGTAGTATATTGTCACCATGCTTGTTTAACTTCTATACAGAGTACATTATGCAAAATGCCAGGTTGGATGAAGCATAAGCTGGAGTCAAGATTGCCTGGAAAAAAATCAACAAGCTTAGATATGCAGATAATATCACCCTAATCACAGAGAGTGAAGAGGAACTAAAGAGCCTCTTGATGAAGGTGAAAGAGGAGAGTAAAAAAAGCAGGCTTAAAACTCAATAGTCAAATGACTAAGATCATGGCACGTGGTCCCATCACTTCATGGCAAATTGATGGGGACAGAATGGAAACAATGACAGACTTTATTCTTTAGGCTCCAAAATCATTGCTGATGGTGACTGCAGCCATGAAATCAAAAGATGCTTGCTCCTTGGAAGAAAAGCTGTGACAATCCTAGACAGTGTATTAAAAAGCAGAGACATCCCTTTGCTGACGAAGGTCCATCTAGTCAAAGCTATGGTTTTTCCAGTAGTCATTTAAAGATTTGAGAGTTGGACCAAAAAAAAAAAAAAAGGCTGAGGACAAAAGAACTGATGTTTTCGAATTGTGATGCTGGAGAAGACTCTTGGACAGCAAGGAGATCAAACCAGTCAATCCTAAAGGAAATCAATCCTGAATATTCGTTGGAAGGACTGATGCTGATGGCTGAAGCTGAAACTCCCAATGCTTTGGCCACCTAATGAGAAGAACTAACTCACTGGAAAAGACCCTGATGCTGGTAAAGATTGAGGGCAGAAGGAAAAGGGAGGGGGTGGGTGACATAGGATGAGACGGTTGGATGGCATCATCAACTCAATGCACAAGAGTTTGAGGAAACTCTGGGAGATTGTAAAGGAGAGGGAAGCCTAGTGTGCTGTAATGCAAGGGGTGGCAAAGATTTGGACTTGACTGAGGGACTGAATAATATCAACCTCAAGTTGGCACTTGCCAAGAGCATTTGCAAACAGCTAAACAACTATAGCTTCCCTGGTGGCTCAGATGGTAAAGCGTCTGCCTGCAATGCAGGAGACCCGGGTTCAATTCCTGGGTCGGGAAGATCCCCTGGAGAAGGAAATGGCAATCCACTCCAGCACTCTTGCCTGGAAAATCGCATGGATGGAGAAGCCTGATAGGCTACAGTCCGTGGGGTCGCAAAGAGCCAGACACGACTGAGCGACTTCACTTTGACTTTCAAACAACAATAAGAACAAGGGTATTTACCATCTGCCTCTGTGGAGACTGAACCCTGTACTGCTGTAGCTGTTGACCTTCAACACCCTCCAAGGGAGTTCACAGTGGAGTGAGGCGCTCTGTGCTCTGGGGAATCTGGTGAGACAGGTCTTTAGATAGTTGGATATTTTTAGGAACACATTTTATGATCCCAATGCCTGTATCTCCTCATATCTGAAACAGCACTAAATCCATTCATGGTGACATCAGATCCTAGGAGAAAACCTCATATAAAGTAAGTGCTTGATTGCATTGAACTCCCCCTTCACCAGAACCGTATATATTGACCTTCTCCCCACTACCTCTTCCCTGGCTTCCCTGGTGGCTCAGAGGGTAAAGCATCTGCCTGCAATGCAGGAGACCTGCGTTCAATCCCTGGGTCAGGAAGATCCCCTGGAGAAGGAAATGGCAACCCACTCCAGTACTCTTGCCTGGAAAATCCCATGGACAGAGAAGCCTGGTAGACTACAGTCCATGGGATTGCAAAAAGTCAGACATGACTGAGCGACTTCACCACTACCTCTTGGGAGCAATCTCTCAGAGCTATCTGTTTGCTGTCTCCCTGGCTGAGGTCCTCATTTTGCTGCAAATAAAACTTAACCTGCAACTCTCAAGTTGTGCATCTTTTTTAGTAGATAATAACAACAGTATCACATTGATAAACTTGCCTCAAATAAATAAAATCTAGTCGAATGCAACAAGAAGTGCTCTCAAGATGGTGGAGTAGAAGGATGTGCACTCATCTTCTTCTGCCAGAACACCAAAATTATAACTAGTTGCTAAACAACCATTGGCAGGAGAATGTTGGATCCCACCATAAAAAGATACTCCATGTCCAAGGGCAAAGGAGAAGCCCCAACCAGACAGTGGGAGGGGTGCAGTTACATTTTAAAATCAAATCTCAGACCACCAAAGATGCTCGGAGGGCACAAACAAAATGTTGGCGCACGAGGATCAAGGGAAAGGAGCAGTGATCCCCACAAGAGATTGAGCCAGATCTGCCTTTGAGTGTCTCCTGCAGAGGCATGGGTCAGCAGTGACCTGCCTTGGGAACAGGGCCTCTGGCTGCAGCAGAACTGGAGGTGCAGCTTGTGGCCTTAAGTCCTCTTGGAGGAGGTCACCATTAGCTCCACTATAAACTGCCAAGTAGATGACTTACAAACTAGAGAACAATTATACCAAAGAAGTTCTCACAGTGTTGCAAAAGCTCTAGGGCCCACAACAGATTTCCCAACCTGGGGATCCAGCAATAGGACTGAGAACCTCCAGGGAAACAGACTTGGAGGGCACAACAAAACCTTGTGGGCACCAGGACTCAGGAGAAAGGAGCAGTGACCCCACAAAAGATGAGCCAGACTTGCCTTTGAATGTCCAGGAGTCTCTGGTGGAGGTGTGGGTTGACAGTGGTCTGCTGCTGGGTCAGGGGCACTGGCTACAACAGTCCTGGGAGCTGCAGAGTGCTGGCATAAGTCCTTTTGATGGAGGTCACCATTACTGCCATTATCCCTACAATAGTTTGGCCTCAGGGAGGGAACACAACCTCACCCATCAGCATAAAATTAGATTAAAGATTTACAAAGCATCACCTTGCCCACCAGACCAAGACCCAGTTTTACTCACAGCCAGTCCCTCCCACTAGGAAGTTTCCATAAACCTCTTCATCTATCAGAGGGCAGACAGAATGAAAACCACAGTCACAGAAAACTAACCAAACTGATCACATGGATTGCAACCTTGTCTAACTCAATGAAACTAAGAGTCATGCCATATGTGACGGACAGCTCATGGTGGAGAGTTCTCACAAAATGTGGTCCACTGGAGAAGGGAATGGCAAACCATGTAAGCATTCTTGCCTTGAGAACCCCATGAACAGTATGAAAGATAAAAAGATATGACACTGAAAGATGAACTCCCCAGGTCAGTAGTTGCCCAGTATGCTACTGGAGAAGAGTGGAGAGATAGCTCCAGAAGGCATGAAGAGGCTGAGCCAAAGCAGAAACAACACCCTATTGTGGATGTGTCTGATGGTGAAAGTAAAGTCTGAAGCAGTAAAGAACAATATTGCATGGGAACCTGGAATGTTAGGTCCATGAATCAAGGTAAATTGGAAGTGGTCAAACAGGAGACAGCAAGAGTTAATATCGACATTTTAGGAATCAATGAACTAAAATGGACCAGAATGGGAAATTTAGTTCAGATGACCATTACATCTACTACTGATGGGCAAGAATCCCTTAGAAGAAATGGAGTAGCCATCATAGGCAACAAAAGAGTCCAAAATACAATCTCAAAAGTGACAGAATGATCTCTCTTCCTTTCCAACGCAAACCATTCAGTACCATAATAATCCAGGTCTATGCCCCAACTACTAATGCTGAGACAGCTGAAGTTGAATGGTTCTGTGAAGACCCACAAGACCTAGACCTAAAAAAAGATGTCCTTTTCATCATAGGGGACTGGAATGCAAAAGTAAGGAAGTCAGATACCTAAAGTAACAGGCAAGTTTAGCCTTGGAGTACAAAATGAAGCAAGGTAAAGGCTAAGAGAGCTTTGTCAAGAGAACTCACTGATCATAGCAAATACCCTCTTCCACAACTGAAGAGACAACTCTACACATAGCTATCACCAGATGGTCAACACCAAAATGATATTGACTATATTCTTTGCAGCCAAAGATGGAGAAGCTGTATATAGTCATAAAAAACCAGACTGGGAGCTGACTGTGGCTCAGATCATGAACTCCTTATTGCAAAACTCAGACTTAAATTGAAGAAAGAAGAGAAAATCACAAGGCCATTCAGGTATGACCTAAATCAAATCCCTTACGATTAAACAGTGGAAGTGACAAATAGATTCAAGTGATTAGATCTAATAAACAGACTGTCTGAAGAACTATGGTTGGAGGTTTGTAACATTGTACAGGAGGCAGTGATCAAAACCATCCCCAAGAAAAAGAAAGGCAAAATGGTTGTCTAAGGAAAAAGAGAAGGAAAAGGCAGAGGCGAAAAGGAAAGATACACCCATATGAATGCAGAGTTCCAAAGAAAGCAAGGAGAGATAAAGCCTTCCTAAGTGAACAATGCAAAGAAATAGAGGAAAACAATAGAATGGGAAAGACTAGAGATCTTTTCAAGAAAATTAGAGATACCTAGGGGACTGTGAAGAAGGCTGAGCGCCGAAGAATTGATGCTTTTGAACTGTGGTGTTGGAGAAGACTCTTGAGAGTCCCTTGGACTGCAAGGAGATCCAACCAGTCCATTCTGAAGGAGATCAGCCCTGGGATTTCTTTGGAAGGAATGATGCTAAAGCTGAAACTCCAGTACTTTGGCCACCTCATGCGAAGAGTTGACTCATTGGAAAAGACTCTGCTGCTGGGAGGGATTGTGGGCAGGAGGAGAAGGGGACGACAGAGGATGAGATGGCTGGATGGCATCACTGACTCGATGGACGTGAGTCTGTGTGAACTCCGGGAGTTGGTGATGGACAGGGAGGCCTGGCGTGCTGCAATTCATGGGGTCGCAAAGAGTTGGACACGACTGAGCAACTAAACTGAACTGAACTGAAGGGAACATTTCATGCAAAGATGGGCACAATAAAGGACAGAAATGGTATGGGCCTAACAGAAGCAGAAGATATTAAGATCAGCTGGCAAGAATACACAGGAGAATTATTTTTTAAAAAAAGATATTAATGACCCAGATAGCCATGATGTTGTGATCACTCACCTAGAACCACACATCTTGGAGAGTGAAGTCAAGTGGACCTTATGAAGCATCACACCAAAAGACTAATGGAGGTGATGAAATTCCAGCTGAGTTATTTCAAATCCTAAAAGATGATGCTGTCAAAGTGCTGCAACTCAGTATGCCAGCAAATTTGGAAAACTCAGCAGTGGCCCTAGTACCAGAAATGCTCAGTTTTCATTCCAATCCCAAAGGAGGCCAATGCCAAAGAATGTTCAAACTGCTGTACAAATGCACTCATCTCACATGCTAGCAAAGTAATGCTCAAAATTCTCCAAGGCAGACTTCAACAGTACATGAACTGAGAACTTCCAGATTTTCAAGCTGGATTTAGAAAAGGTAGAGGAACCAGAGATCAAGTTGCCAACATCCATTAGATCATAGAAAAAAAACAAGAGAATTCTAGAAGAATATCTACTTCTGCTGTATTGACAATGCTAAAGCCTTTGTGTAGATCACAATAAACTGGAAAATTTTTAAAGAGATGGGAATACCAGACCACCTTACCTGCCTCCTAAGAAACCTATATGCTGGTCAAGAAGCAACAGGTACAACTGGACATGGAACAACGGACTGGTTCAAAATTGGGAAAGGAGTACATCAAGGCTGTATATTGTCACTCTGCTTTTTTAACTTTTATGTAGACTGCATCATGTGAAATGCTGGGCTGGATGAAGCACAAGCTGGAATCAAGACTGCCAGCAGAAATATCAATAACCTCTGATATAAAGATGACTCCACCCAATGGCAGAAAGCAAAGAGGAACCATAGAGCCCCGTGATGAAGGTGAAAGAGGTGAGTGGAAAAGCTAGCTTAATCTCAGAATTCAAAAAACTGAGATCATGGCATCCAGTCCCATCACTTCATGGCAAATTGATGGGGAAACAATGGGAACAGTGAGAGACTTTATTTTCTTGGACTCCAAAAATCACTGTGGATGGTACTGCAGCCATGAAATAAGAAGATGCTTGCTCCTTGGAAGAAAGCTATGACAAACCTAGATAGTGTATTAAAAAGCAGAGACTTTACTTTTCTGACAAAGGTCTGTCTAGTTAAAGCTATGGTTTTTCCAGTAGTCATGTATGCTTGTGATAGTTGGACCATAAAGAAGGCTGAACACCAAAGAATTGATGCTTTTGAACTGTGGTGTTGGAGAAGACTCTTTAGAGTCCCTTGGACTGCAAGGAGATCAAAACAGTCAATCCTAAAGGAAATCAATCCTGAATATTCATTGGAAGGACTGGTACTGAAACTGAAGCTCCAATATTTTGACCACCTGATGTGAAGAGCTGATTGATTTGAAAAGACCCTGATGCTGGAAAAAATTGAAGGTAGGAGGAAAAGGGGATGACAGAGGACGAGATAATTGGATAGCATCACTGACTCAGTGGAAATGAGTTAAGCAAGCTCCAGGAGATAGTGAAGGACAGGGAAAGCTGGCATGCTGCAGTCCATGGCTTGCAAAGAGTCAGACACGACTGAGTGACTGAACAACAACAAGAAGTAAAATGGTGGTCAGGTAACTCAGGGAGAGAACATATTGCATGAGAGAAGAACAAGATGTGAAAAGAAATAAAAAACCCTGGGAAAGAGCTACACACAGCTGAGTTGTGAATGAGCACTGAAAAGGGCCAAGAAATGGGAAACCAGGATGTTGTAATGTCATGGACATCAACAGAAGACAGTATTCCAAAAAGGCGGAGGGATCAATAGAAAATGTTTTAAGTACCAGATCATATAGTCGTTCATTGGGAGGACACTGGTGTTGTTCATGAGAGCATTTCTCATGGTTTCAGATGTCAAACCTATTAATATTCAAATGTGTGAGAGGAGATCATGATGGCAGAAAAGATGGATGTGGAGCTCATCTCTTTCAACCAACAGATCAAAATTACATTTACACACAGAACAATTCTCACAGAGTAACCACGCAACTCTGGCAGAAGATTTCATACAACCAAAACACAAGAAAGACCATGATGTAACTGGGTAGGATAAAAGTAAAAACAACAACAACAAAAAAAACTAGGATGGGACTGTGCCCCTAGGAGGGAGCTGTGAATGAGAAGAGGTTCCCTGGTAGCTCAGCTGGTAAAGAATCCGCCTGCAATGCAGGAGACCCTGGTATGATTCCTGGGTAGGAAAGATCTGCTGCAGATGGGATAGTCTACCCACTCCAGTATTCTTGGGCTTCCCTGGTGGCTCAGACAGTACAGATTCCCCTTCAATGTGGGAGACCTGGGTTCAATCCCTGGGTTGAGAAGATTGCCTGGAGAAGGGAACAGCTACCCACTCCAGTATTCTGGATTGGAGAAGTCCATGGACAGAGGAGCCTGGCATGCTGCAGTCCATGGGGTCGCAAAGAGTCAGACATGACTGAGCAACTTTTAATTCATTTCCCTTGCCTTCACAGATGAAGGAGCCTTCTTCATCTGTGGCGAGATGAGCTGGGACAGACAGGAATCTTCGGAGGAGAGTATAGCAAGTAGCTTGCAGGAAGCAGAATGGAGAGATACCAGCATACCTGGTTCTGACCGCCTCCAATCTTTACCCTGCACTCACTGCCTCGACTATCCTCAGAGTGTGCTGATCATCTACACTGGATGTTGAGTAGGGCCTCCTCTTTGGCATCATAGCCCTGTTGTGGCAGGGCCTGCTCCCAGTTGTTGGGAGTAGAAGTCCCTGATCTGTTTCTGAGCTGCAGGGTGGGGTAGGTGGGTTGGGAGTACTTCCTGAGAGAGGAACCACTGAGTATTGCTACATGGGAGCCATTCATCAGCAAGAGCGTATCTACGGGTTTGTGGGAACTGGGTGCTGAACAGCTTCAGTGGTCAAATGTGGGGAGAAATCTGGGGTTGGCTGCACAGATACAGCCTGAAGGGACTAGGGTGTGGCCCAGACCAAAACTGGGAGGAGTGTGCAAAATGGAGCCCAGGTTCATTATGAGGCCCCATTGTTACCACACACATGTGAAGAGAGGGCCCCTGGCCCCACCACAGCTGCCTCCTCAGCAAGCTCACAGGGCTCCACCTCTGCAACTACTGGGAACAAGCAAGCAGTTGCCCCAAACTTGGAGGCAGGGCTGAAGCTGAGCCCTGTCTCGTGACTTTGTGATGTTGGTGGATTTATGCTGTTAGTGCCTTTGTAAGTTCAGTGCCTGTGGAACATCCAAGAAGATTAATGTTCCTGTGGGTGTTCCTGTGGGTGAGGTGGGTCTGGAGTTAGCAGATGTGGACACTGGGGCCATGTGCCCAGGGAGGCCAGGCTGGGGCCTCTGGTGAATGTTTAGCTCCCATGACGTGTCCAGTTGAGTGACTATGTGACTATTAGTCCCTGGTACGCAGATCTGTGCCTATGGATCTGTGCTGATGGCTTTCTGAGGGACGTATGGGCCAATTCCTTGGATTCCCATGGTTGATGCAGGACTGATGGCAGTGCCAAGAACAGTGTATTTTGTGGGCCCACACAATGGGTGACAGACAACATCACAGACTCAGAAGGCAAGGATCACAGATTGCTTTTGGAAGGTAGAAAAGGCAAGGAAATATTCTCCTCTGAAACCTTTGCTAAAGCATTAGACTACGGATCACAACAAACAGGAAAATTCTAAAAGAAATGGGAATACCAGACTACCTTACCTGCCTCCTGAGAAACCTGTATGCAGGTCAAGAAGCAACAGAACTGGACATGAAACATTGGACTGGTTCAAACTTAGGAAAGGTCTATAACACAGCTGTATATTGTAGCCCTGCTTCTTTAACTTCTATGCAGAGTACATCATGTGGAATGCCAGGCTGGATGAATCACAAGCTGGAATCAAGATTGTTGGAAGAAATAACAACCTCAGATATGCAGATGATACTACCATAATGGCAAAAAGCAAAGAGGAACTAAAGAGCCTCTTGATGAAGGTGAAAAAGGAGAGTGAAAAAGCTGGCTTAAAACTCAGCATTCAAAAAACTAAGATCATGGCATGTGTTCCCATCACTTCATAGCAAATAGAAGGGGGAAAAAAATGGAAACAATGGCAGATTGTATTTTCTTGGGCTCCAAAAACACTGCATATGGTGACTACAGCCATGAAATTAAAAGACACTTCTCCTTGGAAGAAAAGCTATTACAAATCTAGACAGCATATCAAAATCCAGAGACATCACTTGACAGACAAAGGTCTACATAGTCAAAGCTAAAGTTTTTTCAGTAGTCATGTACAGATTTGAGAATTGGACCATAAAGAAGGCTAAGTGCCAAAGTATGGATGCTTTCCAAGTATGGAGCTGGAGAAGACTCTTGAGACTTCCTTGGACAGCAAGGAGATCAAAGCAGTCAGTCCTAAAGGAAATCAACCCTGAATATTCATTGGAAGAACTGATTCTGATGCTCCAATACTTCAGTCACCTGATAGGAAGAGCCAACTCACTGGAAAAGACCTGATGGGAAAGATTGAGGGCAAGAGAAGGGCGTGACAGAGGATGAGATGGATGGATGGCATTTTCAACAAACTCTGGAAGATAATGAAGGGCAGGGAAGCCTGCTTCAGTTCATGGGGTTGCAAAGAGTAGCAACTGAAGAACAACTAAACCTCTTCAAGGGATCAGCCCTGCTGAAACTTTGTTGTTTAAACCACTAAGCAAGGAACTAAGCAGATATAGCAGGAGGGAGGGTGAGAGGAGGCATTCAGTGGTCAGAGGTATTAGTGTAAGATTTCTGTAGTTGAGATTGTGTTGATGAGATTTAGGGTGTGGTCCTCAGAGAAGGATGGAGGTGAAAGTCATTTCACCCAATTAACTTATACTTTTTTAGTTGATAATCCATATGGCATAAAATTCACCCTTTTAAAATGTACAATCCAGTGGTTTATATATATTCACAACACAGTGAAGCCATTACTACTATCCAATTCTAGAATTAAATACATAGATTTGATTGACTAGTGTTATTTTGCTTTCATATATTATAGCACTTTAAAAAAATATTCCATTTGTTTCTGCTGCAGCTCCTGGAGACTGAGAAGCATAAGGGAAATTTTCATGAGAAAATATTGAGTATGAAGAATTCTTCTGAATATATTTATTACACTTGATACACTTGGCCAAATGGAGACATGCCTCCTGTTGATTCACCAGGTTTGTGATTGTGGTGCTGTGAACCCTTTCAGTGGAAGGCAGAGGACAAAGCAGAAAGGCACACCCTGGCTCCCTAGCAGAACTGCCCTTGAAGATCAGGGCCAGGAGACTGAGGATTGGGGGAGTGTGGCCCTCAGCTTCAGCAGTCCCCAAGAATGCTAGGGCACAGCCCTTCTGCAGCAGGTCTTTGGGCACAGATAAACCCCTGACGCCACACTCAGCCATGGGCCTCTCTCACCCTCCTGGTAGGAGTCCCAGTGGAGGTCACCCCTCTCATTCACTGCACCTGTTCCCTTCCAGGAGTACCATGGATGAACTGGTATTCTCTCCCTTCCCTCCTGGGGGCGGGGGGCTCTCCTCCCCTGGGCAAGTGTTCTTTTGCTCCCAGAAGATTTCCTATAACTCATAAATTATTTAGAAGCAAATGTGACCTAACCTGAACTGATTTGAGGCTGTTTACATTCTTTAATTCATTCGGTGTGAATATTCAAACATATCACAGTAGAAAATTTGTGTTGGGTGTTAGGCAGTATATGATAATTGGCATGAAATTGCCTTTCTAAAAATCCTGAAAATTCTGCCCTTATGCACAGTAAATCTAGCCCCAAGAATTTTGGATAAGGGATTGTGTTAAGTTGCTCATTCGTGTTCAACTCTTTGTGACCCCATGGACTGTAGCCCGCCAGGCTTCTCTGTCCATGGGATTCTCCAGGCAAGAATACTGGAGTGGGTTGCCATTCCCTTCTCCAGGGGATCCTCCTGACCCAGGGATTGAACCCATGTCTCCTGCATTGCAGGCAGATTCTATACCATCTGAGTGGCCCACTTATTTTATAGGCACTGCTCACTGGGTAGTACTCACTACGTACAGGGCCTTACTCATTTCCATATTCCCTATGATGCTCTGCATGTCACAGGCCCTCGCTGAGCCTGACTGAATGCCACTCTGACATGTGCTCTCACTGGGCTAGGGATTGATGACATTTGTCTTAGCTTGGGCACTGAATTAACATCACCAGGCTTGAAAGTCACAGTACTGCTTACCAGGGAAAGACATTCTGCCAACTGTGGCTAACTGTGAGCACAGCAGGGTCCTGAGGAAGGAAACGGTGGCATCATGCCATTCTGGCTATTCATGGAAAGGGCCAGGTGTCACCAGAAGGTGGGAAAGCTCGTTCGCCAAGGCCAGCTCATGCTACCTAGACGGACTGTTCCTTGCCTCCATGATTCAAAAGAGAATAAACCGATTCTTCCTTGAGGCCACAAAATGGCATGAACAGGCTGTGTAGGTTGAAGCATTTCTTGTTTACCCTGAAAGAGATTTGGGCTCTAGGGCAGAGATTGAAGCCTACAAAGCTGGAAATTGAAATGTCTGCTTAGTCCATAGAATGCCCTGCATCAAGGCTTTGGGGCCACCCTCTGTGGACTCTCCATGTGTGACTTTAATGGGATATGATTATGAAACTATCTCTAACTTCCCCCGCTCCCCAAATCAAAGCCACAATGAATAAAACGACCCCATAATAATTTCTGCATATTTTGGTAACAAAGGAAATGGCTGTTGATGATAATAAAAACTGCTCTTCATAAATTCACACCCTTTGTTGCCATTTATAAAAGAGACCTTTTATTGCAAGCTCATTAGTAGCTGAACTTTATTTTGTCAAAGGAAATGGAGTCAAAAGAGATTATGTTTCATCTTTAATATGGCCGTTCAACAACAGAGCCACTATCCTGAGTTTCAGATGAATTTAATTGAAACATAATGAACAAAATTAGTTGTTTTATGCAATTAGAATCCTATTTAAATAGGTTAGAAAATGAATAGGATGAGAAATGTGTTTGACTTGATTTTCCTCAAGATGGACTCTCTAGGCCTCCTCTGCCTCCTGGTTTTCTCTCCTCACTGAGTAAGACACTAATATTTTTGGAATTTAAGTATAATTTTGACTTGCCAAGTTTTCCCCCCAGGCAATAGAATGGGCAGTGGGAACCAGTCACAGAGAACTAAGGGAGCAAACACTCTTCTAGCTCAATGAGGAACAGTTCCTTACACATCTGAACTCCCTTCCCTTCTGAGGTAAGAAAGGTTATTATTGAGCAGTGTCTAACCAAAGGTAAGGAGTGATGATATGAGTACAGATCTTCCCTCTGCCCCTTAATAACTTTGTGACTTGGTATGTATCTCTTGACATTTGGACCTCAGTTTCTCCTTCAGTACAATGAGAATAATAAAATCCATTTCTTGAGACTGATGGTGGGACTTCCCTGGTAGTGTAGCGGTGAAGAATCCATCTTCCAATTCGAGGGATGCAGGTGTGATTCCTGTTCGGGGAACTAAGATCCCACATGCCGTGGGGCAACTAAACCTGAGCTGCAACTAGAGAGCTGTGCACTCTAGAGCCTGCATGCCACAACTAGTGAGCCCATGCACTCTAGAGCCCATGTCCACAACCAGAGAAGCCCTTGGGTTGCAACAAGACAGTCCACGCACCACAATGAGAAGCCCTTGCACCACCACAAAGGGCCTGCCTGCCACAGTGAAGACCCAACACAGCCAAACTTTTAAAAAATAATAATAATAAAAAGAGTGCTGTAAGTGTGGTGTGAATGTACATAAGGTATTTGGCGTATTGCCCTGCTCAAAAAGTGGGAACTGCTGCTGCTGCTACTGATCTTCTTTACCATCATCAGCATCTTCATCTTCATTTTGATCATTCATCTTCCAACTTCTGGGACCTTGATGTGTTGAAGACCATCAACACCTCTAATTCACATTGGTATACATAGGCTTTCCAGGTATTACCCTACTTAACTGGAGGAAAGAGATGAAATCAGAAGGCTAATTCGCTCAGGGGGCTGGGAGGGTTTGCACTCTTCTTGGGGAGAGTGACAGAAGCTGGTAAGTCTTGATATGGGGGAAGAGCAGCACAATGTGAAACCCCTGCAGAGGGTCACATAAAATTCTCATCAGTTCCCCCATCTGTGATGTGAGGGAATGAGGCCATCCCCATGGACCTTTCCAGCTCTGAAGTGCTTATGATTCTACAACTACTGCCGGCTCTTCTGCCTAATGGAGCACATTCCAGTGAGCCAGCCGTTGCCAGGAAAGTCTTCCAACCTGCATCAGAGCTGCTGAAGCTTCCTACTGAGTGTTCCCTTCCAGCATCACTGTTGACTCAATGCTAGAATGTGGCTTCCTGAGGAACAGTGGAGGTGAGAATAAAGACAAATGAGATTTGGCACAGCCTTAGTAAACAGAGCCTTCCCTGTATAGAACAGCTCTGGCTGAGAGGAGACCAAGGAAAATTAAAAAAAAAAAAAAAAATTACTCATTTCGCTATGGTTTCATCAGCTTGAAGGTTTAAATGGATGCTCAATGAAAAAAGTAAAACTGGTATTACTTTTAACTACAAGATGCTATTGCAATGTTCCAGTCTCCTACCCAGTTATTTCTGAGAGCCCCAAGGGATATCTCAGATGCACTCGTAAGTAAATCTTCTTGGCTTCCCATGGTGACTGTCATTTTGTTCTGTTTCTTCTCCAGTATAACCTTAGGGATGTCAGTTCCTCAGGTGTCACTGCCTGCAGGTTTCTGTAGCTACTGATGATGCCGGAGCTGTCCCACCTCACACCCAGAAAGCAGTGTGGACACTGCCACTGCTGTAATGCTAAAGATGGAGTGAGGTGCTGCTGGCCCCAGCACTGGCCGAAGTTGGGGATCTCAGGGCCAGGACAGCCACCACCATTCTTAGCTGAGGGTGGCTCCCACTGACACCCTGCTCAGCCCTGCACTTCTCCAAAGCAGGAGGAATTGGCATCCTGCCCTGCACCCCTCCTTTTGTGGCTCTCTGGTCCCCAGAGTAGTGCAACTTCATGCTCTTAACCTCCCAAGGAGACTGTTGTTGTATACACTGCCTTTTTGGGTTTTGTTTATAGCAGTTCTTGCTCTCATGAGGGGTTTAGGGTGCCACAGGGCTGGCTGTTGGAGACTCTGAAGGATGTGAAGAACAAAAATTCACTCATATGACTTCAGCACTGGTGGTCTTATTGCAGGGATAAGAAGATGCAAAACTCAGTCATGTGGCTGGGCCTCACGGGGCTCCAGGAAGAATCTGGCCTCATGGAAATGAACATGACTGGCAAAAGAAATGTTTTTCTTGGGACCTGCTTATCGTATTGTGCCCCCACCCTCAGTTCGCTGGCCTTTAACTTTTTCTCTCATCAGCAAGCAGCTCCCTGACCCTTCCTTCCAAGGCCTCTGCTGCCATTTGGTCTTTGCTGTTAGCCTGTGATTTTTATTAGCTTCTGCTCCCAATACTACTGATTCTTGCAAAGGTCCAGACCAAAATCATTACTAGAAAATAAGTTTTACGAGGACATGGATTTTGGTTTTTCTTGTTTATCTCTAGTACTTAAAAAAGCGGCTCTACCACTTCATAAATGTGTAGTCTTGGGGCAAGTTACTTAGGCGTTCTGTGCCTTGCTCTTTTCTGACCTTCAAAATGTGGACAAAAAATAGCAATGCATTTATTGGGTTGTTTTAAGAATTAAATAGATTAATACTTGTAAAGTACTTGTATTAGTGTCGGGCACAGACTATGTTCAGTAGAAGCATTTGTTAAATAAATTTAAAAGTAAGGCATCTACACACAGCTGGCACTCAATGAGTATTTGATTAGTATATTAAGCATATTCCTTGAAGAATCAGATTGACTTAATTGCCCTTGTTCAAGTGCTCTTGTTCCAGGCTGGCTTATATAGTCCCTTAGCCTCTATTGACCACCTCTGGGTCAGCTTTGCCTTCCAAGCCATTTGCTGGGCCAGGAGTTTGGGTTCGTGCTACCACAAAATGACATATATAGAAGGAACCCCTTAAAAGGGGTTTTGGAAGTGGTAGATACTCTGGGCATGCCTATCTGGTTCACTGTAAGGACTTTACCCTATAGTCAAAACTGTTCCTCTGCTCGAATGGATAAGTTACTTACATATTCATGCTCTGGTGGCTCAGATGGTATAGAATCCACCTGTGATACAGGAGACCAGGGTTTAATACCTGGGTCAGGAAGATCCCCTGGAGAAGGGAACAGCTAACCACTCCAGTGTTCTTGCCTGGAGAGTCCCTGGCAGGCTATAGCCTATGGGGTTGCAAACAGTTGGACAGGACTGAGTGACTAAATGCACACACAATACACATGCACCCAGTTCCTTCCTTTGGGCAACTCTTTCCCAGAAGGGTACTCTGTCTCCCTGGCTGAGATGCCCATGGTGCTCTCCTTGGCCTGCCAATGGGCTCTGTCTTCTCCTTCACTCAGTGCTAAATCGACCACTGAGCCTCTTGTGATATAGCTCCTTCCTTTTGTCTGTCATTCTTTAAACTTCTTCAGCTCAGGGACCTTCAGGGTCTAGAAGAGAGACCTCTTCTACTGTGCACTACTGTGTATTCATATGCATATACGTGCATTTTGATGCCAAGATGCTCCCTCTCTGACCCAAAGGAACTTGGATTTTATATCTTCCAGCTTGGAGGCCACCTGAGAGCTGGAGATAACATTTGTGGGGCTGCCAATCAGATAATGAGCAGAGCGCTTTATTATTCTTGCCCTCTGGATCCGAAGAGAGCTGAGTTCCACAAGAGGTCCTAAGTTATCAGGGAGGAAGTTTTTCAATTTAATTTTTTCAGGGAGTTGAGTCCCTGAAGTCTCACAAGCTGAAATGGAGCAGTGGAGGGAGCTGGCAAGGGAGTCTCCATTATGTGAATGGGCAGGACAGGTAATGAGAGCAGAAGTAAGCTCTACTGAGGGCCACGGGGAGGAGCGGAAGGGAAGAAGCTATTAGCTTTGACTGTGGCATCCTGGAATGACTGCTACCTAGATGGCTAAACTGTTACTTTCTGGAAACTGGCATTTAATTATCTATGCCTTGAAGCCTAGGGGACCCCACCAGACCGCTTCCAGGTCCCTTAGGGCAATGGTTCCCCATCAATCTACATGCCAGTATCATTTAGGGGGTTATTTTAAAATAGATACTGGGTTCACACTCAAAACTTTACATGCAAATCATAGGAATCTTACGATTCTTTAATCCACCACAGCTGGTCCCAGTGTAGACCATCATGGGCCAATCTGGGAACTTTGCAGAAAATGGATATTGACACTTGGAAAAAGCATGGACCAAAGGAAAAGCATCAGCTATGGTAGTCCAAGACTTGGGATAAGTCATTCAATCCCTATGAGCTTTACTTTCCTCTGTTGTCACATGGGAATAGTAACCCTTGCCTTGTCTATTTCACAGAGTTGTTTCAAGGAGGGCAGATAAATACATGGAAGAGAACTGAAAAACAGAATCCAAATCTATGGCATAAAGCTCATAAAGTTACTTGTGTGCTCTTGATAAATTTGTGATGAATCCTATGAAACAAATAATCCTGTGTGAATGCCTCCTCTGATCCTGCCCCATGTACAAAAAAATGCATAAGCAGGACAGGTTTAGTTAAACTCTATGCTTCTCTTATCCCACCATTAAGAAGCAGTTACCTCTAAGATGAAGATAGAAGAAATGAACATATACTTTTACCTCTATCCTAACCCTAAAGCTTACTAAAATTATAATAAAATGTTTTTCTTTAATGACAAAAAATAATAATGACAAGTTGAGAGAGAAGATAATATTAAAAGTAGACACTAGAAAGCCAAGGGGTGGCCAAATATTTGGTAGATTTGAAGGAGCTGAGTCCTAAGCTGGCAGTAGGGGAAAGCCAAGAAGAAATGCAACTTAACACATAGAATCTTTCTATTCCCACAAGGCTCAGAAAGGAATGATTCCATGTACATCTAAAAGTAGGGATGTGGGTGGAGTAAAAGTAGAAAAATTGTTTAAGTAAAAATTAAGAATGCAATGAACACTCCAGAATTCTCCTCAAAGACTCAGAAATTGCTGATTCCATGTTTGTGTAGAAGTATAAGTGAAGGCAGAACTAAAGATAGGATAACTGCTCAGAGATTAAGGAGACCCTGGTCCAGTTTCTTACAGACAGTCTCGTTTCTGCCCCAAGGAAAGACTGGAAGTATGATTTCTGAAGAGCATAAGACAGAACAGTGGACTAGAGGACAAGAAGCATCACTGAGAACAGAAACATGTTGGAAACAAGGGGATTAAGTAGAAGTGACAAACTGACTAAGACTCTGCCTTATTCCTCCACTTGGTTAGTTCTCAACATGCTGGAAATTCAACTTAAGTTCTACAGACAGGAGAGTAAACTGTAACCCAACAGAAGAGAGCTCAAGATTATGACACTGGAGATTTCTCCCCAAATGGCCAAGACATTTAACCCAACAGGAAAGCCCAGAGTTGCCAATCCCTTCCCTTGTACACTCAGCTTTCAAATTGTTTTTTGCTTTGTGTGTGTGTGTGTGTGTGTGTGTGTGTGTGTGTGTGTGTGTGTGCATGCATGCATGTGTGAGGGAACACCAGAGCATGCCTATCTGGTTCACTGTAAGGACAAAATGTGGTCCACTGGAGGAGGGAATGGCAAATGACCCCAGGATACTTGCTGCTAGAACCACATGCACTGTATAAATAGGTCAAAAGATATTACACTGAAAGATGAGTCCCCCAGGTTGGAGGGTATCTAATATGCTACTGGGGAAGAGTGGAGGGCAACTACTAATAACTCCAGAAATAAGGAAGTGGCTGGGCCAAAGCAGAAATGACACTCAGTTGTGGATGTGCCTGGTGATGAAAGTAAAATTCGATGTTGTAAAGAATAGTATTGCATAGGAACCTGGAATGTTAGGTTGATGAATCAAAATAAATTGGACATGATCAAGCAAGAAGTAGCAAGAGCAAACATCAATATCTTAGAATTAGTGAACTAAAATGGGTGAATTCAGACAACCGTTATATAATTTAAATGACCATTATATCTACTACTGAGGGCAAAAAGCTCATAGAAGAAATGAAATAGCCCTCATAATCAACAAGAGTCCAAAATGCAGTACTTGGGTGCAACCTCAAAAATGACAGAATGATCTTGGTTCATTTCCAAAGCAAACCATTCAGCATCATGGAATTCAAGTCTGTGCTCCAACCACTGATGCCAACAAAGCTGAAGTTGAATGGTTCTATGAAGACCTACAAGACCTTCTAAAATTAACACCAAAAAAAAGATGTCCTTTTCATCATAGGGGATTGGAATGCAAAAGTAGGAAGTCAAGAGATACCTGGAGTAACAAGTTTGGCCTTGGAATTTAAAATGAAGCAGGGTAAAGGCTAACAGAATTCTGCCAAGAGAATGCACTGCTGCTGCTGCTGCTGCTGCTGCTAAGTCACTTCAGTCATGTCTAACTCTGTGTGACCCCATAGACAGCAGCCCACCAGGCTCCCCCATCCCTGGGATTCTCCAGGCAAGAACACCAGAGTGGGTTGCCATTTCCTCCTCCAATGCATGAAAGTGAAAGTGAAGTCACTCAGTCGTGTCTGACTCTTCTCAACCCCATGGACTGCAGCCTACCAGGCTCCTCCATCCATGGGATTTTCCAGGCAAGAGTACTGGAGTGGGGTGCCATTGCTTTCTTTGAGAGAATGCACTAGTTGTAGCAAACACTGTTTATCAACAACACAAAAGACGATTTAACACATGGACATCACCAAATGGCCAATTCTGACATCAGATTGATTACATTCTTTGTAGCCGAAGAAGGAGAAGCTGTATTCAATGAGCAAAAACAAGACCTGGAGCTAACTGTGGCTCAGATCATCAGCTTCTCATAGCAAAATTCAGGCTTAAACTAAAGAAAGTGAATAAAACCACTAGGCCAGTCAGGTATGACTTAAATCCCCTGTGAATATACAGTTGCAGTGATAAATAGATTCAAGGGATTAGATCAATAAACAGACTGCCTGAAGAACTATGAACAGATAGGAAGCAGCAAACAGGAAGTCACAAACAAAACCATCCAAAAGAAAAAGAAAAGAAGGCAAAGTGGTTTGAGGATGCTTTGCAAATAGCTGAAGAAAGAAAAGAAGCAACAAGCAAGGGAGAAAAGGAAAGGTACACCTAACTAAATGCAGAGTTCCAGAGAATAGTGAGGAGAGACAAAAAGGCCCTCTTCAGTGAAGAGTGCAAAGGAATAGAGGAAAACAACAGGAGAAAGACTAGAGATCTCTTCAAGAAAATTGGATATATCAAAGGAATATTTCATCCAAAGATGGGCACAATAATGGACAGAAATGGTAAAGGTCTAATAGAAGCAGAATAGATCAGGAAGAGATGTAAAGACTACACAGAAGAAATGTACAAAAAATGTCTTGATGACCACGATGCTGTGGTCAGTCACCCAGAGCCAGACATTCTGGAGTGTGAAGTCAAGTGGGCCATAGGCAGCACTGCTGTCAATAAAGCTAGTTGAAGTGATGGAATTCCAGCAGAGCTATTTAAAATTCTAAAAGATGATGCTATCAAAGTGCTGCACTCAATATGTCAGCAAATTTGGAAAACCCAGCAGTGGCCACAGGACTGGAAAAGATCAATCCTCATCCCAATTCCTAAGAAGGGCAGTACTAAAGAATGTCCAAACCACCAGACAATTGCACCCATCTCCCATGCTAGTAAGGTTATGCTCAAAATCCTGCATGCTAATCTTCAGCATTACGTGAATTGAGAACTTTCAGGTGTTCAAGCTGGGTTTAGAAAGGCAGAGGAACCAGAGATCAAATTGTCAACATTTGCTGGATCATAGAGAAAGCAGGGCTATTCCAGAAAAACATCTACCTCTGTTTTACTGACTACACTAAAGCCTTTTACTGTGTGGATCATAACAAACTGGAAAACTCTTAAAGAGATAGGAATACCAGACGATCTTATCTGTCTCCTGAGAAACCTGTATGCAGGTCAAGAAGCAACAGTTAGAGCTGGACATGGAACAACTGACAGGTTCAGGATTGAGAAAGGAGCACAACAAGGCTGTTTATTATCACCCTGTTTATTTAACTTCTATGCAGTGTACATCATGCAAGATGCCGGGCTGATTGAGTTGCAAGCTGAAATCAAGATTGCAAAGAGAAATATCAACAACCTCAGGTATGTGGATGATACCACTCTAATGGCAGAAAGCAAAGAGGAACTTAAGAGCCTCTTGATGAGGGTGAAGCAGGAGAGTGAAAAAGCCGGCTTAAAACTTAATATTAAAAAAACTGAGATCATGGCATCCAGTCCCATCACTTTATGACAAGGGAAAACGGGGGAGCAGTGACACATTTCCTCTTCTTGGGCTCTAAAATCACTTCGAATAGTGACTGCAGCCATGAAATTAGAAGACGATTGCTTCTTGGCAGGAAAGTTACGAGAAACCTAAACAGTGTGTTAAAAAGCAAATGCATCACTTTACCGACAAAGGTCCATATAGCCAAGGTTATAATCTTTCCAGGAGTCATGTATGGATGTGAGAGCTGGACCATTAAGAGGTCAGAGCATCGAAGAACTGATGCTTTCAAACTGTGGTGCTGGAGAAGACTCTTGAGAGTCCCTTAGTCAGCAGAGATATCGAACTAGTCTCAAAGGAAATCAGCCCTGAATCCTCACTGGAAGGACTGATGCTGAAACTCCAATACTTTTGCCACCTAATGTGAAGAGCCAACTCATTGGAAGACCCTGATGCTGGGAAAGACTGATGGCAGAAGTAAAGAGGGCAACAGAGGATAAGATGGTTGGATGGCATCACTGATTCAATGGACATGAACTTGGGCAAACTCCAGGAGATGGTGAGGGACAGGGAAGCCTGGCGTGCTGCAGTCCACAGGGTCGCAAAGAGTCAGACATGACTTGGCAACTGAGTGACAAGAGAAATTTTAAAAGAAACCTCTCACTTCCCAATAAAAACTACCACTAATAGCCTCAGGAAAATAAGAACAAGATGCTACGAAAAGGAACATTCAAAGAACCTAAAAAAGTTCTTGAAAATTGGTATAAATTTAAGTAAATCTCTAAAAAAAAAAAAAAAAAAGAACAATATAAAGGTAAGAAAAAAAACAAGAAAAGAAAGAACCAGTCCTGCAGTTTAAGCACTCACACAATTGGAGTTCCAGAAAGAGAAAACAGAGGTGAAGAAATCAATAGGAAAATAATTCTAGAAAATTGTCTATAACTTATAAACAGGAATTTTACATTGTATGGGCAGACTGAGTACCCAACACTCAGTGTTGAGGAAAAAAAGACACATGAAAGTTATTTTAGAATTTCAGAATTGTGGGTACAAAAACTGACTTGAAGCTTCAATATTCTATAGAGAGTCAACTATTAGAATGACAGGAGATTTCTCAATAGCAATAACAGGATCTAAAGTACAAGAGAGTAAAAAGAAAAATTATTTCCAATTTTGAATAAATATCAAACTACCAATTTAGTTTGATATAGAAAGATATTTTTCAGACTTACAAACACAATTAATTTACATCTATTGTTCCCCTTTCTAATAAAGTTACTGGAGAATGGGTTCTATAGAAATAGCAGAGTTAGCCAAAAAGAGAAAGACAAGGTTTGCTAGTATTCTTTGTTTGCTTCTTCAGTTTATTCTCTATCTATCCACAAGAGACTGACCACTGTGGACTACATGACCTGAGCTCTCTTGCCACTGATTTGCAACTGGACTTGAGCAATAGGGGCTTCCTAGGTGACGCTAGTAGTAAAGAACCTGTCTGCCAATGCAGGAGACATAAGAGACGTGGATTTGACCCCTGGGTCGGGAAGATCCCCTGGAGGAGGATATGGCAACCCATCGCAGTATTCTTGCCTAGAGAATCCCCGTGGACAGAGTAGCATGGACAGGCTTAGTCCATAGGATCGCAGAGTCAGATATGACTGAAGTGACTGAGCACGCACACATGTACTTGACCAATAGAGGGCTTCCCTGGTGGCTCAGTTGATAAAGAATTCACCTGCAATGCAGGAGGCCAGGTTCAATTCCTGGATTGGGAAGATCTCCTGGAGAACGGACGGCAACTCATCTCATATTCTTGACTGGGAAGTCTCGTGGACAGAGAAGCCTGGTGGGCCCCAGTCCATGGGCTCAGAAGAGTCGGACACAACTTAGTGACTAAATTACATTGATCAATACAAATGCTGGCAGAAGATCAGGATGAAGAGAGAGATGGTAATATTTATTTCCCATGTTTTTTCCCCGCTGGGCTTCAGTTGGACAGAGGCTGTATTCTACCTAAGACTTTGACTTTCTGTGGGTGACCTTCTCCCATGGCTCTAGCTCTTACAGGTCCAAATAAAGGAATCCAAAGATTCCTCCCTTTGCTACTATGGAGTTCTTCTCCCACTGTGTAGCAGATCTAGAGATCAACTAATCCAGACTTGAATAGGTCAAAGGCTCTGGAGGAAAACAACTGAATTCTTAATGTACTTGTAAGTGCTGAAGAAGACATATATTGTCACCCTCCAAATTTAACTTATATGCAGGATGGAGGAGCCTGGGAGGCTGCAGTCCATGGAGTCACACAGAGTTGGACACGACTGAAGCGACTTAGCAGCAGCAGCAGCAGCAGAGTACATCATGCAAAATGCCAGACTGGATGAAGCACAAGCTGGAATCAAGACTGCCAGGAGAAATATCAATAACCTCAGATATGCAGATGACACCATCCGTATGGCAGAAAGTAAAGAGGAAATAAAGAGGCTCTTGATGAAAGTGAAAGAGGAAAGTGATCAAGCTGGTTTAAAACTCAATATTCAAAAAACTAAGATCATGGCATCCAGTCCCATCACTTCATGGCAAATAGATGGGGAACCAATGGAAAAAGTGACAGACTTGTGATCACTGACCTAGAGCCAGACATCCTGGAATGTGAAGTCAAGTGGGCCTTAGAAAGCATCACTATGAACAAAGCTAGTGGAGATGATGGAATTCCAGTTGAGCTATTCCAAATCCTGAAAGATGATGCTGTGAAAGTGCTGCACTCAATATGCCAGCAAATTTGGAAAACTCAGCAGTGGCCACAGGACTGGAAAAGGTCAGTTTTCATTCCAATCCCAAAGAAAGGCAATGCCAAAGAATGCTCAAACTACCACACAATTGCAGTCATCTCACACGCTAATAAAGTAATGCTCAAAATTCTCCAAGCCAGGCTTCAGCAATATGTGAACCGTGAACTTCCTGATGTTCAAGCTGGTTTTAGAAAAGGCAGAGATCAAATTGCCAACATCCGCTGGATCGTGGAAAAAGAGAGTTCCAGAAAAGCATCTATTTCTGCTTTATTGACTATGCCAAAGCCTTTGACTGTGTAGATCACAATAAACTGTGGAAAAGAGATGGGAATACCAGACCACCTGACCTGCCTCTTGAGAAATTTGTATGCAGGTCAGGAAGCAACAGTTAGAACTGGACATGGAACAACAGACTGGTTCCAAATAGGAAAAGGAGTTCGTCAAGGCTGTATATTGTCACCCTGTTTATTTAACTTATATGCAGAGTACATCATGAGAAATGCTGGACTGGAAGAAACACAAGCTGGAATCAAGATTGCCAGGAGAAATATCAATAACCTCAGATATGCAGATGACACCACCCTTATGGCAGAAAGTGAAGAGGAACTCAAAAGCCTCTTGATGAAAGTAAAAGTGGAGAGTGAAAAAGTTGGCTTAAAGCTCAACATTCAGAAAACTAAGATCATGGCATCCAGTCCCATCACTTCCTGGGAAATAGATGGGGAAACAGTGGAAACAGTGTCAGACTTTATTTTTCTGGGCTCCAAAATCACTGCAGATGGTGACTGCAGCCATGAAATTAAAAGACGCTTACTCCTTGGAAGGAAAGTTATGACCAACCTAGATAGCATATTCAAAAGCAGAGACATTACTTTGCCAACAAAGGTCCGTCTAGTCAAGGCTATGGTTTTTCCAGTAGTCATGTATGGATGTGAGAGTTGGACTATAAAGAAGGCTGAGCGCCGAAGAATTGATGCTTTTGAACTGTGGTGTTGGAGAAGACTCTTGAGAGTCCCTTGGACTGCAAGGAGATCCAACCAGTCCATTCTGAAGGAGATCAGCCCTGGGGTTTCTTTGGAAGGAATGATGCTAAAGCTGAAACTCCAGTACTTTGGCCACCTCATGCGAGGAGTTGACTCATTGGAAAAGCCTCTGATGCTGGGAGGGATTGGGGGCAAGAGGAGAAGGGGACGACAGAGGATGAGATGGCTGGATGGCATCACTGACTTGATGGACGTGAGTCTGAGTGAACTCTGGGAGTTGGTGATGGACAGGGAGGCCTGGCGTGCTGCAATTCATGGAGTTGAAAAGAGTTGGACACAATTGAGTGACTGGTCTCATCTGAAAATCACTGCAGATGGTGACTGCAGCCATGAAATTAAAAGACACTTGCTCCTTGGAAGAAAAGCTATGACCAACCTAGACAGCATATTAAAAAGCAGAGACATTACTTTGTTGACAAAAGTCTGTATGGTCAACGCTATGGTTTTTCCAGTAGTCATGTATGGATTTGAGAGTTGGACCAGAGATGGCTAAGCACCAAAGAATTGGTGCTTTCACACTGTGATGTTGGAGAAGACTCTTGAGAGTCCCTTGGACTGCAAGGAGATCAAATCAGTCAGTCCTAAAGGAAATCAATCCTGAATATTCATTGAAAAGACTGATGCTGAAGCTGAAGCCCCAATACTCTGGCCACCTGATGTGAAGAACTGACTCACTGGAAAATTCTCTGATGCTGGAAAGATTGAAGGCAGGAGGAGAAGGGGATGACAGAGGATGAGGTTGTTGGATGACATCACTGACTCAATGGACATGAGTTTGAGCAAGCTCAGGGAGTTGGTGATGGACAGAGAAGCCTGGCATGCTGTAGCCCTTGGGGTCGCAAAGAGTTGAACACCACTGAGTGACTGAACAAGGTATTGAGGAAAGAGATACACAGCTTGGGAGCAGATCTGAATTAGTGTCAAGACCACAAAAAGCAAGAAGATGGAAAAACAAACAATACAAATATTAAATCCAAGAAAAAAACAAAAAGTTGTGCCGAGGAGGAAAAGTAATTGTAATATGCTACATAGTTCAGCTGTTGCTGCTACTGCTGCTAAGTTGCTTCGGTTGTATCCGACTCTGTGCGACCCCATAGATGGCAGCCCACCAGGCTCTCTGTCCCTGGGATTCTCCAGGCAAGAACACTGGAGTGGGTTGCCATTTCCTTCTCCAATGCAGGAAAGTGAAAAGTGAAAGTGAAGTCGCTCAGTCGTGTCCGACTCCTAGCGACCCCATGGACTGCAGCCTACCAGGCCTCTCCGTCCATGGGATTTTCCAGGCAAGAGTACTGGAGTGAGTTGCCATTGCCTTCTCCAGTTCAGATGTAGTACTCATATAATCATCATAATTTAACTAAAATCAGTCTAATCAAAATTGCCATATGACTTACTGGGAATAGAGGTAGATAAGAAATGGTGTGTGGAGGTTGGTGAGAGCTGGTGATAGTGGTGGTAGCAAATGAGATTTACATCCTCCTCTTCCTCAATGGGAAGTCAGTAAATAATACACAAAACTTAAAAACCAAAGAAACCACAGAATAATATAAATAGCAGAAATAATCTATAAGCAGATTATTTAAAGTTATACCAAAAGAATCAACTGAAAGAGGTAAAAAGTGTTATCTCTGGGAGAAGGGAATAGTGAAGTGGAGAATTATTCACTGTGTTTTGCTTTTTTTTTTTTTTTAATTATTTAGTTTTGGCTGTGCTTGGTCTTTGTTGCTGTGCTTGGGCTTGTCATTGCTGTGGCTTCTCTTGTGGAGCGTGGGCTCTGCTTTGTAACTCCAATTCCCAGGCTCCAGAGCACAGGCTCTGTTGGGGCACACAGGTTTAGTTGCTCCATCACATGTAGGATCTTCCCAGACCAGGGATCCAACCCGTGTGTCCTACATTGGCAGGCAGATTCTTTACCACTGAGCCACCAGGGAAGCCCCTGTATTTAGCTTTTTAGCAAGACATAGAGAACTATTGTCTCAATTATGATCATGTGGACTTGTGATAAAAAACTCATTTTTCTTTAAAAAGGGGGGAAAGTAACTAAATTTCTAATTCGCTCCTTGTATTCCCATCTCAAATACTATAATAAAACTCCCTAAATTTTCATGCTGCCTTTCAGAAGAACAGAACTCAAGACAAAAAAATCTAGGAGGCAGGAGGTAGAGGACAGGAAGACTTTGTTTTGGGGTGGCCAAAGACCCTCCAGTGACAGTAGGTGTGCAGATAGAATCTGCACCCCAGGAAGCTCAAAGTAGAAATAATCAAAGACCCAAACAAAACAGGCTGAACTGTTCTAGACATCAAGAGGTAACCCCATAGGAAGGAGCCCTGGATTTGTACAGAGAGTCAGGTTCCTTTAGTTCCGCCTCAATCCTGCTGCCAAGTTCTTGGCAACTAAAAACCCAAACTGGGACAAGAACTGTTACATAGTCCTTATGATCAGAGAGAATTATGGAAAGTTCCTCAGGGGAGGTGGAAGAGCTTTTCTTAGCAGTAAAATCTCAAAGAAATATCTAATGTGGGGCTTTTAGAAGAGACACTCAGTGATGTAGGTTACAGACAAGACCCTAGGAAGTATAGGGAAGAGTTGCCTGGGGCTTCCTTTGACTAAAGCCTGAGGCAGAGAGCTCTGCAGGGGTTAAGTAGCCTGGACGAGGGGCTTGATCAGAGAGGTGCCCAAGGATAGCTATGGGGTTGACTAATATCAAAGACAGAGAATATGTTTTTTAAAATCTGAGAAACATGGAGACTGGTGAGAACAGCAAATGAAGCAGATTTTGGGAGCAGCTTTAAAGCTAGAAAAGTAAAGCAAGAAAGTGAGAGGAGCATCTTGTGGATTTTAGGACAACCAGGCTGAGGAATTGATCTACAGTTTAGATAGAAAGAGCTCTGCTTCCCCAAGGACTAGAGAAAGACAAGCAAAGCCCCAGGTAACCAGAAACTAGTTACTGAAGGGTTGAGCCTGCTGCCTTGGGAATAAAGCGCAAGGCTTAGGGTGGCTTAATTGTGTCTTGCGTCCCTTCTCAGTGTATTAATATGCCCAGAGTTTCTAAGCTTGGCAGAAAAGTTGTCATGCCTTTGATGTGCTTGCATTTTAAAGGAAGATTTGAGAAAATAGAGAGCCTTAATCTTACAGGTGCTGTGAAAGCTAAGAGGAGGACAAGTTTATCCTAATTTAGAGATCAGAGAGGCTTTTGGATTTAAGGCTTCAATGAGGTGGAGGATGTCAACACTGGTGGTGGCACAGACAGTCGAGGATTTGGGGACAGGAAAGGTTACAGTGGGGGCATGGTCAAGTATGGCCAGAGCATCAGCTGTTTGAAGGAAGTTGAGATATAGGAATAGAAACCAAAAGCATGCTTTGGAGGGTCTTGAATGCCAGACCAGAGAACAGCAGGTATCTGGTGGCTGGGCCAGCTCTCAGGGACCATGGTAAGGCTGCAGATTCAAAAGTAGGGTGGTAGTGGTGGTATATGTGTGTTAAGAATGAGACTTCTCTCTCCTCCTTTCCATTGCCTAAATACCATGTCTAATGTCTTGAGTATCCCTACCACAATCTCCTTAAGAGCTGTTAACATTGCTGGAACTCACACTATGAGTCAAATGTAAGGCACTGTACTAGGTGCCTTACATTTTTATCTTTTGTCTATGAAATGGGTATTGTTTTATTACAATTTTATAGGAAATGAAGGCTAATAAAAATTGGGCATTTTGCTCAAGGTCACAGAGCTATAATGATGAAACTAGGTTCAAAACCCAGCCCCTTGCTTTCCATTCATTATTAGCACTTTAATGGCTTCCTTAGAGCCAGAACCAGCTATTTTTTAATTTTTATTTTTTTAGTATTCTCACTGAAGCTAAAGATCAGTTCAGAGAAAGTCCTCAAAATATTCCTCTTGGGCCTGTGACTGCCACAGTAGGATGCTAGGAAGACTGGCTTGGCTCAGGTAAGAGGGACTACTTCCCTAAAGGCAGGATGGGGCTCAGTTGTGAGGAGTCTCCCCATCTGCCACTCTTGTCTCCTCATCTGTTTCTCTGCCCCCTCCCAAGCCCAGGAAGCTCAACAAGGACCCTTTGAAGTCTTTCTTCTGGGGTCAGGGCTTATAAAGGCAGGTGAGTGACTGCCTGCTTCCTGGTGGGAGTGTGGGAAGGAGCCCAGCTCTGCTCTTGGCTTCTAGACCTCTAGTTAGAGCAGAGACTAGGCCATGATAGTACACTTTAACTTCCCGGTGGCTCAGATGGTAAAGAATCTGCCTCCAATGAAGGAGATCCAGGTTCGCTCCCTGGATTGGGAAGATCCCCTGGAGAAGGGAATGGTAACCCACTCCAGTATCCTTATCTGAACAATTCCTTGGACAGAGGAGCCTGGGGGGCTACAGTCTATAGGGTTCCAAAGAGTTGGACATAACTGAAAGTGGTTAACACTTTCACTTTCATAGTTGATTTGCAATAATTTATTAGCTTTGGATATGGAGCATAGGGATTCAAAAATTTTGAGGTTATTCTCCACTTAAAGTTACTATTAAATATTGGCTATATTCTCTATACTGTACAATATATCCTTATATCCTATATATTTTTTATATATAGTAGTTTGTTTTTTAACTCTTGAGGGCAATGAGAGAACCATGACCTCCATGGCGCTAAGTTGATGCAGCTGAGATTTTTGGCACAGTCAAAGATGTCTATCAGTGGAGGCATGAGTGCTGGAATGTCCTGCTTTTAGTTCCTGAGTCAGGATGGGGGTGGAAGTCAGTGGTGCAGAGTTCTCAGGATAATTCCTATTCCCTTGTAGGAAGCCTGGCTACTGGGCTAGCCTGAAGTCACGGAGTAGGCAATTACACAGGTTTTCTCCCTACCTTTTATTATGGTGTCTAAAATTTCATTATTAGAAGTCTATATACTTTTTGCCTTTTGAATGTCCTATTAAAATGCAGCTCCCCATGGCAAAGACTATATATATGTTAAATACCTATTAACTGACTTCTCAGCTAGGAATATCTGAGAGAAATAATTATGGGAAACTAGAGTAACAGCTTTAAGGGGAAAGGATGGAGGTGGACTTGAAGAATCAGGTTACTAACAGCAACAGAGGTTGAAAGATATTAAATGAAGAGTTTCAAGGCACTTAGTGACAGCTATACATAACCATGTCAGCAAGGACAGGTTCTAGAGTTTAAATAGAACAAAATGCATTCATCAAAACAGTTTTTTTTTAAAGCCAGCGATAGCTAGGGAATCATTTACCCATCCATCCACCCATACTTCAAGCCTTTAACAAGGGCTTACTTTATACCAGTACTGGGCCTGTTACTCAAAGAGCTACTTAGATGATTTAGACATGATCTCTTTCCTCTAGGAGTTTCAAGTCTGATAGCAGAAGAGATATGATATATGTAAAAATGATCTCTAAACAAGATAGTATTAAGGTTCACAAAACAGAGACAGGTAAAGCAGTCCAGGAATTGTGAGGTGGGCAAGCCCAGCCACACTTGGAAAAACTTCCTACAGGAGGTGGCATCTGAGCCAGACCTTGAAGAGTAGGTGGGATCCTAGAATGTGGAGGTCAATGAAGGACATCCAGACATAGGAAGGACATGAAGAAAGAAAAGGAGACAGGAAATGTCAGGGCATACTGGGGGCTGGGAAGTGCCTGTGTGACTTCACAGAGCTTTTGAAAGGAAGATCAGAGATAAAGCTGGAAGGACCTTAACCTTGACTCTAAGGGACATGGAAGTTTGGTTCAGGATGGACTGTGTTCCCAGGAAGGGGCTGTGTTGCTTTTAGGCCTGAGGAAGGTTGAGAAGGGCTAGTGATGGTGGCAGGAATTTGTGAGATAGAGAGTACAATGAAAGGGAGAAAGGAAGGGTGCTTAGAGTTATACAGACCCCAGTGGAATTCCTGCTTGTATTTTTGCTTTGCTGAGAAATTTAGAGCACGCTATTTAGTCTGCTGTATCTTCACTTTTCCCATCTCTAAATCTTCTTCTTAAAAGAAAATGTTTAACATAACTAGGCCTAAAACATTTTCAGAACTTCTCGGACTGAAGGCTATGGCTCTGTGTATGTGTGTGCGCATGTGTAAGTCGTTCAATCATGTCTGATTCTTTGCAACCCCATGGAGTGTAGCTTGCCAGGCTCCTCTGTCCACGGGGTTCTTCAGGCAAGAATACTGGAGGGGGTGCTATTCCCTTTTCCAGGTTATCTTCTCCACCCAGGGGTTGAATCCAGGTCTCCTGCATTGCAGGCAGATTCTTTTATCATCTGAACCACTGCTCTGTGGCACTCTTCAAATTTATTAGCACTGTGAGTCCCAGAGCGGGCAGAAGCAGTGTCAGTTTCAACTCTCCTGGGCCCTGTCTGCCAACAATGGGCACATATCTCTGGGTGGTGGAAGTGACATGATTAGCAGGGGACAAAGTCATTTTTCCCACTCATGCTCTAGATCTTAAATATATAGCAAAGTTCTGGTCTTAGAGTGGGGATTGAGCCTGGGCAGAGCTTCCCTGATACCATTTCATGCCAGTCAGAATGGTTGCTATCCAAAAGTCTACAAGCAATAAATGCTGGAGAGGGTGTGGAGAAAAGGGAACCCTCTTACACTATTGATGGACTCAGTTGGTAAAGAATCCACCTGCACAAACAGATGGAGAAATATACCAAGTTCATGGATTGGAAGAATCAATACAGTGAAAATGAGTATAATACCCAAAGCAATCTATAGATTCAATGCAATCCCTATTAAGCTACCAACAGTATTTTTCATAGAACTAGAACCAATAATTTCACAATTTGTATGGGAATACAAAAAGCCTCGAATAGCCAAAGCTATCTTGAGAAAGAAGAATGGAACTGGAGGAATCAAACTGCCTGACTTCAGGATCTACTACAAAGCCACAGCCATCAAGACAGTATGGTACTGGCACAAAGACAGAAATATAGATCAATGGAACAAAATAGAAAGCCCAGAGATAAATCCACATACCTATGGACACCTTATTTTCGACAAAGGAGGCAAGAATATATAATGGAGATAAGACAATCTCCTTAACAAGTGATGCTGGGAAAACTGGTCAACCACTTGTAAAAGAATGAAACTAGAACACTTTCTAACACCATCCACAAAAATAAACTCAAAATGGATTAAAGATCTAAACGTAAGAACAGAAACTATAAAACTCCTAGAGGAAAACATAGGTAAAACATTCTCCAACATAAATCACAGCAGGATCCTCTATGACCCATCTCCTAGAATATTGGAAATCAAAGCAAAAATAAATGGGACCTAATTAAACTTAAAAGCTTTTGCACAACAATGGAAATTATAAGCAAGGTGAAAAGACAGCCTTCAGAATGGGAGAAAATAATAGTAAATGAAGCAACTGACAAAGAATTAATCTCAAAAATATATAAGCAACTCCTGCAGCTCAATTCCAGAAAAACAAACGATCCAATCAAAAAATGGGTCAAAGAACTAAACAGACATTTCTCCAAAGAAGACATACAGATGGCTAACAAACACATGAAAAGATGCTCAACATCACTCATTATCAGAGAAATGCAAATCAAAACCACAATGAGGTACCATTTCACGCCAGTCAGAATGGTTGCGATCCAAAAGTCTACAAGCATTAAATGCTGGAGAGGGTGTGGAGAAAAGGGAACCCTCTTACACTGTTGGTGGGAATGCAAACTAGTACAGCCACTATGGAGAACAGTGTGGAGATTCCTTAAAAAATTGGAAATAGAACTGCTATATGACCCAGCAATCCCACTGCTGGGCATACACACCGAGGAAACCAGAATTGAAAGAGACATGTGTACCCCAATGTTCATCACAGCACTGTTTATAATAGCCAGGACATGGAAGCAGCCTAGATATCCATAAGCAGACAAATGGATAAGAAAGCTGTGATACATATACACAATGGAATATTACTCAGCCATTAGAAAGAATACATTTGAATCAGTTCTACTGAGGTGGATGAAACTGGAGCCTATTATACAGAGTGAAGTAAGCCATAAAGAAAAACACCAATACAGTATACTAACACATATATATAGAATTTAGAAAGATGGTAACAATAACCCTATATGAGAGACAGAAAAAGAGACACAGATGTATGGAACAGTCTTTTGGACTCTGTGGAAGAAGGCAAGGGTGGGGTAATCTGAGAGAATAGCATTGAAACATGTATATTATCATATGTGAAACAGATCGCCAGTCCAGGTTTGATGCATGAGACAGGTGCTCAGGGCTGGTGCACTGGGATGACCCAGAGGGATGGAATGGGGAGGAAAGTGGGAGGGGGGTTCAGGATGGGGAACACATGTAAACCCATGGCTGATTCATATCAACGTATGGCAAAAACCACTACAATATTGTAAAGTAATTAGCCTCCAACTAAAGTAAAAAAAAAAAAAAAAAGAATCCACCTGCAATGCAGGAGACCCTGGTTCAATTCCTGGATCAGGAAGATCCCCTCGAGGAGGGATACCTTCTGGTATACTTGGGCTTCCTTTGTGGCTCAGCTGGTAAAGAACCTGCCTGCAATGCGGGAGGCCTGGGTTCGATCCCTGGGTTGGGAAGAGCCCTTGGAGAAGGGAAAGGCTACCCGCTCCAGTATTCTCGCCTTAAGAATTTCATGGACTGTAGAGTCCATGAGGTTGCAAAGAGTCGGACACAACTGAGTGACTTTCACTTTGAACCTGGTCAGGGGAAGGCTCAGGATGAAGCCGGCAGTCAGGGTACCAGAGATTAGGGGCCTCGTTTGTTATTGTTTCTAACTGAAAAATTGGAAAAAACCTAAATGTCCATGAAGAAGAAATTAATAAAGTAAATTATGGAAGAGGTAGGCCCTGAAATACTCTGAGACCATGGTATTGATCTATGTTTATTTATGAAGTAATATCATTTTAATAGAGTCAATTAAGATTTTAATACAGCATGTCCCAGATGGCACTAGTGGTAAAGAACCCGCCTACCAGTGCAGGAGACAAAAAGAGACACGGGTTCGATCCTTGGGTTCGGAAGATTCCCTGAAGGAGGGCATAGCAATCCACTTCAGTATTCTTGCCTGGAGAATCCCATGAACAGAGGAGCCTGCGGGCTATAGTCCATAGGGTCACAAACAGTCAGACACGACTGAAGTGATTTAACATGCACACAGGTACAGTATAAGCTCATTACCGATATCTCTATGTTACTTTCTATTACAATTAATCCAAAGAAGGAAATGGCAACCTACTCCAGTATTCATGCCTGAAAATCTCATGGACAGAGGAACCTAGTGGGCTACTGTCTATGGGGTCACAAAGAGTCGAACATGACTTAGGAACTAAAACAACAACAAAATTGCAATTAATAAAGGTTTATTATCTTAGAAAAGATGCATTGCTCTATTTCTGTAAAGAATCCTGTTCATTCTATCTCCTCTAGGGCTTGGATCCAGTCTTTCTGTCCTCTTTTACCATTATCCTTTCCCCTTTTCCTCTGGATAATTACCATCACCTTAAAGATGTGCCATACTCTGACTTACCCAAAAAACTAAAAAGAATATCAAAAATTTCTTGACTTCTCCATTTCCTACCAGTTAGCATGTCATATCTCTGCTTCCCTTCATAACAAAACTTTTTGAAACATTTATATTTGCCTCTATGTCCCTTCTACTGCTTTCTTAAATTTCTGACCATGTTTTCGATCCTACTCTTGTGAAGTCATCAATGCCAAATCTGGCTCTACTTCATCAATCAAATGCTGAGTTTCCTCTCCTCATATTTAACCTTTCAGCAGCCTTGTTCCAGCTGATCACCACTGTTAACAACACTTCCTTTATTTGGCTTCTGGATCAACAATCCCTCCTGGTTTTCCCCTCACCTCTCTGGTGTTTCTTTCTTGGATGAATTTTCAGATTCCTCTAATTTTACTCACTTTTTGTTGTACTTTTATATTGTTTTGCTTCAGGGTTTACTCCCAGAAATTTTTCTCTTTTATATACTTTCTATAAGTGATTTCATCCAGGTCTATGGTTTAAATATCAACTATATATAGTGAATTTCAAAATGATAATTCCAGTCTCAACACAGCACTGCTTGCATGCTTAAGAGGCATCTGAAGAAATCAGCTGGGGCTGGACCAGATGGTGGACTAGAAGGACGTGTGCTTATCTTCTCCTGCCAGAGCACCAAATTTGCAACTAGCTGTTGAACAACTGTCGACAGGAAGACACTGGAACCCGCCAAAAAAAGATACTCCACATCCAAGGACAAAGCAGAAGCCACAGCAAAACAGTAGGAGGGGTACTATTATGATAAAATCAAATCCTATACCTGCCAGGTGGGCAACTCACAAACTGGAGAACAGTAATATCCAAGAAGTTCTTGCACTGTTGTGAAGGTTCTAGGCCCCGTATCAGGCTCCTCAGCCTGGGGATCCAGCCAAGGACTGGGAATCCCCAGGGAATATGACTTGGAAGGCCAGCAGGATTTGATTACAGAGCTTCCATAGGACTGGGGGAAACAGACTCTTGGAGGGTACAGACAAAATTTTATGCATGCCCAGGACTCAGGAGAAAGGAACAGTGACGCCATAGGAGACTGAGGCAGACCTACCTGTGAGTGTTTGGGGGTCTCCTGCAGAGGCATGGGTTGGCAGTGGCCTGCCACAGCAGAGGTTGTGCGAGATGCATCTCAGCAAATGCATCTCTTGGAGTTCACCAATAGCCCTACTGTAGAAGCCTACAGATAAACAACAGGGAGGGAGCACAGCCCCACCTGTCAGCAGATAATTGGATTAAGGTTTTATTAAGCACAGCCCTGATAGAATGATCTCTGTTCCTTTCCAAGGCAAACCATTCAATATCACAGTAATCCAAGTCTATGTCCCAACCAGTAATGCTGAAGAAGCTGAAGTTGAACAGTTCTATGAAGACCTACAAGACATTTTAGGTCTTGTAGGTCTTCTAACACCCCCAAAAGATGTCCTTTTCATTATAGGGGACTGGAATGCAAAAGTAGGAAGTCAAGAAACACCTGGAGTAACAGGCAAATTTGGCCTTGGAGTATGGAATGAAGCAGGGCAAAGGCTAATAGAGTTTGCGAAGAGAATGCACTGGTCATAGAAAACACCTTCTTCCAACAACACAAGAGAAGACTCTACACATGGACATCACCAGAAGATCAATACCAAAATCAGATTGATTATATTCTTTGCAGCCAAAGATGGAGAAGCTCTATACAGTCAGCAAAAATAAGACCAGGAGCTGACTGTGGTTCAGATCATGAACTCCTTATTGCCAAATTCAGACTTAAATTGAAGAAAATAGGGAAAACCACTAGACCATTGAGGTATGACCTAAATCAAATCCTTTATGATTATACAGTGGAAGTGAGACATAGATTTAGGGGACTAGATTGGATAGACTGAGTGCCTGATGAACTATGTATGGAGCTTTGTGACACTGTACAGGAGACAGGGATCAAGACCATCCCCATGGAAAAGAAATGCAAAAAAGCAAAATGGAATGCAAAAAAGCAAAATGGCTGTCTGAGGAGGCCTTACATTAAGCTGTGAAAAGAAGAGAAACAAAAAGCAAAGGAGAAAAGGAAAGATATTCCCATTTGAATGCAGAGTTCCAAAGAATAGCAAGGAGAGATAAGAAAGCCTTCCTCAGTGATCAATGCAAAGAAATAGAGGAAAACAATAGAATGGGAAAGACTAGAGATCTCTTCAAGAAAATCAGAGATACCAAGGGAACATTTCATGCAAAGATGGGATCAATAAAGGACAGAAATGGTATGGACCTAACAGAAGCAGAAGATATTAAGAAGAGGTGGCAAAAATACACAGAAGAACTGTACAAAAAAGATCTTCGCAACCAAGATAATCACGATGGTGATCACCTAGGGCCAGACATCCTGGAATGTGAAGTCAAGTGGGCCTTAGCTTTGTTCATCACTATGAACAAAGCTAGTGGAGGTGATGGAATTCCAGCTGAGCTATTTCAAATCCTGAAACATGATGCTGTGAAAGTGCTGCACTCAATATGCCAGCAAATTTGGAAAACTCAGCAGTGGCCACAGGACTGGAAAAGGTCCGTTTTCATTCCAATCCCAAAGAAAGGCAATGCCAAAGAATGCTCAAACTACCGCACAATTGCACTCATGTCACACACTAGTAAAGTAATGCTCAAAATTCTCCAAGCCAGGCTTCAGCAATATGTGAACTGTGAACTTCCAGATGTTTAAGCTGGTTTTAGAAAAAGCAGAGGAACCAGAGGTCAAATTGCCAGTATCTGCTGGATCATGGAAAAAGCAAGAGGGTTCCAGAAAAACATCTATATCTGCCTTATTGCTTATTGACTTTAAGGCCAAAGCCTTTGACTGTGTGGAACACAATGCTGCTGCTGCTGCCGCTAAGTCGCTTCAGTCGTGTCCGACTCTGTGTGACCCCATAGACGGCAGTCCACCAGGCTCCCCCATCCCTGGGATTCTCCAAGCAAGAACACTGGAGTGGGTTGCCATTTCCTTCTCCAATGAATGAAAGTAAAAGGTGAAAGTGAAGTTGCTCAGTCATGTCTGACTCTTAGCAACCCCACGGAGCTACCAGGCTCCTCTGTCCATGGGATTTTCCAGGCAAGAGTACTGGAGTGCGGTGCCATTGCCTTCTCCAGGGGATCTTCCCAACCCAGGGATTGAATCCAGGTCTCCCGCATTGTAGGCAGACACTTTTACCTTCTGGGCCACCAGGGAAGCCCCAATACAAAATTAAATACACCAATATTTACATTATAGAGGTCCCAGAAGGAGAAGAGAGAGAGAAAGGACTTGATAAAATATTTGAAGAGATAATAGCTGAAAACTTCCCCAACATGGTAAAAGAAATAGTTAACCAAGTCCAGGAAGCACAGAAAGTCCCAGGCAGGATAAACCCAAGGAGGAACACACTGAGACACATGTAATAAAACTGACAAAAATTAAAGACAAATTATTAAAAGCAACAAGGGAAAAAAGACAACATACAAGGGAAAACCCATAAAGTTATCAGGTGATTTCCCAACAGAAACTCTATAAGCCAGAAGGCAATAGCATAATATATTCCAAGTGATGAAAGGGAAAAACCAACAACCAGGAATACTCTACCCAGCAAGACTCTGATTCCAATTTGATGCAGAAATCAAAAGCTTTCCAGACAAGTAAAAGTTAAGAGAATTCAGCACCACTAAACCAGTTTTACAACAAATGATAAAGGAACTTCTTTAGGCAGGAAACACAAGAGAAGGAAACGATCTACAAAAAATAAACACCAAACAATTAACAAAATGGTAATGGGACCATCAGATCAGATCAGATCAGATCAGTTGCTCACTCGTGTCCGACTCTTTGCAACCCCATGAATCGCAGCACGCCAGGCCTCCCTGTCCATCACCAACTCCCAGAGTTCACCCAGACTCACGTCCATCGAGTCAGTGATGCCATCCAGCCATCTCATCCTCTGGCGTCCCCTTCTCCTCTTGCCCCCAATCCCTCCCAGCATCAGAGTCTTTTCCAATGAGTCAACTCTTCGCGTGAGGTGGCCAAAGTACTGGAGTTTCAGCTTTAGCATCATTCCCTCCAAAGAAATCCCAGGGCTGATCTCCTTCAGAATGGACTGGTTGGATCTCCTTGCAGTCCAAGGGACTCTCAAGAGTCTTCTTCAACACCACAGTTCAAAAACATCAATTCTTCGGTGCTCAGCCTTCTTCACAGTCCAACTCTCACATCCATACATGACTACTGGAAAAACCATAGCCTTGACTAGACGGACCTTTGTTGGCAAAGTAATGTCTCTGCTTTTGAATATGCTATCTAGGTTGGTCATAACTTTCCTTCCAAGGAGTAAGCGTCTTTTAATTTCATGGCTGCAGTCACCATCTGTAGTGATTTTGGAGCCCAGAAAAATAAAGTCTGACACGGTTTCCACTGTTTCCCCATCTATTTCCCATGAAGTGATGGGACTGGATGCCATGACCTTCGTTTTCTGAATGTTGAGCTTTAAGCCAACTTTTTCACTCTCCACTTTTACTTTCATCAAGAGGCTCTTTAGTTCCTCTTCACTTTCTGCCATAAGGGTGGTGTCATCTGCATATCTGAGGTTATTGATATTTCTCCCGGCAATCTTGATTCCAGCTTGTGTTTCTTCCAGTCCAGCGTTTCTCATGATGTACTCTGCATAGAAGTTAAATAAGCAGGGTGGCAATATATAGCCTTGACGAACTCCTTTTCCTATTTGGAACCAGTCTGTTGTTCCATGTCCAGTTCTAACTGTTGCTTCCTGACCTGCATACAAATTTCTCAAGAGGCAGGTCAGGTGGTCTGGTATTCCCATCTCTTTCAGAATTTTCCACAGTTTATTGTGATCCACACAGTCAAAGGCCTTGACATAGTCAATAAAGCAGAAATAGATGTTTTTCTGGAACTCTTTTGCTTTTTTCATGATCCAGCGGATGTTGGCAATTTGATCTCTGGTTCCTCTGCCTTTTCTAAAACCAGTTTGAACATCAGGAAGTTCACGGTTCACGTATTGCTGAAGCCTCGCTTGGAGAATTTTGAGCATTACTTTACTAGCATGTGAGATGAGTAAAATTGTGTGTTATTAGTCTCCAAAATTTACAAACAGCTCATGATGCTTAATAGCATCAAAAGAAACAACCCACTCAAAAAAATGGGCAGAAGACCTGAATAGATATTTCTCTAAAGAGGACATACAGATGGCCAATAGGCACATGAAAAGATGTTCAACATCACTAGTTATTAGAGAAATGCAAATCAAAACTACAATGAGATATCACCTCACACCAGTCAGTCTGGCTGTCTTCCAAAAATCCTTAGACAACAAATACTGGAGATGGTGTGGAGAGAAAGGAACCCTCCTGCACTGTCGATGGGAATGTAAATTGCTATACCCACTATGGAGAACAGTATGGAGGTTCCTAAAAATAGAGCTACCATATAACCCTGCAATCCCTCTCCTGGGCATATATCCAGAGAAAAACATCTCATGGAAAGATACATGCACCCCAGTGTTCACTGCAGCACTGCTTACAATAGCCAAGACATGGAAACAATGTAGTTGTCCATCAACAGAGGAATGGATAAAGAAGATGTGCTACATATATACAATGGAATATCACTCAGCCATTAAAAAAAGGAAATAAGGCCAATTGTAGCAACATGGATAGACATAGAGAGTGTCATACTGAGTGAAGTAGGTCAGACAAAGGAATATCATATGACATCCCTTATATGTGGAATCTAAAAAGAAATGATACAAATGAACTTACGTATAAAACAGAGATTCACAGACTTAGAAAATGAACTCATGGTTTTGCTGGGGAGGGGGAAAGGATAGTTAAGGACTTTGGGAAGGTCATGTACACACTGCTATATTTAAAATGGATAACCAACAAGGACCTACTGTATAGCACATGGAACTCTACTCAATGTTATGTGCCAGCCTGGATAGGAAGGGGGTTTGGGGGTGAATGCATACATGTATCATATGGCTGAGTCCCTTCCCTGTTCATCTGAAACTACCACAGCATTCTTTTTTTTTTTTTTTTTTTTGACTTTTTTTTTAAAATTTTATTTTATTTTTAAATTTTACATAATTGTATTAGTTTTGCCAAATATCAAAATGAATCCGCCACAGGTATACATGAGTTCCCCATCCTGAACCCTCCTCCCTCCTCCCTCCCCATACCATCCCTCTGGGTCATCCCAGTGCACTAGCCCCAAGCATCCAGTATCGTGCATCGAACCTGGACTGGCAACTCGTTTCTTACATGATATTTTACATGTTTCAATGTCATTCTCCCAAATCTTCCCACACTCTCCCTCTCCCACAGAGTCCATAAGACTGTTCTATACATCAGTGTCTCTTTTGCTGTCTCATACACAGGGTTATTGTTACCATCTTTCTAAATTCCATATATATGCGTTAGTATACTGTATTGATGTTTTTCCTTCTGGCTTACTTCACTCTGTATAATAGGCTCCAGTTTCATCCACCTCATTAGAACTGATTCAAATGTATTCTTTTTAATGGCTGAGTAATACTCCATTGTGTATATGTACCACAGCTTTCTTATCCATTCATCTGCTGATGGGCATCTAGGTTGCTTCCATGTCCTGGCTATTATAAACAGTGCTGCGATGAACATTGGGGTACACGTGTCTCTTTCCCTTCTGGTTTCCTCAGTGTGTATGCCCAGCACTGGGATTGCTGGATCATAAGGCAGTTCTATTTCCAGTTTTTTAAGGAATCTCCACACTGTTCTCCATAGTGGCTGTACTAGTTTGCATTCCCACCAACAGTGTAAGAGGGTTCCCTTTTCTCCACACCCTCTCCAGCATTTATTATTTGTAGACTTTTGGATCGCAGCCATTCTGACTGGTGTGAAATGGTACCTCATAGTGGTTTTGATTTGCATTTCTCTGATAATGAGTGATGTTGAGCATCTTTTCATGTGTTTGTTAGCCATCTGTATGTCTTCTTTGGAGAAATGTCTATTTAGTTCTTTGGCCCATTTTTTGATTGGGTCGTTAATTTTTCTGGAGTTGAGCTGTAGGAGTTGCTTGTATATTTTTGAGATTAGTTGTTTGTCAGTTGCTTCATTTGCTATTATTTTCTCCCATTCTGAAGGCTGTCGTTTCACCTTGCTTATAGTTTCCTTTGATGTGCAGAAGCTTTTAAGGTTAATTAGGTCCCATTTGTTTATTTTTGCTTTGATTTCCAATATTCTGGGAGGTGGGTCATAGAGGATCCTGCTGTACCACAGCATTCTTAATCGGCTATACCCCAACACAAAATATATTTGGTTTAAAAAAATAAAATTAAAAAATGTTTTTCAAAAAGAAAAAATAACAATAAAAAAAGAGGCGTCTGAAAACTAAATTACCCAAATGGAATCTTTGCTTTTCCCTGGACCTGCTCCTCTTATGTCTGCTGCTGCTACTGCTGCTAAGTCGTGTCAGTTGTGCCCGACTCTGAGCGACCCCATACATGGCAGCCCACCAGGCTCCCCCGTCCCTGGGATTCTCCAGGCAAGAGTACAGGAGTGGGTTGCCATTTCCTTCTCCAATGCATGGAAGTGAAAAGTCAAAGAGAAGTCGCTTAGTCGTGTCTGACTCCTAGCGACCCCATGGACTGCAGTGCACCAGGCTCCTCCATCCATGGGATTTTCCAGTCAAGAGTACTGGAGTGGGGTGCCATTCCCTTCTCCCCCTCTTATGCTCTACAACCCATAAAACATTCTTCTATCCACTCAGGTCATCTGTACTCCTAAGTTTCTCTAATATTCCACAGCAGAGCATCAGTAAATCTTGCTGGTACTATCTGAAATCTCCAAATGCCAGCAACATCTTAGAACACTTCCTGAATCTGAATATTTTCTTCCTAAATATTTCTCATCACCGCACAACTTTCATCTAGTCTAAGCTACCAATATGATTCTACATGATTGCACTGCCTCCTCTTTCACTTTCCCTGTAAAGCAAACATATTCATTCTTTTAAGACATTCAACTCTACTTACAGCTCCCCAGTGGCTTTTATCACAAAGGATAAAATCTAAAGTCCTTATCATACTCACAAGACCCTGTCATCTGGCCCCTCCCTGCTGCCTCTCTGACCTCATCTCCCACCCTTTTCCTCTGAATCACTGCTTTCCACCTATATTAGCCTCTTGTCTGTTCCTTGATCATGCCCAGAAAACTTATGCATTAGGATTTGTGCATTTGCTATTTCCTTTCTTCTCTCAGATTCCTCCTGAGCTTGTTCTCTTTTTTTTAGGTAATTCTCAAATATTGCTTAATCAAAGAGGTATTCTCTGACCTCTCATTCATAACATAATATTTCTCCTTTATGCTGCTTTATGTCTCATATTAGTATCCATTATGTGTGGGTTAGGAGTTGTGCCTAACTCTTGAGGAGATCATTCACCCCAGTGACAGTGTAATTAGCTCCCTCAGAGGTCAGTAGTATACAACCTACATAGCCGTATATGACATGCATGCTAGTATACAGTAGAATGCAGACTTATTTATTTATTTTCTGATTCCCCCACTATAATGTAAGCTCCTCTAGGATGGGGACATGGCAGTACCCCCGCAGGTAGAAGTGTCTACAACATAGCAGATGCTCAAGAGTTCTTTGATATATGAACTGATATATGCTTCATGTATGTGTGTACTATGTGGATGCATGGGGGAAAAGATCTAAAAAGAAATACACCGAATGTTAAAAGTGATTATATCTGAGCAGTGGAATTACGTGTGATTTTTCCACTGTCTTCTTTATCCTTTCCTAGGGCATGGATATTTTAATAAGAATATATTATTTTTTACAAAGATGAAGGCATTTTGGAGGCAGATAAACCTGAGATTGAATCTTGGTTTCACTCTTTTCTTGTTGTGTAACCTTGGGCAAACTTATTACCATCTTTGTGTCTCTTTAAAATGGAGATACTATTTAGATTATTGGGTTGTTGTGAGAATTAAGTAAAATATGATGTCAAAGCTTGGCACAGCATCTGCCTGAATGTAAGACTATAGTAAAGAGTATTCTCTCTCTTCCTCTGAATTATTATTATTTTTATTATTATTTTAGGGGAGGAGATCACTGAGATGTACACATGAGCGCCAAACCCTGAGGGACTACTGGGTCTATGTTTAACCCCAAGTGTCCTTCCCTGTGGCTGATGGGAGACATTAAACTAGATTGACACCCAAGGCAGTGCAATGTGGTGAGTTAATGAAAGAATAACCAGGTTGGTGCTATTTGTATCTCAATGAAGACTCAGCATTAACAGGATTTTAAATCTTTTTGGACTTCTATCCAAAATCTTTTTTTCTGTCCACAAATCTTTTCTTGTGGATAGTGGTAGTAAGATGGGCTGGAAGACATGGGAGGGATTCTATCCTCTATTCTTTCCAGGGCCTGGGAATACTAGAAGGCCAGATGAAAGAATGACTGGAGTACTGGGAGAAAACCACAGGCGTTCTAATGTCTGCTGGAGGAAAGACAAGCTGCAAGGGAGCCTGTCAGCAGCCCAGTGTGCCCATCTTGGGTCAAGAGCCAGAGCCAGGAGAACTTATCTAACTTGGCCCAGAGACTTAGGGACACAAGCTCCAGTCTCATCATGCCATGCTATGTGTGTGTGGTCAGTCATGTTTGACTCTCTGTGAGCTGATGGACTATAGCCTGCCAGGCTCTTCTGTCCATGGGATTCTCCAGGCAAGAATACTGGAGTTGGTTGCCATTTCCTCCTGCAGGGGATCTTCACGACCCAGGCATCAAACCCACATTTCTTGCATCTCCTGCCTTGGCAGGTGAGTTCTTTACCACTAATGCCACCTGGGAAGCCCATCCTTTAGTTCAAACAGCAGAGAGGAGATGTGTCATTTATAAATTTATGGTGATATTTAAGTTGGTCACGACTCATGCTTATGTCCATTACAGCCATGACCTTCACTGCTCACCTGCTGGATTTTTGGAGAGGCCATGAGAGAATGTATCAGCCAACAGCTCAGCAGTTAACTCTGGCCACACTTCTGGCCTGAATCCTGCTACCTCCCACAATGGGAAGCTTGGTTACATTAATTTAGAGTAAAAGACTTTATGGTCCTGTTTCCCCTCTCCTTTAAAACTGGAACAAACTTTAAGCAGGACCCTTCCCTTTGTCCTCTGGCCCATCTTCATTCCCATGGGATTTCCAGAGCCATTCTAAGCAGAGTATGTTCCAAGCCCTTAAGATTAACAAGAAGAAGAATTAGAAAAAGAATGAACAAACCTAAATTCAGCAGAAGGAAGGAGATAATAGAGATCAGAGAGGAAACAAAATAGATTTTTTAAAATAGAAAAAAAATCAATAAAATCAAGAGCTGGTTCTTTGAAGGGGTAAACAAAGTTGACAAACCTCTGGCCAGGCTTATGAAGAAGAGAGAGAAGACCCAAATAAATGAAATAAGAAATAAAGAAGGAGAAATCACAAAAGATACTGCAGAAATATAAAAAGCAATAAGATATTATGAACAATTATATGCCAACAAATTGGACAGTCTATAAGAGATGGACAACTTGCTAGAAATTTATAGTCCACCAAAACTGAATCAAGAAGAAATAGATAACTTGAAAAGACCAATCACTAAAAATAAAATATAACCTGAAATAATAATGAAAAAAAAATTCCCTATGAACAAAAGTCCATGACTAGATGGCTTCACTGGGGAATTCTACCAAATATACAAAGAATTTATAATGATCATCCTGAAACTCTTCCAAAAGATTTAAGAGGAAGGAACACACCCCAAGACATTCTGTAGAGCCACAATCACCCCAATACCAAAACCAAAGACACTATTAAAAGAGAAAGTTATAGGTCAATATCTTTGATGAATGTAGATGCAAAAATTCTCAACAAAATATTAGCAAACTGAACCTAACAACACACAAAAAGATCAGATCATACACCACGATGAAGTGGGATTCATCCCAGGGTCACAAAGATGCTTTACCGTATTCAATCAATCAGTGTGATACACCACATCAACAAAAGAAAGGACAAAACCCATACGATCATCTAAATAGATGCAGAAAATACATTTGATAAAATTTAACATCCAATCATGATAAAAAATCCTTACAAAAGTAGGTATAGAGGGAACATACCTCAACATCAGAAAAGCTATTTATGACAAACCATATATATTGTCAGCTAATATAATACTCAAGCGGAAAGACTTCCTGCTAAAATCTAGAACTCTCTCCACTCTCACTACACCACTTCTCTTCAACATATTATTAGAAGTCTTGGTTATAGCAATCAGATCAAAAAAGGGTGTTCAGATTGAAAGGGAAGAGGTAAACATGTCATTCTATGCAGAGGACATGATAACTATGTAGAAAACTCTAAAGACGCCACATGAAAACTATTAGAGCTGATACATGAATTCAGAAATGTAGCAACATACAGGAATCTGTTGTGTTTCTTTACACTAACAGTGAAAGATCAGAAAGGGCATGTAATCTAACAATCCCTTTTAAAATCGTTATCAAAAAATACTTAACCCAGACAAAGGAAGTGAAAGACTTATATGCTGAGAACTACAAAACACTGATAAAGGAAATTAAAGATGATTCAAAGAAATGGAAAGATATATACCATGTTCTTGAATTGGAAGAATTAATATTGTTAAAATGGCAATACTACTCAAAATAATCCACAGGTTTATTGTGATCCCTATCAAATTACCCATGAAATTTTTCACAGAACTGGTACAAATAGTCCTAAAATTTATGTGGAACCATAACAGATGTAGAATTTCTAAAGTAATCTTGAGAAAAAGAACAAAGCAGGAGGCATAATCCTCCCAGATTTCAGGCAATACTACAAAGCTTACAATAATCAAAACAGTGTGGTATTGGCACAAAAACAAGACATATGGATCAATGGAACAGAATAGAAAGCCCAGAAAAAAAATCCAGATACCTATGGTTAATTAATCTTAGACAAAGGAGGCAAGAATATAAAATGGGGAAAAGACAGTCTCTTCAGCAAGTGGTGAGAGAGTCAATTCCTGGGCAGGTGGATAAGAAGTCCGGGGTTCCCGAGGAGGAGAAAGGGGTCTGGGGCTCTCGAAGTACAGATAGGGGTCTGGAATTCTCAAGGAGGAGGAAAGGACAAACTTTTTTTTTCTCCACATTCCTTAGTCATAGCCCAGAACTGATGATTATACAACAAACAACTCAGTTTAAACTCTGTGCTAAGGATTATATAACAACAATGTATAGTGTTTGAGGACAGTTTCTCCTTCCTGAAAACCTTCTGGCTAATCCTGTTATCTTAAAATGTAAATTATGAGAGTGGATATGGTTAAAATTTTCACAAACTTGAGACATTCCTTTGATTTATTGTAATAACTAATTAAAAAGTATATAATTCCCTTGCTAACACTAGCGAGGGGGGCATTCTCCGTCCCCCTTCTGATGTCTATGTCAGAAGCTTTCTCTGTCCCTTTTTATACTTTAATAAAACTCTGCTATACAAAAGCTCTTGGGTGATCAAGCCTGGTCCCTGGTCCTGAAGTTAAATCTTCAGAGATCAGGAATCTGACAGTTTACCTTAAGCTATCAGTGGCACTGGGAAAGTTGGACAGTCACATATAAATCAGTGAAGTTAGAACACACCCTCACACCATGCACAAAAATAAACTCAAAATGACTTAAAGACTAAAACATAGGTTATGACACCATAAAACTCCTAGAAGAGAACATAGGCAAAATATTCTCTGACATAAATTGTACTGGTGTTTTCTTAGGTCAGTCTCCCTAAGCAATAGAAATAAATGCAAAAAATAAACAAATGGAACCTAATCAGATTTACAAACTTTTGCACAGCAAAGGAAACCATAAACAAAATGATAAGACAACCTAGGAATGGGAGAAAATATTTGCAAAAGATGTGACAAACAAGAGCTTAATTTCCAAAATATACAAAGAGCACATACAACCTAACAAAAACAAAAAACAACACAATCAAAAAGGGACAGAAGACCTAAATAGACATTTCTCCAAGGAAGACATACAGATGACCAATCGGCACACGAAAAGATGTTCAACATTGCTAATTATTAGAGAAATTGAAATCAAAACTACAGTGAGGGTACCACTTCACATCACTCAGAATGGCCACCATTAAAAACAACAAACAAACAACAAATGCTGGAGAGGGTGTAAAGAAAAAGGAGCCCTCTTATACTGTTGGTGGACATGTAAGTTGGTGAGACCACTATGGAAAACAGTATGGAGCGTCCTCAAAAAACTAAACATAGAGTTGCCTTATGATCCAGCACTCTCACTCCCAGACAAAACTATAACTCAAAAAGATACATGCACCCCAATATTCATAGCAGCACTATGTACAATAACCAAGACATGGAGACAACCTAACTGTCCACTGACAGATGAATGGGAAAGAAGATGTGGCATGTGTGTGTGTGTATACACATACACATACAATGGCTATTACTCAGCCATTGAAAGAATAATGCCATCTGCAGCAACATGGATGGACCTTGAGATTATCATACTAAGCAAAAGCAAATCAGAAAGATAAAGATAATTACCATATGATATCAATCCACATATCAATTGTGTGGAATCTAAAATGTGATACAAATCAACATATCTATGAAACAAAAACAGACTCACAGATATCGAGAATAGACTTTGTGGTTGCCAAGCAGGGATGGATTAGGGGAGGGAAGGAATGGGATTAGCAGAGTTCAACTATTATATATAGGATGGATAAACAACAAGGTCCTACTGCATAGCACAGGCAACTATACGCAGTATCTTGTGAAAAACTATAATGGAAAAGAATATATATGTATAACTGAATTGCTCTGCTGTACAGAAAAAATTAACACAACATTGAAAATCAGCTATACTTCATAATTTTTTTTAAAAGAGTAGCAACAAGAAATACCAAGATGGACATTAGCCTAAATTTCTAATTAAACAAGTATTTTTGAATGCAAGAGGTATCTCATTGAAAGGCTTGAGCCCCAAATGTCCTTCCCTGGGATAATTAGAGGCACACAAAGAAGTCTTTGTTTCTGATTCATCTAGAGATGCTCCCAAAGATACCATTTCCTAGTCTTTTAATGCTCTTCTTAAGGACAAGGAGAGAGGCAAGAAATGAGTTTGTCCTTCCTTGGTCTCTAAGCCAGGTGTACCAGAAATGTCCATCATGATTTCTGGCATATTCATAGCTCTTTCTAAAAGAAACTGCGTACCTTAGTACCATGTTTGTTGTTTAGTCACTAAGTTGTGTCCCACTCTGTGTGACCCCCTGGCAGGACTGTGGCCTGCCAGGCTCCTCTGTCCATGGGATTTCCCAGGCAAGAATACTGGCTTGCCATTTCCTTCTCCAAGTGATCTTCCCCACCCAGGGATCGAACCTGCATCCCCTGTTTGGCAGGCAGATTCTTTACCACTGAGCCACCTCTGCTACAGCTGATTGGACCAGGAGTGGGGGATCTGACCCAAGGGCAGGTAAAACATTGGCTGGCCAGTGGTCCATGGAGTGGTGTGGGGCTAGAAACTGTTTCAATAGGAAAGAGCAGGAACAGTGGAATTTTTGCCCCTAGGAATTTGAAATGGAAAAGATCTAAGGCAGAGAGCATGCATCTCCAAACCAAGAGGGATCATTAACCAGGTGAAGTTAGGATAAACCAAAATTATGAGAAAGCAAAAAGCACAATGCAGAGAAGATATATATTAAAGGTTCTGAGGCAGTTGCTGGGTTGTTAGATGAAGTGTGGGCATAAGTAGACACAAACACAGTTACTAGGAATCAGTTGTCCTCAGAGGAAATGTTTGTGTGTTTGATAGTTAAACAGTCATAACTTAAAATAACTCTATAAATTATAGTAGAAAGACTGAAGCTAATTTTGCCAGATCTTTTATTTTTTTTTTTCCCTCAGTAAATATAAAAGGTGGTATCAGTTTTCCCCTGGGTCTTCAGTCTTCCAGCAAACATCACTAGCACATTCTTAGTGTTCAAAATCTGTCTTGGCAGCCTTGCTCTTTTCTGACCACCTTTGGCCATCCATAAAGCTAATTTCCATCAAGCTCCTTTGAGTCTCGCATGAAGGTGACATGAGAGGTTTCCATTTTTCTTCTGTTTGGCTCCATGAGCACATTTGGCCTGTGTTGTGTCACAGCCCTACAATCAGGCACATTTGCCTCCCTTCGTGTGTTCCCACATTCCTCCGGGGAAAGCCCCAGTGGATTCACAGCCCAGCCAAGTACATTTTACATTCAGTAATAGAGCCCCCAGGGACTATGTGTGAAGAAAGTATGCGACAGAGATCAAATCTCCTCAGACACTTCGGTTTTTATTTTAAAGCTTGGTTTTGCCTTAGCTCCTCTATTTTTCCTTTAATTATGTCCACAGAATAACCCCAGATGTGGTAATCAACAAGGAGATCAAGAGGATAATTGGAGGTCATTTTATTTCCTAAAAGAAGCTTAGCCCTAACTGGGAGAAGGTGAAAAGATCCTAGAATTCCCTCTAATTCAAAGGTTTTCAGGGATACACACGAAAACAATTTAAATTTTCTAAAAGCTAAAGAAATGCAAAACTCAATCAATATAGAAGCTTGAGTAGATGTAGTAAATTTGCTGAAGAGATGAAAGAATTGCGAAATGGTCCCTGCCATCGACAATTGGGAATCTAAGTGTCCCATCAGTGTTGTAGCAAAAATTTAGTCATCATGCCACCCACAAGGAACTTTTCTGTACTTCATAAATCACAGCACAAAGAGATGGCAAGTCCAAAAATATTTGGAAAGATAATCTCAAAATAGTTTGGGATTTTATAATTTAGCTTCTTTTAACCTCAGATATATAATTAAGAATAGAATTTTTAAAGAAAGCTAAATATACATTATTATTTTTACATTAAGGAATCTGTGAATATTTTGTTATTTTCAAAAGTTAAAAATAATTTAGCCTGTTAGAATAAAGGCATGTCTGGTAATTCTAATTTCATATATATGCTTCAGTTAATTTAAATTTATGATCTTAAGTTTAAGTTACTTTATAAATAGTATCAGAACATGTAAAATTAAGATTCACTGAATTTATGAGTTTGATTGATAGCTTTACAAGGGTTGAGTTTGACTGATAGCTTTACAAGGATTAAGTAGATAGTTTTATAAGCTAAGTCAAACAATTGATATGCTTGAAAAGGCTATAGGATGGTAATATAGGTGGATATAATACATAAGTGAAAAAGTGAAAGTGAAGTCGCTCAGTCGTGTCTGACTCTTTGTGATCCCATGGATTGTAGTATACCAGGTTTCTCTGTCCATGGGATTTTCCAGGCAAGAGTACTGGAGTGGGTTGCCATTTCCTTCTCCAAATACTCACATAACTTCCCTCTTACTTGAAGCTCCACTAAAACAATAGCAAAGGGTCATCTTTTTTTTTTTTTTTTTAATAGAGAAGCCCAAAAGGATGGAGAGAGAAGGCAAGGAGACAATGGCAATAAATTTTGGAAGCTAAAAAGCAGATGACCCTGAATTTACTTAGCAGATTTACAAAACCTGAATCTTAAACCTGAAATGGAGATTTCCAAGAATATCCTGATCTAAACCACAGAACCCTCAAAAGACTCAGAGCAGAAACTGGGGAGGGAGGTGGGACATAGCGGCCAAAAAAGGAGCACTGGTTAAAAGTAGTTGGAACCCTAGATCTTACCCCCAACCTCAGCCCTGAAAACCTCTAGGGGAGTGCCTCTCCCCATCCCTGGCAGAATAAATGTGGAGGTTTCTTCTCTGAGCAGAATCAGAGGGTCTCCAGGCTGGAGTACACCAAGCCTTAAGTGACAGTATGAGCACCGTGCTGAAGAAAGGAGAGAAAATGAATATATGTGTGTGGCATGCTGAGTGCTACGACGCTCACAACATCACTTCTTCCAGAACCCCCATCCCAGTCTTTCCCATTCACTTCCAAGAACCACTGAGCACTAAGCCTCTATCTGTCAGTCAGGAAACTGGGAAATCACACAAATTCAAGAGGAAAGACCCCTAGAGATAGCAGCATCAGGGATTCCTCATTAACAGCCCCGCTAGAAACATCTAAGTGAAGCTCAAAATTGACAGACCCCATCCATATCCTCACGACTTCCAGTTTTCTCTTTTATTCACTTTTACACATGAGCAGAGAAACAAGGTTTGCCAGACATCTGAGAAAATGCTTTAACACGGAAGACAGAGATCAAAACTGACAAACTAGTGAGTAGGAGCAGAAACTACACAGGGGAAGGAAAGTTACATAATAATCAGAAATAAGCACAGATACTGCAGCCATGAAAGAAGAACAAGGTGGATAAGAGTAACATTCAGGGAACGAAATAGAGCTCTTGGAAATGAGGAACATGACAGCACAAGTGAAAGAAAACCAAAGAATTAGGAAATAAAGATGGAGAATTCCTCCAGTTAATGAGAAAAATGATGGAGATGGAAGAAGAAGATAAAAGAAAAATAATAAGGGACAAATTTGGGACAAGAAATATCCAAATAATGGGAGTTCTAGAAAGAGAGAAATGGAAATAAAGTAAAAAAACTTAACTGAGTTAATCAAAGAAATAATTAAGAAAAATTTCCAGATTGGTAAGACAGTTCTATTAAAAGAACTCATCAGGTTCCCAGCATGATACTTGAAAATAATACCCATCAAGCCACAGCATTGTAGAATATCTCAATTCAATTGTGGAGATAGGTAGCTGCTAGGAAGAAATAAGCTTCCTAGAATTAATATTTTAAATGGGATGAAACTTTGCAAAAGCCATAAAATATGAACTACAAGACACCTCAACAATGACTTCAAAATTTGGAGTGAAATAATTTCCAATCTATACTTTCCTGCCCATCAGATCAGATCAGATCAGTTGCTCAGTCGTGTCCGACTCTGCGACCCCATGAATCGCAGCACGCCAGGCCTCCCTGTCCATCACCAACTCCCGGTGTTCACTCAGACTCACATCCATCGAGTCAGTGATGCCATCCAGCCATCTCATCCTTTGTCGTCCCCTTCTCCTCCTGCCCCCAGTCCCTCCCAGCATCAGAGTCTTTGCCAGTGAGTTAACTCTTCGCATAAGGTGCCCAAAGTACTGGAGTTTCAGCTTTAGCATCATTCCTTCCAAAGAAATCCCAGGGCTGATCTCCTTCAGAATGGACTGGTTGGATCTCCTTGCAGTCCAAGGGACTCTCAAGAGTCTTCTCCAACACCACAGTTCAAAAGCATCAATTCTTTGGTGCTCAGCCTTCTTCACAGTCCAACTCTCACACCCATACATGACCACAGGAGAAACCATAGCCTTGACTAGACAAACCTTTGTTGGCAAAGTAATGTCTCTGCTTTTGAATATGCTATCTAGGTTGGTCATAACTTTCCTTCCAAGGAGTAAGTGTCTTTTAATTTCATGGCTGCAGCCACCATCTGCAGTGATTTTGGAGCCCAGAAAAATAAAGTCTGACACTGTTTCCCCATCTATTTCCCAAGAAGTGATGGGACCGGATGCCATGATCTTTGTTTTCTGAATGTTGAGCTTTAAGCCAACCTTTTCACTCTCTTCTTTCACTTTCATCAAGAGGCTTTTGAGTTCCTCTTCACTTTCTGCCATAAGGGTGGTGTCATCTGCATATCTGAGGTTATTGATATTTCTCCTGGCAATCTTGATTCCAGCTTGTGTTTCTTCCAGTCCAGCGTTTCTCATGATGAACCCTGCATATAAGTTAAATAAACAGGGTGACAATATACAGCCTTGACGAACTCCTTTTCCTATTTGGAACCAGTCTGTTGCTCCATGTCCAGTTCTAACTGTTGCTTCCTGACCTGCATACAGCTTTCTCAAGAGACAGATCAGTTGGTCTGGTATTCCCATCTCTTTCAGAATTTTCCACAGTTTCTTGTGATCCACACAGTCAAAGGCTTTGGCATAGTCTATAAAGCAGAAATAGATGCTTTTCTGGAACTCTCTTGCTTTTTCCATGATCCAGCGGATGTTTGCAATTTGATCTCTGGTTCCTCTGCCTTTTCTAAAACCAGCTTGAACATCAGGAAGTTCATGGTTCACATATAGCTGAAGCCTGGCTTGGAGAACTTTGAGCATTACTTTACTAGCGTGTGAGATGAGTGCAATTGTGCAGTAGTTTGAGCATTCTTTGGCATTGCCTTTCTTTGGGATTGGAATGAAAACTGACCTTTTCCAGTCCTGTGGCCACTGCTGAGTTTTCCAAATTTGCTGGCATATTGAGTGCATCACTTTCACAGCATCATCTTTCAGGATTTGGAATAGCTCAACTGGAATTCCATCACCTCCATTAGCTTTGTTCATAGTGATGCTTTCTAAGGCCCACTTGACTTCACATTCCAGGATGTCTGGCTGTAGGTGAGTGATCACACCATCGTGATTATCTGGGTCGTGAAGATCTTTTTTGTACAGTTCTTCTGTGTATTCTTGCCATCTCTTCTGCTTCTGTTAGGTCCATACCATTTCTGTCCTTTATCGAGCTCATCTTTGCATGAAATGTTCCTTTGGTGTCTCTGATTTTCTTGAAGAGATCCCTAGTCTTTCCCATTCTGTTGTTTTCCTCTATTTCTTTGCATTGATCGCTGAAGAAGGCTTTCTTATCTCTTCTTGATATTCTTTGGAACTCTCCATTCAGATATTTATATCTTCCTTTTTCTCCTTTTCTTTTCGCTTCTCTTCTTTTCACAGCTATTTGTAAGGCCTCCCCAGACAGCCATTTTGCTTTTTTGCATTTCTTTTCTATGGGAATGGTCTTGATCCCTGTCTCCTGTACAATGTCATGAACCTCATTCCATAGTTCATCAGGCACTCTATCTATCAGATCTAGGCCCTTAAATCTATTTCTCACTTCCACTGTATAATCATAAGGGATTTGATTTAGGTCATACCTGAATGGTCTAGTGGTTTTCCCTACTTTCTTCAATTTAAGTCTGAATTTGGCAATAAGGAGTTAGATGTAAGGGTATAAAAATGGTATTTTCAGGAACATAAATATCAAAACATTAAGCTTTCATGCACACATGCTCAGGAAACCAGTGGAGGATGTACATTATCAAAACAAGGGAATTAACCAGTTAGAGAGAAATAACTGGGAATTTTGAGTTCCTATATTTTGACTTCTTTTAGGGTGAGAAAGCAGGTCACTCAGCTCTGTGTTAGAATGTGGAACATTTAATAATGATTATGTAGATGATATCGGAGAAGGCAATGGCAACCCACTCCAGTACTCTTGCCTGGAAAATCCCATGGACAGAGGGGCCTGGTGGGCTGCAGTCCATGGGGTCGCTAAGAGTCGGACACGACTGAGCAACTTCACTTTCAGTTTTCACTTTCATGCATTGGAGAAGGAAATGGCAACCCTCTCCAGTGTTCTTGCCTGGAGAATCCCAGGGACGGGGGAGCCTGGTGGGCTGCCGTCTATGGGGTTGCACAGAGTTGGACACGACTGAAGTGACAGCAGCAGCAGCAGCAGCATGTAGATGATATTACCCTAATGGCGGAAAACAAAGAGAACTAAAGAGGCTCTTGATAAAGGTGAAAGAGGAGAGTGAAAAAGCTGGCTTAAAACTTAACATTCAAAAAACTAAGATCATGGCATCCAGTCCTATCACTTCATGGCAAACAGATGGGGAAGAAAATGAAAACAGTGACAGACTTTATTTTCTTGGGCTCCACAGTGATTTTGGAGCCAGGTCACTGCAGCCATGAAATTAAAAGATGCTTGGTCCTTAGAAGAAAAGCTGTGACAAACCTAGAGAGCATATAAAAAGAAGAAACATCACTTTGCTGACAAAGGTCCATATAGTCAAAGCTATGTTTTTTCCAACAGTCATGTACAGACATGAGAATTGGACCTTAAAGAAGGCTGAGCGCTGAAGAATTGATGCTTTTGAACTGTGGTCTTGGAGAAGACTCCTGAGAGTCCCTTGGACAACAAGGAGATCAAATCAGTCAATCTTAAGGGAGATCAACCCTGAATATTCATTGGAAGGGATAATGCTGAAGCTGAAGATCCAATACTTAGGCCTGAAGAGCTGACTCATGGGGAAAGACCCTGATGCTGGGAAAGATTGAGGGCATGAGAAGAAGGAGCAACAGAGGATGAGATGGTTGGATAATATCACTGACTCAATGGCCATGAGTTTGAGCAAACTTCAGGAGATGATGAATGACAGGGAAACCTGGCATGCTGCAGTCCATGGGGTCACAAAGAGTCAGACGTGACTTAGTGACTGGACAACAACAACAACAGGATTTTAATAGGAGGAGATAATTCTAAAATGTTATGTAAATTATACAGGGAATAAGGAAATGGGTGCAGCACATGGATGCAGGTGGAGGTCTCTCCAAGACAGTAGTGAAGGGAGGTGTCAGGGAGTCCCAGGTAGAGACTACATCGAGATTATAGCAGTAAGACTCCAGATGTAGACAGATGGTCATCACTACCTCACCAGCCATCATACTGTCTTTCTCAGTCAGCTGAACTACTAAAGAATATGATCCAACAAAACGGGAATAAACCAAGAAGGAGGGAGACATGAGATCCAGGAAACAGGGATTTTACTCACGAGAAGACAAATGGAATTCATTAGATGACATTAAAGAGGTCACAGGTAACAATATATGGCAGGCCTGGACCAGCCCAGGTAGAAGAAGGATGAATTTCTGCTGAAGGGCAGTTTCCACGGGGGAAAAAAAACAGCAGTGTTAGATCCTGGCATGATAAAATTTATGAAATACCGTACTGTGGGATTTGTGAAAATTATGGGACAAATTAGCAGAGTGTACGAAAAAAAACCCTAGGCAAACTTTTATATATAAAAAAAGCAAGTAATTGTTAACTTAAAGAAAACAAAATAAGAAATAAGAATCATAGTGCCATATAGTGCTTAGCTTAGAATAACATTTATATAGACAAATACTGTGACCACTGAGACTTGCCTCAACCAAAGATCTTGATATAACTGTAATGAGACAGTTGTCTGGAGAAACAAAGAAGATGGTGGCAAGAGAGAGTGCAATCCTCCTTATTTATTACAGGTCAGGAGAAATGAGTCACATTGAGCTGCCAAAAGTTACCAGGAGATGCATATTATTTAGAAATGTGGAGAAGTATATATTCCAAAAGAATGGCTGAAAGGGTCAAAAGTAGCTGTCTTTGGAAAAGCAGAGAGGGAGCAGTGGGTCAAGGAAGCTGTCTTTTTAAAAAATTATCATAAGCCTTTTTGTATTATTTGTGATATGTACAGAGTTAACAAAAATAAAAATAACAAAATAGAATATATTAAATTTATAAATACTATTTAAAATGTTTAATGCTCAAATAAGTTTGTAAATGGATCCAGGTTTAACCAAAGTCTCCTAAAAGTGCTTCCCAGGGTTGCTAAGATTATGTATAAAATAATGATGCTTGTAAGTTGAACGTTAAAGCCTAAGGAAGAATTAGGTTTAATTAAGTTGAATAAATTTAATGATATGTGTGTGTGTATCTATATAGATATATAGATATAGATAAAAAGTAACTCCTGAATATCCTTTCCTGTGCATAAAAACTCATCTTGACCACATGAAATCTCCTTATATTGTCAGATTTTAAAGCCAGTACTGAATGCTGGGGAAGGGAGAGGTGCCTGGGGGTGCATGGCTGACTAAGCTTTGGAAAAAGAAAGGAAGATCTTCAACCATGGGTTTTTCATCAGTTCCTGCCATCCATATACTGGGGACATGGACTGATTTGTGCGTCCCAGTCTCATCAGACAAACAGGATGGGATGTTTGATCTTGAAGCTCTGTCCGGTCATTCCTGAGTCATATTTTGTGCTGAGCAGTCTTCTCCCCAGCTCTGGGCAATTCCCTAAAGGATAAATAGGAAGGCTGACAAATTGCTCTCTCTATCCTGTTAGTGACCCTTCCTGCCCCAGAGTCATTAGATTCAAGGAAAATGAGCAGTGGCAGCTAATTAGGAATAGATTAGGGTGGGAGTAGGCAGGCAGTAGGGAATGAGTGGGGATCCAGGGACACAGTTCAGAGACTTTTCTCTAAAGAAATCCAACCTGAAAGGACAGACAATTGTTGAATTAGCCCACACTACTGGGCATTCATTTTAAAAGATTACAAGAGATATTTCAATAGTCACCCTCAGGAACTAATTTTTTCCATATTATATAGTCCTCTAGCTCTTCAGAATGCAGGACTGGGCAGGCTAAATTTCAATAGGCAAGACTCTAAAACACTGTATTGAGCAGGACTAGGGTATACACATATATCTATCAAGGGCCAGATAGTAAATACTTTAGCTATATGATCTCTGTCATAACTGCCCGAGTCTGCCATTTTTCAGCACAAAACCAGCCATGGCTGTGCTGTGCTCAGTCTTGTCCAACTTTTTGTGACCCCATGGACTGTAGCCCACCAGGCTCCTCTGTCCATGGGGATTCTCCAGGCAAGAATACTGATGCCATGCCCTCCTCCAGGGGATCTTCCCAACCCAGGGATCGAAACCAAGTCTCCCACATTGCAGGCAGATTCTTTACCATCTGAGCCACCAGAGAAACCCAAGAATACTGGAGTGTGTAGCCTATCCCTTCTCAAAGGGACCTTCCCGGCTCAGGAATTGAATGGGGGTCTCCTGCACTGCAGGAAGATTCTTTACCAGCCGAGCTACCAGGGAAGCCCCAAAGCAGCCATGGTCATATGTAAATGAATGAGCATGGCTGTGTTCCAACAAAACTTTATTTACAAAGACAGACAATGAGCCAGATTTGACCCCCAGACAGTAGGATCAGAAAACTGACTTTCATCCAAAACTACACTGGATGAAATTGTGAAGTAGATGCATTAAATGAATCCTTGATGATGGCATTTCAGGTTGTTTGACAAGTGGGTGAATATCAGTCAGAATCTTGTTTCAACTACTGGAAAACTATCCAAACTTGTTTAAAGCCAAGAGAAATTTTCTGTTTGTTGTTTATATAACTGAAAACTTAGAGGTAGACCTGGCTTTAGGAGCAGTTCTAAATGACTTCTCTTTCCTCACCTTTGGGCTCACATTCTCCCCCTGTAGAGGGCATTCTCAACCAGCTTCTCTTCTCAGAGTTATAAAATGGTTGCCTCCAGCCACCAAAGCTAGATCCTTCAAGATTCACATCCTATGGCAAGAGCTTGGAATTCTTGGCAGAAGAATTGAGACCACGCAAATTAAGCTGGCTTTAAGCCAAGTACTCAATTCAGTCTTAATATCTGCTAGTGCAAGGCTTTTTTCTTTGGCTTTTTGTTCTAGAAAGGTTCTGATAACTCTTGGGCCATATTCTTCCTTATAAATGTTACAATCAGCTTATCAAGCTCCAAGGAAAATCTTTTAGGGTTTGTGACTAGAACTCTATTAAATTTATAGACCAACCTGAGGAGGATCAACATCTTGACAATATTGTCTTCACATTTATGAATGTGGTATAGTTCTCTCCATTTATTTAGGTTTTCTTTAATATCTCTTCATGCTTGTGCTCAGCAGCTAAATCATGTCCAGCCCTTTGCAACCTCATGGACTGTAGCTTGCTAGCCTCCTATATCCATTGGATTCCCCAGCTGAATACTGGAGTGGGTTGCCATTTCCTTTTCTAATGTCTAGCTGTTTATAATTTTCCCCATAGAGTTCAATAGGGAAGATGGAGAAGCAAGAATACACAAAAGGATTGTACAGAAAAGGCCATAATGACCTGGATAACCACAACAGTGTTATCACTCATCTAGAATCATACATCCTGGATTGTGAAGTCAAGTGGGCCTTAGGAAGCATTATTATGAACAAAGCTAGTGGAGGTGATAGAATTCCAGCTGAGAGCTGTTTGAAATCCTAAAAGATGATGCTCTTAAAGTGCTGCACTCAGTATGTCAGCAAATTGGGAAAACTCAGCAGTGGTCAGAGGATTGCAAATGGTCAGTTTCCATTCTAATCCCAAAGTAGGGCCATGCCAAAGAATGTTCAAACTACCACACATTTGCACTCATCTCACATTCTAGCAAGGTAATGCTCAAAATTCTTCAAGCTAGGCTTCAACAGTACGTGAATTGAGAACTTATATAGGTACAGGCTGGATTTAGAAAAGGCATAGGAGCCAGAGATAAAATGCCAACATCTGTTGGATCACAGAAAAAGTAAAAGAGGAGAGTGAAAAAGTTGGCTTAAAACTCAGCATTCAAAAAACTAAGATCATGGCATCCAGTTCCATCACTTCATGACAAACAGAAGAGGAAACAATGGAAAGAGTGATAGATTTTATTTTCTTGGGCTCCAAAAATCACTGCAGATGGTGACTGCAGCCATGAAATTAAAAGACACTTGCTCCTTGGAAGAAAAGCTATGACAAACCTAGACAGTAATATTAAAAAGAAAAGACATCACTTTGCTGACAAAGTTCCATATAGTCAAAGCTATAGTTTTTCCAGTCAAGTATGGATGTGAGAGTTGGACCATAAAAAATGATGGGTGCTGAAGAATTGATGCTTTTGAACCCTAGTGCTGGAGAGGACTCAGAGGAGTCCCTTGGACAGCAAGGAGATCAAACCAGTCTATCCTAAAGGAAATCAACCTTGAATATTCATTGGAAGGACTGATGCTGAAGCTGAAGCCCTAGTACTTTGGCCACCTGATGTGAAGAGCTGACTCCTTGAAAAAGACTCCTTGAAAAAGATGCTGGGAAAGAGAGAAGGCAGGAGGAGAAGGGGGTGACAGAGGATGAGATGGTTGGATACTATCACTGACTCAATAGACATGATTCAATAGCTCAAATAAGGTTTGAGCAAACTCCAGGAGGCAGTGAAGGACAGGGAAGCCTGGGGTCACAAAGAGTCAGACACAACTGAGTGACTGAACAAGAACAAAACAAACCTCAGTGACTTAATACAGCAATAAACATTTGTTATCTTCACAGTAATATGGGCCAGGAATGTGGGAGTATTTTCTGACTTGGATCACTCGTGAAATTGCCATCAAGCTGTCAGCCAGGGCCGCTATCACCTGAAGGTTTGACTGGAGCTGGAGAGTCACATCTCAGGTTATTACTCATGCCTAGCAAGTTGGGGCTGATTGTTGGTGAGAGGCCTCAGTTTATCCCCCATGGGGGCCTCTTCACAGGATGTTTGAGTGTCCTTACAGCATGGCAGCTGGCTTTCCTTAGAGTAATTCAAGAGAAAGAGAAATCCCACCCCCACCTCAAAGCTATTCTTTTTATGGTCCAACCTCAAAAATCACATAGCATCAGTTTCTATTAAAATTGAGAAGCCAGTCTGGCTTATTTTCAAAGGGAGGAGAATTACTACCACATTCTGAATCTCAGGAGTGAAGAAAGCACCATCCCCATAGTGTAAGGTTTCTGATTTGTTATTTATTTTTATTTTTTTGCAGAAGAGACCTCTAGGCTCATACAGAAATGGACATTTGCTTTTCCTATTTTTACAACATGCTTCCACCAGATATTTTGGTAAATTCTAATAGAAGAAGATACTGCTTCCTTAGTACTGTTCTCATCAGAGCCCCTCTTGGTCTGAATTACAGCCATATTAAATGAATTGCACCCACCCGAGTCTTGCTCTCATTCCTTTGCATATGCTTCTCTCTCTGCCTGGAATTCATCTCCCCTGGCTTATTCCTGCTTAAGCCTTTCCTAACCTGAGTCTGGGTAGGATTCCCCCCCACCCTCCACGTACATTCTGCTATCACACCCTATGCTTTCACCTTCCTGACACTAATCACGCTATAACACGATAGAATCTGGCCCTCGGGCAGCATCAGCCTAATTTGGATGTTTGTTAGAAATGCAGAATTTCAGGCTTCCCTTCCCACACTCACTGAAACAAAAAACTCTGGGGTGGGACCCTGAAATCTGTGCTTTCACAAGCCTCATTTCACAGTGCTCATTCAGTTTGAGAACCACTGCTTGCTCTAATGTAATTGCCTGTTTACTGTTTGGACTCCATACCAGAGGTCAGCTCCATGGGGTAGGGCTCTCTCTGTCCTCATCATCTCTGTGTCTGCCAAGCCCATGATCAGTGTTCTGTCAATTCTATGTGGAATCTGAAAGATAAAGGTAAGAAAGAGGGAGGGGACTCGGTCCGAGAGAACTGCCCAGGGACTGACCTCCACCTCCCTGCTTCTACTCATCTCCAAAGTCAGCTACACTAGATGCTCCAGCCTTTTGCCTTATTTGCTTGCTTGCTTGCTTTTTTGCATTTCCTGGAGGTTCATTGCCTTCCAAATAAAATTGCTTCTAAAGAAGCCAGGACCCTGGGGCCCAGGACAGGCACCATAAGCTTGAAGAAGTGCTCAGGGACAGGAGACACAGCTGGTCTGGGGGCGGTTGGTGGCTCTGTTAGTGACTAGGTTTGGCTGAGCTTCAGCAAGTCTCTGTCCCTCACTGGGTGCTCTGACAGCTTGTGGTGGGGCAGGTGCATTGTCTTCTCCATGGGAACCTATAATACAGCACAGGAAGTGTAATGAAATGGGGCAGAAGCCAGATAACCGTGATAGCACCGAGGGGGCCAGCAGGAGGACTTCAGGGTTACAACCCAGTGACAGTGGATGCAGCAGCCAAGGGAATTTCAGTTGTATTCACTCCAAGTTCTTCTCTCTCCTCTCTTCTCCCCAGCCCTCACTGTTGCTCTTATTCTCCAGGTCTTGATGTGGTACCCATCCTGTGACCATTTGCAGATCAGGACCATGGACTGAAGTAGAAACTTATTTTTCTTCAAATAAAGCAAACCAAACATTCACTGTACAATTTTGGACTGTGGTTTCAGAGGAGAAGTCTTTTCCAGTGTGTGTATGGAGGGGCAGTCCAGACCAGCGTTTGTAATGACGCTCCTATCTGACTCCCTCATGAATGTGGAGGTTATCATCTGCATTCTCCTATCTGTCTTGTGATTGCCTGTGGAAAAGAGGGCTTCCCTCTGTGATTTCTCCTGAAGGGAGTGGAGATTACTGATGTCAGTCATTGTGAACGGACCATGCCGAGGGTTCTCCAGAGTGGCAGGGGTTAAAGGCGGAGCCTACCACAAGGAGCCAGGCAAGGATGCTTCCCACCAGGGAACCCCAATGTAACGGGAGTAAGTCAGATTCCATACACCCAATTATCTACTTCAAGGGTCAGCAAACTGTGGTCCCTAGGCCAAATCCATCCCATGGTCTGTTTTTATAAATAAAGTGTTGTTGGAACACAGTCATGACCATTTATTTATATGTTGTCTGTTACTGCTTTACCATCATGACAGCAGAGTTAAGTAGTTGTGACAGAGTCTGTTAGGCCCACGGAGGCTAAGTATTTATTACTGTATCTGGCTCCCTACAAAGTTTGTAGACTCTTGCTTTGATGGAACATTTATTTCCTCTTTATGATATCCAGCCTCTGGCTCTGGCCTGGTCATATTTAAAGGGTCTAGCCTGATTTCATCTATGCTAGTGGGCTTAAAATATTTACTTTAAACTTTTAATTTAGAAGCAATTTCAAATTTATATAAAAGTTGTAAGAATAATGCAAAGATTATCAAATACCTTTTACCAGATTCACCTATTAACATTTTACACCATTTGCGTTATTTGTGCTCACACTCTATGTATTTATGTTTTCTATTCATAGTATATAATATTCTTAATCATTTGAGACTGTCACATAAATCAAAGCTCTTTACTTGTCAATGCTTCATGTGCATGTGAAGGCTTCCTGAGAATTAAGATTTTTTCTTTTCATGACCAAGTACATTTAAATTTTAGTAAGGTTAATATTGATTGCCAACAAAGGTCCATATAGTCAAAGCTATGGTTTCTCCAGTAGGTATGTATGCATGTGAGAGTTGGACCATAATGAAGGCTGAGTGCTGAAGAATCGATCATTTCAAACTGTTGTACTGAAGGAGACTCTTGAGAGTCCTTCAGACAGCAAGGAGATCAAACTAGTCAATCCTAAAGGAAATCAACCCTGAATATTCATTGGAAGGACTGATGCTGAAGCTGAAACTCCAATATTTTGGCCACCTGATGTGAAGAGCTGACTCATTAGAAAAGACCCTGATGCTGGAAAAGATTGAGGGCAATCTCAAGGCGGGGAACAGAGGACAAGATGGTTGGATGGCATCACTGACTCAGTGGACATGAGTTTGAGGAAACTCCGGGAGATAGTGAAGGATGGGGAAGCCTGGTGTGCTGCAGTTCATGGGGTCACAAGGAATTGGACATGACTTAGTGACTAAACAACAATATTGATACCATACTTTCATCTACTCTACCATCCATATTTCAGTAATGTCCTTTGCACTATTTCTTCTCTTCCAGTATGGCATTCAGGGTCAGGAGTTGCCTTCACTTGTTGTGAACATTAGCTTTTGAGGTTTGATTCCATGAAGGAATGAAACATATCCTTTATAGTTCATCTCCCAGAAAACTGTAAGGAAAAGGCAACCTTTTCTTTGGCCCTTCAGAGCTTATACTTGAGGAGCACCTAGAACGTTCTGGGGGAAGTTTCTAGGAACTGGGGAAATGTTGATGAAATGGGGTTTCTAGAAGGCAGGTAGGTTCCTACAGCTTCCTGCCCCTCCTCTGAATATGGTGGTCATGCCTCACATTTGGAGATCCCCAGAGAGGAGAATTTCTAGCCCAAACTCTTTACTCTCTGGCTGCAATCAGCCCAAAAGATCCCTTTCCATGATGATCCCCAGCCCTAAAGAGAAAATGTATGTAAGACTCTTATCACCCTGAGAATTTGGAAGTGTGGGGATAAACAAGGACCTTGGAGCCAAATGCACAGACTTGGAATCTGCAGATCTGGGAAGGATCTGTGCCTGTTGACTTGTTAAGGATCCAACTTCATATAAATTAAAATTAATTATATCAGTTAAGGCTACCATTTAAAGCATAATTAATCATCCTTTTAAAAATAGAGAAATATTTTTGGTTAGCATAAATGGGTTAAATAAAAACTATGCAAGAAGCAATAAAGTTTGATTTGGTGTATCTGTAATATATGTAACATATATAAGTAATCTTGCAAAAATATGTGTTTAAAAATATAACATTCATTTAACTGTTTATTCATTTTTTATCAACGATTTATTGGTCTATTGTGTGCTAAGTGCTGGGGATGGAGAAATGAATCACACATTCCTGGATAAGCTGGGAGGGACCATTTTGCTGTATTAAAGAATTTGGATTTATCTTTCAGAAAGTATAATGTTATTCTCACTGGGCCTGGCCTGGGCCTAGAAATGCAGGTTTGAAATTCTGACCCTTCTGGGGGTGGTAGCACTCTTTTGGAAAGTGTGATGCCTGTGGCTGGACTGCAAATACTGGTAAAGGGTTTAAGTCTCTAACGATTCTTCCAGAACAGCCAGCTGACAATGAGTAATATGCAGTTTGATGTGAAAATTAGAAAACTGGCAGACGAACCTGCAAGAAGGAAATTGGATTTCCAGAGAGACGAATGGGAGGCCATGCGGCTGAGCAGGGTTCATAAGATGCAAATGCAGGCAGGGGAGTTGCAATCCTCGCTCTTGCTCAGAGTGCAGAATAAGTCCCTATTATTTATTTATATATGGGTGAAAGCGAGAGTTCCGTGGTCCTGGTGTTTATGATCAAAATGGATGGATTCAATATCGAGTAATGATGTGTTCAAAATGAAAGGCACATCATTAAATGTCACAGGCGTTTATTAACACAGTTTCCTTCTTATTCAAATAAAATAAGCATTATCCCACCAGGGCCCACGTGACTCTCTCGCCTTTTCTCAGCAGGTTTTGGAGGAATCTCTGTTTCTGGGAGGCAGTGTGGTGGAAAGCAAATCTGAGAGAAGTAGAGGGATGTGATAAGGAGTTCTCTCTTTCTCTTTAGCTTCCCCATCATGTTTCATTAGGTTACTCATTTGTTTCCCATCCCTTTTCTCCTCTCTTATTCCTCTGCTTTTCACTGCATATTATTGAGATCTAGAAATGGATTCTGGGGACTTCCCTGGTGGTGCGTTGGATAAGAATCTGCCTGCCCGTGCAGGGGACACGGGTTAGATCTCTGGCCTGGGAAGATTCCACATGCTGTGAAGCAGCTAAGCCCGCACGCCACAACTACTGAGCCCACTTGCTGCAACTACCGAAGCCTGTGTGTCTAGAGTCCATTGCTCCGTAACAAGAGAAACCACGACAATGAGAAGTCCGAGCACCACAATGCTTGCCAAAACTGGAGAAAGCCAACACACAGCAGTGAAGACCCAGCACAGCCATAAACTAATAAATAAAAGAAATAGCTTCCATTCTCATGAACTGTGACTTGTTTCCCCCACAACAGTTAGTTGGGAGGAAATGGCAACCTTCATCTCAGGATCCTTAGAACAAATCCATGCCCAGAGCCACTCATGCTAAAAGACGGCACAGTTTTGAATGTTCGTGCTCCAGCTGAAAGAAACCGACTTTGGAGAAATGACATAAATTCATTACTACTGCACTGAAACCTCTTTCTGCTCCAGGCAGAGAAGATAAATTACCACCCAAGTGATATAAAGTTAGTTTGAATATTTTGTTGGATCAAATGCATCACAATGTCTGGAAATCTCTCCTCTTTCAAGTTGGAATTAAAGAATGGTTATCAGACCAATAATAGACACTATCATTTGCATACATTTCATCTCAAGGGACTTCTGAAGTTATGCAATACTCCAGTGGTTAATTGTTCTTCACACTCCTGACATATCAAATTATAGCTCAGATTAGGGAGAAACCATTGGTGATGGAGATGACTGGCAGGAGTTCACAAAGGGGGGCCTCTTTGAGGCCTGAAAGAGGACATTGCCAACAGGGGTGGTGCTGGGCCTTTTAAAGTGTTCCCATGAAGGAGGTGAACTTGACAAATTTTATTTGAAAGCAGGTTTTCTCCATGTTTTATTATTCCAAACAACTAGGCATCCAAAAATTCTAACTTTTTTCTTTTTTTTTTTCTTTTGTCCCTTTTCATCAAAAACTTATTTTTTTTAAAATAACCTTTAAAGTTGTCATTGACTCCATTTTCCCCCAGAATTCTTATTGAACAGGTCTCTGGTCTCAGAGGTTCTATGGAAGGAATTAATAATCAGTGTGTACTGAAAAGGTGTAACAACAGCAGGCTGATTTTTGAAAATCCTTCCTGATTTCTTCATAATCTCAGGGGACCATCAAGAAATAATATACTCCATTTTATTACTCTGAGCCTCCAAAGCACAGCACAGAGGCAGGCATGAGAATGATATGCCTTTCTTGCTGAGTAAAGAAGTAACTAGCCTTTTCCCATGGTGCCATGTTGGGCTGCACCCCACAGGCCTATAAACCCTGTGCTTGCCAGTTTCAAGAACAAAGAAAGAGCCCACAGGCAGCAACAGAGATATCAATGTTTTAACAGAGGGGGGAATACAGTTGAGGTCCTGAATTGACACTCCACTGTGTAAGGCAGGCTGCTGGCAGGACATGGCAGCAGTCTGTGTTCCCAGGGGAGGGGGAGGTTACCAGTTATAGGGGAGCTGACATCAGGTTGGCTCACTGGTTACCAAGTAGTTGAGATTAACAGAGGGACATGCCCCTCACTGCCCCTCTTATAAGCTCTTCCATAATGGAGATGTTCCCATTTAAAGGTTATAACAATCACCAACTGGGCCTGGAGCAAGTATGTAGGAAGGTCAGTCCTGTGAGTTGAGTGTGGGTGAAGCAGGCACTAGTCAGGCAGGGGATGGACAGAGAGCAAGAGAACAGACATCTTTGGTGGCCTGATAATATACTCCACTCCTACATACCCTGCATAACCCTTACAATCTTGGTCCATTCCTCTTCTGCAGTACACCTGGGGTCAGGTATGTAGAGGGGCACTGAAATCAGGTATCACAAATCCAGTACAGATGCCAGCAGCAAAAGTATAAACTGAAAGATACCCAATATGCTAAGAATAGTCATTTGCCAGGATGTGGGCAGATTCTGAAGGTAAGCACTTCTTGGGTCAATGGAGAGGGAGTCAATGGTGGCAGCATCTTGTCCAGTTTATAAGGAAGATAGGGCCACCCCAGGCTTTCACAAGCTCAAAGCCAACCCCATGGTGGCAGTGGGGAGGCCCCAGCTCTAAAATAAGCATTCTGTTGGCTTAGCCAGGAGTCACCAGTCACAGTACAGATGTACTGCCCTAAGTTATGATGCATGCCATTAGGTGTGCACCCACTGGGCTATGCTTAGTCCCTCAGTTGTGTCCGCCTCTTTGAGATCCCAAGGACTGCAGCCCGCCAGGCTTCTCTGTCCATGGGGATTCTCCAGGCAAGAATACTGGAGTGGGTTGCCATGCCTTTCTCCATTAGGTCTTTCCAAACAAAAATTTGTTAATCCCAGTAGTTGGACTTATGTGTCCAAAAGCCAGCCCATTCCATTCCACACAGCATAGCCCAGTCAGTTGTACAATAATGTTTACAGACATGGGTCCTTCTGATGTACTGGCATGTATGATAAGAAGATGGTGAGAGTCTAATCCCCCCATGGTCAACAGTCCCCACATAGTCACTAATCAGATTAGTTTCATGGAAGTCCAGAGGAGGACGACAATGGCATCTCACTGTAGACACAGCAATTCGGCTCAGTCCTCAAATTTTTTTCTGCTCACACTAGGAATGAAATGTAACACATCTAATAGGCACAACAGAGAGGAGATCTTCACCATTAAGCAAGATACAAGCAGTACCTGTACTCTGAGATAATACCACACTTGATTGTAGTTTTTGTCCTGGTCTGCAATACAGTTCAGAAAACTCAAGTTTTCTGTAATACAGGAGCACATCCAAAATCACCCTCTACAATGGCCACCTAGTGTTACCTTGGATGTCAGAACCACAGCTACGCCACTTTGACGTTCAAATGTATTCTCCTCCACAATGGCCAGAGCAGATGTATAATGAATGTTTGATAGGCCACAAAACAAGCCACTCTGGTCAGTAAAGTTTAAGTTTACCCATATATTTGCCAGAATGTACCCCATATACCTCCATATACGAATATTTTTCCATCATTCCCCCCGAAGCATATATCCCTCGAAGGAGGAATGCTGCTTGCCCTGGGTCCAGATCATGTCCCTTGCTGCTAGGCCTCCTTTTTGTTTGCCTAGCTATCCACATTGGGGGAAAACTGATTAGATATTTTGAACAGGATCAGAGGTATGTTAATGGGGAAACATTTTATAGGCTACACATTTTATCACTTATACCGAATTATTACACAAACATTGTACATCTGCTTTTAGCGGCAGCCTTAAAAGCAAGCAGTGATACATCATGTGTAGTTATACTCTGTGACAACTTCAGCAGATAATTTTCTTTCCATCCTGAACATCAGGACAAAAGAACAGCTAGCACAATAACTCTTATAAATACAGACCTCAATTAGCAGAAACAATTTAATATTCACTGAAACATATTTTTCTTTCCAAAATTACCCTGATCTTCACCAACCAGAGTCAAATCGAGACTAGTTTGTTTGCAAAGTCAGTCTGGTCAATTGACCACAAAGGCTGTGGTGGGACTTCTCAGAAGGAATCTCAAGCAGAATTCCTAAAAGGTCTCTGAAGACCAGGAAAACCATGGCAAAGTTGTGCCATCAGGCTCCACCTCAGTGAATTTCTCCCTTCTAGAAGTCAGGAAAACATCAAGATTTCTGCACTTGCCAGGAGAGAGTCTTCTCCATTTGTCTGATAAGGCTGCTCAGAATCCAGGCATCTCCAATTTTCAGAGAGGCCAGGCAGAGAAAAAAGAAAAATGGTTCAATTCCACCCACAGGGGTAGTTTACCAAACTGCTATAAATCATCACTAACTTGAGGGGAAGGGTTTCTTTCTATGTGGAAAATAGAGTTCAAAACAAGTAATATTCCAGACAAAAACCATAAAAATTATTCCAATATTCAGCAGTTCACTCAATAACTAATCTTTTAAATTTTTTATGAAGCCATCAAGTTTTCCATGAGGATTCTTTAATTTCTTAGCCAGTTCAGTGGTATGAACTAAAGTTTATCAGAGACCTGTCCTTGTCAAAAAGACCTTCCTATGAATCTTCTTGAAGATGAAGTGCTTTTGTAAAAGTATCAAAGTATAACCATCTATAAATGACAAAAGATGTAAAAAGGCAAGGCTAAACATTTTGATTGCAATATAATCAATAAAGAAAATTGCTTACAATAACTAGAATTATGACTGATTTTAATCTTAATCTTTAGAAATCTTAATCTCTGGCAAAAACTAAGAAGCAAGTAATTGTGAACTGTTTGTTATACCAGAATTTTCTGATAGGAAAACTTACACTTTAGTCTTCCTCTCCTAAGAAAGTAAAGGTAGATAAACTTAGACCCATGCCGCAATTAATGTTCTAATATTCTATCCATTTGAAATGACTCAGATAGTCAATAAATTTTATTTAACTTAGTTTACTTTCAAGTTACCAAAATCTAGTAGATATTCCCCAAACATAATTACTCCAGTAGAGTTTACCTAAAGGTTCTTATCTCACTTAAAGGTTTATCCTATCAAGTTACTTTCTTTGCTGACAGATTTGCAACAAATATAATAAGGCCTATCTAACCTCTAGGAAACTTAGGTCCAACAGAAGTATTATACTTAACACTGATGACTCAAAAGATATATCTTTATTAAATCAAACCAATAAGCTTAAGGAGCTTCAATACCAGGTATTGATTCAGTATTGAATATGTCCCAGATCATGTGAGCCTGAAATTCATTTGGGACATTTTCTTTTATTTTCCTTCTTATTTCTGAGAATTTTATATTTTTTAGAATTCTTTTATATTTCTGAGAATTTATATAAACTTTTAATTTCTCTTCAGCCACTTAAGCAGAGATTATCTACAAACCAACTGTCTTGGTCCGGGTGCGGGTTGGAAAAGAATTTCCATACATGAGACAGAATGAGAGGGAAATAAAATTAGAGTGGGAGACACTCTTAGAGCAGTGAGCCAGCTCAAGGGAGAACCGACGTTGAACAGGGGTCCTTAGTCCGCTTTTATACCCAGGGTACAAGAAGTGGGATAGGGGTCTTGCGGGTCATTTGCTGATTAGATGAGGCAGATATACTGGGTGGCGGGGAAGAGTAAGGCAAATATCTTCTCCCTATGGGGTAGGAGGGGAGACAGCTGATACTGCTTAGGAGGACCTGAAATCCATTAATAGTTACAACATGGGGGAGGGAATGACTATAACAGTCTGGTTTTTCTGTTTCTGCATTCCAAGACCGTCCTTGGTTTTATCTGCTCTTTCATCCTTGGGTCACCACACCAACCTTATAGCGCCATTTGGAGGCAGAGACATCTCATATTTATAAGATACACATAAACATACTTGTATCTATATAGACACAGATCTCTCAGTTTTCCTGCTCGAGTCTAAAAGGCCCTCTGTTTTTTGTGTTGTTTTTTTTTTTTTTTAAACTCAGGATTAAAATTCCTGAGGGCCCAGGTAGATTACTTTCTTTCACTAAAGACATATGCAAAAACCAGTTTTGAATATCTAAAGAGTCTCATCTTGGCCATATTCAGGTTTTTTTTTTTTCTTTCAATTTCTGAATTGCCCATTCAGTTAAAAAAATAATAGTAATAGAAAGTAGTACATATTATTCACTCACATTCAGATGCTTCATTTTAGAGGAACAAGAATCAGTATTCAAGGTGACCTTTGCATCAGCTATTTAGCTAAGCCTCTGTGGCCTTTTTAAATATAAAAACCAATGGTCAATACTACCCAAAGCAATCTACAGATTTAATGCAATCACCAAACTACCCATGACATTTTTCACAGAACTAGAATAGATGATTCTAAAATTTATATGGAACCATAAAAAAAAAACTCATAATTTCCAAGTCACCGTGAGTTAAAAGAAGGATGTTCGAGACATAACACTCCCAGATTTCAGACAATACCACAAAGCTACAGTAATCAAAACAACAATGTATTTGCACAAAACAGACATATGGATCAATGGGACAGAATAGAAAACACAAATAAACCCACACACTATGGTTGATTAATCTTTGACAAAGGAGGCAAGAATATACAATGGAGAATAACAGCCTCTTCAGCAAGTGGTGTTGGGAAAGCTGGACAGCTGCATGTAAATCAGTGAAATTAGAACACACCTTTACCCTATATACAAAAATAAACTCAAAATGGCTTAAAGACTTAACTATAAGATAGGACACTATAAAATTCCTAGGAGAGAACATAGGCAAAACATTCTGACATAAATTGTAGCAATGCTTTCTTTGGTCAGTCTCCCAAGGCAATAGAAATAAAAGCAAAAAAACCCAAATGGGACATAATCAAACTTATAACCTTTGGCACAGTAAAGAAAACCATAAATGAAAAGACAACCTATGGACTGGGAGAAAATATTTGCAAACAATGTAATCAACAATGGCTTGATGTCCAAAATATGCAAACAGCTCATATAACTCAATAATGAAAAAACCAAACAACCCAATCAAAAAACGGGCAGAAGATCTAAATAGACATTTCTCCAAAGACGTAACAGGTGGTCAATAAGCACATGAAATGATGCTCACCATTTCTAATTATTAGAGAAATATAAATCAAAACTACAGTGAGGTACCACCTCACCCTGGTCAGCTTACCTGTCTGAAGCAAGGTCCTAGAACAACATCCCACTGTGAGCAGAGGATGGCCAGCAGAACGTGGTGGCAGGTTTCTCAAGGAGGTAGTGCTTGTGTGGTGAGATTACCAGTTATGGGGGAATTGACAGGTAACAAATGCTGGAGAGTGTATGGAGAAAAGGGCCTCCTTCTATACCATTGGTGGGAATGCAATCTGGTGGAGTCATTATGGATAATAGTATAGAGGTTCCCTGAAAATAAAAAATAGAAATTATCATATGATTCAGCAATCCCACTTCTGGGCGTATACTTAGACAAAACTATTATTCAAAAAAAACACATGCACTCGAGTGTTCATAGCTGCACTATTTACAAATGGCCAAGACATGTAGCAACCAAAATGTCCATCAACAGATGAATGTAAAAAATACATGTAATATATATTATACACACACATATACAAACAAAGAATATTACTCAGCCACAAAAAAGAATTAAATAATGCCATTTGTAGCAACATGGATGAACTTACAGACTATCATATTCAATGAAGTCAGACAGAGCAAGACTATCATACATCATACATATCACTTTTATGTGGGATCTAAAATATACAAATGACCCTTATTCACAAAACAGAAACAGACTTACAGACATAGAAAACAAATTTACATTACCAAAGGAGAAAGAGTGGGGAAGGATAAATTAGGGGTTTGAGATTAACAGATAAAAGCTGCTATATACAAGATAGATAAACAAGAACCTACTGGATAGGACAGGGAAATACATTCACTATCTTGTAATACATCACAGTGGATAAGAATATGAAAAAGAATATATACGTGTAACTGAATCACTTTGCTGTATATTAGAAACTAACACAACATTGTAAATCAACAGTGTGGAGATTCCTTAAAAAACTGGAAATAGAACTGCCTTATGACCCAGCAATCCCACTGCTGGGCATACACACTGAGGAAACCAGAAGGGAAAGAGACACGTGTACCCCAATGTTCATCGCAGCACTATTTATAATAGCCAGGACATGGAAGCAACCTAGATGTCCATCAGCAGATGAATGGATAAGAAAGCTGTGGTACATATACACAATGGAGTATTACTCAGCCATTAAAAAGAATACATTTGAATCAGTTCTAATGAGGTGGATGAAACTGGAGCCTATTATACAGAGTGAAGTAAGCCAGAAGGAAAAACACCAATACAGTATACTAATGCATATATATGGAATTTAGAAAGATGGTAACAATAACCCGGTGTACGAGACAGCAAAAGAGACACTGATGTATAGAACAGTCTTATGGACTCTGTGGGAGAGGGAGAGGGTGGGAAGATTTGGGAGGATGGCATTGAAACATGTAAAATATCATGTATGAAACGAGATGCCAGTCCAGGTTCGATGCACGATACTGGATGCTTGGGGCTAGAGCACTGGGACGACCCAGAGGGATGGTATGGGGAGGGAGGAGGGAGGAGGGTTCAGGATGGGGAACACATGTATACCTGTGGCGGATTCATTTTGATATTTGGCAAAACTAATACAATTATGTAAAGTTTAAAAATAAAATAAAATTAAAATATAAAATAAAAAGAAAAAAGCAACAGCCAGCCCACAGCTGCAGGCACTTTTTTCCCACTGTAATAACGGCCAATATCTCTCAAAAAGTCTTGGGGTATCTATGAGTTCTCTATACACTCTTGGTGGACCCCATTCATCAATGACAGCCCCCACAGGACCCCACAGACTAGTGGATGGCCGAAGAATTGATGCTTTTGAACTGTGGTGTTGGAGAAGACTCTTGAGAGTCCCTTGGACTGCAAAGAGATCCAACCAGTCCATTCTGAAAGAGATCAGCCATGGGATTTCTTTGGAAGGAATGATGCTAAAGCTGAAACTCCAGTACTTTGGCCACCTCATGCGAAGAGCTGACTCATTGGCAAAGACTGTGATGCTGGGAGGGATTGGGGGCAGGAGGAGAAGGGGACGACAGAGGATGAGATGGCTGGATGGCATCACTGACTCGATGGACGTGAGTCTGGGTGAACTCCGGGAGTTGGTGATGGACAGGGAGGCCTGGCGTGCTGTGATTCATGGGGTCGCAAAGAGTCGGACACGACTGAGCGACTGAACTGAACTGAACCCTGGGATTTCTGCTGCAACTTTCAGGTCCCCATTCCCCGCCCTCATTTCCAGACATCTGGGAACTCACAGGCGTTTCCTCCGTTTCTTGGCCACTCCGCCAGTTGTTGGGCTGCACCCTACGGGCCTGCCAGATCTGTGCTCGCCCAGTCAAGACCCAACAAAGGGCCCAGAGGCAGCGACAGAGACAGCAGTGTTTTAATGGGTGGGGGGACTTACATGTCTGAAGCAAGGTCCTGGAGCGACATTCTACTACGAGCAGTGGAGATTAGCGGGCAGAACGTGGCAGCAGGCTTTGTAACAAGGTTGGGGCGGGGGTGTGACGCAACCAGTTATAGGGGGAATTGACGTCAGGTTGGCTCATTGCTCACCTGGGAAACTAGCCGGGGGCACGCCCCTCACGCACCTCACGCCCTTCACGTCCTTCACAGCCCCTCACCGCCCTCTCTGATAAGCTACCTTGTGGAGAGGTTCTTCTTCTTCTTTTTTTTTTTTTTAAAGCAGAAATGTGTTTATTAGGCACCCTTTTTCCTGACAGAGGAGCAAGACCAGGAAAGAAGTGCCTATAAAAATCTCTCGGGTTGCAGGAATCTCTCAGAAGATTCCAGAGAATGTAGGTGCTGACTGGCCGACACCTCAAGAAGAACACTATTTGGCTGGATCATGGCAGCAGGAGGTGACCCAAACATGAAGCAGACTTGCCTCCTGGACTCCACAAGCCCTGAGAAGTGAGTAGGCAGCACTGAGACACCAGCCAGAACACTGGCAGATGCGAAGGGCCTCACAGCTGAGGCGCGCCACCACCCCTGAGTCAGCAGGGAGGTGGGGGAGGGGAACTGCAGGGTTCCAGGAAGACCTTCACCTGGGCCAGGTCCGAGGGCCTTCCCCAAAACTGCCAGCCTCGTCCTGAAGCTTACTCGGCCCCATACATAGGGGTTTCTAAAGACCTCAAGATTCTTGGCTTCCTTTGGCAGTGAAACCTCCCGGTGGCACTGGGCTGCGTATCTTCAGCCACCAGGGTGGAATTTGCACTGCCCACACCAGGCTGTTGGGGGTGGCCCTTGGGGGGATGACATCATAAGCTCCTTAAGGATGGGCCTTTGTGCATCAGGTTCATATCAAGTGTTCTGATCTAAAGGTTAGAATAGTTCTGATGTAAAGTTAGAACAGTCACCAATGGGTCAGGGACAAGTATGTAGGAAGGTCAGTCCTGTGAGGAGTGTGTAGGGGAAGCAGATACTAGTCTGGTAGGGGATGTGTGGAGAGCAAGAGAACAGCCATCTTGGGTGGCTTGGTCATACATGCCATTCTTATAGTTCTCGATATCATCCACGCAGCTAGCGTATTCTGTAGATACACTGATGCTGAGCTGATGTGAACACAACCTCATTAGGCAGTTTAAGCTTCAAATGAGAGACATTCTGGATTGCTGTTTGTTAAGTGGGCTTCCTGCAAGGATACAGGGATACGTGAAGTGGTCGTTTTTGTCATGCAGTCACCTCTGTGGCATAGTATCACCAAATATTCTGTGTGTAATCCTGTCGTTTCAGGCCTCCCTCACACTAGTGTCACGTAGCTTGTGTGGCCGATGTGAGAGAAAGTGGTGTGTATAATTTCCCAGCATAGGCAGTTGAGATCAGTTGAGATCAGATCTCCCACTCCAGCCTTTCCTGTCTCTTTCATGGTGACCTTGGAGGCCACCATTTTAGACTGTTTCATTCTAACAGGATGGAGTCTTCAGGAGCCTGGAATCCTCAGTGAGTGAGGAGCAATTTCCCCACCGACTGCATTAGAATTATAATGTGAGAGAAAAATAAATCTCTGCTGTGTTAGGTCACCAAGGCAGAGTTTGTTACCCTGGCGAACTCTGACACATTTATCCCCAGCAGGTTTCTCCTTCCATCTCATTGGCCAAACCTGAGTTATACAGTCATTCATTACTGCAAGGAAAGCTGGGGGGAATGGGAAGAGGATTGCTAATTTGGCTTACATGAATCATGGTTTCACCCTAGACAAAAAGTGGGGTTCTGTTACAAGGAGGAAGTGAGGGAGACATTATGTAGGCACTCTCACTGTCTGCCAAATCCCTAGACACTATCAGCCTAAATGAGGAAAAAGCTAAAGCCCCAAAGGCAGAAGTGGATACCCAGGTATTTCTGTAATTCCCTGCCTCAGAACAAGTGTCCCAGAAACGTCTGATCCCAAGTGGCTCCTTCTCCTCTGAGCTGTCAAGATGCCTGGTTAAGTGACTGTTAAACAGCCTCTGCCTCCTCCCCTCTGCCTCCCACTGCCCAAGAGGCTGCCCTTGAGGTAAGGAGGGAAGTGATCCCGCTATCCCTTTGCCAACTCTCAGAGAGGTTATGAGGCTGAACAGATTTGTGTTTGAAAAGGGCTTAGAGGCTCTGGCATGAAAGGTACCACAGAAGTGCAAATGCCTGCAATTCATCGCCTGCTGAATGGAACAGAGCTGAGTCTCTTTAAACTGGAATTTTAGGGTCTGGGGCTGGTGTGTGACTGTTCTTGTGTTTTTTTGAACACAGTCTCTTCTCTGTAGACTACGACTTGTTCCCATGGTTGTTCCTTATCCCCGCTAACCCTCAGTGCTCTCCTCACCCATCTCCTGGAGGAAGGCCTCCCATTAAGGGAGGTAAAACCACAAATTATTCAAAATTCAGCTCTCAGAACTTTTACTTCCTCTTTCCCTGACCTTCTCTTGTATCTGCCCCTTCCGCCACTTAATGGTGTCTCCCCTCAGGTACTTCTTGTTGGGAGAAATTGAATTTGTATTAGCTAGACCCAGGGATTGGTTCCATGGTGGAAGTGGATGAGTTCTGGCCCAACCCTGAGTAATTGATGTAGGATATTTAAGAGCTCTGTGTTTCCCAAGCACATGAGTGTTTGCCAGAGAGGAAGCTCAATAAAGATTCCTTCAGTGATGAATGAATTGTGAAACACAGTGTGAGGTCCTATGCTGTTTTCCCTATAGGTCTCATTTTATCTTCCCCAAACCCTAGGAGGCAATTGTAATTCTCAGCATTCCTCTATTTTCCAGATGAGGAAACTTGGCCAAAGAACTCAGCCAGGATTGGGAACCAGGCTCTACCCTAACACCTTAGTATGACTGAGTTGTCTGCTTCCTCTCCCCGGGGATTAACATTTTTTAAAGGATTTCAGGGCAAGAACCCAGTGGAATGGACCTCCAGTGGTGACATTTCTGGCAGCAGAATTGGTGAGAAGCTATCAACCAGTGCTGCAGTGTCAGGAAGAGTTAAATCTTTTTGACAATTCAATGGCCCCCTTTGGGTTTGCCCAAATGGCACCTGTTGTTGAGGTCAATAGAGCTTACAATTTAATTTCATCTTCCTGCAGACACTCTCTCTCATTAGGGGGTGGAATGATGATGGGATTCTCCCAGCCATGCAATTTCACTTTCTACAGAGCAGTGCATAAGTACAGTCACTGTTTCTGCACAGAAAGTTATCTGCTCCACCCCACAAACCCCCCAAACTGCTTGTAATGAGGAAGTGAATGTCTGTATAAGGAGAGATGGGGGAGCAATGAGTGGGGATGAGAAGAGGCAAAGCTACACATAGGGTTCCTAAGAGGCAGCTCTGCTTTTTTCCTCTGTGAGCCGACACCTGTCCTTGCAGGCTGTTCATTATGTTCAGCAGAATCTGAGTGCTTCCATGATCCAGATGACAAGAATGTGACTTTTCCATTTATTAGAAGTGAACTTCAGGTGGATATGAGAGACTCTTTCTGTTTTCAACTCTGATCCAATACGACCCTTTGGTTCCATAGTAAGAGTGATGATAATAAAACCAGTAATTACAGTGCTAGAGGTAGTTACCATTTGCTGGCTATGATAAGAGGTGCAGTGCATATATTCCACTATTTAATCCTCAAAACAGCTCTATGAGGTAGGAATCTCATTCCCATTCTACAGAGGAAGAAACTGAGACTGAGCTAGAAGAAATAACTGTCTAATGTCATATAGCCAGTGAAAGACGGAGTCAGGACTGGAACCCAAGTTGGTGTGACTTCAAATGTGTACCTTTTCTGCCTCTCCCTTATCACCTATCCTCCAACTGTGTTTCAGTAATGAGATGAATGTGTCCCAATTACTCTGTGGATCAAGACAATATCCATGGCAACTGAAAAGCACTGCACATTGCATCTGGAGTGTTGAGGGTGTTTAGACACGCCCCTCCCCTCTTCCCCAGGGAATTCCGTGGAGGAACTAGGGGGGGATACTGTGGGAGATTTCATTTTCTTTTATGAGTTATTGGTGATAGAGTGTACGTGTGTGTTTGCATGTTCTGGCAATACTGGTGTCTGATGTGTGACCTGTTTCTTATTAAAGTTATAGCTTTTGCAGGGAGTTGAGGTTATTACTGGTGCTTTGGGAGAGCAGGTGTCAAAATTGGACTCATTCTGGCATGTAGAAGGTGATCTCGAGTTCTTTGCCCTGGAGATCTATATGCTAATAGGAAAAATTCTCTTTCTTCTCTTCAGGCCAAATTCTGAAAGATTATACTAGCTTTGTGGATTGCAAAAGGAAAAGAACAGACACAGCCTGGGAGGCAGACTTGGGAGGGAAAGAAGAAAGGAAGAGAGTGATGTCATTGAAACAGGCTGAGGTGTCCCTTCCCACAGCACTTTGGGGCGTGCATGCTATGGGGCAAACCAGGGAATGCCAGTTATACCTCACTGAATGAATGTAGTGTGGCACTGAATTCAACAGGTTATTAGAACCTAAAAGTTAGGATTATGGAAAAATTCAAGGCCTGTATACATTGATAACTTCCCTTTCTCTAACTTCATGTTAAACAAAACCCTTTTTTTCTTTTTAATAATTTATTTATTTTTTAATTGAAGGATAATTGCTTTATATACTTTTGTTGGTTCTGCCAAATAAATGTTGACCAAAAACTTTTTTATGGTGCGAAATAAGTCTGTCTCCAGGTCCTAGCTATGCAGGGAGTACTTGTCATAATTATGTTTACACTACATCTTTTGGACTCCTGTCATCTATTTTAGTGATTTTTCTCTTTGAGATTTGGACCTTCCAAAAATTGAGGCAAGAAAACTTGTCTTCCAGGCCACTGCTGAGGCTGAGGCTGGACCCATGAACCAAGCGAGTTCCATGAGGGAAATGGTCCACATAAAGAAGAAGGCTACACTCAGAACCCACCTTTCCAGAGGAAATGGCAGGAAGTGGTTGGGCTTTCAGGAGTAATGATAGCAACAAGTGGGCTTCCCTGGTGGTTCAGCTGTAAAGAATCCACCTGCAATGCAGGAAATGTGGGTTCGATCCCTGGGTCAGGAAGATCCCCTGGAGAAGGAAATAGCAACCCACTCCAGAATTCTTGCCTGGGAAATCCCATGGAGAGAGGAGCCCAGCAGGCTATAGTCCATGGGGTCACAAGAATCAGAAATGACTTAGTAACTTAACTACAAACACGAAATAGTGGCAAACCTCCTAAGAGTAAAATCTTGTGGTTGACATACCACACTGTGTCTCATTCTCTGTGTCCACCAGGGGAGCTGTGGTGCTGCTTCCACTGCCAATGGGACTGACCTATGAGTGGTCCAGTGTTGGCACTTGGGTTTTCTTCATGGCTGTAGGAGCTTCCCAGGTGGTGCTAGTGGTAACCTGCCTGCTAATTCAGGACACTAAGATACGTGGGTTCAATCCCTGGGTTGGAAAGATCCCCTGGAGGAGGGCATGGCAACTCACCCCAGTATTCTTGCCTGGAGAATCCCATGGACAGAGGAGCCTGGTGGGCTACAGTCCATAGGGTTCATAGTCGTGCACTATGGTGGACTACCATATCGTGGACTACAGTCCATAGTCGTGCATCGGACACGACTGAAGCAACTCGTCACACACTTAGCTGCAGAGACTCTGAACTTAATTCAGTCTCTGAGTTTGTAGAAATTCTGTAAAGTTTCATAATGTTGCTAATGATTTTGCTTCAGCTGGTTAGTATTGGTTTTATGGTTTACAACAGAAATTTTTGCTCTATTCAGGTGGACTTTTTTTTTTTTTACTGTGAATTAATAAATAGTATTTTGGTTTTCCTGAATCTAGCCCACTGTTATACTCTGATGAGATCCAGGTTTCTGAATTTGCAAAGCAGAGAGTATCAGGCCCTGGACCATGGATAATGGTAAATTTTCCAGGGTAAATCTGCTTGATCATCTGGCTTTCTCTAGGTAGCATTTTCAGCATTGCTGTATTTTACACTTATTCTCCATTTACAACTTTTATTAGTCAGAGTTCTCCAGAGAAATAGAACCAATAAGATTTATATAGATATACAGAAAATGATTTTTTTCTGAAAAACTGACTTGTGATTATGGAGGCTAAGAAATCCTGTGATCTCCTGAAGGACTAGAAATCAGGAGAACTAATGTTCAAAGGCAAAAGAAGATGGATGTCCAGCTCAAGTAAAGAGCAAATTCACCCTTCCTCTGCCTTTTTATTGTTCTATTCAGGCCCTCAACTGACTGGATGATCCCCAATCAGTGAGCCCATCTATTCAAATACTAATCTTTTCTGGAAACAGTCACCCAGAAATAACATTTTACCAGTTAGCCGGGCATTCCTTAACCCAGTCGAGTTAATACATAAAATTAACCATCACAACCTCATTATATCGTTGCTAGAATTTATAGGGTCACACTTGTAGGAATCATATTGGTCTCTGTTTGTATCTTCTTGGCTTTTTCCTCTGGTGGCTTCATCACCTTAGTCAAAAATTGTTAATGGCTTCCTGTTATGTTTGGGAAAAATTCTGAACCTTGGACTCTAGCATTCAAGACTTTCTATATTATGGCTCCACTTTCCAGCTGTATTCCCAATACTCTAATGCCACTACCAGATGGCAATGTTTGCTTTTCTTTTCTTTTTTTAAAAATTCTGATCATTGATTATGCTATTCTCTCTGCTTACAGGAATCCTTTTTCTTTGACAATTGGGATATATTTTATTTATTTTATAGCTATGCCATAATTTATTCACAATCTTTCATATTGATAGTAGATTGTTTCAAGTTTTACATGAAATAGATGCTGAGAGCTGCTATTTGCTCTGACCAGAATACTCTTTTTAGTTATTTATTTTTTTAATCAGAGATACTTGCAGGAATCTGTCCTACATCTCTGTCTACCAGAATCTCAACCATCACTCAAGACTCCGTTCAGATTCTGTTACTTCAGTGAGGACTTTTCTAGTGACACTCTACAGAAATATTTGCTTCATCATCTGAAATCTTCTCTGACATTCAGAACACTTATTCCATCATGGCTCGTATAAGAATTAGTTTGTCTATTTAGACATCTTTCCAACTATGTTCCCAACTATAACTCCTTGAGAACAGGACCATGAGTTACTATTCATTTTGTTTCTTCTTATATTGCTGAATACTGAAACTTGGGTATGGTAGAGGCCAACACAATCAGTGAATAAATATATTAATTAGTGAAGCACTCACAGTAGACACACTATTTGTGCAAACAAACAAATTCCTTTTAGAGATATCTGGGAATTTTGCTAGAGCTTCGAGATTGGGCTATTCTTATGGATAGTCCATGGGATCATAACTGTTTAGTAGCATAACTTATGAACCCAGAGACACATGTTTTATAGTATTAGAGGATACCATTTCCAAGGCACAAAAAGCCACAGTTCAGGGCTAAATTGTGAGCTTGAGAAATGTGTGCCCTTCCTTTAATATGTGGCTTCACATGTACACTCAGTAGTGAATGGGGATCCCATCAAAAGAGTTGGAAGAGCAGAGGTCTTAAGAGTCCAAAGTCCTGGTTTCTCTGGTCTTGATTCTGCTACAAACTAGAGGAGTGACCTTGGGCAAGTCCTTTATCTTCTTTGAGCCTTGATTTTCTCTTCTAAAAATTGAGTCATCATCATGTTTCTGCCCCATTTGATTGCTGAGAGGCCAAATGAGGCATGAACACTTTGGAAATAAAGGAGAGGAAGTCTGGGGTAGTGGGAAGGAGACAGAGAAAGAGAATAATAAGAAGGTGCCAGTAAGAATGGCGGGAGAAATTAAGGTATAATAGAACCAGAAACTGGCCTAGAGGCAGTATCCGTGGAGGGTCCCTCTTCCACCTGAAAAACACCAGGGAGTCTTTCTGAAAGTCTTCCTAAGGGCTGTATCAGAGACTGCTATCTGCACCCCAAAGTTTCATTCTCCCCTCTTCTTCACTATCAGAACCCCTATATTGTGACAGGGAGCCACCTTGGAAAGTTAAGTCGCCCCGCCCCCCACCACCCCCCATTTTGGGCTTGAGGCCTAGGAAAGTATTTACATACTGCAGGCATTCCACTTGCCTAGGAGAATGTGTTGTCAAAAGAGCAATTGTGAACTTTCCTCCTGAAAAATCACTTTGGAACAGAGCTTAAATAACATGAAACTGGGCCTCTTGATGGCTCAGGGTATGAAAAGATATTTTTATCTCCTGGGAAGAATCTTGTCTTCCTCTTTTTCTTCTTTCCTCCTTCCCTCCCTCCCTTCTTCTTTCCTTCCTTCCCAATATTAATAGAATCATGAAGCCAGTGTTATTAAGTAGCAGAAAGCAATGCTAGAAGACATATACCAATTTTAAAATAAAGACATTGTAACAAGAGCCCACATTTACTTATGGTTGCCAGGGTGTAAAAATCAGAGGAGGGGTAATTAGGGAGTTTGGGATCGACATGTACACACTGCTATCTTTAAAATGGATAATCAACACGGTCCTACTGTATAGCACAGGGAACCCTGCTCAATGTAATGTGGCAGCCTGGATGGGAGAGGAGTTTGAGGGAGAATGAATACATGTATATGTATGGTTGAGTCCCTTTGCTGTCCCCCGAAACTATCACAACATTGTTAATTGGGTAGAATCCAATATAAAACTGAAAGTTAAAAACTATTTAAGAAAAAGAATCTGAGTTTATCCTGCAAGCCCAGGCCAGTACATTTTTACCTGCACTCTTCACTTTGGTTATTGTTACTGCAGCCTCTTCTTCTTCATTATGATGATGAATTTTCATCATGCTGCTTCCCAAATGAGGGAAGATCTTAAAAGAGCCAGGTACAGTCTCATCCCTGTGGTCCTGCTTTGTACTAGCCAGACTCAGAACAGGGCAGGACATTTTCTCCTCATTTTCACCTCATCACTCAGTTCCCCTTGTCTGGGCAGGGTCATCGAGGTGGGGCTCCGAGCTGAGTGCAGGAACCTGAGTGCTAATGAGGAGAAAGTGTTCAAGCTTGGATCCTGCCCTCTCACTCAGGCTCCATTGAAAATGGTAACAACTTGAGATCATCTTTCTTCTTACTACTAAGTCTGAATGAATTTTAATGCTGCTGTCTTCTGGAGTTAAGTAGTATGTAGCAGGCTTTAGTTCTAAGCAATAAATTATGCCACCGAGAGGGAAATTAACCAAATATTAGGGTGGTTCAGAAGATTCTTGTTTCTTTATGAAAAGAAAGACAATTTGAGTTGGGGGAGATGTTTTAGAGCAGGAGTCCCCAATCCCTGCTTTGCAGGGGCTGAGCAGCAGGAGGTGAGCAGTGGGAGACAGAGCCAAGCTTCATCTGCCACTCCCCATCACTCACCACAGCTTGCATTACCCGCTGAACCGTCACTCGCATCGCCACCTGCACCATCACCCCGTTGCTAGCATTACCGCCTGAACCTTCCCTCCTACCCCCTTCCATCTGTGGAAGAATTGTCTCCACAAAACTGGTCCTTGGTGCCAAAAAGATTGGGGACCACTATTTTAAAAGACAAGTCATGGCTATCTGTTAAGCTTTGGGCTGGGTGATAAGAATATGAATAAATATTTAACATTTATTATTTCTTTTAGACAGGAACCATGAGCTAAGAGACTTTGTGGTAATTTTATTTTTTGCCAATTCAGCTAAACTGCATCTATGGTTCCTGTATTTCCTTCCTGGCATGGTTGTGGGTTAGGGTGAACTATAAGAAAAATCTACATGAGAATTGAAAGGTAGAACCAAAACAGCAGCAGGTATGCTCGAGAGGTCCAGGAGGAGCCCCAGGTGCTCATGCAGGTTGTAGCTGATCTTCCACTCACCTGCTGGCATGGGGTGACAGCTGAGTTTTCAGATCCTCCAGCTCCCATAGAATCTTGCCTTTTGCCTCTTGAACCAGATATGTGTGCATCTTTGTGTTGAGGGAATTGAGTCTTTGAGGTAGAGGGGATGAGAGACACATAAGGATTTAGTTGGTGGGTTCAAGTTTGTCCTTTCCTCTTCTCTCCCCACTTCATAGCCAGCTTTTCTAACTGCTAGCCCTGCTGACCTATACATAGCAACTTGAGCTCCACCCCCAGATAACAGAGCTAACAGCCCTGTGCAGACTTTTTCACTATTGTCTTTTTTTGCGATCTCTGTTAATGATGTTTCTCTGATTTTCCAGCCATCCTTTCCTGGACTCAAACTTCACTAATTTCTCCCACAGTTGTGTAAGGTCTCCTCTGTGTAATCAATCCTTTATTCTGTGTCATTTACATGATATTGGTTTTGAGACTGGCAGAGGCTTGAGGATATCAAGGAGACTAGTAGTAAAGGCTTGATGGATAGCAGGGAATTGATATTGGAGGATGGAGAAAAGAAAATCAACCCATAGTGTGTGGTGGTGAGAAGTTTGAGAACACTGCTATCTGCAGTCACGTGAAAAATAGAAAATATACCTAATAAACTGGTAGATTTGGGTAAGGAGATTTTCAGAAAGATGATTGAAAGTGCCACCTGGTTTCTTTTTGCAATGTGCAAGGCAGAGATAGAAAGAGATGAGCTTAAAAGGGAGCTGTTAGGTCTTCACATGGAATTTAGAAGAAAACTGAAGGCTAAAATCCAGCAAAAAGACTTCAAAGTAAGAAGTGATCTCAGGGCAAGAAACAACTTAGGGCTATAAAACATTGTCTTAGGGTAAAAATAATTACTTAAGTGTGTGTTTTATAGACCTCAGGTAAACAACAAGACTTCTTAGAATCCTGATATACCTATTAGATGTTCTTTGTTCTTCATCTGAAAACAGAGCTTCTGAGACTCTTTAGGGTCTAATGTTCACTTGGCACAAGATAGAAAAGGAATTATCTCTGAAAGAAGTGTGGATATAGCATTTGCCTTCTGGAGTGGAAGATAATTTGATACATAAGAAATGTACATTTTTAAAGGAATTGTATTAACTTGAACTGAAAAGATCTAACTCTTTTCATTTCAGTTCAAGTTAATACAACATTAGACCCTAAAGAGTCTCAGAAGCTCATGTCTGACTCTTTGTGACCCCCTGAATTGCAGCACACCAGGCACCTCTGTCCTTCTCTGTCTCCCAGAGTTTGCTTAAATTCATGTCCAGTGTGTCTGTGATGCCATCCAACTATCTCATCCCCTTCTCCTCCTGCCCTCAATCTTTCCCAACATCAGAGTCTTTTCCAATGAGTCAGCTCTTCGCATCTGGTGACCAAAGTATTGGAGCTTCAGCAACAGTATCAGTCCTTCCAGTGAAATATTCAGGGTTGATTTCCTTTAGGATTGACCGGTTTAATCTCCCTGCTGAGAGAAGAATTCTGTATGTAAAGGGCTTTGTTGAGATATTTTAGGTGGGGGGCTGATATTATTAAACACAAGAAGATTACTGTGTCTGCTGTATAGAGAAGAGCTTACAGTTGAGGTCCACACTGAAGGCAATGATGATGAAGACTTGAAATAAGCAATGTCTTTGAGGATGGGGAAAAACAGTCATATTTTCTAAAAGAGGCAAGATGCAGAAAGTAGGCACTGATGACAGACTTGTCAGGGATGGGGGGTTGGGGGTGGAGGGACATATAACAAACATGTTGAGCAAATGGTGGTCACTGAAAATTCTATCTCGTGGCTGAGTTCTCCTGTCCTATTGTAATTAGGTAGGGACATGTGGCTAATTATGCCCCATGGGCTATAGTTAGACTTCTTAAATGAAATATGTATCAGCACTCTGCTCATCCATGATGGACAGTATAACCTAGGCTATTCTTCTGAGTTATCAGGAGGCCTCAAGGGGGACAGCTGGCTTCTGTTGGGGATGACTGGGTGGACGGGTTGGTCACTGAGGTATCTTGGAAAGGAAGGGCACTGTGTTAAGATGAGAGATGCATTTCCAACTCCCTAATACAGAGGATTGTTAGTGATTTTTCTGGAAATAAAAGCACCAGGACAAGAGTAACAGGAGCTAGTCATTGCACTGGACACCGGATTCACTGAGCATCAACTCAGTGTCCTGGCCCGTGCTGATGCTAAGGGAGAGTGATTCACAACATTGCCTTTGCCTTCTGTGAACTCACAGTCTGACTGGTGAGACGAAGCATGTACAGAAGAAGAGTCAAATAAGCCAGGTCAGCAAGTGGCCCAAAAGGGGTGGAGAGAGAGCCACTGCCATAGGATCCAGGGAGAAGGAAATAGCTGAGTAGGGGAGCTAGATTTAAGGTTCCTCCCAGACAGAAGAAGAGGGGCCCCACTGAGACACATCTCAGACAACTGAGCTTAACATACTTATGTAAAGGACTTGAGAAAAGTCACAGGGAAGTAAAAAATGGAGCCTCAGCCTGATGCATATTTGCCCCAAGGAAGACAATTGGAAGGAACATGAATCTCACGTCAGTGGCAGCAAGGATTTTTCATGGCCAGACTGGCCATTTAAAATTTCCTCCACATCATCTATTCTGTATCCTCGAGATAGGCTCCTGGATATTCATGTGATAAATATCTCCATGGGTAGGTGGTAGAAAGAGGTACTAGTGCTGGGGGATGCTGGATAGCTTACAAAGGAGAATTACAGTTTTTCATGCATCTTTTATTTCTACTGCCCATCAGCATCTTCTACTCAACAGGAGCATGTGTGCGCATGCAAGCACACACACCTCTTATACCCTCCAATTCCCAATCAGGAACACAGAGCTCAGGCCACAACCACACAGAGAGCAGTGCCTTGAATTTCCTCACTAATGTTAGGGATTGCTTTACAGGAAAGCATGGAAAGGCAGATTTTCCCTACAGGGGCATGTTTGCTAATCGGATGTTAGCAGAAGTACCTCCAGGGTTTGTAATCTATGTGCTTATTTTATTTAATGCCTGGACGTATGGCTGTATCTGTGTTAACTTTCCTCACTTGGGTTGTCTCTGAGCCTCCTCCTCATTCCTGTGAGCATCCGGCTCCCCAGGGGTGTGGAGGCTATTAAATTAGCTTAGACAGCAGGTGGGCACTGAAGAAATTGGAAAACAACAGCTGATCTAAGGCACAATGCACTGTGCACTCCTGCGAAGGGGACGTGAGATATAGCCCCTATCATGAGAGCCCATCAGCAAGGGACCGCCTCCCCCTCCACAGCCCCAGAAACACCAGCTCCAAACAGTCAGGAGCAGAGGAAGGAGGAGGTCTGGGTTCCCTGAGCACTGTTATTTTTCCGTGGGGTCATCCCACTGTTCAACTGGTCCACAGGCTGTCCTGGGCAGTGGAGTGTGTGTATGTGTGTGTGTGTGTGTGTGTGTGTGTGTGTGTGTGTGTGTTTTGGTGGAATGGAAATGGAGCGTGATTAATCCTGCTGTGTGTGTTTTGGTGGAGTGGATGTGTGTATGTGTATGTTTTGGTGGAGTGGGTGTGTGTGTGTGTGTGTGTTTTGGTGGAGTAGATATGGGATATGATTGATCCTGCCTCCTATTGGCATAAACATCCAGGAGCTTCTGTGTAAATGGGACTGAGAAAGGTTGGGGGAAAGGATTTAAAAAGAGCCAGCATGAGCCATTTATCCACTAGTGTGCCAGGCACTGTGCTTTACCTGCAGTGTTTGCATACAATGTTTCATTTAGTTTCTGTAATGACTGCATGATGTGGGGACTATTGTTTATATGCATTTTACAGAGAAGGAGACTGAGGCACAAAGAAGCAACACCATCAGCATTTGGAGCTCGGCGCTGTCACTCCAGAGCTTCTAATTTTTCCTGCTCTATTAGCAGGCAGCAAAATGGAGAGGGTAGCAGCAGATAAAGAAATGCCTAGAGTGGGTGATTGCTCTGGGCAGGGATAAACTAGCCCCAGTTCCTGGGAAAATACCAAGGCAGGACCTAGAATATTCAGTGGAACTGAGTGAAGAGAACCGTTACTGCCTTTGGGTCTTTGACTCACTCAGGAGCAGGATGTAGATAAGGGCTAGCTGGCTCTGCAGAAATGATTTTCTGCCCGTAAGCTCTCCGCTAACTGAAGATAGATTCTTTGGATTAGGTGGGTGGCGAGAGGAGATAATTTTCCCAGACTCTTCAGAATGGCTGGCCTGGAATTAGACGAACCTGAACCGGCAGCTGCAGCCTGGTCCAGGTACTGCTCTTCTCATCACAGACCCTTTTATGGCATCAAGTTCCTGGTAATACATACTGTAGTAGTAGTAAACAGCAAAGACTCATTGGAAAAGATCCTGATGGTGGGAAAGATGGACGGCAGGAGGAGAAGGCGGGGATAGAGAATGAGATGGTTAGATGGTATCACTGACTCAATGGACATGAGTTTGAGTAAGTTCTGGGAGATGGTGAAGGACAGGGAAACCTGGCGTGCTGCAGTCCGTGGGGTCGCAAAGAGTCGGGCACAATTGAGTGACCGGGCAACAACAACAGCAGTAAACTACTTGTATGCAAGAGGTGGGACTTCCCAGGTGGTAAAGAGCTCGTCTGCCAGTTCAGGAGATATAAGAGATGCGGGCTTGATCCCCAGGGTGGGAGGATTCCCTGGAGAAGCGATCCTCTGGAGAAGGACATGGCAACCTCTCCAGTATTCTAGCCTGGAGAATCCCATGGAAAGAGGAGCCTGATGGGTTACAGTCTTAGGATCAGAAAGAGTCGGACACAATTGAGGTGACTTAGCACGCATGCATGCATGTGGTGCTTCATTAGATGCTGGGGCTCTTCTAAGTGCTTCACCTCGTTAGCCACTTCATCCTGACAGAAACATCTGTGAGGTAGGTATTATTATCATTTCCACTGTAGAGATGAGGAAACAGAGGCAGGGCAGAGCTTGGTTTGACTCAGGCAGGCAGGTACCAGAGTCCAAGCCTTGAGGCAATCAAGCCACCTTCAGGGGTTTGTCATGTGAGAGATGTCACAGCAGTTAGGAAGTGTGGAAGAGTCCTTGCACCCAGCTAGAGAAAGCTCTGCACATGAGCAGAGGAGAGGAAACCTTATTGTGCATTTGGGTTGAGGAAAATATTGCCAGAAGAGGGCATGACACATGAATGGGTGGCTGGAGCTTCATGGGGTCCCTGGGGGGATCTGCTTACGTGAGTCATCTCTGCTTTCTGGAACAGTCTGGCTCTGTTTTTCAAGATTCTACTTTGGGCTCTGTTAGAGGAAATAACTCCCCTGGGCCAAAGGCGCAGTGGGAGATGTTGCCAGTTGGGAGTGGAATGATTAAACTGTAAGTACACCAACACCTTGTTGCCCGACTCTGGAGCCTTTGTTCTTTGTTCAGCTGGGAAGTTCATTAACAGAAGGCCAAGATGCCAAATCGCTCCTGACCTGTGCCATGGGGGTGTGGAGCTCACCTCGATGGGAGAGCAGGGCCCAGTGTTGCACTGCAGGGACCCTGTGGCATCAGGGAAATAAGAAGGAGTGAGTAATGCAAAAAGTCTCCTTGTGGGGAAAGAGGCCAAGGGGCAGGTTAACCTACCCAGAGCTCAGTAGGGCAACCTCACTCCAGGTGCAACAACACTATTAAGTCAATATCCATGGAAGAGAAAGGGCGCGAATGCTTACCAAACAGCCCTTTCATGCCAGGGACCTAACTACACATATTATCTCAGCCAATCTCCTCACCTTCTGTGTGAGGGTGGTGGTATTTTATTGTTATCATTTAACATTTAAAGAAACTGAGGTTCAGAGAGGTTAAGAAACATACCTAAGGCAAAACTGGAATATGAGGCTAGCTGGGATTTGGCCTTTAGAACTTCCTAATGACCGTAGATGCTAAGCCAGTACACCCACTGCTCTGTGCAGGCAAAACCAGGGCACCTGCTCATCTCTGCAGGTAAATCAGCACACTTCAGTGCTCTGGACAGGTCAACTAGCACACCCTGCACATCTCACTGATTTGTACAGGTGAACAGCGCATGCCACCACTCCACTGGTCTGTATGAGTGAACAGCGTACCTCACTGATCTGTGCAGCTCCTAACCAGCAGACAGGATTATTACAGGATAGGATATGGAAGAGAGAAACCAAAATGCTCACTCTGTAAAGGGAACATTATAGGGAAAAGCTGAAAGCATCCTGCAGGGATTTGATTCAGGATCGAGAAACCTGGAGAGCTGCCTCCATAACAGTCTTAAGGATTTTGAAGTTTCCTTGATGGTGCTTTAAAGATGCATTTGTCCTGAGAATAGGAGAGGAGAGACTCCTGGGCGTATTTAGGTCAGAGTCTAAAGGGAAAATTCCTTTTTCACTGTGGAGGGAATTACATCCTGGAGATTGTATAATCTCCTTCCCCCAGTACTTTAAGTAAGACAGGCATTTTGCCTATTACTGAAGGAAGGTGGATGCTGAGGTTGTTGACTCCACCTGGGCTTCCCAGTCCTTGCCTGTGAGCTGTGTGAAATACAGACTTTCAGGTTCCCTGACAGACTTCATGGGTCAGACCTGGAGGTGGGCCCAGGCATCTGAGTGTGATTTTGACTTTCAGAGATTGACATCCACTGCTGGAAGTCTTAAACCTGCTCTGAAGCTATAATTTCCAAGTGAGCATGGAGTTCTTCAAAGATACTTCCAGTCAACCACTTAGGCATTCTGCTAAATTAGGTTTTCTTCACCCAGGGTTCATTGCTGACTTCATCAACCCAGGAATCTCGTAAAGTTGGAGGTAAATTCTGTATGGATGTGTGTTTCTGTGGAGAGATGATCTTTTATATTCATCAGATTCACTGAGAGATCCAAGTTTACAGTAGCTTAAGAACCTTGGGCAGTGTATGTTTTGGTAACTGCTCTGAACTCATTTAAGCTCCTTACAAGAAAAGAAGGCTCATTGATTTATTTATAGACACATTTTTGATTGTGTGTGTGCATTTGTGTGTGTGTGTGTGTGTGTGTGTATGTATTAATGTATACTGGTGTGTTTGATGGCATACAGAATGATCTTATTCAGAGTAACCATTCAAGGTGTTCACTACACTTAACTCAAATTACTTAATAAAAAAGTATATACTGTAAAAAGCCCCAAACAATCCATTTAGAAAATTAGCAAAAGACATGAATAGACATTTCACCAAAGAAGATATATAGATGGCAGCGAGCATGTGAAAAGATGTTCAGTGTCATCAGCTATTAGAGAAATGCCAATTAAAACCATAGTGGTATATTACTACATACCTCTCGTAATGGCTAAAATAAAAAGTAGTCACTGGTGAGTATGCAGATAAACTGGGTCACTTATGCATCGCTGAATTAGTGCTGATGGAAATATAAAATGGTATGACCACCCTGGAAAACTGTTTGGTAATTTTTAATGCAATTAAATATATAATTACTGTACAACCTAGCAACGACACTTGTGTATTTATCTCAGAAATTATAATTTGGGTTCACCTAAAACTCTCTACATAAATGTAAGTGGTAGCCATATTCATGAGAGTCTCTAGAAATAACCCGTATGTCCTTCAGTAGCTGATTGGTTGGTTGAACAAGAAGAGGGACATCTTTATAGTGGAATATTACTCAGCACCAAAAGAGTAAGTTATTGATACGTGTAATGACTTGTATAAATCGCTAGGGAATTTTGCTGAGTGAGAAAAGCCATTCCTACAGGTTATATACTATTTGGTTCCATGTATATAAGATTCTTGAAATGACAGAATTATAGAAATGGATAATAGATTAATGGCAGCGGCAGCAGTAGCAGGGTTTAAGGAGAGGATGGGGTGGGGGTGGTGAGGGAGGTAGGTGTGGCTATAAAATGGAGACTTGAGATATCCTTGTGGGCATGGAGAGATCATCTATCCTTAATGGCAGTGCCCTCGCTGTGATACTATATTATGATTTGTGAGGTGTTACCATCGAGGGGAAACTGGAGAGAGTATAGACATGATAAAAAGTGAAAGTGAAGTCACTCAGTCATGTCTGACTCTTTGCAACCCCATGGACTATAGCCTCCCAGGCTCCTCCATCCACGGGACTTTCCAGGCAAGAATACTGGAGTGGATTGCCATTTCCTCCTCCAGGAGATCTTTCTGACCAGGGATCAAACCTGGGTCTCCCACACTCCAGGCAGACTATTTACCATCTGAGCCATCAGGGAAGCAATAGACAGGATATCTCTGCGTTATTTCTTGTAACTGTGTGTAAATCTACAATTATCTCAAATTAAAATATCTAAAACATCAGATCTACCCCCAAAGGGATAAAGTTTTACCACTACTGAGAGTATTAAGAAAAAATACGCCCTATGCTATGAGGGCAATTCTAAGAGAAGCATTACAGAGGTGCCTGGGGCAGGGATGGCAATTCTAGGACAGTGTTCAGCCTCACAGGACTCCCAGGAAAGGAGTTCTTCACCTGGGTTCATCAGCTCTGACCTGTTGGTTAGACAGTCAGTCTTATCACCTTAGCCTGGTTCTGTGTAAGAAAGAAGAAGTACAGTTCTGCGGGATCTCATGGGCTTCCCAGGTAGTACTAGTGGTAAAGAACCTGCCTGCCAATGCAGGAGATGTATGTGAGAGATGCAAGTTCTATCCCTGGGTCAGGAAGATCCCCTGGAAGAGGGCATGGCAACCCACTCCAGTATTTTTGCCTGGAGAATCCCCATGGACAGAGGAGCCTGGCAGGCTACAGTCCATAAGGTCGTAAAGAGTTGGACACGACTGAAGTGACTTAGCATGCACACACACACACTCTGGGGCTCAGATTTGCCTGCTCTCTCTCCAGTGTCTTGGGAGTCTGAGACAGTAATCCAAGATGGGCATGAACAGCTCTGAATGAACCAGCTTGGTGGTCACATAATCAAATGAAAGTGACAGGACTTATGGAGTGAGCGTGCATGTTGGGTACGTGCCCATGTGCTTGTGTGTGCATAAACATCACATTTGCTGTGTGTTAGCAAGATGTTGGCTAAGTTTCTCCACATGCATTATTCCAATGAATTTTCATGGCAAACCTATGAGTCATTCCCATCTTACAGATGGGGCAGTGGAGGCTCAGAAAGGTAAAGTGGCTTGCTTTAGGTCGCATAAATAGAAATAAGCACAGTCAGTTTGAAACCAGTTTTTTCTGACTTTGAAATCTCTGGGGCCTCCAGCTCACTGGTGCAGGTATTCATGAGTGCTCATCTGAAAAGGAGAACCTGCAGGAAGCAAGATAGGGAAGGAAACCTAAGGACTTTTTCCTTTCTAAGCCTAAGTTTTAAGCTGGTGGTTTGAATGACAGTGGAATTAAAGAAAAGCTGTGTCCGGGAATCGTACTGCACAGAAGTAAAAAGAATGCATTTTCAGAATCTCTGTGAAGCCAAAGTCATACTGATTCCTCTGGTCTTTATCAGGACCTTTCCTCTGCTTCCTCCTGGAGCTGTATCTGTCTGGCGTTCGGTTCCATGTCCTAAGACGAGAGTGTGGTGAATGTGCTGTGAATACGCACTGTTGGCCCATCCCATCTGTGCTTCTTGTCCCAGGCTGTTGTCTGGGGCCACACCAGGGGACTGCAGGCAGCTTGATTCTGCTCATCAGTGTGGAGTGGTTGGGACAGGGGTGGCTGCCTTGGGGCATCTTCTGTGTGTGCTCAGTCATGTCTGACTCTTTGTGACCCCATGGACTATAGCCTGCCAGGCTCCTCTGTCCATGGGATTCTCCAGGCAAGAATAGTGGAGCAGGGAACCGGAAGGTTCCCTTCCCCAAGGGATTTTTCCAACCCAGGGATCAAACCCAAGTCTTCTGTATTGCAAGTGGATTCTTTACTATCTGAGCCACCAGGAAAGCCCAGTTAACAATGTTGTGATAGTTTCAGATGAACAGAGGAGTCTGAAGCCATTTATATACATGTATCCATTCTCCCTCAAACTCCCCTCCCATCCAGGCCACCACATAACATGGACCACAGTTGCCTGTGCTATACAGTAGGTCCTTAGGGGTTATCCATTTCAAATATAGCAGTGTGTACAAATCCATCCCAAACTTTCTAGCTATCCCTTCCCCTCTTCCATCCCTGCTGACAACCATAAGTTCATTCTCTAAGTCTGTGAGTCTCTTTGTGTTTTGTAAGTTTGTATCATTTCTTTTTAGATTCCACATATAAGGGATGTCATATAATATTTTTTCTTCTCTGTCTTAATTCACTCAGTATGACAATCTCTGGGTCTAGCTATGTTGCTGCAAATGGCATTATTTCATTCTTTTTAATGGCTGAGTAGTATTCCATTGTATATATGTACCACATCTTCTTTATCCATTCCTTTGTTGATGGACATTTAGGTTGCTTCCATGTCTTGGCTACTGTAAATTGTGCTATAGTGAACACTGGGTGTGTGCATCCTTTTGGATCATATTTATCTCCAGATATATGCCCAGGAGTGGGACTCCAGGGTCACATGGTAGCTGTAGTTCTAGATCTCCATAGTAGCTGTACCAATTTACATTCCCACCAACAGTGTAGGAGGGTTCCCTTCTCTCCACGCTCTCTCCAGTGTTTATTGCTTGTTGATTTTTTGATGGTAGCCATTCTGACCAGTGTTAGGTTATATCTCATTGTAGTTTTGACTTACATTTCTCCAACAATTAGCAATATTGAACATCTTTTCGTGTGCTTCTTGGCCATCTGTATGTTGTCTGTGGAGAAATGTCTCTCTGTGTCTTTCGCCCATTTTTTGATTGGGTTGTTTGCTTTGATGCTGTTGAGCATCATAAGCTGAGCTGTTTGTAAAGTTTGGAGACTTAATCCCTTGTCAGTCACAACATTTGCAAATATTTTCTCCTAATCTGTGGGTCATCTCTTCATTTTGTTTATTGCTTCCTTTGCTGTGCAAAAGCTTTTGAGTTTAAGTAGGTTCCATTTGTTTATTTTTGTGTTTGTTTCCATTATTCTGGGAGACAGACTGAAAAAGATATTGCTACGATTTATGTCAGAGAAAGGACCTCTTTGATGCAGTAAGTACTGGAAGTTTCTTGAATTGAGCAGCAATCTGAGATCCAAACAATTAACTTGTCTTTTTTAACATGTGTTTAGAGCCATCAGGGAAGTCCAAGGGTTAGATGATACTTTGAGAAGTATTGACATACAGCACTGAGTCAGGCTTGCTGGAAAGTTCATTTCCCTAGTAACCCAGTCTGGGTAGAAATAACTCTGCAGCCAGAAGACTGGGAATTAGCTCAGTTTATAGAAAAAAGGCAGGGCAATTGTGTTGCTGACTGCAGTGGTCAGAGGGTTGGGCCAGTCTCCTCAGGGACCCTAGTTCAGGATTAGGTTATGCCTTGCAGCCTAGAAGCCCCTGAATTTGCATGCCTGAATAAGCAATGGAGACAGTGCCTCACCAATAACTCAGTCATACTTTCCCTGATGCCTTGAAGAGACCCTTGTGGCATACAATACTTAAATATAGATGATCACAGACCCTCATTAGGAGTGGGTTTCAGTAATTAAACAAAATAGAAATTTTATTCAGATTGAACATTTCCCCTTTGTAATTATCTTCTTGAAGTCCCTTTGTAATTATGCTTTTTAAAAACTGTCCTCTGAATTAGCATATTATATCTAAATTGTTTAATTAGATGAAGGGTTTTCTTAAATTAGAGATGAATAAGTTTCCAATATAACCCTCAGAAAAGATTGTTTTATGCTTTGATACATCGATGGAGAGAACATCAAAAAGCAATGGAGAAAGCCAGGACTATGCAGACTTTGCCAGGTAATGAGGCAAATTCCACATCCATACTTAAAGCCCCTCTACCTTTATGTTACAGGCTAATGTGAAACCGGGCATTTGCATTTTGCCAGTTGCCACTAGTTAGGCTACCCGTTGATCCATTGAGTATGTACGCTGTGCTGGACTTAAACCAGGAGCTGGGCTTGATGGAAGGAAAATAGCAAGTCACAGCTTTCATTATCTTGTGGTTTTTTGAAGAGACAGACATTCGTCACATAATCAGAGTGAGTTTGACTTTCAAACTGAAATTAAGGTTAGGAAGCAAACTAATATGGTGTCATGAGAGAGTATGCAAAGGAGTGTTGGGAGAGAGTTCTTCATTGGTTCTTTGCATTTATGCTTTTCTTGTAACAGCTCTTGTTATGGGCTATGTTTTCAAGGGTATTTGCATAGGAAGCAGCCTTAGAGAATATAAATAGTATCTTCCTCTGGGGCAGAGGTCAGTGTTGTTTCCTGGCCAGTACAATAAAAATGTCTCCATCTGGGCAACGATTGGGCAGGTTTGCTAGCAGCCCCTTTGTAAGACCAGGGGATTCCTATGACTGGAGTGCCTTAGCTGTGATGTAAACCTAATGCATGGTATCCACCTGGGCTGCTTTACACTCCCTCGTGAGACTTGCGGCTTAGGGAAAGAATGCGAGCGTGGAGCTCCTGCTGCTTGATGTGCACTGAGGGGTAAAGTTCTCTATCTCTAATCGTTGGATCTTATGTCTTCTGCCCACATCTGTGAAACTGTGGTAGGATGATTTGAGAGCTTGCAAGTAGGGTAAATTCCCAGATCTTCTACAGTTCTTGGCACAAATGGGAGTAGGGCTGGAGCCCAGCATCATTCATAAGAAATGGTTGCAGGCTTGTTAATATTGAGATAGCAAAGATTGGTCACTGGGAGATGCTTTTCTTTTGGTGCAGAAAGCGAAAGGTAGAGTTGTCATCCTGATAACTCCCCCACCTCCACACCCACAGAGCTGGGTATCCTAGGCTTCCCTACTGCTATAGAGTATTTAGAAATATAGATGAAGAACACAGTGCTGGACGGCTACTCATTTTCATCAACATAATGGAAGAGATAGAGAGCAGAGCCCCTCTCCTGGAACTTCATCAGGAAGAGGTCAGGTTCTTAGGGATCAGTGACAGCTATTTTCCAAGAAAAGATTTATGGTCTGAGACTGCTTCCTAATGTCTGAACTCAGGGTTGAGCCACCCTCAAACTTCTAATTTCTGTCTTTTATGAAATGGAAGCTATTTGTCTCCTGCTCTTCCTGCAGGCTGAGTGGGACCATGAAACACCATCCTTTCCCCACAGCTGTGTAAAGTGTGAAGTAGTGAGGGAATGAGGTAAAGACTGGGGGACTGGCTGAGTCAGATCCCAGGGCTGGGTTTTGATTTTTTCACTTTGACAAGGCTCTGAATGCATTTTTAATAATAGTTTTCCTTATCATTTTTTCCCAATGACAGGTTCACACACAAAAATTATGTATTTCAAAAATATGTCATTTTAGCAGATAAATCTGTAGGAGCCTGGGATGGTGATGAGCATGCAAAGCCCCTCTCAATCTCCCTCCGTATGCCTGGCCACTCCTGAGTCTTCTCAATTATGTTTGATGATTGAAGCAAAAATTATAACACTGCCTGATGTGGTTCTAAATGTATGTAGGGGAAATATTTAAGATTATGTCATATGTGGGACAGAATAAAATTTCTATACTTCATGATGTAGAAATTGGTTAGATTTCAACACCAATAGTCTCAGAGGACTGAAGATGGCCCGTCCTGTAGTACCAGGCACAGGGCCTGGCAACAACTCAGACACTCCAAAAATATCTTAGGAGTAAACCAACAAGGATTAAAAAAATAATCTTTTCTCTATTTTTGGCCGCACCACATGGTATGTGGGATCTTACTTCCTTGACGAGGGATTGAACCCTGGCCCCTGCATTGGAAGCTCAGAGTCTTAACCACTGGATCACCAGGGTAGTCCCTTAAAATATAGTCTTAAGGTTACACACTGACTCAATTTGTTTTTCCTCACCTCAATCTGCCCATCAGGCAGTTTTACCCCAGACCGACCTTCCACAGGAAGGAACTTCAGAATTTTCCCTCAGGTGGTTTCTAGCTAAATATGTTTTTGCTCTTAAGGAATTACCATCCTTTGAGCCAGGAAAGTAAAAATCCTTAGAAGGGCTGGTACCAGCCCCCTGAAGAGTACTCTATATTCTGAGAACTTCTGAATGTTTCTAGGGCACATTTACAGTAGCACAAGAAGCATAGGCCTGCCGCATTTGAGGTACATTTCATGCGGGCCCAATATTATTTCCTCCAGACCACATTTACCTTGATCTTCACTCACAAAGAGCTTTTAGTTTTCAGAGGTCACAGAACTGTGCAGACATAATACTGTTCACAGCTTCCCATTTCTTGGTGGTATGGTTTATAAGTTTCTTTCTTTCAATAGCCTTTCCTTTCTCTTCTTCCTCCTCTTTCTTCTCCCTCTCCCACTCCTCCTTTTTAACATACATGCTTCCAACATTTTTTTTTTTTTTTAATGGAACATTTTGGGGAGAGCATATTCAAAAGCAGAGACATTCCTTTGCCAGCAAAGATTCGTCTAGTCAAGGCTATGGTTTTTCCAGTGGTCATGTATGGATGTGAGAGTTGGACTGTAAAGAAAGCTGAGTGCCAAAGAATTGATGCTTTTGAACTGTGGTGTTGGAGAAGACTCTTGAGAGTCCCTTGGACTGCAAGGAGATCCAACCAGTCCATTGTGAAGGAGATCAGCCCTGGGATTTCTTTGGAAGGAATGATGCTAAAGCTGAAACTCCAGTACTTTGGCCACCTCATGCGAAGAGCTGGCTCATTGGAAAAGACTCTGCTGCTGGGAGGGATTGGGGGCAGGAGGAGAAGGGGACGCCAGAGGATGAGATGGCTGGATGGCATCACTGCCTCGATGGACGTGAGTCTGAGTGAACTGCGGGAGTTGGTGATGGACAGGGAGGCCTGGCATGCTGCGATTCATGGGTTCGCAAAGAGTCGGACACGACTGAGCGACTGAACTGAACTGAACTGAGGAGAAGTATGAAATACAAAATAAACACAAATATAAGATCTCTGAATAATTGTTTTATAACCACAACCAATAAGTACAGAGAATGCCTTGTGTACAACACAGTAAAGGTTTGAAGATGGAGGTATTCTCTTAGCAAGGATGACGATTTCAGAGTCTGGTATTTGGAACTTAGGCTGCAGGCTTTGCTTTTGGCTAGATCACCGGATGTGTGGCACTCAATTTGCTGTTGCTGTGGCTTTTTCTAAGGACAAGTGAGAGGCCCTCAGGGCCCTGTCAAAGGGACAGTCTATTGATATCATCTCTTCATCTCCCTTCCAAGCAGACAGTTCAGTATTCCTGTTTTTCTGATGTGGATGGAGAAGGTCTGCCTTGGTTTCTAAAGCTTGGTCTTGGATCTATATATCTATAATACTGTTCACAGCTTCTTACCTCTTGGTGGTATGGTTTATTTATCTTTCTCATAAGGTAGAAGAGACATTTGATGTTTGTTGAGAAGCACCTGGGCGTGGTGGTAAACCCCCTAGAGGGAACTCAGGGCATAATGATAGAGGAAAACTAAACTGCAACAGATCCATGGTGCTCTGTATGTGAAAGCTACCTTTAGGACCTTTTGTTAAGTCCTTCTGGTGCAGAAAGCCTTGGACAGTCTGGGACTGAGTTTGAGTCACTGAAAGGAGGTGAGCCTTTGGGAAAATTGCTTAACCCTCTCTGAGATCCAATTTCCAAATCCATGAAGCAGCCCTCTCAAAAGAGGTAGATTCCATGAACTGACATGTCTGGTAATAGATACCCAATGGTAGGTAGCCCAAAGTTGTTACAGCAACAGCCCTGTCTTCAGTGCTCCCTACCAATCTTATCAGCATGTGGTTGCCATTTTTCATGTCATCTCTTGGTCTAAGGTGCTGCTGGAAGTCCTGTCTTCTCCTCTGACTTTCAGGAGTTAGGAAGGAGAAGAACAAAAATGTCACACTCCACATCAGAGTCAGTTCCTTTGAAGCATATTAGCTCCAAGGGAAGCTGGGAAATATAATCTTTTAGTTAGACTACAGGTGTTTCATTAGTAGGGGAGGGCAGCATGGTGGGAGGAGATGGAGACTGGGTGGACTCCCAGAGGTTTCTGACACAGGAAACAATCCAGATTGGATGGGTACAGGGAATAGTAGTCACAGGTTCAGAGTTGGGGAACATTTCCAAGAGAGGGTGAATATTTTTTCTTATAGCACCTTGGCATTTTGTTTTTTTATTCTGTTATTTAGTTGGGCATGAATGTGTTTTGCCCTGCAGAAGGGACTTTTTTGAGGCTTTTTGGTCCAGTGTAGGAGATAGAATGTTTCTATGGAAAACAAACAGACCAGCTGGCAGCTGAGTACACATGATAAATTACTGCCGGGTTGTGGGGAGCACAAAGGAGCTCTAAGCAGTAATTCTCAGCCGCCCTCCCTTCTATGAACACAAGGCCACACAAAGTCTTTCACAGTGACAGTTGTTCTAGCACCATGGTTCAGACTGGCTGGTTTTGGAGAATTTCAGAATAGAATGCCATTTGCCATTTCTCTTATCTGCAAGACGTAACTGCGACAAGATAGGGATATTTTAAGTGGGAATTTTCAGCTATAGGGACTCAAGGTCATTCCCACTGCCTTCTCATTTATCCTTCAAACTCAGTTAATCAGTAACATTGGTGATTTTTTTTTTCTTTCAGTCATTTCCTGCCTTAATCTATGGCCTCATTCCTAACAGGTCTAGATTACTGTCCCACCCACCTCCTAACTAGTATCCACATGTATCCTCTCAAGCTAACTAACCTACCAACCCACCAGAGTGGATAGCTCTTCATCAAATATTTGTCATTCTGTTCCCCACCTGCTCAAAACTCTTCTGCTGTTTCCTCTTTTGACGTGAAAATATCCATTTATTTGGGCTCCCCAGGTGGTGCTAGTGGTAATGAATCTGCCTGCTAATGCACAAGATGTAAGAGACAAAGATTCCATCCTGGGTTGGGAAGGTCCCCTGGAGGAGGGCATGGCAACCCACTCCAGTATGCTTGCCTGGAGAATCCCATGGACTGAGGAGCCTGTAGGGCTACAGTCCATAGGTTTGCAAACATTCTGACATGACTGAAGTGACATAGCAAGCACACACACATCCGTTTATGCAAAAATAATAAAAATGGTTGGAGGGGGTGGACATACAGATTACTCACATATAAGAATGCTGGATTTCTCCATAAGACTCTGTAAGATGGCATTCCTAGGCTTTATTTTCTTTCTTTTTTAAGAATAATTTTTATTAGAGTATAGTTGCTTTACAGTTTGTTAGTTTCTGCTGTATAGCAAAGTGAATCAGCCATGTGTATACATATATCCCTCTTTTTATATTTTCTTCCATTTAGGCCACTACAGAACATTGAGTGGAGTTCCCTGAGCTACACAGCAGATTCTCAATTGTTGTTGTTCAGTCTCTCAGTTGTGTCCCACTCTTTGAAATCCTATGGACTGCAACACACCAGACTTCCTTGTCCTTCACTATGTCCCCGAATTTGCTCAAACTCATGTCCATTGAGTCAGTGATGCCATCCAACCACCTCATCCTTTGTGGCCCCCTTCTCCTGCCCTCAATCTTTCCCAGCATCAGGGTCTTTTCCCATGAGTTGGCTCTTCACATCAAGTGGCCAAAGTATTGGGGCTTATACTTCAGCATCATTCCTTCCAGTGAATATTCAGGGTTGTTTTCCTTTAAGATTGACTGGGTTGATCTTGAAGTTCAAGGGACTCTCAATAGTCTTCTCCAGCACCACAGTTTGAAAGCATCAATTCTTCAGCGCTCAGCCTTTTTTATGGTCCAACTCTCATATCCATACATGACTGTTGGAAAAACCATAGCTTTGACTAGATAGACTTTTGTTGGCTAAGTGATGTCTCTGCTTTTTAATATGCTGTCTAGCTTTGTCATAGCTTTCCTTCCAGGGAGCAAGCATCTTTCAATTTCATAGCTGCAGTCACCATCTGCAGTGATTTTGGAGCCCAAGAAAATAAAGTCTGCCATTGTTTCCATTGTTTCCCCATCTATTTGCCATGAGGTGATGGGACCAGATACCATGATGTTAGTTTTTTGCATATTGAGTTTTAAGCCAGTTTTTTCACTCTCTTCTTTCACTCTCATCAAGAGGCTCTTTAGTTCCTCTTTGCTTTCTGCCATTAGGGTGGTGTCATTTGCATATGTGAGGTTATTGATATTTCTCCCAGCGATTCTGATTCCAGCTTCTCATTTGTTATGTATTTTATATGTAGTATCAATAGTGTATATATGTTAATCCCAATCTCCCAATTCATCCCTCCCCTCCTTTCCCCCCTTGATGTCCATATGTTTGTTCTCTACATCTGTGTCTGAATTTCTGTTTTGCAAATAAGATCATTTGTACCATTTTTCTAGATTCCACATGTATGAGTTAATATACGATATTTGTTTTTCTCTTTCTGACTGCACTCTATATAACAGTCTCTAGGTCCATCCATTTCTCTACAAATGACCTAATTTCATTCCTTTTTATGGTTGAGTAATATTTTATTGTATATATGAACCACATGTTCTTTATTCATTCCTTGATGAGCTAGATTTTATTTTCTATGTTGATAAAAAAATTGTTCATTTTAACATTTGCCTCCCCTCAGTAGAATAACAGCTTGTGTTGTCTTTCACGTGGATTATTTCATATATTTTGTGCAACCCTGTCAGTTTTCTAATTTATGTGTACACACATGCATGTGCACACACGTGTGTGTGTGCATGGTTCTTCATGACAGTGTGTAGGCATGTACTTCTACCCTCCATTGTATACTCATTCCTTCATTCACTTATTATGTATGCTTAATGAGCACTTTCCCCTCCCCCCAGAATTTTCTGTTCACTAGGCCACTGTGGTAGCTGCTGAGTTTTTATTTGTGTTACAGTTGTGGTGCCATTGCTCGAATTGATGTGGATTGTTCTCACCTTATCAATTTACTTATCTAAATTCAATCATCTTTCAAGGCCCACTTCTAATTTAAATGCTATCAGAATTAATCCCTCTACCTCTCCAGTATTCACAGGTTGATTGTGAATGTCTGTAGAAGTGTGATACTACTATACTGGTCATACAAAGCTTTTTGAGTGTAAGTGACAGAAATCCAGCTCAACTTAGTTTAAGCCAAAAGGGGTTGTATAGACTCTCAGAGCCAAATTGTGGAGAGGGCAGGATCTGACCCTTAGATTATTTGAAGTGATTCAGTCTAAGGCTCTTGAGGATCTCTCTCTGTTTTCCTCTATTTCTGTCTTTGCTTGTCTCTGACATTCTTGTTGTTTTCTTTTATTCCTAGGGCACACTAATGGATAACAAATGCACACAAATGCATATTTCAGATGGAGCTGAAATATGACCTATATTAGCTTTGAACTACTTATGGCTTTGTAATCAGAGAAAGAAAAGATCCCAGGGGAGGATTCTGATTCTGTTTGGTCTAGCCAGAATCCCAAGACCATCTCTGTGGCCTGTTACAATAAGACAGCACATTGAATATTGGGTTGACAGGAACAATAGCCACTGCAAAGGTTTTCCTGAAAAAATTTCTCCTGGTCTTGTTTTGAAAAAAGTTAAAAGACTCCTATGTTGGTTATTCTGTGTTGTTGCCTGTTGCTCAGTGTGCCATCTATGAGGGAAGTAATCACAATCTTGTATTCTCCTGTTAGGGCAAGTCTGATCCTAGTTAATTTGAGGAAGATCTAAGGTAGGGCTCATTAGATGCAACCATTCTCAGGAAAGAGATCATGAAGAGCCCCTGGGGTCTCTTTCATTTGAGAACCCAGAGCTCTTTGGAGACAAGTCACAGGGTTTTCAAACACTGTCAATAGCTGTTGTATCCAAGTCACTTGAAGATTGCTACACATCTTCTCCAAGTTAAGTTGGAATCAGCAAACATTATTCTGGTCCTTTTTAGTCTGAGAGATGGCCTGAAAGATGGTGTGGCACCAGTGAACCCAGGTTCATGGTAGTTACTATGTTCCAGTGTTCCTGCCTGGTCCTGGTGTCTCTCATAGGACGTTTCTTCTACTTGGAGTCACCGAAAGGCCAGCTTTGTCCAAGCAGCTGTTCACCAGAACTGATCAAGGTGGGTCAGGAGGACAATTTGGGATGAACTCCCACTGAGAATGTTGATGTTGAGGCCATAAGGTATGGTGGCCAAATCTGAGGTCACACTACTGAGTTTAAATTTTGTTTCTGTAGCTTATTAGTTTTGAGGTCTCTCTTAAGTTACTTTGATTTTGTGTGCCTCAATTTCCTGACCAGTAAATTCAGGATAATAAGGCATACTGTTAAACTTCAATAATCTTCACAGGTACTGACCAATTAGACCAAACATGGTAGACACTGGCCATAGTCCTGGAGTGGGAATCTGGGACCCTCTGCTCTGGTGATTCTTTAGTTGTTAAACATGGTGAATCCAGATAGTCCTAAGGGGGGTTCACATGACCAGGGTGGCTGCAGAAACATTGAGGGGTTCAAGTTTTGAGTTTTATTACCAGTTAATATTTCAATATTTTCTACTGCTGTATCTGTGGGATTGGTGAAATATTAAGCCTGGGGATAGTAATTGTACTTCACAGAGCTCTTGTCACTCCCTCTAGTTACTATTGTATAAGCCATCTTCTTCTCAACCCTACTGGCATCATTTGCCTTGGACCCACTGTAGATATGTGGAGTTATAATGACAATTTTTTGGGCAGAGAGAAGTAAATTGTCTCAAGGAAAGAATGCCTGTTTCTAATTTGCAATGCGTTGCCACATGGGTTAGTGGTGGGGGTGGTTGCTGTGAAGGTTAAATGAGATAACCCATCCCATGTGCTTATGATAATGCAGGTGTATAGAAAAACCTCACTGTAGGTTCATTATTTGTCTCTGTAAATGAAGTGATGCTGACACACTCACAGCATGCAAAGAAGTAGCTCTTTATCATTCAGCTCGAAACTTGTACCACATTTCCTGCAATATAAAATGAATTCACAGTAAAATAAATTCTATCTTTATCTTTTTTCCTCATTATTGAAAAATTTCAAACATTCAGCCAAGTTAAAAGAATTATACATTAAGCATCATGTGTCTACGATCTAGACTTAAAAATTAATATTTTTCTGTATTCCTTTTGTCTCATATCTACCTATCCTATCCACTTACCAATTCATTTAAAAATGCATTTCAAAGTGAGCTGAAGGTGTCAGTATACTTCACTCTTAAACTTCAATATGCATATTATTAACTAGAGTTCAATATTTGTTTTTGGTGTTTTTTTTGTTTAGGTAAAATTTACATACAGTGAAATAGACAAAATTTAATGTACCATTTGATAAGTTTTGATAAATTATTGAAAGATAATCAAGAAAACAAGAGAATGTGACCACAGGCTGACCTACAAGAGCAACCCTGGGCAATGGAGGCTCCTCACCCCTGCCTCCCACTGTGGGTGTGTGTGCTAAGTCACTTCAGTCGTGTCTGATTCTTTGTGACCCTGTGGAATGTAGCTCGCCAGGCTCCTCTGTCCATGGGGATTCTCTAGATGTGGAGAATGGTTGCCATATCCTCCTCCAGGGGATCTTCCCAACTCAAGGATGAAACCTGAGTCTCTTACGTCTACCTGCATTGGCAGGAAGGTTCTTTACCACTAGCGCCTGCATTTCCAAATAAATTTTAGAATCACCTTGCTAATTTCTACAAAAAAAAGGCTATAGCATATTTACTGGGATTTGGGAAAAAATGTCATCATATAAATGTAGTCTTCCAGTTCATGAACATGAAACATTTTCAACACTATTTTAAAATATTTCCAAATTTTTTATAGTAGTAAAGTCTTCCTCGAGATTCTTTTAGCAATACTTTATAGTTTTTATGTCTTTTGATTCATTTATTCTTAAGTGTTTTATATCTTTTGAAGATATTGTAAATAGAATTTTAAGGAACTGTATTGTCCATTTTTTTGGCTTGGAAAAGACTCTGATGCTGGGAGGGGTTGGGGGCAAGGGGAGAAGGGGACGACAGAGGATGAGATGGCTGGATGGCATCACTGACTCGATGGACGTGAGTCTGAGTGAACTCCGGGAGTTGGTGATGGACAGGGAGGCCTGGCGTGCTGCGATTCATGGGTTTGCAAAGAGTCGGACACGACTGAGCGACTGATCTGATCTGATCTGATAAAAACATAATTGATTTTGTATGTTGACCTTGCAAAATTAATTTAGTAGTTCTAACTGTTGATTTGTAGACTCCAAGTAAATAATTACATCATCTGTGATTATAGAGAGTTTTACTTCTTCCTTTCTGATCTTTATTCCTTTCTGTCTTCTTGCCTTACTGTGCTAGGTAAGATCTTCGGTACAATAGTGAACAGAATTGATAAAAATTTTCCTGATTTTGTGGGGAAAGTGTTCAGTATTTTATCATTGATTGTAGTAATAACAATGCTGTTTTCTTTCCTTCAGTTCAGTTCAGTCACTCAGTCATGTCGGACTCTTTGCAACCCCATGAATTGCAGCACGCCAGCCCTCCCTGTCCAACACCAACTCCCAGAGTTCACCCCAACTCATGTTCATCAAGTCGGTGATGCCATCCAGCCATCTCATCCTCCGGCGTCCCCTTCTCCTCCTGCCCCCAATCCCTCCCAGCATCAATCTTTTCCAATAAGTCAACTCTTCACATGAGGTGGCCAAAGTACTGGAGTTTCAGCTTTAGTATCATTCCTTCCAAAGAACACCCAGGACTGATCTCCTTTAGGATGGACTGGTTGGATCTCCTTGCAGTCCAAGGGACTCTCAAGAGTCTTCTCTAACACCACAGTTCAAAAGCATCAATTCTTCGGTGCTCAGCCTTCTTCACAGTCCAACTCTCACATCCATACATGACTACTGGAAAAACCTTAGGTACACTTTACAGTTTGAGGTAGTTCCCTTCTATTCCTAAGTAGCTGAGAGATTTTAGCATAATGGGAATTGAATTTTGTCAAATTATTTTTTGTGTGTGTCAATTGAAATAAAAAAAATTTCTTCCTTAATCTGTTAATATGATAAATTACATTGATTTTCCAGTGTTAGACCAAACTTACATATCTGGAATAAGCTCCAATTGGTCATGACATATTGCCATTTTTTCTGTATTATAATATTACTGTATATTTGATTTACTAATATTCCACTGAGAATTTTTTATTGATGTTCATGAGGACTATTATTTTATAATTTTTTTTACCTTTTTAATTTCCTCATCAAACTTTTTATCAAAGTTATGCAAGTCAAAGAAAATGAATTGAGAATCAACCTCCTATTATTTTCTGAAAGAGTTCATGTTAACATTCATATTAGTTAATCTATAAATCTTTGATACAATTCATCAGTAAAATTATCTGGGCCTGGAAGTTTGTGGGAAAGTTTTTGATAGACTCAATTTTATAAATGGATAGAAATGAGATTATTCATATTCCTACTTCATTTTGCCTTTTTTTTTTTTTTTTGCTGCACCACATGGCATCAATCCCAACCAGGGATTGAACCGTGCCCCCTGCAGTGGAAGCACAGGGTCCTAACCACTGGATCACCAGGGAAGTCCCCATTTTGCAGCATTTTTGTAAGTTTTATTTCTTGAGGAATTTTCACTTTCATTTAAGTTGTAAAAAAAACTTTCTTTACATTGTTTATAATATCCCTTTTTTTGTTCTTTTAATGTTTGTAGGATCCGTAATGATCTCCTCTCCTTTACTTTCATTCCTGAAGGTAACGTGTTTTCTCTTAATCAGTCAGGTTAGGAATTTATCAATTTTGTTAAGGTTTTCCAAACAATCATGTTTTGGTTTAACTTATTTGTTTCTTTTTATTTATTTCTACTCTTATCTGTATTATTTTCTTCCTTCTACTTACTTTGGGTTTAGTTTACTTTTCTTTTTCAACCTCTTTTGATTAAATCTCAGGTCATTAATTTTTGTGACAGCCTGTGTTTTTCAAAGATGGTCATAACAACATATTTTATCCCACCTGCTCTTCTAGAACTTTATTAAAATGGCTGTCTGGGGAGGCCTTACAAATAGCTGTGAAAAGAAGAGAAGCAAAAAGCAAAGGAGAAAAGGAAAGATATAAATATCTGAATGGAGAGTTCCAAAGAATAGCAAGAAGAGATAAAGCCTTCTTCAGCAATCAGTGCAAAGAAATAGAGGAAAACAACAGAATGGTAAAGACTAGGGATCTCTTCAAGAAAATCAGAGATACCAAAGGAACATTTCATGCAAAGATGGGCTTGGTAAAGGACAGAAAAGGTATGGACCTAACAGAAGCAGAAGATATTAAGAAGAGATGGCAAGAATACACAGAAGAACTGTACAAAAAAGATCTTCATGACCCAGATAATCACGACGGTGTGGTCACTGACCTAGAGCCAGACATCCTGGAATGTGAAGTCAAGTGGGCCTTAGAAAGCATCACTATGAACAAAGCTAGTGGAGATGATAGAATTCCAGTTGAGCTATTCCAAATCCTGTAAGATGATGCTGTGAAAGTGCTGCACTCAATATGCCAGCAAATTTGGAAAACTCAGCAGTGGCCACAGGACTGGAAAAGGTCCGTTTTCATTCCAATCCCAAAGAAAGGCAATGCCAAAGAATGCTCAAACTACCGCACAATTGCACTCATCTCACACGCTAGTAAAGTAATGCTCAAAGTTCTCCAAGCCAGGCTTCAGCAATATGTGAACCATGAACTTCCAGATGTTCAAGCTGGTTTTAGAAAAGGCAGAGGAACCAGAGATCAAATTGCCAACATCCGCTGGATCATGGAAAAAGCAAGAGAGTTCCAGAAAAACATCTATTTCTGCTTTATTGACTATGCCAAAGTCTTTGACTGTGTGGATCACAATAAACTGTGGAGAATTCTGAAAGAGATGGGAATACCAGACCACCTGATCTGCCTCTTGAGAAATTTGTATGCAGGTCAGGAAGCAACAGTTAGGACTGGACATGGAACAACAGACTGGTTCCAAATAGGAAATGGAGTTCGTCAAGGCTGTATATTGTCACCCTGCTTATTTGATTTATATGCAGAGTACATCATGAGAAACGCTGGGCTGGAAGAAGCACAGGCTGGAATCAAGATTGCTGGGAGAAATATCAATAACCTCAGATATGCAGATGACACCACCCTTATGGTAGAAAGTGAAGAGGAACTGAAAAGCCTCTTGATGAAAGTGAAAGTGGAGAGTGAAAAAGTTGGCTTAAAGCACAACATTCAGAAAACGAAGATCATGACATCCGGTCCCATCACTTCATGGGAAATAGATGGGGAAACAGTGGAAATAGTGTCAGACTTTATTTTTCTGGGCTCCAAAATCACTGCAGATGTTGACTGCAGCCATGAAATTAAAAGACACTTACTCCTTGGAAGGAAAGTTATGACCAACCTAGATAGCATATTCAAAAGCAGAGACATTACTTTGCCAACAAAGGTTCGTCTAGTCAAGGCTATGGTTTTTCCTGTGGTCATGTATGGGTGTGAGAGTTGGACTGTGAAGAAGGCTGAGCACCGAAGAATTGATGCTTTTGAGCTGTGGTGTTGGAGAAGACTCTTGAGAGTCCCTTGGGCTGCAAGGAGATCCAACCAGTCCATTCTGAAGGAGATCAGCCCTGGGATTTCTTTGGAAGGAATGATGCTGAAGCTGAAACTCCAGTACTTTGGCCACCTCATGCGAAGAGTTGACTCATTGGAAAAAACTGTGATGCTGGGAGGGATTGGGGGCAGGAGGAGAAGGGGACGCCAGAGGATGAGATGGCTGGATGGCATCACTGCCTCGATGGACGTGAGTCTGAGTGAACTCCGGGAGTTGGTGATGGACAGGGAGGCCTGGCGTGCTGCGATTCATGGGGTCGCAAGGAGTTGGACATGACTAAACAACTGATCTGATCTGATCTGATCATGAGTGAAGTTTAATTTCCCTCCCCTTGAATTTGGGGTAGAGAGAGCTTATGATTCACTTGTAACAAACACAGTGCAGTGAAACAAATGCAGTGGGAGTTTTGAGATAGGTTTTGAAAAAGCAATGCAGCATCTGCCTTCTTACCTGTTAGTTTTGTGTTTGGAATCTAAGTCTTCATGTAATAAGGCAAATTACCCTGAAACCTTAATGCTATGAGAAAGCTAAGACTTGTGTATGTATTGGGACGGTCCTAGCTTTCAAGTTCTCCCAGTCCAGGAGCCAGACAAGTAAATGAATGAGTATTAAGATGACTCAGGATCTAGCCTGAGTCCCCCTCAACCTTAATGTCTTCCCACTTGAAGCCTCTTCGCTTTCTAGATAGTAGCCCCCAATTCAGCATCCTACATGGTGCTTACTGAGGCCAGGAGAAGACTGGAAAACACAGAACTCATTCAGGCCCAATACCTTCTTCCAAGTGTCAACAATCCTCTAATTTCTGTCTGCTTCTGGCTATGCTAATACTTTAGGGTGTGTTGGCCTAATAGAAGCTCCTTAGCCATTCATTACCAGAAATGGAAACTCACCATCTATCTTTTAAATCCATGATTGTATTACCTGATATATTTACAGAGTCAACCTAATACAAATATTTAGTATTTGTCACAGTTTTGGTAAGCTTGTTTAGGGATTTTTTTCAATTTTTTAACATATTGGGAGTCTCTCTCCTGGAAGGCCTTTGTCCCTCTGAGCCCAGTTCTCCATCGGGTCCTAGAGAGCAGCCAGAGCAGAACTGACCTCCACTTCAACTGCTGTCACTCTGGAGTTCAGGATGGAGGTCCGTGTGTCTTCTCCTAAATAACTGGCCTTGAACACTGTAGCAGACTTACCCTGCTCCTTGGGTAGAATTTTCAGAGAATAGATATACCCAACAAACCCCAAATGCAAAGAAGTAAAATAAAAACTGAAGAATCTTAGGGCCACAGTCTGGAGGGGCTGGGAGCAGTCAGAGAAGGTCTCACCTCTGGCCGTGGTAGATGCTACACCAGGAGGGAAAGATATACCCAACTGAATGCAGAGTTCCAGAGAATAGCAAGGAGAGATAGACAAAAACAATAGAATGGGAAAGACTAGAGATTTCTTCAAGAAAATGTGAGATACCAAGGGAACATTTCATGCAATGATGGGCTCAATAAAGGACAGAAATGGCAAGGACATAACAAATGCAGAAGAGATTAAGAAGAGGTGGTAAGAATACACAGAAAAACTGTACAAAAAAGGTCTTAACGACCCGGTTAGCCACAATGGTGTGGTCACTCATCTAGAGCCAGACATCCTGGAGTGTGAAGTCAAGTGGGCCTTAGGAAGCATTACTACGAACAAAGCTAGTGGAGATGATGAAATTCTAGCTGAGCTATTTCAAATCCTAAAAGATGATGCTGTTAAAGGGCTGCACTCAATATGCCAGCAAATTGGGAAAACTCAGCAGTGTCCACAGGACTGGTAAAGTTTTCATTCCAATCCCAAGAAGGGCAATGCCAAAGAACATTCCAGCTGCCAAACAGTTGTGCTCATTTCACATGCTAGTAAGTTAATGCTCAAAATCCTTCAAGCTGTTGAAGCTAGGCTTCAACAGTATGTGAACTGAGAATTTTCAGATGTACAAGCTGGATTTAGAAAAGGCAGAAGAACCAGATCAAATTGCCAACATCCATTTGATCATAGAAAAAGCAAAGGAATTCCAGAAAAACATCTTCTTCTGCTTCATTGACTATGCTAAAGCCTTTAACTGTGTGGATCACAACAAACTGTGGAAAATTCTTAAAGAGATTCTTAATATCATACCACCTTACCTGTCCCCTGAGAAACCTATATGCAGTTTAAGAAGCAACAGAACTGGACATGGAACAATGGACTGTTTCAAAATTGACAACAGAATGTGCTAAGGTTATATATTGTCACCCTGTTTACTTAACTTCCATGCAGAGTGCATCATGTGAAATACCAAGCTGGATGAATCACAAGCTGGAATCAAGATTTCTGGGAGAAATATCAATAATCTCAGAGATGCAAATGATACCACTCAAATGGAAGAAAACAAAGAAGGTACTTTATAAAGAGCTTCTTGATGAGAGTGAAAGAGGAGAGTGAAAAAGGTGGTTTAAAACTCAACATTCAAAAAACCAAGATCATGACATCCAGTCCCATCAGTTCATGGCAAATAGATAACGAAAAAGTGGAAACAGCGACAATTTTATTTTCTTGGGCTCCAAAATCACTGCAGATGGTGACTGTGGCCATGAAATTAAAAGATGCTTGCTCCTTGGAAGAGAAGCTATTACAAATCTAGACAGCGTATTAAAAAGCAGACACATCACTTTGCCAACAAAGGTCTATGTAATCAAAGCCAAGTTTTTTCCAGTAGTCATGTGTGGATTTGAGAATTGGACCATAAGGAAGGCAGAGTGGTGAACAATTGATTCTTTTGAACTGTGGTGCTAGAGAAGACTCTTTTGAATCCCTTGAGTAGGAAGGAGATCAAATCAGTCAATCCTAAAGGAAATAAACCCTGAATAGTCATTGAAAGGACTGATGCTGGAGCTCCAATACTTTGTCCTCTGATGTAAAGAGCTGACTTTTTGGAAAAGACCATGATGCTGGGAAAGATTGAGGGCAGGAAGAGAAGGGGGTGACAAAGGATGAGATGATTGGATGGCATCACTGACTCAATGGACATTAGTTAGCGCAAACTCCAGGAGATAGTGAAGGATAGGGAAGCCTGGCTTGCTGCAGTCCATGAGGTCACAAAGAGTTGGACATGACTTAGCGACTGAACAGCAACACCAGGAAGACATTGAATTCTGCATTCCTGTCTGCAGCCCACCCCATCCCCAGGCTGCACTGAGCTCATCTCTGCAGCATTGAATGCTGTGTTTTTCTGTGATATTTTCTTTTGGGGTGAATTATTTTTGGCTGGGATAGAATATTGTGTCCCCTTTTCCTCCAGGAGGTGGGAACAGAGATGGCTTTGGGGAAACAAAAAGTGAGGTCTATCCTCAAAGTTAATTGAAGCCAATCATTATAATTTATTAAAGGTGCAATTCTGTTCAGAACATGAAATGGGGATAATGGCTTAATAGACACATAAACGAGTGTGAAATCATGCACAGCTGAGAAGGGACCCATGATAAAAGTGGAAAAGGAGTAATGGTGCAGAGAGGGGACCATAGTTTCTGATTAAAGCCACAGGTAACCATCTGTGAAGGTTATTACTAAGAATCTGAGGAACAGTCCTCTGGTAGGGAGGTCTGTGGGTCTTCCCAGGTGGCTCAGTGGTAAAGAATGTACCTGCCAATGCAGGAGATGCAAGAGATGTGGGTTCACCCCTGGGTCGGGAAGATCCCATGGAGAAGGAAATGGTAACCCACTCCAGTATTTTTGCCTAGAAAATTCCACAGACAGGGGAGCCTGGTGGGCTGCAGTCCTTGGGGTTGAAAAGAGTCAAATATGACTGAGCATGCATGCACAGGGAGGTCTGCAGTGTTGTATGTGTTCATGTGTATGTATGTGTGAGCTTAGGGGAAGAAGCGGGTGTGGGAGCTCTGTAATATGAGAATACAAGCTGAGTACAGACATTGGGGAAAAAATAAACCAGACATCTGCCCACTCTCTCTTTTACTTTTCAGCCTCTAGACACTTTTTTTTTTTTTTTAAACTAAAAGCACAGATCCCTAGGTTGGGAAGATCCCTTGGAGGAGGGCATGGCAATGTACTCCAGTATGCTTGCCTGGACAATCCTTATGGACAAAGGAGCCTGGTGGGCTGCAGTCCATGGGGTCACAAGGAATTGGACATAACTGAATGACTAAGCACAGAACAGCACATACTCCTTGATATGGAAAGGATCCTAGAATTTAGGAGAATTACCAGACACCTTTCAACTTTCTATTGTCACAAGTATTTATTTAACACTCTTTATGTGCCAACCATTGTGCCTGGAGTTGGAATTCAGTATTGAACAGTACTGGGGGATTCCCTGGTGGCTCAGATGGTAAAGCGTCTGCCTGCAATGCAGGAGACCAGGTCAGGAAGATCCCCTGGAGAAGGAAATGGCAATCCACTCCAATACTCTTACCTGGAAAATTCCATGAATGGAGGAGTCTATCAACCCAGTTCCTGCCATTTATGGAACTTACAATCTAGTGAGGAAAGAGGCTTTCTTTGAGCAGGTATTATGCAGATAACTAATCAATCTTAACTGTGTTAAGTGGCAGAAAGCAGAAGTGAGTGCTCTGTATGCAAGTACAGTGGAACCTGATATAGAAGCTGGTATAGACAGGAGGGCCAGTGTGGGGAAGGGTGGCCCCAGAAAAGTGGTTTTGGATTGAGACTTTAGGGATGAGCTGGAGTTGGCCTGGTGAAGAGTGGGAAGAGAAAAGGAGATCCATTTGAGAAACTGAAAAATGTCAGTGAAGCTGGAAAGGGGAGGGTTGGGTGGGGAAGCTTTATGAACTTGGGTGAGTTGGGTGGTTGGGTAGTTGGAAGCTGTTGAGAAAAGAGGTTTAAGGAAGCTGAGCTGGAGAGGTAGGCAGGGGCTAGATCCTGGTGTGGAGGCATGGCCAGGGTATTGTTAGGACCAACCAAAACATAACATAGCAATGATCTTCGTTTCCTTAGGGTCTTATGGTTGGTTCTCTTCTGCTCTCCATAGCAATCCAAGGCTGTGTAGGATAAACACAGCATTGATGAGGGCATGAAGCTAACACTTTAAAGGAGTCAAGAAGTCATTTCTTTCTAAATAGATTAAGGTAATACCAAACACTGAGTCTAAGTGGTCTTTGAAATTTTTTTTTTTTTTTTTTCAGTTGGGAACTGGTCAAACTGGAATGTTGACAGAAAATTGTATAGATTTTCATTTTCTTAAACAAACAAACTTATTTAACCTGTTTTGAGAAGATTCTCAAAGAATGCTTCTTTAGAATCTTTCTACCCAGTTCACTGTTAACTGCAGGGAACCCCTCACAGAAACCTGTAAATAAGCAGCTCTGGAATTAAATTGCCCCCCAGCTATCTTAAGCAAATATCCTACAAGGGAAATTGTGTTATCTAACTGGCCAGTTGATTCTTGGCTTTTTTCAGCTTCAAGAAAGAATTTAAATGGAATCCCTGTGTGTTACTCTCATTTCAAATCCTTTGGAGCAGATAAACATTATCATGAAACTGGCCAAGGATGAAATTTAAATAAGTAGTGATTGGAAAGGATGACAGTAAGAGTTTCCAACTCACAAAAACAGACAAATTAGTTTAATTAACTGCAAAATTTGGAGGACAAAGATATGGGGGAAATTATTTATGTTGATGTGAAATGCATGCTCAATATTTTTGTAAACAAACCTCTTAGGAGATGGGAACCCCATGAATATAATCATCCCTCAAAAATGTACCAACAAAGAGCAGTTTGGAGCCAAAGACATAATTTTCCCCTTGTAACTTTACTGTCCATTTATATGGCAGCATAGATGACAGGCCACTCCTCACCAAAGTGGGTCTTCCTCTGTTATGCCATTATAGTGCTGGTCTGACTGTGTGTGTGGGGGGGATCATGGTGGCTGCTCATGTGGTTGAATGAATAGAGGAGATAGAGGCTGCCTTTATGTTAGAAGCAGCCACCCTTTCCTGATGTCTGGGGTGGAAAGGACTTTGAATAGACAGTGGAGCACAGCATGGAGTAGTGGAAAGTTATTACCTTTGCCCAGTGGTTAGCAAGGGATGCTTTCACATCAAAGTGGACAGCTAACTTCTGCTGTCCTTCCTCCCCCATGATGAAGCCACATAAGCACCTAAATCTCCAATTTGCTCTTCCTTTACTCTGGTTGTATAGACGAGGTCTAGTTCTGATATAGTAATTCTTTCCTGAGATGGTAAACAGACATTGGGGAAGGGAATATCTTTCTGTTGGAGAAGATAAGCTGGGAGGAAGTGACTCCAGGGCTGCTGCTACCATGTTTTTTTTGCAATCCAGAGAGACACGAAGCTGAAAAGAGTGAGACAAGTAATTTCAGCATTGTTGAATCCCTGAGGTTCTGGTTCTTATAGCATTTGTCCTTCCTTCCTTTTTTCCTTTCAACAATTAGTTCAGTTCAGTCTCACAGTCATGTCCAACTCTTTGCGACTCCATGGACTGTAGCATGCCAGGCTTTCCTGTCCATCTCCAACTGGTGGATTTTACTCAAACTCATGTCCATTGAGTTGGTGATGCCATCCAACCATCTCATCCTCTGTCATCCCCTTCTCTTCCCACCTTCAATCTTTCCCAGCATCAGGGTCTTTTCAAATGAGTTAATTCTTCGCATCAGGTGGCCAAAGTATTGAAGTTACAGTTTCAGTATCAGTTCTTCCAATGAATATTCAGGACTGATTTCCTTTAGGATGGACTGATTGGATCTCCTTGCAGTCCAAGGGACTCTCAAGAGTCTTCTCCAACACCACAGTTCAAAAGCATGAATTCTTCATCACTCAGCTTTCTTTATAGTCCAACTCTCACATCCATACATGACTACTGGAAAAAACTTGGCTTTGATTACATAGACCTTTGTTGGCAAAGTGATGTGTCTGCTTTTTAATACACTGTCTAGATTTGTAATAGCTTCTCTTCCAAGGAGCAAGCATCTTTTAATTTCATGGCCACAGTCACCATCTGCAGTGATTTTGGAGCCCAAGAAAATAAAATCTGTCACTGTTTCCACTTTTTCCCTATCTATTTGTCATGGACTGATGGGACTGGATGTCATGATCTTAGTTTTTTGAATGCTGAGTTTTAAGCTACCTTTTTCACTCTCCTCTTTCACTCTCATCAAGAAGCTCTTTAGTTCCTTCTTTGCTTTCTTCCATTTGAGTGGTATCATTTCTATATCTGAGGTTATTGATATTTCTCCCAGCAATCTTGATTCCAGCTTGTGCTTCATCCAGCCCAGCATTTCTCATGATGTATTCTGCATATAAGTTAAATAAACAGGGTGACAATATACAGCCTTGACATACTCCTTTCCCTATTTTTTTGGAACCAGTCTGTTGTTCCATGTCCAGTTCTAAGTGTTGCTTCCTGACCTGCATACAGATTTCTCAAGAGGCAGGTCAGGTGGTCTGGTATTCCCATCTCTTTCAGAATTTTCCACAGTTTGTTGTGATCCACACAGTCAAAGGCTTTGGCATAGTCAATAAAGCAGAAATAGATGCTTTTCTGGAACTATCTTGCTTTTTGATGATTCAGCAGATGTTGGCAATTTGATCTCTGGTTCCTCTGTCTCTTCTAAATCCAGCTTGAACATCTGGGAAATTCACAGTTCACGTACTGTTGAAGCCTGGCTTGGAGGATTTTGAGCATTATTTTACTAATGTGTGAGATGAGTGCAATTGTGTGGTAGTTTGAGCATTCTTTGGTATTGCCTTTCTTAGGGATTGGAATGAAAACTGACCTTTTCCAGTTCTGTGGCCACTGCTGAGTTTTTCATATTTGCTGGCATATTGAGTGCAGCACTTTCACAGAATCATCTTTCAGGATTTGAAATAGCTCAACTGGAATTCCATCGCCTCCACTAGCTTTGTTTGTAGTGATGCTTCCTAAGGACCACTTGACTTTGCATTCCAGGATGTCTGGCCCTAGGTGAGTGATCACACCATCATGATTATCTGGGTCATGAAGATCTTTTTTGTATAGTTCTTCTGTGTATTCTTGCCACCTCTTCTTAATATCTTCTACTTCTGTTAGGTCCATACCATTTCTGTCCTTTATTGTGCCCATCTTTGCATAAAATGTTCCCTTGGTGTCTCTAATTTTCTTGAAGAGATCTCTAGTCTTTCCCATTCTATTGTTTTCCTCTATTTCTCTGAATTGATCACCGAGGAAGTCTTTCTTATCCCCTTGCTCTTCTTTGGAACTCTGCATTCAAATGGATATATCTTTCCTTTTCTTCTTTGCTTTTCACTTCTCTTCTTTTCACAGCTGTTTGTAAGGGCTCCTCAGACAGCCATTTTGCTTTTTTGCATTTCTTTTTCTTGGGAATGGTCTTAATTCCTGTTTCCTGTACAATGTCGTGAACCTCGTCCATAGTACTTCAGGCACTCTGTCTATCAGATCTAATCCCTTAAATTTATTTGTAACTTCCACTGTATAATTTTAAGGGATTTGATTAAGGTCATACCTGAATGGTCTAGTGGTTTTCTCTACTTTCTTCAGTTTAAGTCTGAATTTGGCAATAAAGAGTTCATGATCTGAGCCACAGTCAGCTCCTGGTCTTGTTTTTGCTGACTGTATAGAGCTTCTCCATTTTTGGCTGCAAAGAATATAATCAATCTGATTTTGGTATTGATCTTCTGGTGATGTCCATGTGTAGAGTCTTCTCTTGTGTTGTTGGAAGAGGGTGTTTGCTATGACCAGTGCGTTCTCTTGGCAAAACTCTATTAGTCTTTGCCCTGCTTCATTCTGTATTCCAAGGCCAAATTTGCCTGTTACTCCAAGTATTTCTTGACTTCCTAATTTTGCATTCCAGTCACCTATAATGAAAATGACATCTTTTTGGGTGTTAGTTCTAGAAGGTCTTGTAGGTCTTCATAGAACCATTCAACTTCAGCTTTTTTGGCATTACTGGTCAAGGCATAGACTTGGATTATTGTGATATTGAATGGTTTGCCTTGGAAACAAACAGAGATCATTCTGTCATTTTTGAGATTGCATCCAAGGACTCTTTTGTTGATTATGATGGCTACTCCATTTCTTCTAAGGGATTCTTGCCCACAGTAGTAGATATAATGGTCATCTGAGTTAAGTTCACCCATTCCAGCCCAACAATTATTATTATTGTTATTATCAAAAATTTATAATATTTTAGTTTCTAAGGGAGGGGGCATTTATGATGAACAAGACAGAGAAGTCCTTGCTGTCTTGGTCTTTATATACTGTTGCTCTTCAGTCGCTCCCTCGTGTTCAACTCTTTGAAATCCCATAGACTGAAGCATGCCAGGCTTCCATGTTCTTCCACGTCCTTCATCTCCCAGAGGTTTGCTCAACATCATGTCAATTGAGTCAATGATGTCATCCAACCATCTCATCCTTTGTCATCCCCTTCTCCTCATGTTTTCGATCTTTCCCAGCATCCGAGTCTTTACCACTGAGTCAGCTCTTCACATCAGGTGGCCAAAGTATTGGAGCTTCAGCTTCAGCATCAGTCCTTCCAATGAATATTCAGGATTGATTTCCTTTAGGATTGACTGGTTTGACCTCCTTGTTGTCCAAGGGACTCTCAAGAGTCTTCTTCAGCACTACAGTTTGAAAGCATCAATTCTTTGGTGCTCAGGCTTCTTTAGAGTCCAAATCTCACATCTGTACATGACTACTGGAAAAAACCATAGCATTGACTATAAGGACCTTTGTTGGCAAAGTGCTCTCTGCTTTTTAATACACTGTCTAGGTCTGTTATATCTTTTCTTCCAAGGAGCAAGCTTTAAACACTAGGGTGAAGAAATAGACAACAGATTATTAAGCAAATAATAATTATAAGAACAGCAAATGATAATAAGTTCTTTGAAGGAAATACAGTAGGAGGTGATGTGATAAAGTCTGACTCCAAGTGGGGAGGACAGCTAATGTTGTCTGAGTGGTCAGGACCAGCTTCACTGAGGAGGTGGTACTTGGACTAAGGTCCAAAGGCCAAGAAAGAACAGGCCATGTGGGGATTTGAAGAGCAGGAAATTCAAGAGAAGAAACAGCCAGAAGAAAACCCCTGATGAGGAAAAGCTTAGTGTTTTAAAAACAGACAAACAATAACAAAGTGATGGTAGAAAGAACAGAAGGAGGAGAAAGTAGAGACAGATGAGATTGGAAACTATGTGAGGTTTATAGTCCTTGGCCAGGAGATGAGGTTTTGTTCTGGGAGTTGAGGGATATGTTTGGAGAATTTTAAACAAGAGGATGACAGTATTTAGTTTGAGTTTAAAAAGGAGTATTTTGGCTACTATACAGAGAATAATTATAAGAAGGAAAGAGAATAAGCCAGAAATCTGGTTCAATATTTTGTTCCTTATTAATTAGAATGATTATAATTATAAAAAAGTGCATAAGAATATGATTATATTATCAATACACAAACAATTCCAGAATGATTCTCTAGTCCCAGGAACCAGGGTCTTGCCATCTTTTAACAGGTTGTGCTCAGCATATTAACTTGGTTCTTAGGCTTCTGTTCTCTTGTTTACCAGACAGCTGCCTCAGTTCCAGGCATCTCACGTAGAAACACACGTAGGTGATGGAGGGACTGTCCTCTAGTAATTCTCTTTATTAGCAAGGGAAAACTCTTTCCGAAGCCCCTTCCTAGAGACCAGGATTGAGACACATGTCCCGGGGGACTAGAATGATCACAGTTATGTTAAACCCTCTATGGTTCTCTCTTTTCCATGAGCACATAGAAAGACAAATGTTGAACAAAATCAGTGTCTCCTGTGATTGGATTACTCTGAGTAATTACTCTGAATAATTCAGATAACTTTTAAACACCTTTGTTAAACTATTTTTGACAGAGGGGAGACGTTGGGTAACAATATATATATATTTTAATCATAGTCTCAATGGAATTTTAGAAATACTATAATTCATAGTAGGTCTTCCTGAGTTTGTCAGTTAACATCTTCTTGATCACTGAGCTCTCTTTTTTTGTCTTTGGGTCTGAGACAAAAGATGGTAACTGGCAAGTATGGATGACATTGTTGCTGCTTATGGGTTGGTCCATGTGAGACTGATACGAAATCACCATCTCCGGGTCCATTCCCTCATCCTCTGTCATTTTCATCTTGTTTATGAATGTGCCCATCTTCATTTGTATATGATGGTGACCTGACAGTTCCTCTTCTCCTGAAATCAGCTGGCATTACTTTCTTCTGATTGCCCTTGCTCTGGCTTCCTTTGGCCAAGGTTCTGGCCCTACAATTTTGTCAGGAAACTCTGTGTTTATTTTTTTGTCTTCTCTGTTGCTGCTGACCCCTTCCACAACACTGCCAACCCTCCGTTTAGCTGGAAGAGTGTTATTTCTTAGGGAGCCTCCAGACTGCAGTTCTGGATTCCTTTCTGAAGCCAGAGTGCTACTTCTATCCTAAGAGGTGTCTCATTGCTGTCATAACACAGCCAGTATAGTCATTTCTTACTCAAGTTAGTTCATGTTTGATTTCTGTCCCTTGTTACTAATGTTTATGACTAAATATACTTACCCTGAGTAGATTGTATTCTAGATGAGAAGAGGAGGTACTTATAGATAAGTAAGGATTATTAAAGGAAGAGTGCCTTGTCCTACTGAATCAGCTGAGTCAGGGACAGTGCTGGGCAGAATTTTCTGGGCTGTCAGTTTGATAGTCTTTCTACTTACTTGGAGCCTGTGAAATTTCTTTCCCTATCCAGCTTCAGTCATTATTTAAAATCATTCAAGTCAATGTCACTAGGCTCTCCCAAGAGAAGCAGGCAATGGCAAAGTTGACTCTTATATGTGACTTCTGTAACTCTACTGTCAGGCTTTATTGAGTTGTTCAACTGTAAGTGCCTTTTAGCTGGACACTGGGTCTGGTTTTATGTACATATCAGGTAAATAACAACCCAACCAGAAAGATTCAAGAAGAACTTACAAGACCATTTTGTTTTTCATATTTCCATAAACAGCTGAAGTCACAACATCCATAAAAGAAGCAAAATCCAACTGTCATCTAGGAGAGAAGAAGGGCATATAGCAACTCATTATTATATCCTCTTGAATATGTTGACAGCATTAGCTATAAATTGAGTCACTCAGCATGGTAGGGGCCACAGACTGGGTACATTTTGATAATGCTGATGATTGACTGAAACAGTTCAGGACAAGATCATAGACTCTTAGGATGAAAGGAATCCTCAGGTATGTTTCATTTTCTGCCTAAGACCATGTAGTCCAGGGATGCTTAATTTAAATTCTAGACTTCAGGGAACTTACAGACCTGCTAAAATAATATGTATACTTTATAAGTCTGGGCAATTTTCGATAAAGAAGATTGTTAATAGCTCCCATTAGATTCTTAAAATGGGCCTGTGACTAAATAGAGTTAGTCGTTGAGGTCCAACCTCATCCCCTCCCGTGTGTGGGTTCTTGCAGCATCCCTTCCCATGTATGAACACTCTAGTTAGAGAACCCCTCTTCCCTCCTCCTGCTCCCCTCTTTTCCTTTTGGAAAGCAACCAGTTTGGTGCCAGCTTCTCAAACTACAGTACTCAGAGCCATGAGGTATGTGACGAGGGATGGGAGCTCTAGGATAAACCAGGACCATCTTCCCAGAAGGAGACCGTCACTAGAAGATTTGGACAAAAACTCATTTTCATATTTAAGGACAAATCACATATATGATGATAGAGTGAACATGTACAATTTACATGACTTTGTAAGTTAGAACATGAAGCTTGTACCCAGTAGTTCCTCTGGAATTTTCTCTCAGCTATAAAATAAGGCTAATAAAATGCCTCACTGTGTTGTGGGCTTTAAGGAAATGAAGACTGAGGGGTGCCTGGCTCACTGTAGGCCTGTTCTCAATGGTACTGGCCCCCCTCAACCCCACCCCATGACTTATATGATGAGCTGAAATCTGCCTCCAGGAAACTAGTCCTAGTTTTGTCTTCTGGGGCCTTGGGATTGTGGATAGCCATCTTTTCCCTTCCTTTGGTACAATCCTTTGGTCGCATTAAAAAATTGTGGTAAAATATGCATAACATAAATTTTACATTCTAACCCCTTTCTTAAAGTGCACCATTCTGTGGTTAGTACCTTCACAGTGATGGGCGACCATCACCATTATCTAGTTCCAGAGCTTTTTCATCACTTCAAATGGAAGCCCTGTGCTGGTAAGCATCACTTCTTTCTCCCTTCCCTCCAGCCCCTGGCAAACAATACCCTGCTTTCTGTTGCTATGGATTTGCCTGCTCTGGATATCTCATGTAAATGGAATCCTACAGTATGTGGCCTTTTGTTTCTGGTTTGTTTTCTTTGAGCTCAGAGAAATAAAGGGACCAAGAGACCTTAGGTGAAAGAAAGGCCTAAGGGACTGACAAGTGGGGAGGGGCACTAAGGGATTGACAAGGGTGAACACAAACAGATTTGGCCTCATACTGTAGCCCCAGGTCCTGGCTTTTATGCCTGGCTATCAGAGTCCAGCCCTGTTGCTGAGGGCACACAAGGCCTGGCAAGATCTTCACTGCCAGGCATCTGAATATCGAGTCTAGGCCAGAGGCATCTGTCAGATCCAAGGCCGGCTTGGGCAGCACGTGCTCGGGAAGCAATCTTTCAAGCTCACTGAGCCCAGCTGGATGCCATGCGCCGTTTATCCTTGTATGGCACAGTGGAGCCTAGTTATAGGAGCCGTGCTTGCCTGAACATTCACAGGGAAGGCAAACCAGACTGGCCTGGCCGTCATGGCCTTTGGAAAAGCAGAAAGGCTGCTCATGTGTGCAGCCAGCACGCTGCATGGGTAATTAAATCACTCCCAAGGAAAATCTTGTTTGAGCACTAAAGGTCACGGCTATGATTCGTCTGTGATTCTTTGTCAATACGTTTTTCTAACCAAGTACCACATAAAGAGTCCATTATATGGGCTTTGGGGCTGCCTGCTTGCCCAGGGATGGGAAGGAAAAAATTTGTGAGCTGGCCCTGTTACATGCACCATTTAACACAGCACAGTTGCCCTCCCTCCTCGAGGAGTCTGCCTTTTGTTGACTCAAGTCCTAATTCATGTGGGGGGAGTTTAGTGTAACTAGAAGTTTAGGGTCTCATAAAAGGCTTTAACTAGTTTCACAAAGATACTCACAGATGCCTGAACAGTAAACACTGGAAAGGCCCAGCGCTGGGTTAGAAGTTGGGAGAATGGAGCCTGAGTTGTGTTTGTGTTTTGCTTTAATGGTTCCAGTAAATGACCAGGCTAGACTCAGGATTTGTGGGTCCCCCCAGGTCCTCCCCTATCCTTTCTCACACAGAGCACCAGAAAAATCACTGCATCAAACTCGGGCTTAGGGCTTGAGAGTTGGGGGCATTTTCAGAGGTCTTTGAGGAAACTGGTGTTGGATGGCAGCTCAAGCAATCGGCCCCGCTGTGGGAGCAGGAAGGCAGGTGAACCACACAGCCTTGACTGTGACAACCCAACTCTCCAGAAGGAAAGGAGAATTCCCAGTTGCTCAAGGTACAGTCCAAGTGGAGAAGCTTCTCCTCCTATGGAAACTCCAGCTTAATCCCCACCTCCTCCATGAAACTCTAAATAATGTAAAGTTTTGTTTTTCTCTGAAGTAAAGACCAGGGTAGATGGCAGCTTCATAACAGCATCAGAGACCTAGATGCCTTTGATCTCTCTGCTGTTCCATTCTTTAGTGTGTGGGCCGTGTGTTAGCTGGGACTGTGTCTGTTGCATTTAGTGTAAAAAACAGAAAAATATGTGTTTTTAATTTTTCCTATTCCATGAAAGAAGTCTGGAGGCAGGATGGCCTTGAAGGGATCAGACTCCTTCCAAGTGATCACTCTGCTGTTTCTGGGGTGGGGTTCTCATCCTCAGGGTGTCCTAGCTATCAGATCTGAGTTCTAGGCTACTTGGTAGGGAAGGAGAAGGGTACACTCTGACCTTGTTAATGTTATTTTAAAAAAAAAAGCCCGGAGTTTAGAGGCTGGGGAGATGACTGTGATTACCAGTAATTGAGATCAAACTAAGATGAAGTGGTGACTTTATTGATTTATTCTATGTAAAATGCATGTAGAAGAATGAGCCCACAAATGTGTGAGTCCACACTTGGAGCCAGGATGCTGGGTTCACATCTTACTTGGTAATCAATGTGACCTTAGGCCTCAATTTTCCCATTTATGCATCAAAGGGGTTAGATTTTCAAAAAACCAGATCATGAAGCTGGGCTCCCTTAGATTAAGGGATGAACCAAATGGGCTCACTGGCAGGTTAGGTGTCCACCAAGAGGATGAATCCATAGCAAAGTGCTGAGTGGAATCTAGGAAATGGAGCAGAAAAGTCGAGAGCCAGTAAGGTAGGACAGCTAGCATCTGAAGCTAGAGATGGTAGGCTACAGAGGAAATGGGAGAAACACATTTGGGACTGAGGTAGCCAGAAATCACAGTGTGTTGGTTGCTTAGTCGTGTCTGACTCTTTGCGACCCCATGGACTTTAGCCCACCAGGCTCCTCTGTCCATGGAATTCTCCTGGCAAGAATACTGGAGTGGGTTGCCATTTCCTTCTCCAGGGGATCTTCCTTACCCAGGGGTCAAACCCTGGTCTCCTGCATTGCAGGCGGATGCTTTACCATCTGAGCTACTAGGGAAGCCTGAAATCACAGTACCCAGGGTCAAATGAGACTGCATGAGAACTGATTCAGTGCAGGGGTGCCATCTGCCCAACACCCCTCTTCTGTCTGAGCTTTCTGGGTCTGAGAGAATTCCTCAAAGTGGGTGGAACCTCTCAGTTTAGGGTTCCATGGTGCTCAGATCTCCTACAGCTCTAAAATGGCTATTGGTCTAGTTGAATCAAGAGGTGATAAAAATGCTGAGGAATTGTAGCTGGCCTGGGAGCTGATGCCTCTGACCCCTCTGGTCCTCCCTGATCTTGAAGTGAAGCCATAGACTTAACTGATTCTGAAATAGGAATGGGCAAGACTGGTTTTAAGACATTCAAGTGAAAAAAGTTCTCTCTCAGAGAGTTTGAGATGAATGGGTTAATCCAAACCAAAAACCATGGAGAATTTCTGAGAGGAATTGTGTCATCTGGCTTTTAAGATGATAAGACTTGTGTGGTATTTCTTTCTGATTCTCAGGAAAGAAAAGATTAAGTGAGAATGAGCAAAGACAAAGAAACCTTGCAGAAGAAAATTCAGGGTTGAGTTTTAAATCTCCACTCAGGCAAATATTCTGTGTTGAGGAAGGTGATTTTTTTTTAATACTTTCTGAAGAGGCCAAGAGTCTTTCAGATACTCTCAAGTAAGCAAGCAGAGTCAGGTGCATGCTTGCAAATAGTTTCTTCAGCTGTCCATGGGATAGGATTTCAAAAGTCTCCAGAAATCACTGTGCTCTTCAATTACATTCTCTGTAATTACTCTGCACAGAATATGCACTAGTTCTTGATACTCTTGTATTTGATTTGATTGATGGCATGTGCAATAGAGAGGCAGGAGCAGGAGAATAAAACAGGGCTGTATTTCCTGCAAGAAACTAGCCCCTGTCTCTCGAGTAATGGGCATTTATTCTATTGGGGAGGGGGGTGGTGGTGGTGGGAGTGGAAGATGGAAAGAGGATTTCTGAAGGGGGCGAGGATCAATCCAACATGCTGAGCTGTACTGAAGTCAACTAAACCAGATGGAATTTTCTGGTATGATGAGAAAAGCTGAGAGTAGTGTTTCAGCAAAACTAAAGGGCATTTTTATTTGCTTCTCTCTTGTATGCCTTGTGACTATCAAAAAATAGAATCAGGACGTGCTTTGGCAGCTAGAGATTTCTATATTTCCAGGTGGAGGAGAATAATTTATTAGGATCTATTTACAACAAGTGAAGTTCCTTTTTTCATGTTAGGAAAAACTACCTTGTTGACAAGGTAAATAGCAAATGAGTCCAAGGACCCTGAAAAAGAATGTTTGGAGGGTTTGCAATAGTATCTTGAAGGTTAAATTGTCAAATGCCCATGATTTAAGATACAATAATTTCATCCAGTTTATAGTTTAAAATAAGTAGTGAAGAAACAACATTGATTATCTCTAATCTGCAGAGCTTAAAATTTTTTTGAGGAAAATAGAGCAATATGAATTTGAGCAGTATTCTGCTAAATGGAGAAAAGTCAGTGAACAGGATGGAGGTTATCTTCCATGGCATATTTTCAGGAATTACAGTGTGTATTGGTTTTCATTAAGGTTGCAATGTAGAAACATGAGTAAATGAGTGAATAAGAGGTGATCTCTGTTTTTAAGAAGGCAAGATGCATTCGAAAAATATAACACATGGCTGCCAAATAGGAAGGCTAATTGAGAAGCCTCAGTTGTGTTCAGAGCTTCACCATCTGCCTGCTACCCCAGGAATAGAAACTTGGGGTCATCTTTAACTTACCCCTTTCCCTTGTTCCCTACGTGTGTTCCTTGATTCCTCTCCCTGGAATTCCCTCTCTCACCTGATCCTTCCCATCCCTCAAGACCAAGGTCAAGTGTCGACTTCTACACAGAGACTTCCCTCATGTCCTCAGTACAAACTAACTTCTTAAGCTTAAATCTACTTGCAGACTTCTAGTGATCTAGGGTGGACCACATGGAGTCTGCCTTTGGTCCAGGTTAAATAAAAGAGAAGAGAATAACAGAAGGTTTTCTTTTCATCTGTAAGACCAGAGCTGAACTGACTCGTTGACCTTCCACCAGAAGCATTTTCAGGCCAGCTGTTCACACCTTCATACCTCACCTGTCTGATAGGAAGAATACAAAGTGGTAGGTGTGCATCTCCTCAGAAGAATCCTGAGCTTGTGGACTACACTAGGAGGGAGAGAGAGACAGCAAGACAGAGAGAGACACAATGAGACAAACACACAGAAACAGAGGGAATGAGGCTGGAATGGGCCCTATCCTGGAAGGAAGCAGGCTCGAAGCATCCCACTACCAATGCAGCAGGACAGTGTAATATTGAGTGCTAAGTCGCTTCAGTCGTGTCTGACTCTGTGCGACCCTATGGACTGTAGCCCACCAGGCTTCTCTGTCCATGGGATTCACCAGGCAAGAATACTGGAGTGGGTTGCCATTTCCTCCTCCAGGGGATCCTCCTGACCCAGTGATTGAACCCATGTCTCTTAAGTCTCCTGCAGTGGCAGGTGGGTTCTTTACCACTGGCGCCACTTGGGAAGTTGAATATGGACCCTGTAATAATGGGACACATCAACTGCCGTGTTTCTCCCTCAGTGAATTCCTGTGATCTTTGGTTCTTTCCCATTTAGTCAGTGACAGACCTTGCTTTAGCACTCCAAGAGATGAGAACCTCAAAGAACAGAGAAGCAGTACTTGGTTTTTTGAAACTCATAAGAGCAATAAGAGTCTTGAGAGATGGAGGTGAGGGAAAGCTTTGGGGCCTGTGTGAATCAGAAGTAAGAGGCTGGGAAGACAAGCCAGCTTCATCCCCCCTATCTGGACCAGAGGAAGATTCCTGGGCACGGGCAACTGAGTAGTTGAATTCTGGGCAGTGACTGAGGCTCCAGCTTTAGGAGTGGGGCCCCTGCATAGAATGGACCAGTGTCTTGCTTCACAGGTAAAGCCCAGGAAGATATTAAGCTTCTCAGTTTTCTTGTCCCATTCACCTTGGCACATGGCATGTCTCTCATCAAAGAGAATCTAAGATGGCCACACCAATCCTCCACAGCCCCAGGGTAACATGGAAAAACACCCCACAGCACCCCATCTGCCCTCTACCACCTTATAGAAGGCTTGTCACCTATCAGAGAGGACCAGTGGGCCAGAAGAGATCACCACTGAATGTGGTGCTCACCTAGGGAGCTACGACACCCCCAGGAATGCCAGAGCAGAGAGACGCGGGTGACTAGGACTGGGGCATACACACCTTCATCCCAGGGAAGGACCTGGTGGAGAGGTGATGGTGGTTGAGAATGGGATGCCTCCTCCTGACCAAAGCAGCTCTATACAACTCAGTGGGACATGAACACAAATATCTGTAAATAGAAAGAAAATCCTGCTTTGCCTGAGCTTATCCTAAAATGAAGTTTCTGTTACCAAGAAGAAGTGGGATTTGAGATAGAACTATAAAACTAAAGAACAGTATATTTATTTGTTCATCTCAATTTGCAGCCTAAAACAACTCATACCTGCTGTACAAAGTATTGCATACTCCTGAGTGTTGTGTCTCCTCACGTATTGACAGAATAAAAGAGCCCCACCTATTAGTACAACTGCTGACAAAATGCTCTTAAACCTGACCAGCTCTTCTCCTTGGAAGTGAGCTGAGTTTGCGGGGGGTCAGGGGAGGGGGGGCATTGGGGAGGGGGAGGAGACCTGAGCCTCCACTAGAGGCCACCAGACACCACAGAGCAGCACACTGCTGTCTGATTCAACATTAGCCACTTCAGTGGAGTTCTTGCAAGCCACTTAGTGGAAGACTGTGTCATACCAAGTCTTAGCCTAAACTTGCACCCTACCCTCTATTTGCACTGAAACTCTTGGTGCTGGATTAAGAGGGACTTTCCTTTTAGAGAGCTTTGCTAAAAGATTCTCCTTGAGAGGAAGGAATGCTTCATTACTGAAATCTGTTTTTTTGCAAATGGTTCTTTTCTTACAGAGAAGCTGATAATATAAAAACTACTAGGTGCAGTCTCTGGTGTTCTTGGAGATATTAGAGATGATTGAGTTGTCAGTATAATCTCAGGGGAAGAGCCTTTTTCATTGGACTTTTGATTGATTGTGTTGGATGCTTGTCAGTTACCACGAGAAGTTCCTGGATTAGGGAACAGCAGGAAGATGCTTTACCTTTGCCTGTTTCTGGGACATGTAAGCACTTCAAAAGCCATCTCTTCAGCACTTGGGTACCTAATCAATTGTGTATCTCAACTTTGATCTTTTGATACAGTCTCTGAGTCTTAGGTGTTAGATACAATGAACATGATGAGTAGCTTGGAAATGCTCTCCTGTCCTGTTGAAGTGAGCAGTAGCATCCTTTCTGTGGCCCAAGGCCCGTATGCATGCGTGTCAACTCACTTTAATCATGCCTGACTCTTTGTGACCCCAGGGACTGTAGCCTGCCAGGCTTCTCTGTCCATGTGATTCTCCAGGCAAGAATACTGGAATGGGTTGCCACACCCTCCTCAGGGAAGCTTCCTGACCCAGGGATCAAACCTACAGCTCCTGCAGCTCCTGCATTGCAGGTAGGTTCTTTATCACTGAGCCATCAGGGAAGCCAAGGCCTGACACCCCCCTTAATAGTTATCTCGTCTTAAAACCAGATTAAAAACCTTCAATGGATCCCCATTGAGTCCAAACTCCTTAGCCTGGGACCCGAGGGCTTCATTACTTAAAATTTGTCTTGATGTCATCTCTCACCTGGCATATCCTCATAACCTGATACTCCAGCTATGGAAAAATGAGTTGTTCATGGAACACACCAGGTTTCTTCCACACCTTTGTGCTTTTGTGTATACTGGTACCCAAAATATTCTTCCCCTTTGTCCATCTAGTAAAAACCTACTTGTATTTCAACACTTAGCCGCTCCCTAAATTCTTCCCTGGACTTTGAAGAAATCCCAACTCTATATCCCTTATAATACTTCTGCTGCCCCATGTTTATAGCCTCTTTAGGGCTTTGTCGGCATGATTTTATCATGCAGCTCTCACCATTTTCTAGAAAGAACTCTAAAGGTAAGGGATACATCCCAGCTAGCTCTGTGTGCCTAAAGCCTGGGGTCTAATAGACCCTCAAGAAGTGTTTACTGAGTAAATGTAGTGGGCTTTGATTTCTTCAAATATTTTGTAGTATTGCTAGTTTGACAATGGTGACAGGTAGCTCTTTCCCAGGAGGCTGGATGTGGCTGTATTGAGGAGAAAGATTTCAGTTCATGACTGGGAAGACTTTGACTTCAGGTCAAAGGAACCACTGAGTTATCACCATCAAAAAACTGGGAAAAGAATTTTAATGCAATTCATCATGTATGGTCTCATTTAAAGAGATTTTATTGCCATTAGCAGGTCAGCCAACCAAGACCACACCCTCATTTGAGAAGCTCCAAAGAAGTTCTTGAAATTAACTTCTGGAGAAGCCTTGCTTGAAGGGTAGGTTCCAAGCAAACTGTAACACTGGGGACATTTGCCTTTACCCAGCAATTTTTCCTCCTCCCTCATTCCCACCCTGATCTTTCAGATTGCTACTAAGAGATTCAAGGTGCCCCTTTGACTTCCTTTTGAAGATTATGATTGAATACTTTTGATTATTAATTTGCCTTACAGTGTATTATAATCACATGTTTGTATGGTTATAACACCTATGAGATCTTTGGGCTTCAGGAAAGTATATCATGTTTACTTTTTCATGTAAACATGAAAATACATCATGCTTATCCTTGGGCTCTATATGCTACCATGAAAGTAAAGTGTTAGTCTCTCAGTCGTGTCTGACTGTTTGTGAACCCATGGACTGTATAGCCCACCAGACTCCTCTGTTCATTCTCCAGGCAAGAATACTGGAGTAGGTAGCCATTCTCTTCTCCAGGGGATCTTCCTGACCCAGGGATCAAACCCAGTCTCCTGCATTGCAGATGGATTCTTTACCATCTCAGTTCAGTTCAGTTCAGTCGCTCAGTCATGTCCTACTCTTTGCGACCCCATGAATCGCAGCACGCCAGGCCTCCCTGTCCATCACCAACTCCCGGAGTTCACTCAGACTCACGTCCATCAAGTCAGTGATGCCATCCAGCCATCTCATCCTCTGTCGTCCCCTTCTCCTCCTGCCCCCAATCCCTCCCAGCAGCAGTCTTTTCCAATGAGTCAACTCTTCGCATGAGGTGGCCAAAGTACTGGAGCTTCAGCTTTAGCATCATTCCTTCCAAAGAAATCCCAGGGCTGATCTCCTTCACAATGGACTGGTTGGATCTCCTTGCAGTCCAAGGGACTCTCAAGAGTCTTCTCCAACACCACAGTTCAAAAGCATCAATTCTTCAGCGCTCAGCCTTCTTCACAGTCCAACTCTCACATCCATACATGACCACAGGAAAAACCATAGCCTTGACTAGACGAACCTTTGTTGGCAAAGTAATGTCTCTGCTTTTGAATATGCTATCTAGGTTGGTCATAACTTTCCTTCCAAGGAGTAAGCATCTTTACCATCTAAGCCACCGATAAATGTTAGTTGAGAGACATCCCTGGCAGTCCAATGGTTAAAACTTCACCTTCCAATGTACGGGGTGGGGAGCTAAGATCCCACATGACTGAAAACCAAAACAGAAAACAGAAACAATATTGTAGCAAATTCAATAAAGACTTTAAAAATGGCCCAAATAAAAACGTTCTAAAAAAAATGTTAGTTGGATAAATGTATAAATAAAAAGTATAGAGATTTCCTACTTTGTACTATGTTTTAAGAAATTTCCTCGAATTTTCCTGGAAAAGACTATTCTATTTTTCTAATTTTTAGATTAAGCAAAAGCACACAAAACTTAGCACACTTCTCATGATTGCCCTCATTCACTAGTGGAACTGGAAGATTTTATACCCTCCATCTGTGGAGTGCTTTATAGTTTAAAAGGCATAATCACCACCTTTTCTCTTATTTGACCTTTCTAATGACCCTGTGAAAGAAGCGTTACTCTCAGCAGTTTACCAATGAAAAAACTGGTGCTCAGAGAGGTTAGCAACACCCCTGAAGTAGCACAGCTAGCAAATTTCCTGAGCCAGAACTAGAACTTCTTTTGAAGATAACTCGCTGTCCATAGGGTTGCACAGAGTTGGACACAACTGAAGCAACTCAGCATGCATGCCTTGGAGAAGGAAATGGCAACCCACTGCAGTATTCTTGCCTGGAGAATCCCAGGGACAGAGGAGCCTGGTGGGCTGGCATCTGTGGGGTCGCACAAAGTCGGACACGACTGATGCGACTTAGCAGCAGCAGCAATGTTCTTTTCATTAAAATACACAGCCTTCCCAGCTTAGTCACTGCTGGGCCTAGTGAGGTCTCTGATGGTAAGACAATGCCAATTTTGGGTGCAAATTTAATTGAAATGTTTTTAAACATGAGGCTGGTATTAGTGTTTTCCATTGTCCCAAGAGTTATGTAGTAAATTATCCTAAAAGCTATGCCTATGTATCAGATGATTGTTAATAGTACCCATACTGCAAAACAGAATCACTAAAATACTCTTGGCTCTCTGCTGATACAGTGTTTGCAAAATATGCTATACGCTCTCAACTTTTCACTTAAACCTAACATAAGAGCATTGGGAAAATTCAGTAAAATGAAGATATCTACAGTCTCTTCAATTTTGTGTATTTGCTCTATCTGTAGTATTAGGCAAATATGAAACTTTGTCATATCCATGCAATGTTTAACAATGAAATACTTGGGAAAATAGCAAACCAAATGCATGTTGTGCAGTAAATTAGGAAATTTGACTTTTTATAACCTTGGGCATTGTCAGATTCTCTACAATGCTTCTAAATCCTTTTGCTTTATGGTTTTCATATATCTGCTAGAGATAAGTGTATGTAAAATTGGATATTTTCCAGGCAATATGTCTTTCATTTGGAGCTCTTGAAGAGCTCAGCTATATGCAGTAATGTATTTGTGTTTTAGAATGCTGACTATGGGATAAAGTACTACACTTAAATATACAATACTTCTAGCAACATTCCTTAAACTATTTGGATAAACGTGGCAGTGACTTCTATATAATTTATTGCACTGTGTCAAATCTTACTTATAACTCCCACTTTGTATTTTAGAAATTTGAAAACGTATCTTATTTCTACTACTAGAATATGGTTTCCTAGAGGGCAACATCTGTAACATTTACAACTTTGTTTAGCTACCAGCAGCAGAAAAGTTTGCTAAAAGGCTAAAACAAATAGGGGTTGAATTATTTCATAAAACAATACACCCAGAGGAAAGCAGCCACTAGGGTTCACTAATTATATTAGAGCAAATTTTGTTGCAGTTTTCTTGGTCTTTTCCTCATGTTACATCATGGTTGCAAGAGGGCTACTATCCCTCCAGTCATGAAGTCACCACTAAGGGCAGAAAGAAGGGAAAGTAGGCAGGAGCTATTTCCATCCTTTTTATCTCTCAGAAACCTGCTAGTAGACTTTTGACTTACTGTCTCCTTGGCCAGAGCCATGACCTGACCACTCTCCATTGCAACAAAGGCTGGTAAAGTGCGTATTTAACTTCTGAAGCTTTATTGAGGGAAGGTGGCAAGGGAGAAGGTGGTTGGGAGGGACTGTTGGCTCAGCCAACCAGCAGTCATTTCCCTGAATCTCCTGTAGCTCTAAAACTGTGCTTAAACTGCATTGGTACTTTAAATGGATAAAATCACTTCATTATAATCCAATTTAGGGATTATTATGTTGGCTTTGTTGCTGTAGGTTTTCAGGGGAAAAGAACTAACGTGAGTGCCTGTGATGTGCTAGTAGGCAGTCCACATGCTTTGAATCTTTTAATCCTCAGAACAATCCCCATTTTACAGCTAAGAAAACTGGAGCTCAGGTGGATTAAGAAGCTTGAGGTTGTAGTTAGGTGAAAAGACACTTTTCAAACACATCCATCTGACGCCAAAGCCCACGCTATCTCTAGTCTACCCCCTGATTCTTGAATGATTCAAATCACCATGTTATGAAGATCATCCTAGTATGCTGGCACATCCTTCATATTCTTTATAATTGTGAAATGGAAAGTCAGACTCAATACTGTCAGTGACTTTCTGTGATAAAGTCATAGGCTGTAACATCATTAGACATTCTAAACTACATTTGTTTTTGAAAAAGTATGTCTGTTTTAGCAGAGGTTAAATGAACTTCCTAGTTTGGGTTGAGTGAGAGGTAAGGCTTATGCCAGTCTCTGCTACATTTAAGGGTAGAGGCAGCACATCACCTTGGATCTGAGTTTGTGCAGGGAAGGGTCATTTCCATGTGCTTCTTAGTTATGCAAACTGAAGGTGAGTACATACTCCTTGCTCAAGGAGGGCAGAAGGACCTTTTGTGGCTTCCTTTGGAGAGTCTGCCTGAGTCCAAAGCCTTCAGGCCAGAGGGCGCTGAGACTTCAACCCCTGCTTCTGAGATTGGTATTAAGGAAACTGATTGGTTGGTCCACTGGCAGAAGACACCAGTGGATTAAAGACAGTTCCTCCAAAGGAAGTTTGAGATGGTGAGCAGAGCCAACGCAGCAAGTGGCAAAGGTTCAGGAGGCCTCTGGTAGGGTGTCCTAAACAGGGGAACAGGACTGAATAAATGAATAGAGACTGGGAACACCAGGCCTCCCCACAGCACACAAAGCACTGAGACAGCTGGTAGAACTGATCCTCCTCTGTGACATCTTGCAGCTGTAGGAGGCCATAGCAGCAGTGGACTGCCAAACTCTCCAGTTCTCTGCTTGCCTGGGGTCTGGTCAAGACAATGTCCCTGTGCACTGGGTAAGCCCAGGAGCTTTGGAGTGGGCTGTGAGAATCCAAGCAGGAAATCCCCAGTTTGCACCTCCACAGGGTTAATATAGGGTCTGAAGTCATGCTCTGGGGAAGAAGCAACTGTATTTTACAGGGAGCTTATCATTTATTGGGGCTTCCCAGGTGGCTCGGTGGTCAAGAATCTTCCTTCAATGTACGAGATGCAGGTTGGATCCCTGGATCAGGAAGATCCCCTGGAGGAGGAAATGGCAACCCACTTTAGTGTTCTTGCCTGAAAAATCCCATGGACAGAGGAGCCTGGTGGGCTATAGTTCATGGGGTCACAAAAGAGTCAGACACAACTGAGCAACCTATAACCTATAACCGAGCGTAGGTTATATCTTGAAAGTCAATAACAAAAAGTACTGCTCTGCTGATGAATTGATATTAATATATTTCCAGGCCTTCAGGTGGAGGCAGATAAAAGCAAAGCTAGATAATTTGGTATTAAATTGTTGGGTCTGGAACCTAGAGGTAGAGAAAAATGTTAATAAAGGCATCTCTTTCAGGGGAAGCGAATCCTGATGCACAAAGACAAGACAGAAAGGGAGATTACAGAAGAACACTCCAGGGGGTCAGTGTGTGTGCACACACAGGAAGCATAGCATGACTACATTGATAGGAAACAAGGGGTGGAACAGATGGGAGCAGAGATTAGTGGGGTTAACTACGTAATTTATTATTTGGATTTGAATAGGTCATATGTTCACATGTTCAAAATTTGAATGATTCAAAAGTGTATAATAAAAGTGAATTCATTCCTGTCCTACCCACTCAGTTCCTTACCTTAGAGGCAACCAAGATTTGAGGTCCTTACACACCTCTGGAGAGATATTTTATGCATATGTAAGTAAGTGTGTGTGTGTGTGTATAGCTGCAACATTTACATAGCTGGTTTTATAGCACATATATCATTTTCCATCTTGCTTAAAAAACTTGGCAATATGATTTGGAGATCATTTCATATTAGTATAGAGGGAGCTTTGCCATTTATTTTTCTTTAGAGCTTTGAACAACCCATTGCTGGATGTGCCATACTTTAGCCAGTCCTCTCTTTATGGGCATTTTTGACTGTTGCCAATGTTTTGCAGTGATTAATCTTGTATGTACCTCCTGTGTGTGTGTGTGTGTGTGTGTGAGAGAGAGAGAAAGAGAGAGAGAGTGTCTTGCTAGCATGAAGATTTTTTTATAAGGATCCCGACTCTGCTCTGCAGCTACTAAACAGATCACGAAGGCTCCAATTAGATTTGCTCATGTGTGCTCAGTTGTTCAGTTATATTCGACTCTTTGTGACTCCATGAACAGCCCACCAGGCTCTTCTGTCCATGGAATTCTCCAGGCAAGAACACTGTAGTGGGTTGCAATTTCCCTCTCCAGGGGATCTTCAGATTCAGGGATCTAATCCGTGTCTCATGCGTCTCCTGCATTGGTAGGTGGATTCTTTACCACTGCACCATCTGGGAAGCCGTTATTAGATTTAGTTGAGCCTAAAAAGCTCCACTATAATGGTTAACAGGAAGGTTTGGAGAGCCATGCTTGTTTTCCATTTTGCCTCTCTCAGACTTCCTAACTTTCCCTCACAGTTTGGGGATGGATGACATTATTATTTTCAGACTGTAGTACGAAAGCAGCCTAAGTAGATACCTCTAGATCTTCTAAGATTAGTTACTTCTCACTCTCCCACAGTCTCTGCAGGTAAAGGAGATGTTTGATTTTAAATGCTCCTACTCAAAAGACATCCCTTTCATAACAGGTATAAGAAAGAGGCAAAGTAGAGATTTTGGTAGCAAGAAGGGTTGGGCTGGGAGAGCAGATAATCAGGCCAAGGAGAAGCTGAAATTAAGACTTGTTATGGTGGATCTACTTGTAGATATTTGAGAGTCGGTTGTAATTGAATTTTTATTGTTCAATCAGAATGCAATATATCCACTGCCCTTTAAAAATTTTAATTGAGGAAACATATTAAAGTTTTAAATTACTAGATCTATTTTGCCTTGATAGGCCACTATATAAAAGCAGGCAGAGTCCATCTATAGTACCTCCTAATACTTCCCTACCATCAATCAAAGTATGTTTCTCCATTTTATTTCTTGCCTCTACTATTAACTTGTCACTACCAACCTGCTTTTATTCTTTCACATGCTGTGTGATGGATTAAACTAGTTAGCTAGCCAGATAGATTATAAAGGATACATTAACACTTAGTATTTTTGACGGAGCACTGAGCCAAACAAAAGCCATTTCTTACAGAAGACAATGAAGCCTGCTGCTCTCCATGTTTCTGACTCTGTGATTCTCACTTTCTCTGAGTGGGTAGATAATAGCCATGTAATCATTTTAGTGCAGATTTAATTAGCATCTTTCTTCAGAGGTTTCTATTATCACCTGATGGTCAGTTCTCTGAGTAGCCAGGATCATTATTTCAGGCTTTCCTCTCCGCTGCCCCGGGATCTATTTTTGGCAGAATGAATGAGAAACTCCTGAAGCAAACTAAGTCCATCGGGTTTTTGTTCCTAAGAAATGGACCTCTGGGCTTTTGAGCAGACAACTCCAGAGGTTTTCTCCAGGTTCTCAGTGTTTCAGTGGCCCCAAGTACCTGACGTTTTATTTTCTGCTATTTAGAGGGAGGATCACATAGCCAGGCTGCTTGGCAGATAACCTGCCACGTGCACCACGGATGTGGGGCCTGGCCGCTCGCTCTGCCTCATCAGGTGAGACTGCTGGCCTGTGA